>NC_039363.1:21639395-22344130 GCF_003573695.1 Papaver somniferum | reverse complement strand
TACACCTCTGGTAAACCCTCCGGAGACAACACTCCGCCACTAGGGCCACCTAGTGGTTCAAATGATTTTCCTTTCTAGAATAAATTTGCTCGAGGACTAGCAAATAATAAGTTTGGGGGTATTTGATAGACGCATTTATGTGTCTATTTTGTTCTCAATGTTCTGTATTGTTAGACTCGATTAAGTACTTATTGTGTTATTTTGTGTTCTTGCAGGAAATTATAGAGAAATAAGCCCTTGCAGCGAAATGGGCTCAAAAAGCAGTGTTTTACACCCCGGAGAAATGTACCGTAGGCACCCCATAAATGCACCGGAAGCGTCCCAGAAATGTCCCGGAGGAACCCAGAAAAATTACTATTTCCACCCCAATTGATATTCGCACCCCAGCACTCTGGATAAGGGGCATCTTCTTCAACAATTTGAATTTGTGTTTTTGGCGGGAAATGAAGTTTTCAACTGGCAGAATTTTGATTGTCAAAATGAATGGGTTAGAGTGCGATTCAATCGCTGAAAATTGGCAGAAAGATGTGATTTGGCATAAGGAACAAAGTTTGGGTGGTGGTTTCAATCAAATTTGGGTGGAATACGTGTTTTGATTCTCGAGTTCAAAACAGGGCAAGCATGCACTGGAGGATGATAATCACGCGTCATGGAGAGTTATGGACGTGTTCTGATGATGTGGAATGGCTCGAGCATCACTTTGGGTCGTGAAGAATCGATTTGGAGCGTGGAGGGAGGAAGTTTACGCAAGAAATTCCAAGTTTGGTAAGAAAATATTCGGAAAATATTGTTATTCACTGCCTGCATAATGAAGAATTATATTGGAGTTATTGGCGAGATTTGGAGCTGTTGTTGGGTATAAATAGGCTCTTTGGGTCTACTAGAGAGAGTGTCGAGAGTCTGGGGGGCTGAGGAGAGCCAGAGAAGAAGAAATTCGAGTTTTCCCAAACTCGGTTTCTGTTGCTGCTGCTGCTGAAGAACATGAAGAAAACGAAGAACGGACCAGCACCAGCAGTCGTTTTTCTACAGAAATAACGACTGACACCTGAGGGTCGTACATAAGGCAGACTTATTTGCTACAGAGTTTGCGACGCAGCTGCAGCAGTCTTATTTTGTCACTGAGGGTCGTAGTTCTCTGGTTTGTAACAAATATAATTGTTACAAACCCGGTTTTATTGTATTTCTCATATTCTCATCATTTGTAAACCATTTTTGAGCATCAATGAAATATTTTGAGAGGTTTTCCAACATGATGAGCGGCTAATTCCCTCGTAACCAAGGCAATGGAGGAAGGTATTCACTCAACATAAATGGGTAACTATTTCATTTAATTATATAATTCACCTAATCGCTGCTTTTGCAGAGTTTTAAATTATTTGAATGATTGTCTTAATTATTTGTTATTCAGTTTGATAGGTTATGCTTGGTTTAATCTCTTGATAATCTATGCTTAAGGTTTACAAATAATGTTTGAGAATCTGTATGATTGATAGTGAATTAAAGATAAAAGAGGACTTAAGAATTGAATAGAGTTTTGAAATATTTATCATTCAATTTTGCATAATAGTGGAATCTAGTGTCTTGGTTACCTCTCACACCCATTGTTAATAATTTTGTATATAATTTTATTAAACCTTTAAATTTAATCTTCACAAGTCCGAGAGTTTGAACCTCATTAATACAACCCACGAAAAATCATTAATCAAGGACCATCTGAGTCTATACACGGACACTCTACATAGTCAGGGAACAGTGAGTGTCACCGGCGTTATTGCTCTCAATCTTACGGAGAAACGCCCAATCGTTCTTCTATGTAGAGGTGAATTCCTCTATGTAGTCAGGGAACAGTGAGTGTCACCGACATTCTGAAGGCGTTAAGCTCTCAATCTTACGGAGAACCGACCAATTATGTTATTCTACATAGAGGCTATGATGAAATGCCCGGTGTCGAACGCTCCGGAGAGGCCTTTCGAGCGACATATGCATCATACTTCGTAAAACACGAATCGTCACATGGATTCCTGAAGCCGTGTCAGAAACATGCAGTATCATGATTTTTACGGTTTTTACCTACGTTGAAAATCCACCATCAACAGCTGGATTTTGTATGCTGCCACAAAAATCCTTATCTACGGAATGCGGTGTGCTTTCTGTCTGAGCCTTTCGTGCGATGGCCTTAACTTTGGTACTTGGAGGTTCATGCTACTCTGCTGCGAGTGAACACAAATCCGTCATGCTACACCGATATTAAGGGTTCTGCTGGGGAACATAGCACAGGAAAGTACTCAGTGAGTATGGTATTGGCGAGGTGCCGAAATTTACAGAGTGTTTGGGATGGTTGCTGCATTCGCCAGTCTGGATAAATTTCATGTAAATATATTGAATGGATCAATAAATATGCCGGTGGAGAGGTTAGCACTTATGGCACTGTTTCCTTGCAGAGTGACGTTAGATGCAAGGTTTTACGATTTTAACCCTAAGCTAAAACCACCATCAACACTCATATATCATCAGCAGAAGCACCGCCGAATTGCAAGTGATACTATCATCTGAAGATGAAGTTCGACCTTGCATTGATGGTGTATCTCCTGATTCAGATGTGGATGAATGAAGAATTTTGTCATAATTCGTCATCAGAAAATTCAGAAGTTAGGTCTTCATTGAAAATGTTGTAGAATCTTCATACGATGTCCGTTTTTGATGATCTGCCCCAACTTTTTGATGCCCAGGAAATTTCCTAGATTTTAAAAATAAAATTTTTGAGTTTTGAGCACGTTTAGTGGTCGAAATCAACGAAACAGTAGACTTCCAGGAAGTCTTCAGAAACTTCAGCTGTCATGTAGTTTGATATTTCGGACACATCTTTTTGCTCGTTCATCCAATTATTGTGAATTTTGGATATGTTGTATAGGACATCGATGCGAAGAATGGTATATGACCCATCCCTAGATTCTTCACCAATTTCTCCCAGCTCACTTCTTTGCGCAGGACAGTGTAAAATCGTCTCAGACGAGCTTGTTGTAAAACTCCCCTGTTCTATCTTTAGACCATTTTCTTGTGTCTTGAACGCTTGATGAAGGATTTCCATGCCTTTGATTAATTTGAAATCTGAACCCCATGATTGATACATGAGTCTGGTGCTTGCAGTACCATTTTTTGTTTCTGTCAATCGTAGAAACATCACTTCTGAAACCCTGGTCAAGAGACCATAGCTGAGGTTTCTCTCAAGAGGGGATGATGTGATGACCATGGTTGTATGTCTCGGTTGTAAAATTCATTTTATTATGAATGATTAGCATAGGCGAGCTTGGTGCCAGTCACGACTCTTGGACTGTGAAACTGATCGTCATGATCAGTGGATCGTCAATCCCCCGGTATTTAGTTAAATCTCCTTTATGTTTTTCCTTCTTCTGGCAAGACCTAGATAGAGGACCCAGGTAGAAAAAACATGATTTAAAGACCTAGGTGGTCTAAGTTGGAGGTACCTTGATGAAGGATTTAGTGGAAATACCTGGTGGACATCGATCGACTGTGAAGGTAATGAATCCCGTCTAAGAATTGCTGATTGCATGTTGTATGCTCTGGAAGCTGTAGGAACTTCATACGACGTCATAATTTGGTGATTGACCCCATATTTTGAAGATAAAATACTGAGAAATTATATGCAAAAAGAATCCTTCAGTTTGGAGATATCTAGGGAAGTCACTGACGCATGCACATTCATAACTTGTAATCCCGTGCAAATTTTCAGATTCCATAAACATGAGTTTGGAAGCCATATATTTCTGCTCGTATGTCCTATTGACGTGCCCTTTTGGTATGTTGTAGAAGAGACATAGATGAACATCTTTTGTTGAGGAAGCATTATCCCATTCCTCACCCATTAGTACGTTTATGTAAACCCATGGCATGAAGTGTGTTGTATCTCATTTGTAGAGATAATGAGAACATCTTGTATAAGACTTTGGATTATTCCCGCCAGTCATGCAAGCTTGGGGAAGACTTTCATGTGAACATGTTATCATGTCTACACATCTTATATGAATCATCAGTTCTTGGATAAGTCCACTTCATGTGTAACACTTTAGAGAATGGTTAGTTGATGAAGCCCTGTCATGAGGATGTTGCTCCTGAGACCATGGACGAAGTTCTTCCAAATATCCTTGTTTATACCAATACTATGGTCGGAGTTGCTCTAAAGACCTAAAAGGTTAGAACCATGATTATCGACATAGACTTTGCTCCTCCATCCAGTTAGCATTTTACGTTCACGAACTAGTTGGTGGGTTGAGAATCCCTAAGATGAAGGTGTACTAGGAGTTCAAACATAATTCTCCTGAACATTATGACTTTACTATGAACTACCTTCGTCAGTGAGTCGATGTTGTTGAGGTAGATAGCAACAACAGTGTTCATTCTGGATATGATTGATGAAGAGAGGAAGTTCCTCAGTCGTGCAATGGATTGTAATGTAGAGAGGTCCCGTTGATGAAGTTTCATGGAATCACACCAGGTTGTAATAACTTGTTATCTGGATAACATTTATTGATAGATTTGAATCGATTTCTCCAATAAGATCAAGTCCCCAGTGTATGTTGAAGGAGTTTGTGTCATCCATGGATGAATGATGTTGCATCTACTTCAGAAGTCTTATCATGGTATAATGAAGACTTATTGATTGTAGTTCAGTTACACTTTGATCGTGCTGGTGTTCAATCAGTGTGTCATCGTCGAGATATTTGTGTTGAAGCTAGAGGCATCATTATTGAAGGTGTACTCTTTGATCGGGAGTACAATTTGAAGGCCTCTGAAGAATGTCGCACTCAGAGATGAGAGGTTTTTGACTTTCAGTTGGCCCTGGAGAAGTAGATGATTGACAGTGATTTTGTTTTAGTTTGATAGATTCAACTGCTTAATCCAATGAGGAATTGAAAATAATGTATAAGTTAAGAAAAAATCCTAAATGCTTGAAACCTTAGCCTCACACTCCTTAAGCGTCGAATATCTTAGGATTGACCATCTCGATCTCGAGTATCTTTTGTTGATTCAGCATTCCTTTTCTTTGCGGTAGTGGGATTCAACACTTGTGCAGACTTTCTGATTTTGTGGCGCAGATGGACTCTCCTACAAGGCTATGTAGAAGCGTCCAAAATGTTCTTTGTCAAGCTTGGACATCATCTCAGTAATGAATGTCTCAGTTAGATGCTCGATTCAGAGAGGTGTCAGATTCAACCACTTGGTAAAATATTAATGTGGTGAAGCTACCCATTTGTAACGTCTTGCAATAGCAGAGTTGCTAGCAGAATCGAGTCCCCATGCTAGGATAGCATGTGAGGGAATAAATGACATATACATGGGGGGAATGAGACTTGACTGAGTTCGGAACCTCTTGATGAACGTCTATGCATATTTTGAAGGCTCTTGTTTCAACCTCGTC
Source organism: Papaver somniferum (assembly GCF_003573695.1). Lineage (NCBI taxonomy): Eukaryota > Viridiplantae > Streptophyta > Magnoliopsida > Ranunculales > Papaveraceae > Papaver > Papaver somniferum. The sequence continues at coordinate 22,338,693 of NC_039363.1, read as the reverse complement.
AAATCTTCCAAATGCTCTGATGATGGAACGTCCGCCAAATCTTCTGGATCAGAACTTTATTCATTGGAGAGATGTGCAACCAAAGACGCTTTTTCAGTGGCCATCTTTTCAGCATGGATCCACGCTCGTCCGAGGACCATGTAATATCTTGGATCTTTCTGATTATGTGAAACTTAGTTTCTGTCCAGCTTGAACCAATTTTCACTTTAAGAGTGATATATCCATAAACATCTCTGATCGCTCCTTCATGGTCTCTGATTGAGATGGGAGCATGAGTAGATTCTTGTCGAGTGATGCTTGCGACTCTGAAGGATTTCAGTGGAATAGTGTTGATAGAGGTGGCAGCATCGATCAACATTCTCTCAAATTCATTTCCTTGGAGATTGACTGTGGTAAGCAGTCCCCAGTCGTACATATTTTTGTCTGTGGCTGGAGGCTCAGGAAGTATTTCCGGAATGGAATTGCTGACACGATGTGATTTAGTGCTATGAACATGTCTCTCCTTTGTGCCTTCAACAGATAATTCACATATATGTTCGACCAAGGATTGAACTTCCTTTTTGATAGATTATTCAGAGAGAGTGAAGGTCTTGATTAGAAGAGGGTTCTGTGTACTCCTTAAGTCCCCAGTTAAAGCTATTATGGCTCAACCTTCTTTTTGAAATTGTGCTTCAAAATATTGCAGTCACTTGTTAGATGGTTGATGAATCTGTGAAGGCGACAGTACCTGGAATTCTCCATTTCTTTTTCAGTTGGCTCTCTCCCGATGAACGATAATTTGATTGCACCATCTTGAACCCATACTTCCGTTAATTCGATCACTTCTTCAATGAGAAGAGGGAAGTTTGAGTCGGTCTGATCATTTCCCCGTTCCTTGATGTCGGGTCAAGGTTTTTTCATTTCAAGATTGGTTATCTTTTCTTTGCGCCTTCAAAGGAGCCTGGGATGTTGGAGAAGCGCTCTGATGCTGTGTCTCGGCTTTCCTTTCTTTCCTTTCAGCAACAAAGTTTTTTGAAAGTTGGCGATTGTACTGATTGTTGACCAGGCATCGGCTGCTCTGAGGTTCCTCGACCTTTGCATACTTTTTTCTTTCCAGTAAAGCAAGTGCAGTAGTCGCTGATCGTTTGGCTGCTTCATGAAGTTCTGAAAAAGTATGTAATCAGAGATTTTCTAGTAAAGCTCTGTAGACCAAGGTCATCACATTGATGCACAAGTCTACGAGTTTTTGTTCAGTGACATTCGTATTATGACAGCTTGGACTCTGAACCTTTTCACGTAATCATCGAGATGTTCATTGTTCATCTGAAACATTCTTCCCATGTCTGAGAGGGTGACCTGTTCTGAAACGAAACAATTCTCCCCAACTAGTGATGCTTCCTGGTGCAATGTTGTTGTACCATTGTATGCTCTGCCGGTTAAGGATTTTGAAAACTCCTTCAAGCGGACAACATGGTTGTACTCATGCTCGCCCAATGATCCCAAGAACTGAGAGACATGTTCTTGAGTATTGCCTGTTCCATCATAAAGTGTGAACATTGGATAAGTATAAACTTTCGGAAGAGGAACTCTCTGTATAGTAGAAGGATATGGAGGTTGGTTACGATGAACAAATAATGTCTTATCTTTTACATGATCCTCTAAAAAGCGCTCAAAATCTTCTCGAGCGATGAAACTTGTTGATTCCGCTGGTGGGTCATTGCAGACTTCATCATCTTCCACGGTGTGGATTGGGAAGATTTCAGGATCAACAGTTGAGGATGTTTCCTTAGCTCTTCCTTTGTGTGACTGGCGTAGGGGCTGAGTTTGCTTAGACGACAGTTTGTCTATCAGAGTCTTGAGATAGGTGCACAACTCTTTCCGTGTTGCCGCCATGTATGATTCTTGGCAAAAATTTTCTGAACCTTCATGAGATCGGCTATGGTAGGTGGATCTTCTCTGATTTCTTCAGGAGATCGGTCAAAGAGAGGATTTCTTCCGATGTTGGTTTGAGGTGGTGTGTTATCACCAGCACCGTTGTTGGAAGCGCGAGTATTTTTTGGAGTACCACCACTTTTGCTAGTGCTAGCATTGTTTGGGTTAGGATTTGTAACTGAACTTGACCTAAGATCAACCATTTTGTGAAATTTTGATATTGCAACCGAGAGATTAATCTCCCACTGTGGTCGCCAATCTGTGGATGGGGAAAAACGATTTTCTGGTTTTTCACGGAATGGAGAGACGATCGTGTGGACGGAGGCTCCTCAACCGAGAAAACTTCCTAACCTCAAACAGATGCACTACACGGGAGTGCTTTGAGTTCCAGAGATCAATATGTAGGACTCCGGCCTAAACCAAGAAATAGTCGTTCCAAAGTCAATTCGGTCACAAAGAGGGAAGATGGTTGATCTGTAGGAGGGAAGCTGAGAAGTGTGTGAGATCAATGATGATCAAGGATTGTGAATGTGTTAGTGGGTTTCTGCAAATGAAGAATAAGTTTGAATTCTGCTCAATTGAGAGATATAGTTGATCACACGATGTTTCTTGGTTAGACGATGTTTGTTGTCTACTCGACCAGTGTTGTCCTCAATCATGAATTCAGAAACTTATATATTGCTAGAATGTAGACACATTGATCTCCAATAGTGTGACGGTTGTTCGAGTGAAAGAGTGAGAAAGTGGGAAATCGCGGTTTAACCAGTTCTAGGTCGTGCGAAGACTTGGTTGATTGTCCACCCACTACTTTGCTAATCATAGGAGACTCATTTAATGAAGAATTTTCTAGACTCATCTAGACTCATGGGTTTGAATAATTGGGCTTGGATTTGGAAAGAGAAGATGGAAGATTTGAGAAAGACTTGGATTTGGAAGTTGAGATATAAAGGGAAAGTGGTGTTATTATGGAATGAGGATTCTATTCCTAAGAGGATTGCTAGGAAATTGAAGCCTACAAATAGAGAAGTTCTCTACACAATTTTTACACACCTTTTACACACACAACACTTCTCTTTTCTTTATTCTTTGTGTGAACTTCTTAGCATGAGTAGCTAATTTTATTGATTGAGGATGAATTCCTAATTCTTGATATGTTTTGAGTTTTGTTTTAAATCTACTTTGAATTTTTCACATGATTATCGTTTGTTTTTACTAATAGGAATGTTTATACATTCATGGTTGATTGATAGGTCGTTTAGGATGCATACTAAATTGATTTGTTAATTGATCTAAAGCTAGTGAAAGTTAGAGAATAAGTAATCGTTTCTTGATTCTTTACATAAGTAGCAAACACGAGACCTTGCGGAGGGATTACGTTGAGCAATTCTGTGTGGAAACAACGTTAGCAAGTAGACCTTAAGCTAAGAGTCTAACTACTAATATAAACCTAAGAAATTCATAAATCTTAATGCGTTTAACTAAATTACATCTTGAGTGAGCTACTACTAGGTGGTTTGGTGAATAGAATCCGGTAGTCGAGAACTTCCGTATCTGTTGATACTAGGAATTTAGGGGTTTAACACTGAGCTAGCTGCTTTACCTACGGTTGGTGATAATCTGTGACTAATAAAAAGTGGAAAAGAACATAACTTGAATCATTGTTTTGCAACGAAGAAGGATTCCCTGATCTAATCTCTCTTATTGATTTCAACTTTATCTTTTTAATTGCTTTGTTTATTCTTTTACTTTATAAAATCTAAAACCCCCCTTTTTTGTGACATTATAATACAACTAAAACCTCTTGCTCCTCGTGGGAACGATCCTTACTATCGCTATATTACTTATTAATTAGTGAAAAAATATTAATTAATTTGTTGTGGTTACGACACGCATCATGCTCGTAAGATTATAGGTAATTGAGTTATGGATGGGAAACAGGTTGCTTCAGTTAACAATCCAAAAAATAGAAAAGAATGGCAAGTTAAGAAAACTCATGCTGAAGTTATTATCTCCCATGAAAACCATCCAGATAACGTCAACAACATTTCAACAAGGAGGGGTTCTCAGTCCGGGAAAGATTGTTCTTCTATTCATTCAGCTGATGCTGCTGCTATTGCAGCTAGCAATGATCAGAATAAGGGTAACAGTTCTGCTTCAAAGAAAGAAGCCGTTGATGATAAACAGTTAGAGGAAGAGCTTAATAGCTCTTTTATGGAATATCGTGAGCTCATATTAAACTCATAAGGTGTAAGAATGCTATTGCAGCCAAAAAAGATATGGCTGTTCGTCAAAAAGCTGCTCTTATAACCCATGAAGTTCCGTCAGAAGGAATTCATGATGAGCACGTAACTAAAGAAAATTCAAAGTCCGTGGAATTTCAGGTTATCCAGCCAACTTCCGTGACCAAAAATAACTCTGAAATATTGTCCGTGTCCCAGCAAACTACAAAGAGTAATATCCAGGCCATAACCGACTCAGTTTTGGATACTTCCGTGGGTAGTCAGTCCAAGCAAAATATGGAAGGTCTTACTCAGGCCGTAACTAATTCAGTTTCTATTTCTAAGCCAACTGATGGCTGGACGCAAGTTAAACGGAAAAAAGGTAAATCTTTGACGCCTATGTGTGATGCTTTGGAAAGATCCTCTGAAATAGTTAGCACAAATGTTTTTGCTTCCCTAAATTCAAATTTGTGTTCTAAAAATGTTGTTGAAGAGTTTCAATGTGTTACTGATGGTATATATGAAGAAGATATTGATTTGGATGTAGCAGTATGGCTGCTGAAGTAAAACTCCAAAGAATGGGGTACAGTTCATGATAGAAAAAAGAAGAAGACAAATAGAGCTTCAGTTAGAGTTATCAATCCAGAGACTATGGAGAATGTTGAGAAGACATCTTTTCTTGATCGTCTGGAGGCTATAAGGCAACAAAGAACTCAAAATGTTCTCAACAAGGATGAGCTTGAAGCGTTAGGAAGCATTAAGGATGATGAAGTTCGTACAAATTTCATTAGATATCCAGAGTATAGAAAGGAATATTTCAAGGAAGTTCAAGATCAACTAGAGAGAATAAGAACTCCTCAAAAGAATCCTATCACTCCAACTTATGTTAGTGCTAGTGGCACTAAATTAACTAAGGAAGAGGTGGAAGCTCTTGAGTGGGTTACTGATGAGAATTTCAGAAAAAAGTTCATTGAAAATGACTCCTTTAGAGAAGAGTGTATGAAGGAACTCGATAGATGTGAAGGAAAATAGGTTTTTCTTGTCTTTTTTTCTTTAGCTATGTTGTTTTTTTTCAGAGTTCTTGAACTCTTTTGTGTCTTTTTCTTTTTTCATCCGTTTCGTTTATGGAGGGGGGAGGGGGCTTGAGCCCCTCATTTTGTAATTCTTGTAATTACGTTTTTTTGCTGAAATAAACCATTGGACATAGGAAAAAAAAGAGTATTGACTAAGGGGGAGTGATACATATCACCATAGTATTGTTGTTGAAGTTGTGATACAATTGAACTTTGACGATGTGTAATAATACTATGACACCGTATAACAATGATCGAGAATTATGTTTTCTCATTGTTATAGCTACGGATTTTTAAAAATGATGATGCTGAAATTACAAACTTTGGGATCATTGGAGTACTTGGAAGTGACGAAGATTTCGAGTAATGTTGAAGATTAGGTATGTGGAATATGAGCTACAAAAGTTTATTCATTTATTTTTGTATTCCATATGTATTGATAGTTTTGTCACTAAAATTGACAAAGGGGGAGATTGTTAGACACTGCTCGGTCTAACTCGCATGTGTTGCTATCTCAAGCATGTTTGTCAGTGTTAGTGATCAAAACAATAAGTCTTGATTTCTAGTCTACTATAGCTAATTCTCGGACTAGGATAGAAAGTGTAGTTGAGCTCAAGAACTCCATGGCGATCAACATACAAGACGAAGAACTACTCAAGGAACTGGTGGAACTTCATCGACTAAAAGGTATGTGGAGACTTGAACTTATCTATCACTCAAAAGTATATCTACTCTATCTCCTATCTTGAGACAAAAGTCGTTTTTCTATATAGACGTTGATTATACATATTTGCTATTTCGAGCCGAGTTTATCTCGCTTATCTATTTCTTGAAATATGTGTTTGTAAGATTTCACTTTGTCCAAGTTCATCTTTACCTAGTGAAGAAAGTCATGTTATGTTTCAATCACTTTGAAAATGGCTTTGACGAAAAATGGTTTGTGAATAACAACTACATAACGTCCTCTAAGAATGTTTCAATAATTGACATGAGAGTTTAGATTATATAACCATTATAGGATATAAGCATTGTGTGGAAACACATATATGTATAAGTCCTTATTCCTTGAACCAAAGTATTTATACTTTGTTGATCAGGAAAACCGGAACAAGAGCTGTGAACTCAGTCCGCAAACTGGCGGAGGTTCTCATACCGAGAATATCTGATGGAGTTTGTGAACTCCTTCCGGGAACTTAAGTCCGCGAACTAAGTCCGCGTACTTGAGTTGGTTATATCTAAATACGATTATTTGTGAACTTATATTTATATTAACTAAGGAATGCGAATTGCAAATTGTGGCTATAAAGTTCATGAATCGATTCGAGTGAATCAAATCGTTTTTGCTTCGATTTTGTCTTGTATAGTTATATAAGATTTATACAATTGAACAACTCTCTAACTAGTTCATTTAAGTCATTTGAACTAGTTATGGTGAATAGGAATATGGTTGATATGAAAGTGATCATAAGGCTAACCATTTGGTTAACTACTTTTGAACCAACAAATGTACATGTTTGGGTACGGTTACACAAAACTAAAATCATGCATTTCATTTGTGTGTAACAAGCTAAGTTCTCGATCCTACGGTTGAAATATATTAGCTTGAATGTAATCAGGTTTTCATTTAACGGTGAATATTGAATGATTTGTTACTAAGCTAACATAGATTGCAAACCCTGATTTGAAAGACTATATAAGAGAGAACTCTAGCAACTGGGAAACCTAATCCCCACACCTCCTGTGTGATACTAGTTGTATAAGCTAGAGTCGATTCTCCTTTAACCTTAGGTTTCTTCTCAAGACCCTGTAGGTTAACGACTTGAAGACTTCATTGGTATTCTGAAGCCAGACGAATACTACTTTCTTGTAGTTATGTGATATGCTCTTGATGATTCTATCATGTGGAGTACAATCATAACGATTGGCTTGATAATAATATCTCCGATAGGCAAGATATAAAAGTAGTCACAAACATCTTCGTCTCATCGTTTGTGATTCCACAATATCATCTTTCGCCGCGTCGATTAAGATTATTGTGAGGTGATTGATAATACTAGGTTGTTCTTCGGGAATATAAGTCCGGGTTATCAATTGGTTCCTGTTCACCTTGATTTATCAAAAGACAGAACAAAACTTGTAGGTATTTCTGTGGGAGACGGATTTATCTATTATCGTAGACTTTTCTGTGTGACACAGATTTGTTTATTAAAGTCTTCGACTTTGGGTCGTAGCAACTCTTAGTTGTGGGTGTGATCAGCTAAGGGAATCAAGTGCGTAGTATCCTAATGGGATCAAAGATGTAAGGAGCGCAACTGTATCTTGGATCAATGTTTGGTTAGGGTTCAACTACAATCCAGACCGAAGTTAGTTTGTAGTAGGCTAGTGTCTATAGCGGCTTAATACAGTGTATGTTCAATCTGGACTAGGTTCCGTGGTTTTTCTGCATTTGCGATTTCCTCGATAACAAAACTTCTGGTGTCTGTGTTATTTCTTTTGCACATTATATTTTGTTATATAATTGAAATATCACAGGTTGTGCGTTTGAATCAATCAATTAGAATATCCAACCTTTGGTTGTTGATTTTACATTGATTGATACTTGAACATTGATCTTTGGTACCGTTCAAGTGATTTCTCTTTTATTCAATTAGACTCACAGATTTCTATTTGCTTGAGTAAGTATTGAATCAAGAAAGAGAGATATAACTCTTTGATATCCTTTATTAAGATTGTATCTTGTTGATTCTATTGAAAGTATATTGGAGTTAGTCCATACAGATTGCTAAGAGAAATATTGGGTGAGGTTGTTGTACCCCCACTTTTTCAATTGGTATCTGAGCAGGCAAACACGTTAAAGACCTTACAAGTCCGTGTTTGTAGAGATCTGACTCTATGGACAATGAGAATATCTCCAATAACGCAACATCAGTTCAGAGTCACTCTTGTGAGTTTCAAAGTCCTAAAGCTATTAAAAAAAACTTTGTCTCTGGTCCGTTGTCTGAATCTGCATTTAACTGGGAGAAATATCTTGATGATCAGTTGGATGATCTTTCGGATGGCAGTGATTCAGAAGAATGACAAAGTTTTTATGAGGAAGTCTCTCAGTATATCAAGTTGTTTGATCGTGACTTGAAAGAAAAGAAGTCAACAACGTGCTTGAGTAAATACATGGCTCCTCTTTGTCAAGAAAACAGAAAATTGAGAAAACTCTTTAAGGGATATGATTGTGGATATAAACTCTTACAATCTATTGTTAAATATCATGAAGAAGATGTACGCTCTAAAAGATCCGAATGTGATAATCTTCTGCGAAATCTCTTTGTGTTGAAATAAAAACTTGCAGAATCTTAAGCAAGATATGACTCTCAATAAAAATGTTTTAATGACAAAGAACTCAGTCTTCTCGCCAAAGAAAAATCCTTGGAGACTGACCTTGCTGCTGCTCTTGATAAAATGAAATCACTGGAAGAGAGTCTGAGTAGATTCAATTCTAGCTCTACAAAATTATCCTCTATGATTGGAGCATGTAAAGAACATCGTGATACACGTGGTCTGGGATATAAAGGAACTTATTTATATACACTTATGTCTCATCTCTTGATACATAGTTCCGTAAGGTCAAAAGGTTCTACTGAATTTTGGTGCGTGCAATGAATGGAGGCAACAAAGATGATGAAGTCAAGAAGGGGAAGACTATCGAGTTTCACAAGAATCCTGTTTTCATAGCATGCTATCATGCCATTGACCATGAAAACAAGCTACCAGTTCATATGTCTTCACAACTGGTAAGAAATCTTCTTCAAGATTTTAAAGTCGTACGTGAACAACTCGTTTTTTTTTTGGTAAGTCCAAATTTGTATTGATGAATAGCAGATATTTACAAGAAGTTTACAAGAAAAGAGGTCAAAAGACCCCAAAAACTTACAAACTATTTAAATCTGAAATAAGAGACATTAGGATATTCTAAAGAATTTAGAAAATAAGGTCTCTCATCATAATTCATCCCTACGCCATTCCTTAGTAAACACCCTATTTTTGCCATGGAATCTGCTGAAAAATTCACTTCACGATAGGTATCCACAAACCAGATCGAATCATAGCTTTCTTGAATCCTTCTCCATCTTTGCCTAGAAAACCAGGGACATTAGAATTTTCGAAGGCCATGAAAATGCAACAAGGAATCTTGGTTTTCTGAAAAACGAATTGAAGAAAGCAACTAAGGAGCTCGTCCATGTTCAATATCTAGTTGCTGACCGGGTCTAGATTTTTTTCATATTCATGTTCTCTAAAGAGTTTATTTTATTTTTTTAGTAAATCTTCTATTTTCTTGTTTTATTTAGAAGAATAACTAGAGTTTGGAATATCCATTATTGTGATTACACATAGCTATGTCCAACGTTTTCATCTTCATGTTTTTAGGTTTATTTGTTTAAATTCTAAAATTGTTTGGAAGATGATTTTTATAGTATTAATATTTATGGTTTTATATATTGCAATTTGTTATGGGATATGTGTGTTTGCGTCCGTCAACAATGATTGTCCCATACCTTGTCAAAAGTTAAGTCTTTCATATGTCGATATGCATGTATTGATAAAAGAATGAATGAACTTTTGACAAATACAAAAGTTAAGCCTATTATGTCATTTATTGATGGAAGATAGGTTAAACTCTTTTGTTGACAAGGATTATATCTATTGTATGTCATTCTGCGAATAGTGATGGAAAATAGAATGAATCCTTGTATATTCCGCAGTATTGATCTTCCCTGATCCATATTTTTATGTTACTGTGAGGCTCCGTAAGTTCTCTTATGTCGAGCATGATCAATTAAATTCATCACTTTTTGTGGTTAATTTGGTTGTATATTTCTGATTAGACTAATTATGGGTTCTCTTGTGATTAATCTAATTGAGTATTTTTGTATTCAAATTCGTATTCGTATGTGATTTGTTATGTCCAAAGAAATCCTTCTTTTCTTTTGAAAGTAAGGTCGCTCTTGTTGCTCTTTTGGTAATGACATATTATGGGGAGAGTTCTTAATTGAACTTGTTCTTAATTGCCAAATCTATGTGGAGAGTGCGGCTGTGGAATATTATAGGAGTTGTCTTGTATCTTTATAAACTCCTTGATGAAAGCATTTAGCTTCGGCTTTATGATTTCATCTAAACAAGCTGATATGTGCTTTCTTTTGTTCATGAAATGTCTCTTTTGGAAATTTCATTAGGATCTTGTATTCGTACCTTTGCCAATTTTATTGACAAAAAGGGGGAGAAATAATATGTAGTTCATACTACAAATATATATGGTTTCGAATCATTATGTAAGGGGGAGTGGTTTCCATGTGAGATGGAGTATTGACTAAGGGGAAGTGATACATCACCAAAGTATTTTTGTTGAAGTTGTGATACAATTGAACTTTGACGCTGTGTAATAATACTATGACACTGTATAACAATGATCGAGAATTTTTTTTTCTCATTGTTATAGCTACGGATTTTCAACAACGATGATGCTGAACTTACAACCTTTGGAATCATTGGAGTACTTGGAAGTGACGAAGATTTCGAGTAATGTTGAAGATTAGGCATGTGGAATAGGAGCTACAAAAATTTATTAAGTTATTTTTGTATTCCATATATATTGATAGTTTTGTCACTAAAATTGACAAAAGGGGAGATGTTAGAGCACTGCTTGGTCGAACTCGCATGCGTTGCTATCTCAAGCATGTTTGTCAATGTTAGTGACCAAAACTATAAGTCTTGATTTCTAGTCTACTATAGCTAAGTCTCAGACTAGGATAGAAAGTGTAGTTGAGCTCAAGAGTTCCATGGCCATCATCATACAAGAAGAAGAACTACTCAAGCAACTGGTGGAACTTCATCTACTAAAGTTATGGGGATACTTGAACTTATCTATCACTCAAAAGTATATCTACTCTATCTCCTATCTTGTGACAAAAGTCGTTTTGCTATATAAACTTTGATTATACACGTTTGCTATTTCGAGCGGAGGTTTATCTCGCTTATCTATTTCTTGAAATATGTGTTGGTAAGCTTTCTCTTTGTCCAAGTTCATCTTTACCTTGTGACGAAAGTCATGTTATGTTTTAATCACTTTGAAAATGGCTTTGACGAAAAATAGTTTGTGAATAACAACTATATAACGTCCTCTAAAAATGTTTGAATGATTGAAATGAGAGTTTAGATTATATAACCATTGTTGGATATAAGCATTGTGTGGAAACACATATATGTATAAGTCCTTATTCCTTGAACCAAAGTATGCATACTTTGTTGATCAGGAAAACCGGAACAAGAGCTGTGAACTCAGTCGGCGAACTCATTCCCAGTCCGCGAACTGGCGGAGGTTCTCATCCCGAGAATATCTCCTGGAGTTTGTGAACTCCTTCCGGGAACTTAAGTCCTGAATTAAGTCCGCGTACTTGAGTTTGTTATATCTAAATACGATTATCTGTGAACTTATATTTATATTAACTAAGGAATGTGAATTGCAAACCATGGCTATAAAGTTCATGAATTGATTCGAGTGAATCAAATCGTTTTTGCTTCGATTATGTCTTGTATAGTTATATAAGATTTATACAATTGAACAACTCTATAACTAGTTCATATGAGTCATTTGAACTAGTTATGGTGAAGAAGAATATGGTTGAGATGAAAGTGCTCATATGGCTACCCATTTGGTTAACTACTGTTGAACCAACAAATGTAAATGTTTGGGTACGATTACACAAACCTAAAATCGTGCATTTCATTTGTGTGTAACAAGATAAGTTTTCAATCCAATGGTAGAAAGATATTAGCTTGAATCTAATCAGGGTTTCATGTAACGGTGAATATTGAATGCTTTGTTAAGCTAACATTGATTGCAAACCCTGATTTGAAAGACTATATAAGGGAGAACTCTAGCAAATGGGAAACCTAATCCCCACACCTCCTGTGTGATACTAGTTGTATAAGATAGAGTCGATTCTCCTTTAACCTTAGGTTTCTTCTCGAGACCCTGTAGGTTAACGACTTGAAGACTTCATTGGGATTGTGAAGCCAGACCGATACTACTTTCTTGTAGATGTGTGATATGATCTTACTGATTCTATCGTGTTGAGTACAATCATAAAGATAGGATTGATATTAATATCTCCGATAGGCAAGATATAAAAGTAGTCACAAACATCTTCATCTCATCGCTTGTGATTCCACAATATCTTCTTTCGCCGCGTCTATTAAGATTATTGTGAGGTGATTTATAATACTAGGTTGTTCTTCGGGAATATAAGTCCGGGTTATTAATTGGTTCATGTTCACCTTGATTTATCAAAAGAGAGAACAAAACTTGTAGGTATTTCTGTGGGAGACAGATTTTTCTATTATCGTAGACTTTTCTGTGTGATACAGATTTGTTTATTAAGGTCTCCGACTTTGGGTCGTAGCAACTCTTAGTTGTGGGTGAGATCAGCTAAGGGAATCAAGTGCGTAGTATCCTACTGGGATCAGAGACATAAGGAGCGCAACTGTACCTTGGATCAGTGTGAGATTGATTGAGGTTCAACTACAGTCCATACCGAAGTTAGTTTGTAGTAGGCTAGTGTCTGTAGTGGCTTAATACAGTGTGTGTTCAATCTGGACTGGGTTCCGGGGCTTTTCTGCATTTGCGGTTTCCTCGTTAACAAAACTTCTGGTGTCTGTGTTATTTATTTTCTGCATTATATTTTGTTATATAATTGAAATATCACAGGTTGTGCGTTTGTGTCAATTAATTAGAATATCCAACCTTTGGTTGTTGATTTACATTGATTAATACTTGAACATTGGTCTTTGGTACCGTTTAAGTGATTTCTCTTGTATTCAATTAGACTCGCAGATTTTATTTGCTTGAGTAAATATTGAATCGAGAACGAGAGATATAACTCTTTGATATACTTTATTAAGATTGAGTCTTGTTGATTCTCTTAAAAGTATATTGGAGTTAGTCCATACAGATTGCTAAGCGAAATATTGGGTGAGGTTGTTGTACCCCCACTTTTTCACCGTGAATCCTAAATTGACCAAGTCGAGACGTCCCATCACCAAAATTAGCAGAGCCACGCCAATTTACACTCATTATATGGTGCTCTATCATGCTACCGGATCTTCATTCAAGCCCGGACGCGACATCATTTGAGAAAATCGATAATCCGGTAACATTCTTTTATGACTAAGTTCAATTACTTATTTTGTCTTTAACTAGAAAAATCACCATCCAGTGCTAACTGGGGAACATGACTGTCCCTCACTAAGCAGAGGACTTAATGTTGATGGTGGATTTTTGACAAAGGTTAAAATCGTAATCTTACATATTCCTGATCCAGTAGTCAGACGAATATTGAGACTCATGTCTCTCGTTTAAGCATGAAAACTCATGCCACGATGATCTCTGACTTAGTGTATTGCCTCTCAGAACATCCCTAAGAACCTATAACTGAGTGTATTGCCTCTCAGAGCATACATATGAAGTATCTCAACTGAGACCACAACATATTTCATTAACTGAGCAATTTCATTAATCACTTATGTATAGAATCGAAATGATTGGACGACTCCTAGATGTATTATTCACTAGTATAGAGCAATAACGTCTTCAGGACGTCGCAACGTTCACTGACTTTATATAATAAACATTCAATTCGAGTATTACGCTTCAACTAGCTCTATTTTGGGGTAAAAACTGACTCTGCTGGAAATGGTAAATTTGAGTGTGCCGCCGAGAAACGAATCTAAACCACAAATGCACTGCATGGGAGTACTTTAGATTCGAGAGATCAATCTGTACAATTCTGGCTTAAACCAAGAAATGAACGTTCCAGACTTGCTTCGGTCACAAAGTGAAGGAGAATGGTTGATCTTAGGGAGGGAAGCGAAGAAGGTGTTGAGATCAAAATATTGAATTTTGAGGGTGTGGTTGTTTTATGACTTGTATCAGAATTTGGAACTGACTTGCGGAATATAAGCTATCAATTCTTTTGTGTTTTTCTGAGTACTTGTGTTGTTAACCAAAACTCTGTTGTTGGTTGAAATAGGTTGAAAACCTATTTATATAAGTCATGATTGAGCACCCCTGATCTCTTAGGAAGTGGAGACAGTTAAGTAGTAGAGAAGTGGGATTGTTTAAAAGTGGTGATTATCACATTCCCATCATGAGGAAAGCCTGGTCAGCATTACACCCACTATTCTCTTACTGCTATTAACCATCCTCCCTTTCCTGACAATTTCTTTTAATGGGCGTGTTGCATGCCGCATGAGTTAAACCGGCAGACCAATACCCTGATGAGTATCCCCCAGTTTGTGACATGTTTGATGTCTCGAGTATTTTTGTGGAAAAAATATGCATTAGGTTCGTACGTGACGAGCCAATTCATGAGGCTTGCCTCAAAGAATAGCATGTGACGGTATTAGGTTAAATAACTAAGTTATTTGTGAAGCCGATACTCATAAAATATCGCATATATTTGATGCATGTAAAGCATCACTTTTAAGCAAGCAGATCAAAATAATCGATGCATGTATAGCATCGTTGTATAAAGATCGCTTAAATCAGTCGCGGAGCTTAATGTCTTAAAAGGCGCATGACCGGCCATTTTTAGGAGGTTGCTAGGAGCCATGTATACACGCCAAAGGTTGTCCAGTCGCTCCCTATGGGAGAGTGATGGCTGGCGACTATGGTGACATCTTATTGGTCGCCTAAGATTTAATTTAGATCGTTCAATTCGGCTGGCGAAGTTGGACGGCCGGGGTGATTTGTGGCAGTTAATGGCTGCCTTAAAATTCATGTAAGCAGCGCGACCAGCCACTTTTGGGCGATCGTTTGGGGGGAATATGGGAAGGACACTACTTGGACGATTGTTCCTCATGGAAGAGGATCGGCCAATAGTCACGGCCACATCTTGTTTGGCGCCTAGAATAGAAGTTTGGCCGACCAATTCGTCTGGCGAAGTTGGGCGGTTGAGATGATTTGCGGCAGTTAATGGCTGCCGTTGATTTAGGTTTTATAAAATCCGTGTGGCCAACATATTTTAGGGCCAACGTTTTTGGTGTTGGCACCGCGTTGGGAGTTGTTCGATCGGCCAGCACAATAGCTGGGCCGGTAGTGAACGTATTCGCTCCTTGCACGTTGATTAAGGTCGAATCTAGGCCGGTCAATCTGGCTAGCGAAGTTGAGCGGCCAAGATCATTTTGCGACAGTAATGTAATGCCGCTTGATAGAAATTAGGGTTTTGTAACTCGCGCGGCCAACCTACTTTGGGTAAACGGTTGGTGGCTCCGCTTGTGAGTTAGAAGGATTCCGACTAGCCAAGGTATTGTTGCGCCCACCAGTGTATATGGTGGTGCTTTTCCGGTCACTTTAGGGAGCGGCCAATCTTGGTAAATCGATTGTCCAAAGCGTGTGGCCGTGATAGTTTTTGAGACTGATTTGGAAAGTCTAGATTAGATTCCTTAAGGAATTAGGCGCATCGACCAACCAAATTCTAACTTTGTTTAAAAGTACGTGTGGCGGGTTTAAAGCGATCTGATTGGTCGATAGGAAAGGGGGGACGACAAGCAATCTTATGGGGTGTGGCCGTCCATCTACGGGCGGCGCCCGTTGGGGCAAACTGGCCGGCCAAGTAGTGCGGCCACGCCTCTTTCGTTGCTGCTCTTATTCGTCGCAGCTCTTCTTTATTTCTTGTTTTCTGATTTCTGGTAGGACTTTTCTCCCACTAGCTCCATGGCGGATTAATTTCCTAGCTTACCTAGGTTTGGTCTCGACCAATAGGGTTCGAGATATTGCGCAGGGCGCAAAAAACTAATTTTCGCAAATTAATTAGGCGAAAACTCGAATCTTGTGAGCTATCACAAAATTGAACAAATTTGATAAATTCTGTGTGTTAAAACAAAATTCTTTTTTCTCAGAGAGAAGTTAGCGCGTCTTCTGATTGAGTATTTTCATGCAGACCTCAATCTTGATACTTCGGGAAATTCATGCTACTCAGCTGCGAGTGAACATTAATTGTCATGTCATACCAATATTAAGGGTTCATCCGGGGAACATAGCATAGGAAAATGTTCAATAAGCCATTCATTAATGAATAATGCAGGCAGCAGATAAAATTCACAGAATATTTGGGGTCGTTGCTACACGCACCATTCTGGGTAAATTTTATATAAATATACTAAATTGCTCAATACATATGTAAGTAAGGAGGCCTGGGAACTCATCACTCTTACATGGCTCAGCTTCTTTGCAGAACAACGGAGCATTAAATATAGGGTTTTACAATTTTATCCTTGAACTAAAAACCACCATCCACAAGCTCATATCTCGATTTTAGAATAATTATAATGTTCCTAGATATATTGGCTGCTAGTATAGAGCCATCAATTAATCAATTAATTATTTCTAGTCAGAAGATTCATCAATCGAATTCCTAGAAAATATTCTACGTTCTTCATAATATTTCATTACTTCAATTCATGGCTCTTCCCAGTAGATTTCCATGGGTTAGTAATAAATATTCAACGTACGAGCATCTGATCCACCACCGAGTAAGACCCGAGAAAATGGTGCAAGTGTACTTAATAATAATGCACGAACTAGCACCCGAATGCATAAACGAGCATTCGAAAATACGAAAGAACGAGGAAACCTATACAAAATAGGGAAGAAAATAATAATAATAAAATATTAAAAAGATAGCCTAGGGGACCGGGCCCATCGTCCGGTCCCACGCCTCTTCCTTTATTTTATCTAATTTTATTATTTTTCCTTGATCTCATGAAAACTCCTTCATTTGAGCAAAACTGCTCAGTTTCATCATATTTCCTTCACATGATGAAAATAAAATAAAATAGGGAAAGTGATAGACACATTTTTGTGTCTAATTTGTCCTCAATGTCTGTGTTGTTGGAACTCTATTTTTGTACTAATATTGTGTTTTTATGTTTGTTTAGGCGTTTTTGGAGAAAATACCCTTGTCTGGAAAGAGTTGCTCAAAAAGTGATGATTTACACCCCGGAGAAAAGTACTAAAGGCACCCCAGAAATGTACCGGAAACGTCCCAGAAATGTCCCGGAGAAAACCAGAAAAATTACTTTTTCAACCCAAGAATTACTATTTCAGCCCAAATTACTAAGGGGACACCAAGACAGGATAGGGGGACACCCCTTTTCTTATTCAAATTTCAAACTCTATTTTGGCGGGAAATGTTCTTCACATCTGCATGAATTTTTGATTTGAATTCTTGGGCTGTTTTGAAGAGATTCAACACCCGAAATCCATTGGGCTGGACTTGAGTACTCTAAACAGAGTTAGTACAAGCAATTTAATCGATCAACTTGGGCTAGAATAGGAGAACAAAGTAAACAGAGACGTGAGAATATTTTCAGAATATTGGATTCTGTTGGAGGATATACGTGCGTTATGAGAAGATATACAGCTGGGATTCGAATATATCCAGATTAGGAAGGATTCAGAGAGTTTCAGAAGCCAAGAGAATATTTGGTAAACACGATTTCGATTAAACAGGAAAAAAATCAAAAATATTATTCTCGCGTCTGCAAAGAATTGAAGAGAAGATTATATGGAGTTATGATGGAATATATCGATGCTGTTGGGTATAAATAGCTCACTGAGGTCAAGGATAAAGGGGTCGAGAGTTGGGAGGAGAGAAGGAACGCTGCAGAATCGAGAACCATGATTTCTCTCTGCTGCTGCTGCTGCCATTGATGAAGATGAAGAACACGAAGAACGGACTCGCAGAAGCAGTCGTTTATCAACAGTGTCTAAGACGCACACTCGTGGGTCATAGTTCGTCGTACAACAGCAGTTATCATTTATCGTTCTTCTTGTAACAGCTGAACAACGCCTTTGCAACAGTTATTTCTGTTGCGATTTTTCTGTTCAATTGTTTTACACCTTTTCATCATTTGTAAACCACTTTTTGAGCAATAAATAATTATTTTGAGAGCATTTTTACTATGATGAGCTAAAACCCAACACTGGGACGACGGAGGAGGACAAACTTCATACTTGGGGTAATTTCATTAATTCTTTTTAAGACTTTTGCATTAATTTAAAATTGAAATATGATTTGAATTAATTGGTTGTTATTTAATTTGATGATGTATGCTTGGCTTAGGTGTTTTGATACATCATGCTTAGGACTTACAATCAATGTTTTGAAAATCTACTTTGGCAAAATAAGAGTCCATATAATTTATGTTTTGAGCGATTATTGTTGAGAATAAATCATTGAGCCCTATGTTATGAAAATTGGCCGAATCATTAGTCCCAGTACCTCTCGCCCATTGTGACAAATATTGTGCATATATTTTTTATTTTTAAATCTTTACAAGTCCGAGCAACGAACTTTTACTACCACTTTCAAGACCACAACAGAAAGGTGTCACGGGACCAAACCTACTAGACGGTTGGCCATGCCCTAGCCGTGGCCGGTCCCACACCTTGTAATTCCTTATTTTTATTATTATTCTTATTTCCTTCATCTCATGAAACTCCTCTGTTTGAGCAAAACCTTGGTTTCTTCATATTTTCTCAAACACTGCTCAAACACGCGTCAGAAAATATCAAAATTCTCAGGACTCAGACACGAACACTATGGTGACGCGGGCATGTTACCTTGATCTACCAGGGTCGGCCCTTTGGCTTGCAGAAATCCGGTCCCACATATTTTTCATAATTTGACATAATTTGTTCATATTAGGTTCAAACTCTTCCAAAAAACTTGGAATTTCATCAAACGATCGTCATTCGGACCCATGACCGCCAGGGACGGTTCCATGACTTCTTGGTCAGTCCCTCACTTCTTAATAATTAGGTTTTTTATCACCTAATGCTCAAACGAGTACTATTTCAATAGATGATTAAACCAGCATTTAATCATCCTTTCACCAACTAGTCTTCAAGGGACTTTGGCATTTGTTCACTCAAGCATCTGGGTACTACATGGTCGGCTCATCATCACAATGTATCCGGTCCCTCTTTCACCCAATGGTTGATTTTTCATAAAATCATTAATTGATCGGCAGTTGATCAAAATTAAAGTTTCTAATCTAATGCTCCTCAAAGCATAATCCTGAACAACTTCAAACACTAATAGTTTTATGTTGATCCTGCAATCGAAATTTTAATTAATTATACTCGGTTCAGTTGCCAGTATCTTAAATTAAAGTCCCGCTTCCAATGATTCATCAAACGAGCAATATTTGCTTATACGAGAAATATTTGCTCAAACTAGGAATATTGATTCAATTATCAATATTTAATTCATCGGACGAGCAATATTTGCTCAGACTATGAATATTGATTCAACTATCAATATTCAGCAGTTCATCGAACGAGCAATATTTGCTCACACGAGCAATATTTTCTCAGACTATGAATATTGGTTCAACTATGAATATTCGACAATTCATCAAATGAGTAATATTTGCTCACTTTAACTATTAATATTCATTCGACAATTATATATCTGTCCCAACAGACATGTTCAATTCATGAATCCTAGAGCATTCGTAAACAATGCTCGACTCAGCAATATAAGGACTCATCGTCCAATCAAGTCAATAACTGACTAATTAAATATATGTCTGACTTTCAGACTCCAGAATCACTAGACATCAATCGTGTCACATGGGGGATATTAACTAGGGTTTTATGCTACAAAAAAAACACACAAGAGTTTTGGTTTGACAGCCTACGACACGTGTGTTCACCCACGATGAGAATGTGACTAATTCGTGCAAGCGGTTGGAGGAGTTAACGAAGTAGTGGGTGGACAATCAACCAAGTCTCAGCATGATGAGTAACTGGTTTTAACACGATTTCCCACTTTCCCACTCTTTGACTCCAGCAACCGTCACACTTACTGGGATCAATGTGTCTACTATTTCTTGCAATATAAATAAGTTCTGAACCCATGATTGAAACAACGGAACAAGAATTCTCAGCGTCTGAGCAATCACTCTCAACAGAGTAAATTCAATCAATCATAACTTATTTACGCAAAATACACAACACATCCACAATCCTTGATCAACATTGATCTCATACAGTTCTCAGCTTCCCTCCTACAGATCGACCTATCCTTTGTTGTGACTAAATTGACTCTGGAACGGCCATTGTGTTGGTTTAGTATAGAGTCCTACAAATTGATCTATCGAACTCAAAGCACTCCCTTTGCAGTGCATCTGTTTGCAAAAGGTTAAAGCAATTTGCTCGGTCGAGAGTCTCCTCTGTACGGTCGTCTCTCCACTTTCCTAAAAAACTAGCAAATCGTTTTCTCCCATCAACAACAAGGTATAAAGAGTTTCTAGATAGACACAAAAAACAAATTTCCAATGCTGGCAAAATATGTCAAATGAAGAGGAGGGTCGTTTGTGTACTTCGAAGCTTTCAAATTATTTGGAACTCGTTTTAATTAACCAGAAGTTACATTTTTCATATAGTAGTGTGTAATCTAAGTTTTAAATTGGGAGTTTGATTGGGATTAAAAGTTTTATTTGAACTAAAAAATGTAATGTATTTTAGTTATGTAATGTGGTTTAGTATATTGATTGGATTTCTAAAATATAACTCATTTTTGTCAGAATCACGGGTACACTTAGTAGGTACAATAATCCTTTAACCGCCAGGCAACCCTAGTGGACGAGTTGTCTCTCATGTGGGTTTACATAGAAATGAAATCTGATAAAAAAAACTACCATATGTCGCAGTGTTAATTGGGATCTTCATCCAAATATCTGAATGACATGTACTCTGGCTGATCTATGGAATTTTTGGCTTCATGAGTTCACCACTTTCATCAAATTTGAATTTTGTTCATTTTTCCTCGTAATAGGGTCTTTTTCTAGTCTCCCTAAAAAAAAATTCAAACTTGGTTCGTTAGTGTTTAATTGAAAGATAAAACAACTTAACCTATGTAATAAAAATGCAAAAATTATTTACAAATTCTTGAATCGACAAGCTAATATTTCTACAGAAAAAATCCTCTGTTGTATGGATACAAGATCAATTATCCCTTTTTGGATAATTGTACCTATCTTGTACTTGTCGTATCAATCTTTGGCTTGTATCCCAAAATATTGCACATATTGGTTATACACCATCCTCTTAAAGGTTTCGAGTGAAACCTTTTTGAAAATGCGGGGGTCTAACAACCACACCCAACAATTCATTTGGAAATCTGAGAGTACTTACTCCAATACACTTTCTAGAGAATCAACTAGACAGTCAGAATCAATCTAGAATAAAGTATATCAAAGAGTTTAATATCTCTAACTATTAATTCAATCCGCAATCAGCAAATAGAAATCTGCTAGCCCGATTGAATATAAGAGGAATTACTTGAACGGTACCAAAGACCAATGTTCAAGTGTCAATGAATGTAAATCAACAACCAAAGGTTGTATATTCTAATTGATTGATCTTAACGCACAATCTGTGATATTTCAATTATATAACAAATATAAAGCGGAAAAAAAATAACACAGTGTTGATGGTGGTTTTTAGTTCAGGGTTAAAACTGTAAAAACTCGCATTTAATGTGTCGTCATTCTGCAAAGAAGCGGAGCCATGAAAAGTGATGAATGTAAAACCTCTTCACCGGCACATTTATTGAGCAATTCAATATATTCACATGAAATTTATCCAGAATGGTGCATGTAGCAACAATCCCAAACATTCTGTAAATTTCGGCACCCTACCTATACTATTCATCTAATATAAGTTTCTTTGAATGTTTTTTGTGCTATGTTACCCGACCGAACCCTTAATAATAATATGGCATGAAAATTTGTATTCACTCGCAACAGAGTAGCACGAATTTCCAAGTATTAAGGTTAAGGTCCTTGCATAAAAGTACTCAATCAGAAAGCATACTGCTCTATGGAAATAAACTTAAAGAACTCTGTCTCAGCACATCGAATTCAATCAATTTTGTGATAATTCACAAGATTCAGATAATACCTTGACTAATTTGCAAAATTAGGGGTTTTGCGCACTGCTTAGTATATTAGACCCCGCCGGTCGAAATTAAGCTTATGCGAGCTAGGAAATTAATCCTCCATGGATTAGTAGGTGCAAAATCCTACCCAAAATCATAAAACAAGGAATAAAAGGAGCCGCCGAATACGAGAAACAACAAGGGGAGGTGTATCCATGCCATAGGCCAATCGGCGCCACTTGCAAGTGGCCACACCCCATGTTTCCCGACCGACCCATATTTCTCGTCAACCAATCAGGTCGCTTTAAACCCGCCACATGCACATGTGTTGTGACTGGGCCCTTACTTGGCGTCCCTATTTCCCATCGACCAATCAGGTCGCTCTAAATCCGCTACACGCACTAGAAGTGTAGCCACGCCCATGCTTGGTCGGCCCCTCTTTTTATCGACCAATCAGGTCGTTCTAAACCTGCCACAATATTAAAAGAGCCAAAATTACGCTAGATGGTCACAACACCAAATTGTCTTTCCAAAACCGAGCCAACATGCCAAAGGCATGCCAAATGTACGTGCCAAACGTACCACTTTGCCGCAGAAGCATGCCGAACGTACCAACGTGCCATAAATAGCGCTCCTACGTGCTAATCCACTTTTTGTTCATGGTCAACGCCATAACAGAGTCTGGTCAAGGTATCCCAACTAGAACACGATTTTCCTTTAGTGGCATTAGTTGAAACCCTATCTTTGGGTCGTGACTTAAATTACCCCACTTTGGGCCCCACAACATGCCACGAGCCATGCGGGACCAGGAAACCCTAAAAAAGGTGCCATGATATGGACACTCGTAGCCTCCCTTGCTTCTGTGGCCATCCCCATGTTATGGCTTCGGCATAATTCCTTAGGCATGGCCATGGCGCCATTTGCACAAAAACGTCACTGTGTCGCGGCCACATGCAACACTCGCTGATTAGGGTTTCGATATGGGAAACCCTAATTTAGCTAAGGCTTTCACGCCAACCAAGCCAATTAATGCTCCCTAAGGCATTAAGTTCGATATGGCAACTGGAGCCAATGTTGTCGAGCCATACTTGGGTCTAACATCAATATGCCAAAATCTGGCGGCCATGGCTACGCCAGGCGCTACATGCATCACCGTGCCACCGGCATGCGCTAATGATGCCAACCATGCCATTGTGCCACTAGCATGCGCTAAATATTCCAGTACACCGTTGGCATGTTCCAATGGTGCCACTGGGCCATTATCAGGCGCCAAGGGAATGTGGCCATAATCAATGGTCACCCTCTCTCATGAGTCACCATCTCAGCCGTCCAAATTCTCTACAGAATTGACAGGCCTATGGAAAGTCTTAGACGACCAGCCAAGACAATCCTAATAGCATCACATGCTATTCTCATGCGGCAAGTCTCCTGACTTTGACTTTCCACGCATAGCAATCTGCTACACGTTTTCCATGAAAAACACTCGAGACATCAAACCTATCAAAAACTGGGGGATGCTCATCAGGGTATTGGTCTGGAAGTTTACAGCGTGCGGCGTGCAACACGCCCATTATAAGAAAGTGTTAGAAAGCAGGGCAGTTAGTGGCGACAAGAAGTAGTGGGTGTAAACTAACCCGTTTCCTTCATAGTGGGAACGTGGTCTCTAGCATTTACACATTACCTCACTTATCCATCACTCAATAATTCCCACTTTCTACGAGATCAAGGTGCGTTCAATATGACTTGTATAAATAGGTTTATACCTATTTCGACCAGGACAACAGTTTTGGTTAATAACAACACATTATCCAGAAAGTACCAAAGAACTGATAGCTTACATTCTGCAAGCCAGTTCAAAATTATGATACAAGTCATAAATTACCACACCTTCATAATTAACCATTCTGGTCTCAACTCCTTCTTCACTTCCCTCCCTAAGATCAACCCTTCTCCTTCACTTTGTGACCGAAGCAAGACTGGAACCGCATTTCTTGGTTTAGGCCAGGATTGTACAGATTGATCTCTCGAATCTAAAGTACTCACGTGCAGTGCATTTGTTTTAGGTTTAGATTCGTTTCTCATCCACACACCAAAATTTAACAAAACCAGCAGAAACAGTTTTTACCCATGAACAATTGGCGACCATAGTGGGAGATTAATCACTCGGTTGCAATATCAATTTTTGATTTCAATTTCATTTTTCAATTCCAATTTTAAGATGGTATAGCTCAGATCCGAATCAGCAACAAACCCTGATGCCACCAGCGCTGAAAACGTCCTTGGTATCAACGTTCCTTCCAGTGGCATTAATGTACCACCTTTTAACATGATCAACACTAGCGTAGCAGGAAACGTTCCCTCAGGCGCTACACCTCCAATCACCAGATCCAAATCCGTTTCCGCCACCCCCAATATTTCTTCAAGCGTGATGCCCCCAGTTGTCATCAGAGCCGCCGACACTCCACCATCGGGACGAGAGACTGGAGGAACCAGAAGAGGCCAACCCCTATCACCATTGCTTATTTTATGGAAAGACATGAAGTTCTTGCTAAGGCTCAAACGGACATGGATTCAACTCAAAAGGAGGTGCTTACTTTCCTCAAGACACTAACGGAGCGGCTACTGCAGGAACCACACCGACCAGATCCAATGAGGAGCACTTTTAATACCCATGGCGCCAGTACCTCAGCAGGGTACACCTTTGTATATGAAGAGGCCCGCCCATTAGATTGGAATCGGCCATCCAATTTCATCACACATGAAGATTTGGAACGACTTCTCCGAAATCGAGACATAGAAAACCTGGTGGACATGCACCAGCATCAACCTCCATATCCTCCTGATGTGCAAAGAGTTCCTCTTCCGAGGGGATATTCTTATCCTCAATTCTCCCTTTATAACGGCACTATTAATGCGCGTGAACATATCTCTCTATTTTTAGAATCCTTGGGTGAGCACGAATACAATCATGTCCTCTGCTTGAAATAATTTTCAATGTCACTTACTGGAAGAGCGTACACCTGGTACAATAACATTGCACCAAACAACATATCTAACTGGTGTGAGATGGTTGCATATTTCTACAAGAAGTATTTCTTTATGTCTGAGCAAATCAGTTTTTCAGAGTTAGGAAGGATGTTCCAACGAAACAATGAACATCTAAAAGATTACGTCAAAAGATTTAGAATTCAGGCAATGGATTGTCACGACCCAAAAGTGACTGAGCAACAATTGGTGGAGTCTTGCATCAATGGCAGGGTTCCCATTTATCGCTCTTTATTGGAGAATCTACGCTCCCAGACATTCTTTGAACTATATGAAGTCGCTAAGCGGTCGGCCACAACAACACCAACATCGTTAGAAAGAACCAGGCCAGCCAAGAGTGAAAACGCACGCGAAACTCTAGGAAACAGACGCCTCATCAACAAGCAATATAACACTGGCCCCTCTGTAAGCATGGTGGGTGAAGGAGGAAAAAGGAAAGCTCCAGCAGCAGAACAACCACCCAAGCGTGCAGCACCAGCACATCAGGCGGCTCCACCTCGAAAAGCCGCGTCTAAAGTTCTCGTGCAACACCAAGAAGCTGGAGAAGCTGCCCTGGATTTCCCATTCCCAATCGAGGAGGTAATTGAACTCTTGGAAGCATGTATTCAAGATGATGCCATCAAACTGCCTCCTATCAGGCGCCCGCCAACTGAAGAGGAAATGGCAAATCCCAAGTATTGTCGTTACCCCAGGTTCGTCCGTCACCCGACCAATGAATGCAATAGATTGAAACGCATCTTCAAGGAAAAAGTAGAAGCGGGAGAAATTCAACTGGGAAATGAGGGAGTTCACAGAGATCCTCTTTCAGTCAGGAGTTGTATGCTTTATGGGGACTCCGTTCACAAAATTATGCAGTCTATGATGCAGCGTGTATAAGAAATCCTCTATTTCTCCAAGGTGCAGCGTCAAGACATATTTGCAGCCATGAATCACGTTTTGTCGGGCAAACGACTTTTCTATGTCGAAGAAACCACTCCTAAATCCCGATATCTCTCGGGAAACACTGTTGGAAAGTGCAATTGGGTACTGCTGACCACTGCTCAATGAAGGATGTCGAGTTCGATAGCACGCTAATCGACGCGGCCTCCAACTTCAACATTGTTATTGTCAAGACTTTGAGATCTGCATGGGTTTCAAAGCAAGAGGCTACGCATTCCCCAATTGTGGTCAAAAACCCAGAAGGAGAAGCAATGAACGCTTACGGCTACATCAATCTCGAAATCAAGGTGGGAGATGCTTTAACGCACGGAAAATTCCATATTGTCAAAGAATGCCCAAATTATAACATGATTCTGGGGCGCTCGTGGGTGCATAACAATAAAGCAAAGTTAGGAGTATGTCCTCTGTCGGTTTCTGTACCTGAAAGAATTTCCAACAAGCCGCCCGACCCTGAGAACTATATGTTGTCGTGTCTACAACTTGACAATGTAACTCAGTTACCTGGAGAAAGCCCATCGACGTACACACGCATATTTCGGACACAAGTAAGTCTCATTGAATAACCCTTTCTGCAAACAGTCACTTCTCCTCTCTCCCAGGCCTGGGGACTAGATCCAATTATCAACCCAGGCGTCATTGGAAGGTGTGAATGAGATGCCGGCCCCTTCAAGTGTTTCATCAAAAGTTTGGAAGTTGTCTTAGTCAACAATAATGGATCCAAGAATCAAATAGCGGCGCAACATCAAAACCCATTCCAAGTTGGAGACATGGTAGTGAAAGTTGCACTCAGCCTCCTTTGTGGTTCCACAGACGAACCGTACTTAGTAGCAGAAGTTATTTGGGAGGCTACTGCAAGCTCATCAACGCTGACAAGTTAGAAGGTGTAATAATACATGCCCGGTGGCTCAATCCCTTTAAAGCCTAAGGCGTCACGCCGCCTCTAGCCTCAAAATTCTTCCTAGTATTTTCTTCAGCAATTTCCCTTTTCATGCAATATCTGTAATTCCTCCAAAATGATTGCACTGCTTGCATTCATAACTAGGGTTTCGATTTTAATTAAAACGTAGTTTCTTTCAAAAATAAGTTTTCCTAAATCATCTCAAAGGAAAAGTAACCAGTGAGTCTGAATCCTCAAAGCCACTATCCATCCTTTCAAAATAAAACCCTACCAGAAATCTCTCATCCAAAATACTGAAGCAGAGAATACGCAAGAAAGAAGATTATCAAGTGGTGGCACGGACACGTTCTCTCGACTTGGCTTCAACCTTCGCCAGATGGGATTTTCTCACTTCTTGTGGCGCGTTTCCCAGTTTGTGGTACCTCACGCTTCTACATACCCGGGAGGCATATGCCACAGACGCCCTGTGCAATTTGCAAGATCAAATAAAAGGTTGGTCAAATTCTTAATTATTGCCACTGTTTCCCCCGTTTTGAGTTACTGTTTCCAACGACATGCAGAGGCGTTATTGTGGAAGTAGCAAAATGGGATGTGACACGCCAGCTAGCATTATTGTTGCGCTATTTATGATTTTTGGCTTTCCATTTGTTGAATCCCTCTAGAAGAATGGAAGAACTTTTTCGCAAAAAGGGTTTTGGGATTCTTTTGGGAGATTTTGTTCATTCATCCAAATTATCAAGGCAGCATGAATGAAAGAATATTACTCGGTGAAGTATAGCTTCAGTCACATGAAAACATCTACAAGCTACGAAAAGAACGTTCTTCTACGAAAGGAAATAATGAAATGGGAAAATTAGTTGTTAATGTCAACGCCAAGGTCAGCGGCGCCTCCACTATAGTTCTCTCAAGCACCTGCTCCAGCATCCTCTCCAGTGGTTGCCTCAGCATCCTATCCAACAATAGTTTCGGCGTCCTCTCCAGAAGCCATTTCAGTCTGTTTCTCGTGGGCCGCGCCGACATCCTTCTCAGAAACTGCTCCAACAGCCTCTTGAGGATACTACGGTTCGTCAACATTAGAGTCAAGGATTACGATACCATTATGAACATGGTAATTAAACTTTTTTTCGCCCGGAGGTTTCTTAGGCTCGACCCTTCGCCGTTTCAGTCGAGCAGCGAACCTTTCATCCCTGGTACTAGGAGCTGAGATGCTTCATCACACTGAGATGTCTCAACGCGCTGGGACGCTTCATCACGTCTCCATGTTTTCTCCATGTCAACCGAATCCATGAAATCTTGAGCACTCCCTCGAACAACGCGTAGATGAGTGAGAGGCATACCTTGTATAATCCGACCAGCCTCACGGAACAAAGGATCGATTTTTCTGAATACCTCCTCAGACACAGAAACCCTGGGTTTGTCAACTTCAAAACTTTTCTCCGAAGAATTGAAAAAATAATCATCAGGAGTTCCCATCATATACTGCAGGAAAACAATATGTTTACATCAATAACCTACGTGATGAAAGGCGACAAAAGGAAAACTGCAAGAAGATATGAAGGAATACCTAAAAGGAGATGAGCCCAATCCTGTGGTGATCTATATGAAAAGAAAAGCTCGAAGTGCTATTTTATATCACACAAACTGATGAAACCTGAAAAAGAAAAATTCTTTACATGTTGTACATGAAGGCTCTAGATACGGGATATCAGCTGATTAGATACTTATCTATCTGGGATGATTGACTCACCTGGGATGCTGACGGAAAGAAGCTCACCACCGCAAAAGCAAAGCCAACGAAGCAAGAATAAAAGGATGTGCGACGCCTTTTATATGCACGGCGCCTTGGGAGTTTGGGTAGGAAAAGGAATCCGCTTTGGATTCAGTCACGCCCAAATCAGCGCTAAGGCTCCAGAATGTAAAGTTCTACGGCCAAGCCAGCGCTAATGCTCCGTGGTGCAGAGCTCAGTGGACAAACTGGCGCCAACGTTCCCTAACGCCAAAGCTCCCTTGCCAAACAACACGCCAGTACAAGATCACCTGCCGCTCGGGTCCGTTACCAAAGGCCAATCAAATTTTCCTGGTAATCTCCTTATGCCTTTTCCTTTCGGTTTTTATCCTCGTCTGTCACCATCTTATGTTTACCCCGCAACAATGCCGATGTTACGTGCTAATCAGGGGACTTAATGTTGATGGTGGTTTTTAGTTCAGGGTTAAAATTGTAAAAACTCGCATTTAATGTGTCGTCATTCTGCAAAGAAGCGGAGCCATGAAAAGTGATGAGTGTCTAACCTTTTCACTGGCACATTTATTGAGCAATTCATTATATTCACATGAAATTTATCCAGAATAGTGCATGTAGCAAAAATCCCAAATATGCTGTAAATTTCGGCACCCTGCCTATATTATTCAATTAATATAAGTTTCTTTGAATGCTTTTTGTGCTATGTTCCCCAGCCGAACCCTTAATAATGATATGGCATGACAATTTGTGTTCACTCGCAGCAGAGTAGAACGAATTTCCAAGTATCAAGGTTAAGGTCCTTGCATAAAAGTACTCAATTGGAAAGCATACTGCTCTCTGGCAATAAACTTAAAGAACTCTGTGTCAGCACATGAAATTCAATCAATTTTGTGATAATTCAAAAGATTCAGATATTACCCTGACTAATTTTCAAAATTAGGGTTTTGCACCCTGCGCAGTATATTAGATCTCGTCGGTCGAAATTAAGCTTAGGCGAGCTAGGAAATTAATCCGTCATGGATTAGTAGCTTCAAAATCCTACCCAAAATCAGAATAAAAGGAGCCGCAGAATAGGAGCAACAACAAGGGGAGGTGTGGCCATGCTATAGGCCAGCCGGCGCCACTTGCAGGTGGCCACACCCCATGTTTCCCGACCGACCCCTATTTCCCGTCGACCAATCAAGTCGCTTTAAACCCGCCATACGCACATGAGTTGTGGCTGGGCCCATACTTGGCGTCCCTATTTCCCATCGACCAATCAGGTCGCTTTGAATCCGCCACGCGCACTGGAAGTGTGTCCACGTCCATGCTTGGTCGGCCTCTCTTTTTATCAACCAATCAGGTCGTTCTAAACCTGCCACAGTATTAAAAGAGGCAAAATTTCGCTAGATGGTCACCACGCCAAATTGGCTTTCCAAAACCGCGCCAACATGCCAATGGCATGCCAAACGTATATACCAAACATGCCCCTTTGCCAGCATCATGCCGAACGTTCTAACGTGCCATAGATAGCGCGCCTACGTGCTAATCCACTTTTTGTTCGTGCCCAACGCCATAACAGAGTCTGGTCAAGGTATCCCAACAAGAACACGATTTTCCTTTAGTGGCATTAGTTGAAACCCTATCTTTGGGTCGTGACCTAAATTACGCCACTTTGGGCCCCACAACATGCCACGAGCCATGCAGGACCAGGAAACCCTACATAAGGCGCCATGCTATGGACACTCATATATTCCCTTGCTTCTGTGGCCGTCCCCATGTTATGGCTTCACAATAATTCCTTCGGCATGGCCATGGCGCCATTTGCACAAAAACGTCACTGTGCCGCGACCACATGCCACACTCGCTAATTAGGGTTTCGATATGCGAAACCCTAATTTAGCTAAGGCTGCCACGCCAACCAAGACAATTAATGTTCCCTAAGGAATTAAGTTCGATATGGCAACTGGAGCCAATGTTTTTGATCCATACTTGGGTCTAACATCAATATGCCAAAATCTGGCGGCCATGGCTACGCCAGGCGCTACATGCATCACCGTGCCACCGACATGCACTAACTATGCCAACCATGCCATTGTGCCAGTGGCATGCGCTAAATATTCCATTACACCATTGGCATGTTCCAATGGTGCCATTGGGCCATTATCATGCGCCAAGGGAATGTGGCCATAATCAATGGTCACCCTCTCTCATGAGTCACCATCTCAGCCGTCCAAATTCTCTACAGAATTGACAGGCCTACGGAAAGTCTTAGGCGAACAGCCAAGACAAGCCTAATATCATTACATGATATTCTTATACGGCAAGTCTCCTGACTTTGACTTTCCACGCATAGCAATCTGCTACACGTTTTCCATGAAAAACACTCGAGACATCAAACATACTTAAATTTCTTAGGAATTCTTCTTGTTGTTTGGTAATGTATTCCAAACTAATTCTACTCGGCTTCTCGTCAAGAGAACGGATCACAAGGAGAATGAATTTTGTACTAGCATTCACCAACCGCGTAACCTGAGTGGCTGTAATCAAGTTTGCCCCTCAAGAGGAGAGTTAATAGCTCGTATTACAAAATCTTTCCCATCTTTGGTAAAGGTATACTTTTCTCCCTCCTATGTAAAACCGCATCTCGATCCCACAAGTAAGGAATACCAAGTACAACTTGACAAACATCCAATGGAACCACTTCGCATATAACCTCGTCAATGTATGACTCATCAAAAGCAAACTTGAACGTGCACTGCTCTGCAACCTGTAGACCACCTTACTTTTGAAGCCACCCTAAAGGATAGGGTTTCGGATGTTTGAAAGTTTTCAAACCCAACTTTTCTACTAGAGAATATGAAAATAAATTCTTCTGACTTCCTGGGTCAATAAAAACATCTATTAGTGTTATCTTAACCTGCATCTTAACCGTGAAGAGTCATTCCCTAGGATCTTCCTCCATAAGTTCTTCTACGCCTCCTGCCATTAGAGAGAGATTTTTATTAGGTTCTGTTAGTCCTTTGACTTCTTTTGGAACTTGCGTGAATAGTGTTGCCATTATGGCTTCTTTCTTATGCAACCCTTTTGGTTTTAGATTAGGATACTTCATCCAACTCTT
Organism: Papaver somniferum; assembly: GCF_003573695.1. Taxonomy (NCBI): domain Eukaryota; kingdom Viridiplantae; phylum Streptophyta; class Magnoliopsida; order Ranunculales; family Papaveraceae; genus Papaver; species Papaver somniferum. The sequence continues at coordinate 22,306,770 of NC_039363.1, read as the reverse complement.
ATCAACAACATGCCCTGTTTGTTTGCAATGATTACAAACTAAACCTTCTCGGTCATTAGACTTCCCTTTCTCTTTGCTCCTTTCATCTCCTTTAGTGACGAAACTTCCAGACTTCCCCTTGACGTTTTTCTCAACATCAGTTTTCTTAATCCTGCCTTCAATGGCATTAGCTTTTATGTTTGCTTCAGAGATTGTATCTACCGAAAATATCTTCAACTCCTTCTGTATATACTCATGGAACCCGGAAATATACTTCATATAGATAGCATGATCTTCCAAGTCTAAATCCCAAATCATAGCTTGATTCTGAAATTCCGAAGTATACTCTTGTACGGTTTGGTTGTAAGTCTGTTTCAAGTAATACCACTTGAACCATTTTTCCTCAAGGTAGCCATCTGGATAAAACTGTTTCCTTACAACTGCCTTGAATCTTTTCCACGACAACACTCCCTTACGTAGGTTTTATCTTTGATAAGCTTTCCACCAGGTTAGAGCATGCTTTTGTAGCTTCAATGCCGCGAAAGAAATCTTTTCCTTTGAACCATATTCAAAGAAAGAAAAATACGTCTCTAGACGTTCAATCCAATCATCCAATTTTTCTACATCGACACTTCCATCGTAAAGTGGAATATCAACACGAAAATCAATTTTCAGATTCTTACCATGAGGTTTAGTTGATGTAGAACTTTTAAGAATCTCACTTTTCTTCTTATCTTTATCCTCATCTTCTTCTTCTTCCTCTTCTTCTTCTTCTTCTTCTTCTTCTGAATCTTCTTCTTCTGAATCATCTTTTTCCGAAGCTTCAGGTGTAGGTGTAATGTTTTTCTTCGTCTTCGACTTGGGTGTATGAGAACGAATACATTCACTCAGCTCCTGAAGGGTAACTTGAATTGACTTCATGTCTGTTTGCAGCGTAGCTACCTTTTCTTTAAATAGTCTGTGGTTCGACTTCCTTAGGATCATCATCTGACTTTGTCATCCTTGATCCCCTTGTTTTCTTCACGTCCTCTAGCTTCTCGAGTACCTCACCAAGCTTTATGTAGAGAGATCTAGTGAAAGCCATAAACCACAGGGATTTACCCTAAAAACTAACCTAGCTCGTGATGCCAACTTGATATGTATGATCTCTATACCTTGGTAACTATTACTATAAAGGCGGAATTCAGAATAATAATAGACGAAAAACTTAGAAAACAGAACACAAGTAGTAATTCGAAGAAAATATCTTCTCTAGATTATGAACAAGAAAACAATTACAATTCTCTCTTTGTTACGCTCACAATCTCTCTAAACAGTGGATCAACCTTAAACTGTTTGCTAGCTTGCACAAGTATTGTTCCAAGCTTCTCCTAGGTTTTATGTGCCTAGTATCTGTGTCTCTAGGTGCGTCAATATCAAGAACAAACTAACTAGATGTCTTAGATATGAGATAAACATCTCTACTTATAGCTTTCGGTTTGTTTTCTCAAACCTTCAAGGAACTATTTACTTTTCTAGGTATATTACCTAAACTAAGAGTATTACTTAAAATAAAACTCCTCCCTAACTAGGAATTTATCCTAAACAAGGAAATCCTTCCTAGAGTAGAATTCTATCCTCAATTTGTCTTGAGGATCACTAGTTCCCGGGAAAAGGAAGATACACATGTATCAACACATAGCAATCTGTTACACGTTTTCGATGAAAAGCACTCGACACATCAAACATGTCACAAACTGGGGTATGCTCATCAACGTATTGGTCTGGTGGTTTACAGCGTGCGACGGGCAACACTCCCATTATAAGAAAGTGTCATAAAGCAGGGAAGTTAGTAGCGACAAGAAGTAGTAGGTGTAAACTAACCCGTTTTCTTCATAGTGGGAACGTGGTCTCTAGCATTTACACATTACCACACTTCTCCATCACTCAGTCATTCCCACTTTCTACGAGATCAGGGTGCGTTCAATATGACTTGTATAACTAGGTTTCTACCTATTTCGACCAGGACAACAGTTTTGGTTAACAACAACACAGTATCCAGAAAATACCAAAGAACTGATAGCTTACATTCTGCAAGCCAGTTCAAAATTCTGATACAAGTCATAAAATTAGCACACCTTCAGAATTAACCAGTCTGGTCTCAACACCTTCTTCGCTTCCCTCCCTAAGATCAACGCTTATCCTTCACTTTGTGACCGAAGCAAGACTGGAACATACATTTCTTGGTTTAGGCTAGGATTGTACATATTGATCTATCGAATCTAAAGTACTCCCGTGCAGTGCATTTGTTTTAGGTTTAGATTCGTTTCTCATCCACACACCCAAATTTACCAAAACCAGCAGAAACAGTTTTTACCCATAAACACATTGTTAGAGCATTGCTCGGTCGAAATCGCATGCATTGCTATCTCAAGCATGTTTGTCAATGTTAGTGATCAAAACTATAAGTCTTGATTTCTAGTCTATTATAACTAAGTCTCGGACTAGGATAGAAAGTATAGTTGAGCTCAAGGACTTCGTGGAGATTCATCATACAAGTAGAAGAACTACTCAAGGGATCGATGGACCTTCTCGACAAAAAGGTATGTGAAGACTTGAACTTATCTATCACTCAAAAGTCTATCTACTCTATCTCCTACTCTTTGATACAAGAAGTTATATGTTATATATATAGACTTGGATTATACAATTTGGTATTTAGAGCCGAGTATACCTAGCATATCTATATCTCGAAATATGTGTTGGTAAGATTTTCGCTCGATCAAGTTTATCTTTACCTAGTGACGAAAGTCATTATATGTTTCAATCATCTTGAAAATTGCTTTGACGATAAATGGTGTAACAATTATATAACGTCCTTTAAGAATGTTTCAATGATTGAAATGAGAGTTTAGATTACATAACCAATGGTAGACATAAGCATTGTTGTGGAAACACATTTATGTATAAGTCCTATTCCTTGAACCAAAGCTTGCGAACTTTTTTGATCAAGAGAACCGGAAGAATGGCGTGAGCCAAGTCTGCGAACTGCCGAAGTTCTCAAACCCGAGAATTTCTGCAGGAGTTGACAAACTACTTGCGTGAAGCTAAGTCCGCGAACCATCGAAGTTCTCATTCACGAGAATTTCTGCTGGAGTTTGTAAACTCTTCCCGGTAACTTAAGTCCGCGAACCTAGTCTGCGAACTTGAGAAGGTTATATATCTGAAGATGATTTCTGAACTTAAACTTAAAAAGACTAAGGAATGCAGTTTTCAAACCGGGACTATAAAAGTTCATGAACCGATTCAAGTGAATCAAATCATCTTTGCTTCAATTGTGTCTTGTGCAGTACATGAGATTTCAACAACTCTCTTACTAGTTCATCTTGAAGTCATTTGAACTAGTTATGGTGAAGAAAAACATGGTTGATATGAAATGCTCATATGGATAACCATTTGGTTAACTATTGTTGGATACGGTTAACAAACCTAGAAGCATGCATTGTCAAGTGTGTGTAACAAGCTAAGTTTTCGATCTAATGGTTGAGAAATATTAGCTTGAATCTAAATCAGGTTTTCATCTAACGGTGGATATTGATTTCTTTGTTACCAAGGTAACTTAATTGCAAACCCTGATTTGAAAGACTATATAAAGGAGACATCTAGTATCGTGCAAAACTAATCCCCACACCTTACATGTGATACTAGTTTGCGTGCTAGAGTCGTTTCTCCTATAACCTTTGATTTTCTTCTTCTAAAACCAGTTAACGACTTAAAGACTTCATTGGGATTGTGAAGCCATACCGATACTACTTTTATCGTAGTTGTGTCATCTGATCTTGCATCTTTTATCGTACGAGTACAATCAGATTGATTGGCTTGAGATTGATATCTCCGATAGGAAAGATATAAAAATTAATCACAAACATCTTCGTCTCATTGTTTGTGATTCTGCAACATCTTGTTTCGATACCATACAATTAAGATTGTTGTGAGGTGATTGATAACTCTAGGATGTTCTTCGAGAATATAAGACCGGATTATCAATTGGTTCATTTTCACCTTGATTATTATCAAAAGACGGAACAAAACCTTTAGGGTTTATCTCTAGGAGACAGATTGATCCTTTGATAGACTTGTCTGTGTGAGACAGATTTGTTTATTGTCAAAGCCTGCGATTTTGGGTCGTAGCAACTCTTAGTTGTGGGTAAGATAAGCTGAGGGAATCAAGTGCGCAGTATCCTGCTGGGATCAGAGGCGTAGGGAGTACAACTGTACCTTGGATCAGTGGGAGAATGATTGGGGTTCAACTACAGTCCAGTCCGAAGTTAGCTTGGAGTAGGATAGTTTCTGTAGCGGCTTAATACAGTGTGTGTTCAATCTGGACTAGGTCCCGGGGTTTTTCTGCATTTGCGGTTTCCTCGTTAACAAAATTTCTGGTGTCTGTGTTATTTCAATTTCCGCATTATATTGTTTTATCTTTATAATTGAAATAATACAGGTTATGCGTTTAGATCGTCAATTAGAATAATCCAACCTTTGGTTGTTGATTGTCATTGATTGATCATTGGATATTGGTCTTTGGTACCATCCAAGTTATTCCTTGTGTTTGATTAAAGACTCGCTGATTTCTATTAGCTTGAGTAAATCAAAACAAGAGAGAGATATTAACTTCTTGAAATACTTTTACCTAGATTGAGTCTGACTGTCTTGTTGATTCTCTAGAAAGTATTTCAGAGTTAGTCCATACAGATTGCTAAGTGAAATATTGGGTGGTGTTGTTAGACCCCCGTTTTTTCAATTGGTATCAGAGCAGGCAAACACGTTTAAGACCTTACAAGTATGTGTTTGTAGCAATATGACTCTATGGACAAGAGTACTATCTCTGGTAAACGATTTACCAGAAATAAAAGTTTTATCTCGTCTAACTCTTTTAAAGAGAAGGGTTATACAATCTCTAATATAGATGAACCTTCTGTACTGACGAGATAGACTAACACTGACATGTGTACTTACGATTACCCTTCAAATGTGAGCCTCTCCATTAATGAACGAGATTCAGCTGAAGAGAGTGAATTGATTCTAAATCTTGTTAGAATCCAAGATGATAGATTCAATCGCTTGAAGCACCATGTCAATGTTCTACTTGGTGTAATAATAGATTGCAAACCCAAAGGTAATATTGAAGCTCATTATTCGTGTACGTCTCTTGAAGCTAGCCTTAGAAGAGATTCCTTAGAAATTGAACATCGCTTGAGTAAGCTCTCTATTCAAGGATGCTCAAAGTAATCTAATATGCCAAGTACTTCTGACACAACTAAAGATGGTTCATGCTCAGAAGTAAAAATGGAAGCCCCTTCTAGTAAAACGGATGTGCCTGAAGTCACCATCACTCAAGGATGTTGCACATCAAATGGAGGGAAGAAATCTTCTAATGATGATATTAAGACTGTACCATCTAATCATTATGATGATCAGAAAGTATGTCTTGTTTGTGAGACAAAGAGTTCTGTTAAACGAAATGGAACCTCTAGGTTGAAGAAAAACTCCTTGGTTAAAATTCAACACACCTTAGATTTAATTCTTAAAGGTGTAACTGACATTCGTATGACTAAACCAATTGGTTTTCGTACGTACCATGTGTACGTTACCAGGAAAGTCAGTTCAATGAGTTCCTCGAATACTCAAGAACAAAACAGACGTCTTAATAAACATCGTCCAAAAGAAGATCGTATCGTGGTCTCTGGAAATAACGCTGCTCTTATTGAGAAAGGAAGTTCAGAAGAAAGAAGAAAAATTATTGAAATAAGAGATAATCTGAAAAAGATAATTGAAGGGTATAAAGATTTCGTCCACAGGTTGTCTTCCTACTCAAACCAAAATTCTTCTGGTAAGAACTCAAGCTATGTCTCGTATTTGATGACAGTAAGTTTTATGATAATTTCTCACATAAAAAGGAGTCCCTCTCTAGATTCAGGAGGAAAAAGAGACTTGACCATAAACACAAATCTCTTGATGAGCGTGTAGCTCATACTTGTGTTAATTAATCACAAGGTTTAAAGAGCTTACTCATAAAAATCCTCTTGAGTAAGATGTGTTAATAATTAGGTATACTTTTGGTTTTAGCGTATGTTAAGTTGAGCCATTTTCTTATCGTCTATAGCTAAACTTTTGATTGCAGACCTGTTTGACTTAAAGTATTGGTTTCGCTCTAAAATGTTGTTTTTCGTTGTTAGAAAGTTTTGTTTGTGGTTTCTTTTCTGGGTAATGTTGCACTCGAACGGGTATCCATGTTCTGGCACGAGTCAACTGTTTAAACCCTAAAATACCTTCCTCAGGAAACCCTTATATACTTACCTATTGAGTTGCAAAAGTCACGTACGCATACTCTAGGATGGTTTCTGAGATGTCAAGAATGTCTTACTCTTCATCTTGCTATGGTGGTTTTGCAAGAGGATTCCTTGACAAAGGTGTTTGTTTTGAGTCCAAGAAGAAGATAACCCTTGTAGATGAAGATCATCTGAATGCTTCATGTTATTTTTCCCATGTTCATGAGAATGCTGAAAAGGATGATATGATTTATGTTGAAGTTGTTCATGACTTTCTTAAGTACTTTAGGGAAGCAAAACAAGAGCTCATTGTGACTCAGAAAATCTTGATGCATTGAAAACTGAGTTGGAAAAGGTTATTGTTGACCTTGGTCTCATAAAGTCTTACATCAATGATATTCACAAAGAGAATCACCTCTCCGATGTTGCAATGAATGCCGTTGATCACAAGCTCAAAGACCCTTTGTCTCATGAGGATTCTGAACCGTCCATATGATCTTAGTTCGTGTTCGGAATAGGACTGGAGTCTGTTTTCCGTTAGCTTGTTTTATTTGTTTCCTAGTATGTCTTCTTTTTGGTTTAGTTGGAAGAATAACTAGTGCTTTGAATAGCAATGACTGTGACTACACGTAGCTATTATTTTTCATCTTCTTGTTCTTTTTTAGGTTTATTGGTTTAAATTCTAAAAATATTTGTAGGATGATGTTTTTTGCAGTATTAATCTTTATGATTTGATATATTGCAATTTGTTATGAGATATTGGTGTTTACGTCCATGAACTATGTTTTTCCCATACTTTGTCAAAAGTAAAGTCGCTCGTGTTCGATATTCACATACTGGTAAAAGAATGTATGGACTTTTGACAAATAACAAAGTTAATCCTATATTGTCAATCTTTGATGGAAGATATGTTAAAATCTTTTGTTTTCAAGGATTATGTCTATTAATTGTCGTTATGCAAATAGTGATTGAAGATAGAATGAATCCTTATGTATTCCGCAGTATTGATCATCCCTGATCCATATTTTATGTATTAATGTGAGGCTCCGTAATGTATCTTATGTTGAGCACTATACAACCAAGTTTATTTTTAGCTTAGTTGGAGTTCCGTGAGGTATGTTATGTCAAGCATATTGAACTAAATTAGTCATCATGTTTGGTTATTTAGTTATTGCTCCGTAAGTTTTCTTATGTTGAGCGAAACAATTGACAATTAAATTGATTACTTTTGTGATTAGTTTGGTTGTGTATTCAAATTAGATTAATTATGGGTTCTCTTGTAATTAATCTAGTTGAGTATTTTCGTGTGTCCATAAGTTTTCTTATGTTGAGCACAATCAATTGAATTGATCACCTCTTGTATTTAATTTGATTGTGTATTCCGATTAAATTAATCATGGGTTTACTTGTGATTAATTTGATTGAGTTTTTGGATGTAGAAAATCATTCTTATAGTTTTTGGTGTCCAATAAAAATACTTCTTTTCTTTTGAAATTAAGGTCGCTCTTGTTGTTCTTTCGTGAATGACATCAAATGGGGGAGAGTTCTTTTGAACTTGTGCTTAATGGTCATATCTTGAGGGGTATGCGGTTGTGGAATTTTAGAGGGGTTATCTTGTATCTTTAAACTCCTTGATGAATCATTTAGCTTCGACTTTATGGTTGCATCTAAATTAGTTGGTATGTATTTTTCCTTTTGTCATGAAATGTCTCTCTCGGAAATTTCATTATGATCCCGTTCTTGTACCTTTGCCAATTTTATTGACAAAAAGGGGGAGAATTAATATGTAGTTTATACTACAAATACATATGGTTTTCGGATCATTGTGTAAGGGGGAGTGGTTTCCATGTGAGATGGAGTATTGACTAAGGTGGAGTGATACATATCACCATAGTATTATTATTGAAGTTGTGATACAATTGAACTTTGACACTGTGTAATAATACTATGACACTATATAACAATGATCGAGAACTATGTTTTCTCATTGTTATAGCTACGGATCTTCAACAGCGGTGATGCTAAACTTACAACCTTTGGGATCATTGGAGTACTTGGAAGTGACGAAGATTTCGAGGAATGTTGAAGATTAGACATGTGGAATAGGAGCTACTAAAGTTTATTTATCTTTTTTGTATTCCATATGTATTGATAGTTTTGTCACTAAAATTGACAAAGGGGGAGATTGTTAGAGCATTTCTCGGTCGAACTCTCATGCGTTGCTATCTAAAGCATGTTTGTCAATGTTAGTGATGAAAACTATAAGTCTTGATTTTTAGTCTATTATAGCTAAGTCTCGGACTAGGATAGAAAGTGTAGTTGAGCTCAAGGACTTCATGGCGATTCATCATACAAGTAGAAGAACTACTCAAGGAACCGGTGGAACTTCACGATAAAAAGTTATGTGAAGACTTGAACTTATCTATCACTCAAAAATCTATCTACTCTATCTCCTACTCTTTAAGACAAGAAGTCGTATGCTATATATATAGACTTGGATTATAAACATTTGGTATTTCGAGCCGAGTATACCTCGCCTATCTACATCTCAAAATATGTGTTGGTAAGCTTTTCGCTTCGATCAAGTTTATCTTTACCTAGTGACGAAAGTCATGATGTGTTTCAATCATCTTGAAAATTACTTTGACGTGAAATGGTGTAACAACTACATAACGTCCTCTAAGAATGTTTCAGTGATTGAAATAAGAGTTTAGATTACATAACCAACGGTGGACATAAGCATTGTTGTGGAAACACATTTATGTATAAGTCCTATTCCTTGAACCAAAGTTTGCGAACTTTGTTGATCAAGAGAACCGGAAGAACGGCGTGAGCCAAGTCTGCGAACTCAGTCCGCGAACTGCCGAAGTTCTCAAACCCGAGAATTTCTGCTGGAGTTGACAAACTACTTGCGTGAAGCTAAGTCCGCGAACTCAGTCCACGAACCCAGTCCGCGAACCGGCAAAGTTCTCATTCCTGAGAATTTCTGCTCGAGTTTGTAAACTCTGCCCGATAACTTAAGTCCGCGAACCTAGTCTGCGAACTTGAGAAGGTTATGTATCTGAAGATAATTTCTGAACTTAAACTTAAAAAGACTAAGGAATGCATTTTTTGCAAACCATGGCTATAAAAGTTCATGAACCGATTCAAGTGAATCAAATCATCTTTGCTTCAATTGTGTCTTGTGTAGTACATGAGATTTCCTTGCAGTTGAACAACTCCCTAATTAGTTCATCTTGAAGTCATTTGAACTATTTATGGTGAAGAAGAGCATGGTTGATATGAAATTCTCATATGGCTAACCATTTGGTTAACTATTGTTGAACCAACAAGTGCATACGTTTGGGTACGGTTAACAAACCTAGAAGCGTGCATTGTCAAGTGTGTGTAAAAATCTAAGTTTTCGATTTAACGGTTGAGAAATATTAGCTTGAATATAAATCAGATTTTCATCTAACAATGGATATTGATTGCTTTGTTACCAAGGTAAGTTTTGCAAACACTGATTTGAAAGACTATATAAAGGAGATATCTAGTATTGTGCAAAACTAATCCTCACACCTTACATGTGATACTAGTTTGCGTGCTAGAGTCGTTTCTCCTTTAACCTTTGGTTTTCTTCTTCTAAAACCAGTTTAACGACTTAAAGAATTGACTGGGATTGTGAAGCCAGACCCATACTACTTTTATCGTAGTTGTGTGATCTGATCTTGCATCTTATATCGTATGAGTACAATCAGATTGATTGGCTTGAGATTGATATCTCCGATAGGAAAGATATAAAAAGTAATTACAAACATCTTCGTCTCATTTTTTGTTTTGTGATTCCGCAACATCTTGTTTTGCTACCATACGATTAAGATTGTTGTGAGGTGATTGATAAACCTAGGTTGTTCTTCGGGAATATAAGACAGGATTATCAATTGGTTCTTGTTCACCTTGATTATTATCAAAAGACGGACCAAAACATTTAGGGTTTATCTATGGAAGACAGATTGATCCTTTGATAGACTTGTCTGTGTGAGACAGATTTTTTTATTGTCAAAGCCTCGATTTTGGGTCGTAACAACTCTTAGTTGTGGGTGAGATCATCTAAGGGAATCAAGTGCGCAGTATCCTGCTGGGATCAGAGGCGTAAGGAGTACAACTGTAACTTGGATCAGTGGAGACTGATTGGGGTTCAACTGCAGTCCAGTCCGAAGTTAGCTTGGAGTAGGCTAGTGTCTGTAGCGGCTTAATACATTGTGTTTTCAATCTGGACTAGGTCCCGGGTTTTTTTTGCATTTGCGGTTTCCTCGTTAACAAAATTTCTGGTGTCTGTGTTATTTCAATTTCCGTATTATGTTGTTTTATCTTTATAATTAAAATAATACAGGTTGTACGTTTAGATCGTTAATTAGAATAATCTAACCTTTGGTTGTTGATTGTTATTGATTGATCCTTGGATATTGGTCTTTGGTACCATCCAAGTTATTCCTTGTGTTTGATTAAAGACTCGTTGATTTCTATTAGCTTGAGTAAATCGAAACAAGAGAGAGAGATATTAACTTATTGAGATACTTTTACCTAAATTGAGTCTGACTGTCTAGTTTAGAGCTGTCAAACGGGAAAGCTAGGGTCAACCCGGCCCTAGCTTGCCAACCCTTACTAGGGTTAGGGTTAACCATAGCCCTAGTACTATTAACGAACAAGCTCAAAACCCCAACCCTAGCCCTAGACGGGTCAACCCTAACGGGTTGGCGGGTTGGCTTGCTAATGTTATCAATTTAAAAATTAAATTTAAAATTTAGGATTGTTTAGGATTATTCATTTAGTAAAGGTCGAACCTAGGTCAATTTGGTGTTTAACTAGAAGCCCCACCACTGAGTTGTAAAGTGGACGTTTTTATTGCCACTTAATCAACGATATAGCCGGTTACGGCGCTTTAGTTTTCTTAGCAGAGAACCCTAACATCAACTAAGCATTTTACTTATTTTTTTTTATCATTTTATAAGTTTAAATTAATGTGAGTAAGACTAACTCACTGTTTAAATTATGCTAGTCCTTTTATCAATTTAGGACATCCCGATTAAATATGTGATTGATGAATCTAAGTTGTAATTTAATTTATTCATTGATTATTTAAAATCTAAAAATTGTTATATTTGTTTGGGTATATCCAAAATTAGCTTTATTTATTGATTTAAAATTAACTAATTCTAATATATGTTTGCAAATCATGGATTTTAAAGAGTTGGTGGGATTGAGGGATATATTTATTAATTTTGACGGGTAACCCGCGGGTTTGCCCTAGCCCGGCTTGTTTTCTAGTAGGGTTGTATATGTCAACCCTAACCCGGCCCGTTTAGACAACAAGCCAAGCCGGGCCGGGTTGAAACAAGCCGGGTTAGGGTCAACCCGCAAGCCGGGTTAGGGTCAACCCGCAAGCCGGGTTATAAATTGACAACTCTAGTCTAGTTGATTCTCTAGAAAGTATTCTGGAGTTAGTCCATACATACTAAGCGAAATATTGGGTGGTGCTGTTAGACCCCCGCTTTTCACACACAGACACCAGAATTTTGTTTACGAGGAAACCGCAAATGCAGAAAAACCCCGGGACCTAGTGTTATTTTCACATGACTGAAGTCTAGACAAGTACTGACGTACACAAACATATTGTGTAGTATATGTTGCTGAAGAAGATGAATCTTCTGGGAACATCAACATCGTAGAAGGAGGAGGGTTAACCAAAGAGGAGGATTCAAGAGTTAAGTCTCCTCCAAAGATTCTTCAGCTCTTATTAAGCTGCACATTTATGTCGTTATGATGGATTTGAGGACTTTACTTAACACCCTTAGTTGATCTCACCCACAACTAAGAGTTGCTACGACCCAAAGTCGAAGACTTGATAAACAAATCTGTCTCACACAGAAAAATCTATATATAGGATTGAATAAATCTGTCTCCCACAGAAATACCCAAGAGTTGTTTTCCGCATTTTGATAAATCAAGGTGAACATGAACCAATTGATAAACCAGACTTATATTCCCGAAGAACAGCCTAGTATCATCAATCACCTCACAATAAACTTAATCGACTAGCAAAACAAGTTATTGTGGAATCACAAACGATGAGACGAAGGTGTTTGTGATTACTTTTATATCTTGCATATCGGAGATATAAATCTCAAGACAATTTTATAATTGCACTCAATCACGATAGAAACAACAAGATCAGATCACACAACTAGAAAGAGAATAGTTGGGTCTGGCTTCATAATCCTAATGAAGTCTTCAAGTCGTTAACCTACAGGGTCTCGAGAGGAAACTTAAGGTTAAAGGGGAATCAACTCCGTTTATGCAACTAGTAGCACATATGAGGTGTGGGGATTAGATATCCCAATTGCTAGAGTTCTTCTTTATATAGTTTTCAAATCAGGGTTTGCAATCCAAGTTACCTTGGTAACAAAGCATTCAATAATCACCGTTAGATGAAAAACCTGATTCAACAAAGCTAACATCTTTCAACCGTTAGATCGAACTTAGATTGTTACACACAAATAAAATGTACCTCATTTAGGTTTATGTAACCGTACCTAAACGTGTACACCATGTTGGTTCACAAATAGTTAACCGAGGTTAGCCATATGATTACTCACATATAAACCTTATTCATCTTAACCATAACTAGTTCAAATGACTCAAATGAAACTAGTTAAAGAGTTGTTCAATTGTTGTATTCTCATGGATTTATACAAGAACACAATTGAAGAAAAATCGGTTTGATTCACTCGAATCAATACATGAACATTATATCCATGGTTTGCAAAGATTGCATTCCTTATTGATAAATGTTTTAGGTTCATGTACAACCGATCATAGAAAGTAACCACTTAAGTATGCGTACGTGTATGCGTACTTAAGTAACCAGATTTGAGTTTGTTTTGGTTTTCAAACTCAGCAGAAATTCACGGACGTGAACTTTCCGCCAGTATGCATATGGGTACTTTAGGTAACCGAATGAGTTTGGTTTTGGTTTTCAAACTCAGCAGAAATTCACGGACGTGAACTTCCGCCAGTATGTGTATGGGTACGAATACTCACCCAGTCTCCTACAACCTTTTTGTATACACACAAGTATGCATACTTTAGGTTCCCGGTTTTGGACTTATACACAAATGTGCGAACACACTCTATGCTTATATCAATCATTGAAACATTGTTCTATAATGACAATAGACGTTTTCACACACTATTAGCATCAAAGCAATTTCAAGATATTGAAATAATCATTATCGAAACATTCCAAGTCTTACACCAAATGATTGTATCACACAAACCATGTAAGATGTTACTCGGCAATTTTCTCATGATATAAGATGAACTTGGTCGAAGCCAAAGCTTACCAACATAAATTTCGAGAAATATGTAAGCGAGATATACTCAGCTCGAAAAATCAAATGTATAGAGAAAACTATATCGTAACACGACTTACGTCTCAATATAGGAGATAGAGTAAAAATAGAATTTCCAAGTAATAGATGAGTTTAAGTATCCACATACCTTTTGTCAATGAAGTTCCACAAGCTCTCCTTAGAAGTTATTCGTCTTCAAGCCGTGAAGTCTAATCTCAACTACATAAACTATGTCCTAGTCCGAGATATCTATAAATATGCTAGAAATCAAGACTTATAGTTTTGATCACTAACATTGACAAACATGCTTGAGATAGAAACGCATGCGAGTTCGACTGAGCAGTGCTCTAACAATCTCCCCTTTGTCAATTTTAGTGACAAAACTATCAATATATATGGATTACAAATTAAATAAAATTGTAGCTTCTCATCCAAATGCTTGATCTCCTTGGAATCTTCAACGCGACTCGAAATCTTCGTCACTTCTAAGTACTCCATAATCCTAAAGGTTGTAAGTTCGGCATCATAGTTGTTGAAGATCTATAGCGATAACAATGAGAAAACAAATGCTCTCAATCATTGTAACAGCTCTTGGCTTCCACACATTCCTTCTTTTTCTCTTCAAAGTTGGAGGTAACGGAGATTTTTCTTTTTCCTTCATGATTGATGTCTTAACAATCATATTAACATATTTTCCATACTTGTATGAAATTGTGAGAGCAAATCACAATTTAAACTCAACAGGCAGTCTTAAGATGAAAAGAGTTTCAGAGAAGGAAAAAAGATGTAGGGTCACGGAACCTTAAACAACACAGGTTCACACACGCACAATTCACAACCCTAGAGAGATTAGAATTGTCAAGAATAACCTTCTTTTATTGAATACACAGGGAAGTCTCTTCCAAAATCAATTAACAAGGAAGAATTCCAAATTTACAAACCAAAGCAAAAACAAACTAAAAAGAAAAACTATTTTTCTTTTCTTAAAGCCTGAGGTATGCACAATCTTGTCTCTTTTTGATCAGGCACATGAGACGAGATGCACGAAACCAACACAATCAAGTTGTGCTGCGGTGAACAACAATTTGTCCACCATCCCCTTTTTGAAAGGAATTCATAGAACCATGTCTATCAAATTTTTTAGACCATACTCTTTTCTCGAGTGGTCTTGGCCTATCTTTGGAAACCAACTTCTTTGAAGAGGATAAAATATTACATACCTCAGCAGTTTTTTGAACAAGTTTGAGCTTGTTTGCTAGGCGATTTGCTCTTCTTTGAAGTCTCTTGACATGCCTCATCTTGTGTTTGTACTTGAAACACTTTGAAAGTTCATGACCCTTGAGTGAACAATAAGAACATGTCACTGGATAAGATGATTAAGACGCCCGAGATGTGCAAGCTGCTAGACACAGAGTGGAACCTGAAAAATCAAACATAGGGTTTCCAGCAGAAAGGTTAATTTCTTCTTCCAGATTGGTTGAGTCTTCTTCTGCAAGGATATCAAGATTGATGTATGTATTGCTACAATTATCAAAATCAATATCTTCACAGAGGAGTGCAACACTTGATTTTTCATCTTCGTTGGAATCATAGTGATCAGACATTTCATCAAGTGTTGCAGCAAGACCTTTGTTTCCAGTGTATTTTCTACGGTTCGGACGCTCATTCGCAAAATGACGAAAACCCTTAGACTTAAAACACTATGGAATATCCTCGTCATCAGCCTCGTCAGCATCCCTGTTTTCAGGAGGAATGCGATTGTGAGGTTTAACTGACGACCTAGGTTTGTCTCTGGAAAACCGTTTACTTCTCTTTAATAGAAGATCCCTAAACTGTCTTATGATCATAAAGACTGATTTGTCAAGATATTCATTTGATGAATCAGTCTCAGAAAGATCATCCTCAGAGACATAAACACTTTTACTTTTGTCAAGTAATTTAGTGTTCCTTTGTGCTTTGAAGGAAACATCCTTTCCAGTTTTGGATGTATGCTCATGATCAAAGATCTTCAGCTTCCCAACCAACGTATTTCTGGAGAGAGCATCAAGGTTATTTCCTTCAACGATGGCATGCTTCTTAGAATCGTATCTAGATGGCAGCGATCTGAGAATTTGCATCACAATGTCCTTTTCAGGAATAGTCTTACCCAATGCAAAAGTGCATTAACAATTTCAGACACTTTGTGATTAAACTTATAAAATGAATCTTCATTTGCCATACGAAGGTTTCCCCAATTGGAATTAAGGTTTTGAATCCTAGCTTCCTTTTAACTGACATTTCCTTCGAATACTGTTTCTAAGATATCCCAAGCATCTTTAGACCGAGTGCTGAAGATCTGGGGTAATGGCATGTATGATGGCATTCAAACAGTCGGAGTTTTGCTTTGCAGGAATTATCTCAGCAGCGTCATAAGCACCAATATCTTAAGGAATGGTATCATTCCCTACTGCCACAACGGCAGCATCATAGCCATTAACTACATAAACCCATGATTGAAAATCTCGTGCTTCAAGAAAGGCACGCATAACAATTTTCCACCACAAGTAATTTGAGCTATCGAAGACTTGTGGTACGTTTATAGAGATAACACCTTTTTCCATATCAGATCGCTACAAACACAGACTTGTAAGGTCGTTAATGTGTTTTCCTGCTCTGTACCAATTGAAAATACGGGGATCTAACAACCACACCCAACAATTTGTTTGGAAATCTGAGAGGACTTACTCCAATACACTTTCTAGAGAATCAACTAGACAGTCAGACTCAATCTAGAATAAAGTATATCAAAGAGTTTAATATCTCTAAATCTTAATTCAATCCGCAATCAGCAAATAGAAATCTGCGAGCCCGATTGAATATAAGAGGAATTATTTGAACGGTACCAAAGACCAATATTCAAGTGTCAATCAGTGTAAATCAACAACCAAAGTTTGGATATTCTAATTGATTGATATTAACGCAAAACTTGTGATATTTCAATTATATAACAAAATATAATGCAGAAAAGAAACAACATAGACACCAGAATTTTGTTAACGAGGAAACCGAAAATGCAGAAAAACCCCGGGACGTAGTTCAGATTGAACACCATACTGTATTAAGCCGCTACAGACACTAGCCTACTACCAATTAACTTTGGAATGAACTTTAGTTGAACCCTAATCAATCTTACACTGATTCAAGGTACAATTGCGCTCCTTACGTCTCTGATCCCAGCAGGATACTACGTACTTGATTCCCTTAGCTGATCTCACCTACAACTAAGAGTTGCTATGACCCAAAGTCGGAGACTTGATAAACAAATCTGTCTCACACAGAAAAGTCTATAGGATTGAATAAATTTGTCTCCCAAATAAATACCCAAGAGTTTTTGTTCCTTCTTTTGATAAATCAAGGTGAACATGAACCAATTGATAAACCGGACTTATATTCCCAAAGAACAACCTAGTATTATCAATCACCTCACAATAAACTTAATAGACTAGGAAAACAAGTTATTGTGGAATCACAAACAACGAGACGAAGGTGTTTGTGATAACTTTTTTTATCTTGCCTATCGAAGATATAAATCTCAAGCCAATTTTACAATTGCACTCAATCACGATAGAACGGCAAGATCAGATCACGCAACTACAAAGAGAATAGTTGGGTCTGGCTTCACAATCCCAATGAAGTCTTCAAGTCGTTAACCTACAGGGTATCGAGAAGAAACCTAAGGTTAAAGGAGAATCGACTCTAGTTATGCAACTAGTAGCACACAGGAGGTGTGGAGATTAGGTTTCCCAGTTGCTAGAGTTCTCCTTTATATAATTTTTAAATCAGGGTTTGCAATCCAAGTTACCTTGGTAACAAAGCATTCAATAATCACCGTTAGATGAAAAACCCGATTCAACCAAGCTAATATCTTTCAACCGTTAGATCGAACTTAGCTTGTTACACATAAATGAAATGTACCCTCGTTTAGGTTTATGTAACCGTACCTAAACGTGTACACCATGTTGGTTCACAAATAGTTAACTGAAGTTAGCCATATGATTACTCTCATATCAACCTTATTCATCTTAACCATAACTAGTTCAAATGACTCAAATGAAACTAGTTAAAGAGTTGTTCAATTGATATATTCTCATGGATTTGTACAAGAACACAATTGAAGCAAAATCGGTTTGATTAAGTCGAATCCATACATGAACATTTGCCACGGTTTGCAAAGATTGCATTCCTTATTGATAAATGTTTTAGGTTCATGTACAACCGATCTTAGAAAGTAACCACTTAAGTATGCGTACGGGTATGCGTACTTAAGTAACCAGATTTGAGTTTGTTTTAGTTTTCAAACTCAGTAGAAATTCACGGACGTGAACTTTCCGCCAGTATGCGTACGGGTACGCGTATTTTAGGTAACCGGATGAGTTTGGTTTTTGTTTTCAAATTCAGCAGAAATTCACAGACGTGAACTTGCGTCAGTATGCATACGGGTACGCATACTTACCTAGTCTCCTACAAACTTTTTATACATACAAGTATGCATACTTTAGGTTCCCGGTTTTGGACTTATACACAAATGTGCAAACAAACTTTATGCTTATACCCAAAGAAGGTTACACGATTCTAAACTCTTTATTTCAATCATTGAAATATTCTTCTATAATGACAATAGTCGTTTTCACACACTATTAGCATCAAAGCAATTTTCAAGATATTGAAATAATCATTATCGAAATATTCCAAGTCTTACACCAAATGATTGTGTCACACAAACCATGTAAGATGTTACTCGGTAATTTTCTCATGATATAAGATGAACTTGGTCGAAGACAAATCTTACCAAAACATATTTCGAGAAATATGTAAGCGAGATATATTCAGTTCGAAATCTCAAATGTGTATAGAGAAAACTATATCGTAACACGACTTATGTCTCAATATAGGAGATAGAGTAGAAATAGTTTCCAAGTGATAGATGAGTTTAAATCTCCACATACCTTTTGTCGATGAAGTTCCACAAGCTATCCTTAGTATTTCTTCGTCTTCAAGTGATAAGCGCCTTGAAGTCTAAGCTCAACTACACAAACTATGTCCTAGTCCGAGACATCTGTAAATAGGCTAGAAATCAAGACTTATAGTTTTGATCACTAACATTGATAAACATGCTTGAGCACGCGTGCGAGTTTGACCGAGCAGTGCTCTAACACTTTTCATCTTAGACATCTTCATGACGGGTTTGATTATACAAGCTTTAATTATGACCAAATCTTCATTTGAATCAAATAATGTCATATTTGCAAAGGTATGAATGAATTATATAGAGTAGATAATGAAATAAATTTGTGGAGTATATGAAATTAGATGTGTGTTATTTGATAGAGAGAACAAGTATATTTATAGGAGATTTTCAAAAACTAGCCATTTATAAAGAGGAGCATTCTACCTTCTACTTAACTCATTGTAACTGTACTAAAATTTGAATTCTTTCCGTCGTCGTTAGCTAATTTGTATACCTTGTCGACTAACATCAAGAGTCATGATCAATACAATAGGTTCATGTTTTTGTACATATGGTCTTCATGGATTAAGTTCAATTCAATAATGATTATACCATAGTCGCCATGAACTATATCTTACAATTACGACTATTTATAATTTTCATCAAGAATAGGGGTCATGTTTTTGCACCTTTGGTCGGCCGGGTATAAGTTTTATACCATGTAAATTTTTTCTACGTCATCATAGTAGGAAAGATATCGACAATGACGACTTTGGTAAATATAAAATTAGATTGTCAAAGTCATCAGTCTGCACAAAAAAAGATGACGACTTCGATATGGTCGTCATGATACCAATGATAGACCATGGAGATTTTGGTTAGTTATCTTTAATTAACTACAAAAGTGTTACACGACAAACAAAATTTAACTAAGCAAACCCTATGTTCTGGTCCGGGCAAGGTTCGAGGTATCAAATATATCAGATTGGATGAAACTGCAACCTATCACTTAACTCAGGTTGCAAGATTACCATATACAGACCCGATGTTCTGGTACGGGACAGGTTAGAGGTGTCAAATATATCAGATTGGATGAAAGTGCAACCTATCACTTAACTCAGGTTGCAATATTACCATATACAGACTCGATGTTCTGGTCTGGGCCAGGTTCGAGGTGTCAAATATATCAGATTGGATGAAACAACAACCTATCACTTAACTCAGGTTGCAAGATTACCATATACATACCAAATTTTCCGGCGACGATGATTCAAATTTTTCCGGCGATGACAAATTTTCCGGTGACGGTGATTCAAAGTTTTCCGGCAATGGCAAATTTTTCGACGGCCATGATTTAAATTTTCCGGCCACGGCTAAAGCAAATTTTCCGACGACGGTGAAAGCAAATTTTCCGGCCACGCCGAAAATCATCAAAGCGAAAGCATATTTCCCGGCGACGGCAAATTGACCAAATTACCCTCGCCAGCAGCAAATATCAGGCGAGTGTGAAAATGACCAAATTACCTTTTATAGGCTTTTTTACTCTTCATAGCAGGGGAACCGTTACAAATTTCTCATACAAAATCGTCTGAATTTTGACCTAAATATTGGCGGTTATTATTGTCAGGTGATATTACCGATTAAAGCTTTCTCTTGGGAATAGGTGTAACCCTGCAAGAATTTAGAGTTTATTTCTGTTACCAATTGTTGTGTCTTTTAGGTTAGACTAGTTTGTAAGGGGGAAACCAAAGGGTTAGAGAGCAAATAATTTCAGAGAGAAATTTGTAGATGGAGATAATTGTTCTCTGAATTTTTTTCTAAACCAAATCAATCAAAATGGCTGGTGATGATAATCGACGCAGACGAAAGGGTAAACCCCCATGACTGAAGAGCAACAATTGAAAGAGTGGGAAGATAGGAAAAGACAAGAAAGGTTATCCGCCAATATGCAAATGATTGGGCAGATGACCAAGGATGATCTCCAGAAAGTACAAAAGAGAGTAAGTGACTTGTTGAGTGATACTGAACTCGATCATCTCTGGAAAGAAATGCATGCTGCGGATAATAAAGTACAAGAAAAACCGGTAGAGATTTCTCCAAAGAAACCGGTAGAGATTCTTCCAAAGAAGAGTCTTCGTGATCCCTTCAAAGATGAAGTACAGAAGGAAAAGTACTATGTAGTGCGTGAGAAAAGGATTAGGTTAGCGGAAATGGGGGAGATCAAGGCGGTATAGGCAAAACAATATGGGCGGCGCGATAGTGATGCAAGTGCTACCGAAGATGAAGAGCCAGTTGTTGTTTTTCATAGTGTTAGTAATATCTCCAATACATATTGTTACTCATCTGACCTAGATGAGTCACTTGCGGTTTATCGCGAATATGAGATTCTTGGGATTAATGATGAAATTTTGGCCCGAAAGACCGATTCCAAAGCGGATGAAGATGAAGATTATGACCCTGAATATGTACAACAGGATCAGTCTGATGAGGAGGAAGAGTCTGATTCCGAGTGATCGGGTATAACGAGTAAGCCTTATCGGAGGGAAAATGGTAAGCCACTTAATCATGATTTATTTTTTGGTCATAGCAATGGAGTCTGAAGATGCAGGAGATGATACAGGGAAAGTTGTGTTTATTTTGCTTTTTTCATTTTGTTTTTGGTACTTGGATTTTTTGTGTGTAACTGGATATTATGAACATGATAGTGTTGCTGTCAATTGTTTCTCAACACTGAATAAACAGAAATGTTATAACTTTATGAAATGCAATATGATGAAGTCAGTTTATTTATATTGTCTGATGATTGTGTGTCGATAATGTTGGAGATGCAGGTTGTAATCTAGAAAGTAAAACTACAATGCAAAGAACTGGAACATGTACAAGACTAAACTGTAATGAAAACAAATGTATACTGAAAACAATTCACTTTAGTGTTTCTTAATAGTTTCCCTGCATCTTTGAAATTGCAGCATGTTTGAAATTCATATACACACCTAGTCTTAATCTACAATATGGAGAAGGGTCAAATTACGAACATCTATATATGTTTGATCTTTATATCTTTATATCTTCTGTCACTACATGACTAACAAAAATTGTCTTGTGTTGGTTGCGTCATATTCGACTTGCACATGATTGACACAAACCCTACTTACCTTATACAACCCACGCACCTAATTCTAGAATCTGACAATGAATACAAATCACAAAGATTCCCGATATGCTGATTCTCAAAACAGAATACAAGCTTTATTCATTAATGCTGACATCCTACAACCAAATACTATGTCTGAATCTAAGATCATCTGTCAACTGACATATAAAACCACCTGGTGGAGGCATAAAGCATGGAATTGAGATGTTCATAATCACCAAAAGATTCTCAAAACAGGATACAATTCACAACAACATAAAAATAAACCTAAAATATGAAACATATAGATGTTCATACTTCATAATCACCATCAGAAATAACATCATTCAACATCAAGAGTGTGTAACCTCCAATTTGTAAAATCATTAAACCACCAAATGAATGAATGATAAATACCTTAGATGAAAATGACAAAGATTTGCATTTCCAAAATTATCAATCACTATTAATACTTCTATGAGATATCGATTAAACTAAAATCTAGGCTTGAATCGATGTTTCACAGAAGAATCGATTGATTCATTGTTGTTGATGAAGTTTTCTACAGCTGAATCTCCAAGAAACCCCCAAATGAATGAATGAGAAATACCTTTGATAATGAATCAGTGTCAATACTTCTATGAAAAATCGATTAAACTTAAATATAGGTGTTTATGGGTGAAAACTGATTCTGCTGGTTTTCGTAATTTGGGGTGTGTTGATGAGAAACGAATTCAAACCCTAAACAAATGCATTGCACGAGAATGCTTTTAGGTTCGAGATATCAATTGGTAAAACTCTGGCCTAAACCAAGAAATGGTCGTTCCAGATTCAATTCGGTCACAAAGGTGAAGGAGAAGGGTTGATCTTAGGGAGGGAAGCGAAGAAGGTGTTTGAGATCATGGTGTTGAATTATGAAGGTGTGGCTGTTTTATGACTTATGTTAGAAAATTGGTTTCTGGATACTTGTGTTGATAACACTTGTGTTGTTCGTGTTGTCGTTGAAATAGGCTGAAAGCCTATTTATACAAGTTATTGAACGCAAACCTCTGATCTCTTAGGAAGTGGAGGAAGTGAAGTAGTGGAGGAGTGGGTTTGTGTGGAAGGTAGTGATATCGCATTTCCGTTATGAGGGAAAACTGATTACACGTTCTTCCACCACTTTCACTATTGTTAACCGCCCATCTTTCTTGACACGTTCTCATAATGGACGCGTTGCACGCCGCATGCTATAAACCTCCAGACCAATACCCAGTAAGCATCACCCAGTTTGTGACATGTTTGATATCTCGAATGAGTGGTCCAAGTCGTGGGACTTTCCGCTGAGAATAGCATATGATGCTATTAGGTGAAACAACTAAGTTGTTTATGATGCCAATATAAAATATGTATGTATTCGATGCATGTGAAGCATCGCCTTTAAGCATCTCAAACTAATCGATGTGTATAAAGTATCGTTGTTTCAGAGCCTGACCGAGTAAGTCGTGGATAAGCGTCTTATAAGGGTAACGCGATCGACCACTTTGGGTGATCATTCGAGTGCCCTATGGGTGAATTACCACATGGTCGATCACTTCCTGTGGAGGAGTGATGGCTGGAAGTCATAACGCTACTTTGTTGGTTTGCTGGAAATAAATCTATGTCGTCCAACTAGGCTAGCAAAGTTGGGTGGACGAGATGAATTACGGCAATTATATGTTGCCGCTGGTGTAATTTAGGGTATGAAATCCGCGTGGCCCACCCCTCTTTGGGCGTGCGTTTCGAGGCATTGGGCCTTAGGTCGAACAGTTCGATCGACCATGTGTGAATTTGGCTCGCTGGTGTGTACGTTGATATCTTCTGGACCATCTAGAATTAGATCTAAGCCATTCAAATAAGCTGGCGAACATGGATGGTCATGATAGATTTTCGGCGGTGATATACAGCCGCAAACGCCAATTAGGGTTTCAAAGTTGCGCGTTCACCCTACTTTGGGTGAATGATTCTATGCGTTCCAAGCTTGCTATGAGAAAGTCGATCGACCAACAATGGAGTTGGGTTAACGGTGAACACGTTAGCATCTCGTTGGCTGCCTGAAATTGGATCTAGGCCGTCCAACTAGGCTGGCGAAGATGGACGGCCGTGATTGATTTGCGGCATTTATGTAATGTCGCTTATTAAAAAAGAACGAGTGATCACCCTACTTTGGGAAACCGGTTTGGCGCGCTACTGGATTGTCATGTATAGTTCGACCGGACAGAGATGGAGGTGAGTCGCTGGTGATCACGAGGGTACCCGTTTGATCATTTGAAGGATGATCTAAGCCTTCCAACTAGGCTGGAAAAGTTGGACGGTCGTGATGCATTTTGAGACTCTTCTTAACAGTCTCAGCTCGTTCGAGCTATTCTTGTACAGCGCGATCCCCCATGTTTGGGATCGGCGTTCAAAGCACTTTGTGGCTGGGGGAATGGAACTCGATCGCCTAGGGCACTAGTGGGACCGCCGGTGGTCACTGCAGTGATTTCCTAATTCTGTTAGAAGTAAGCCATGTTTGTTAAACCGTGCGGCCAAGTTGTGTGGCCGTGATCGTTTCTGAGACTGACATTAACAGTATAGATTTTCTTAAGAATAAATATGTGTTCAATTACGTCAACTTTAAAAAAGTGTGTGCACACGCTGATCTCTTTGTCAAAGAGATGTAGCATGCATGAGTATTTTTGTGCAGATCCAAATACTAGCACTTCGGGAGATTCATGCTACTCTGGTGAGAGTGACCATTGATCGTCATGTCATGTCAATATTGAGAGTTCGGCTGGGAACATAGCATGGAAAAATACCAAGCGAGTCAAGCATTAGTCAATAATGCTGGCAAAAATAGAACTCACAGAATATTTGGGATTGCTAATACGCGCACCATTCTGAGTGAATTTCATATATATATTGAATTGCTCAATAAGCGAGGAGGGTTTTTTGCACTCATTGATCATCAAATGGCTTTACCCCTTGCAGGGTGACAACACATTAAATACTGGTTTACAGTTATAGCCTTGAACTAAAAACCACCATTAAAATTAAGTCCTCTACTTAGCACGTAATGGTTACACTATTGCGGGGTAAGCACTAGATGGTGACAAATAAAGGTAAAACTTATGAGAAAAAGTTAGATGTTACCAGGAGAGATGGGTCGGCTTAGCCTTTGAGCATGACATGTTTAATGAAACGTCGAGGCAAGTAGCAATCACCCTTATGGTACGTTGAGGCCAAGAACACTAAAATGATGTAGTGGAGCCTCGACTGATGAGTGTTAAGGAAGTTGATCCTAGAATACAAATATGAGCGTTGAGGTGGTAGAGCCGTCATCGCTATGATGTGTTGAGACAGTGACGTCTGACAACACGAGTGAGTGATGGGGAGATTGCACATCTCAACACTAAGATGAAGATGTGTTGATGCAGTGAATCCTGGAAACACGGTAGTGAATGTTGAGGAATTTGCACGTCCAAACGCTAAGAGAAAGGATGTGTTTAGGCAGCATGTCTGGCAAGACAGTGGTGAGTGTTGAGGAATTTGCACGTCTCAACACCTAGAAGAGGATGTGTTGAAGCAGCATGCCTGGCAACACAGTGGTGAGTGTTGAGGATTTTGCTCGTCTAAACACTAAGAGAAAGGATGTGTTGAGGCAGCGTTCCTTGCAACACAGTGGTGAGTGTTGAGGAATTTGCACGTCTCAACACTAAAAGGAATAATGTGTTGAGGCAGCATGCCTGGAAATACAGTGGTGAGTGTTGAGGAATTTGCACGTCTCAACACTAAGAGGAAGGATGTGTTGAGGTAGCATGCTGGCAACATAGTGGTGAGTGTTGAGGAATTTGCACGTCTCAACACTAAGAGGAAGGATGTGTTGAGGCAGCATGCCTGGCAACACATTGGTGAGTGTTGAGGAATTTTCACGTCTCAACACTAAGAGAAAAACGTGTTGAGGCAGTATGCCTAACAACAAAATAGTGGTGTTGAGGAATTTACATGTCTCAACACTAAGTTATTTAAAATTTATTGAATATGCATAATAGATATAAAACATTTAGTTTAAGGATAGTTACTTAGCTATGTCTCCGCTAGGCATGTCCTTCGCACATGATTTGGCTTTGGGTATTTTAGGATCCCCCGTGAGTGAGAAGCATCAGGTGTTAGTGATGACGTCAAGATGATGACGGGTTGATAGACGGACAAAAGTCCCCAAGTCTTTGATGGGATGAAATAAAAGGTGGTCACAACAATGAACCTTGGCTGGCTACGATCACGATCCTTGACAGGGAGGAGTGTGGTGGCTACGACACGATCCTTGGCAGAAAGAAGTGGCGGCTACGGCACGATCCTTGGCAGAAAGGAGGCGTTAAAGCGGCTTCGGCTCCTCGAGAGGACCTTGAAGCTTATGAAGCAGAACGCTGAAGAGAAGCGGTTGTTGGAGCTAACATTGAAGCGGAGCGACTTCTGGAGAGAAAGTTGAAGCGGAACGACTTTTGGAGAGAACGTTGAAGTGGAGCGACTTCTGGAGAGAACGTTGAAGCGGCTCCTGGAGAGAAACATCGAAGCGGCTCCTGGAGGGAACTCCAGTGAGGGCGCTATTAACCCTTGACTTCGAAAAACGAGTTGATATGATATGGAATATGGGAAGACGGCACACAAATAGTGCTGGTCAGTAAGTCGTGTTTTTCCTCCTCATGGAAAAAGATACGCTTCTTATGTTTGATTTTTCTTTGCAACTCTCAGAGCCTTGACGGTTACAATATTAAAGTCGGAGGTCGCGTCGTTCTGTCAAACTCTACATCCTTCAAGTAAACAGTGGTTAGGAGTCCCCAGTTCCATCTATCAATCGTACTTTACAGGAGAGCTTGGGGATTGGGAACGACTTCCCTGGATGGAAACAGCTTCTTTCCTGATACAGTACAGTTGAGGGATGCAAATATGTCTTGACGCTGCGCCTTGAAGAAATACAGATCCTCACATAAATGTTTCATCATAGACTGCATGATTTTATAGGCGGAGTCCTCAGAAATCATGCAGCTCCTGATGAGAAGAGGGTCTTTGTGAACTCAGGAGGGTTGCTGATTTTTTTTGCCTCGATTTGGAGAAGTCGTTCTAGATACTCACGCATAATGAAATTGGATGGATGATTCCTTTCCCTTGAGCGCTCAGGAGCAACACGAATCTCTTCATCTATGAATGCACGCCCTGTTGAAGTGGTTGCGCCAAAAGTGTTGAAAGTAGTCCTCATTGGTTCTATGGTCTGACACGACTCTTGTGGTAGTCGCTCCATTAGCGTCTTGAGGAAAGTGAGTACCTCTTTCTGAGTTGTAGCCATGTCCGTCTGATCCTTAGCGAGAACTTCTCGTCTTTCCATTAAATCAACAATGGTGATAGGGGTTGGCCTCCTCTGGCTCCTCCGGTCTCTCGTACTGATGGAGAAATGGAAGTAGCTCTAGTAACGACCGGGGCGTTATGCTCGAAGAAATATTGGTGGCGGAAGCGAATATGGCTCTAGTGATCGGAGGTGTCACATCTAAGAGAGTGTCTCACTGTTTTCTGGGTTGACATAATAGGCGAACACTTTATGATGATTTGAAGATAGGTAAAGACTCCTTTGTTGTTGTAGATGTACGAATTCTCAGAATTACGCCATGTTCTGGATCTACACATTTTGTTGATGAAGTGGTAGCGGATATTCCTGACTTTAAATTGGTAGCATTGGTGGAATAGAGATAAACCTTTTCTTTTGTGATCTCTGCAGGTGTCTCCCTAGGACTCCAATGGTGTTGATATTTGTTGTCAACTATATCCATACTGGAACAACACGCGAATCTTCACTTTGTCTTTCTGGGTGTGCACCCTTTGAGGCATTTCTGGCTTGTTCCATACAACACTTGTGGTGTTTGCAGAAAAGGAAGTTGCTCCATCCGGATCTCCAGAGAAGCCGTTGCATTCTTCTAAGCAGTAGTCACGTCTACTTGCGTCTCTATGCGGCTTTCTGGTCCTTTCATCTGAGAGATTTACTGGTGCTCAGCTGTCCAAGGCGTTTCCAGTAACATTGCTTGAAAAGGCATTTTTATGAAGCTTCTTAGCGAATGGGACACCGGAATTGAAATTGGTCGTTGAACCTAAATTGAATTTAACGATTGAATTGGATCTAAGATCCACCCTTTTGAAATTAAAAAAATTGGAATGAATATTAAAATATTGATTTTGCAACCGAGATATCAATCTCCCACTGTGGTCGCCAATTGTTTATGGATGAAAAATGATTCTGCTGTTTTTGGTAATTTGGGGTGTGTTGATGAGAAACGAATTCAAACCCTAAAATAATGCATTGGACGAGAATGCTTTTAGGTTCGAGAGATCAATCTGTAAGACTCTGGCCTAAACCAAGAAATGGTCGTTCCAGATTCAATTCGGTCACAAAGGTGAAGGAGAAGGGTTGATCTTAGGGAGGGAAGCGGAGAAGGTGTTTGAGATCATGGTGTTGAATTATGAAGGTGTGGCTGTTTTATGACTTATATCAGAAAATTGGTTTCTGGCTACTTGTGTTGTTCGTGTTGTCATTGAAATAGGCTGAAAGCCTATTTATACAAGTCATTGAGCGCAAACTTCTGATCTCTTAGGAAGTGAAGTAGTGGAGGAGTGGGTTTGTGCGGAAGGTAGTGATCATTGCGTTTCCGTTATGAGGGAAAACCGATTACAAGTTCTTCCACCACTCTCACTACTTTTAACCGCCCATCTTTCCTGACACGTTCTCTTAATGGACGCGTTGCACGCCGCATGTTGTAAACCGCCATACCAATACCCAGTAAGCATCCCCCAGTTTGTGACATGTTTGATGTCTCGAATGAGTGGGCCAAGTCGTGGGACTTGCCGCGGAGAATAACATATGATGATATTAGGTGAAACAACTAAGTTGTTAATGAGGCCAATATAAAATATATGTATTCGATGCATGTGAAGCATCACCTTTAAGCATCTCAAACTAATCGATGTGTATGAAGCATAGTTTTTACAGAGCCTTACCGAATAAGTCGTGGATAAGCGTCTTATAAGGGTAGCGCGATCGACCACTTTGGGTGATCATTCGAGTGTCCTATGGGCGAATTACCACCTGGTCGATCACTCCCTGTGGAAGAGTGATGGATGACAGTCATAACGCTACTTTGTTGGTTTGCTGGAAATAAATCTATGTCTCCAACCAGGCTAGCAAAGTTGGGTGAACGAGATGAATTGCGGCAGTTATATGTTGTCGATAATGTAATTCAGGGTTTGAAATCCGTGTGGCCCACCCCTCTTTGGGCGTGCGTTTCGAGGCATTGAGCCTTAGGTCGAATAGGTCGATCGACCATGTGTGAAGGTGGCTCGCTGGTGTGTACGTTAATATCTTCTGGACTATCTAGAATTAGATCTAAGCCATTCAAATAAGCTGGCGAACATGGATGGTCATGATCGATTTGCGGAAGTGATATACAGCCGCAAACGCCATTTAGGGTTTCGAAGTTGCGCGTACACCCTACTTTGGGTGAACGATTCTATGTGTTCCAAGCTTGCTATGAGCAAATCGATCGACCAACGATGGAGTTGGGTTAGCGGTGAACACGTTAGCATCTCGTTGGCTGCCTGAAATCGGATCTAGGCCGTCCAACTAGGCCGGCGAAGATGGACGACCGTGATTGATTTGCGGCAGTTGTGTAATGCTGCTTATTCAAAAAGAACGCGCGATCACCCTACTTTGGGAAAGCGGTTTGGCGCGCTCCTGGATTGTCGTGTGTAATTCGACCGGCCAGAGATGGAGGTGAGCCGCTGGTGATCACGTGGGTACCCGTTTGATCATTTGAGGAAAGATCTAAGCCGTCCAACTAGGCTGGCAAAGTTGGACGGTCGTGATGCATTTTGAGACTCTTCTTAACAGTCTCAGCTCGTTCGAGCTATTCTTGTACAGCGCGATCGCCCATGTTTGGGATCGGCGTTCAAAGCACTTTGTGGCTGGGGGAATGGAACTCGATCGCCTAGGGCACTAGTGGGACCGCCGGTGGTCACTGCAGTGATTGCCTAATTCTGTTAGAAGTAAGCTATGCTTGTTAAACCGTGCGGCCAAGTTGTGTGGCCGTGATCGTTTCTGAAACTGACATTAACAGTATAGATTTTCTTAAGAATAAATATGTGTTCAATTGCGTCAACTTTAAAAAAGTGTGTGCACACGCTGATCTCTTTGTCAAAGAGATGTAGCCTGCATGAGTATTTTTGTGCAGATCCAAATACTAGCACTTCGGAAGATTTATGCTATTCTGGTGAGAGTGACCATTGATCGTCATGTCATTTCAATATTGAGAGTTCGGCTGGGAACATAGCATGGAAAAATACCAGGCGAGTCAAGCATTAGTGATGATATTTTTACAGTGGTTGTAGAAGTGGTAAATAATAGAGTTCGTTCAAGACTTGTAAAGGTTGTGCTTTTAGATTAAATTTTAAGAATAACGAAAATAAAGCAAGTAAAAGTTGATGTACAAATTAGAGAAATTGGGTCTCAGGATTTCACCATTCACCAATGTTCATGTGATTTAGTGTTAATTTTTATCATGCAATTCTAGACAATATAACTCCAATTAAAAGAAATTGTGATTCTAATCATTTTCTAAATTAGATTTTCAAAACATCAATTGTTAATCGCAAGCATGAAGTATCAAAAGTCCTAAACAAAGCATACTCCATCAAAGAAAACACAACAAATTAATAAAAATCAATTACTCAATTTTCATTCGGTGCAAATAATCATAAAAGAATTGCATAAATAATTTTAAAATAAATTTTACCACATAATTATTGGAAGAATGGTTTCCTCCATCGCCCCAAGGATTGGGTTTAGCCTCTCATCATGTTGGAAACACGCTCAAATTTCATTTTTATTGCTCAAAGTGTTGACAAATGATGAAATTGGAGGAAAAATGATTAAAATTACAGAGAACGATAAATGAAAATTGTCGTTACTGTAGCTTCCAAGACCGTCGCTGAACTGTCGCAATCACTATAGCCTTTACGACAGATGGGTGTGTGTCTTATGTTCTTCACCAGCAGCAAACAATATTTACGCAACTCTAAATTTTTGGCTCTATGACGTTCCAAACTTTTCCCAATCCTATCTCTCCCCGCTCTAATACTCCTCAAAACCTTATATACTCCTCCATAACTCCATATATTTTTCCATTACTCGGCATTAAGGAAAATATTCTGGGAATATTTTCTATAGCGCCCCCTAAGCTAGCAGCTGACTAATCCAAGATATTAACTAGATAAAGAGGCACTACGAATCTAATTCAAATACTTAAACATTCAATTAAGAAATCTGCTACAAAACAGTATCCCAAAACTAACCCCGCTCGGAATATATATACATGAACTTCTCTCAAATGATACATATACAATAGTCATTTGGTTTACAGATACAATAAACAACATGATAAACATAACAGAAGTTAATAATTAAGTGAGTCAACACTTGTGGCTTTCGCCGCGCAACTCTGATCTGTCTCTGAAAACTTAAAGTGAGAATAATTAACATTTAAATTCCAAGTAATCATAAGCAAGATTAAGAAAAACAATAATGTTTTCCCAGACGGTAAATAGTGACCAAGTCATTGAGATACATAAACACGAATATGGACAAGCTCTTTCTTCAAACAATGTATACTATTCGTGCTAACCACACTCATTAGCTATTGATATCACCAAGACCATGATGACCCATAATAAGCATAAAAGCTGAATTCATGTAGGTATAAATATGAAAGAGCATATCCTCACAGAAGTAAACAAACATGTATATGGACAAACTTCTTCTTCAAACAATGTATAATATTCGTGCTAACCACACTCATTAACTATTGATATCACCAAGACCATGATGACCCACTCTATGCATAAAATCTGAATTCATGTAGATATAAATATGAAGGAGCGTATCCTATATACCACACGTGGAAATTCTCATTTCCCATAACAATTCATATAACAAACAAACAATTCAAGTCCTTTCCAAACCATGGAAAGATTAACAGAATCAACATAATTATCATAATGCAATTTAAATAAAACAGGGAATGCATAGACAGACACTGCATGATTTGTTAAATATAACCTTTTGTAAAAGAAACAACAATGATTACAAAAGAGTCAAATGTATTCCCACCTCTTTTGATGACAAGCCATGCCTACCTCGAGATTCACGATCCATCGGTTCATCCTTTAAATCGATCGTTGTAAAAATAGACTAACTGTTAATCACACAAGAAGTCTAAGAATCTAGTCAAAAGGCTCACACAAGACTCATAACATAATTCCATATATTCTCTAGTTATAAGTTAAGTGAACTATCTAATGGTTCTAAGCCCATTTATGACTTTACACTTCTTTCAGTCTCTTCCTTTAACATATCTAAGGTTTTCTAGATCACTTAGGTTGGTTCAATAGTCTAATATCTAAGTCTTATGAATATCCACAACTTTGTAGAAAGAACCTAAGGTCAATTCAGACTATAACAGGTCCAAAATATCAAATTATCAATACATGGTACTAAGCCCAATTCCAGTAAACAAGTCCACTAATCTAAGGCCCAGTCCAATCGGGTCAACTAACAGTCTCTAGCGGTCAAAGGTTAACTGACAGTCAAAGGTCAAAGGGTTAACTCGGTCAATGAGTCAAACAAGAATCGTTTCGGGTCAACTCAGTCAATAAGACTGATTCAGGTAAGTCAGGTATACATGTGACTCAGTCAGATTAACTGAGTCAGCTGACTGGGATGACTAAAGGGAAAACTAGGCCATAACACAGGACAAAACTTCTTACACAATTGTGATTCTAACTCTAGTTCACTTTCAATCTAATCATTACATAAATTCAATTATTCAAATAAACTTCAAGTTTCAATTACAATTATAAACTCTAATTACCTGCAATTGAAGCTCTAAGCAACATTCTTTATACAATCACTTCACTGCTGCTCAGCTTTACCTTGGCCAATTCTTTGCCAATTCAAACCTTAATACCATTCTCAACAACTCCTAGTTCTTAAAGATCAATCCCTGTAATTCATTCACAAACCTAGCTTTACAACTACAGATTCGTTCACTATCCATTGATACTATCCTCCCAGCCAAACACCGCAACTTCAGCATCATCACCACCAATTAACTCATCTCAGCTGCATAACAAGATCACTGACAGCAAAACTATATCTCAAACTCAGCAGTAATACAATCTCAAACCTCAACTGCAACATCCATAAAGAATTATACTTCATTCCCAACTGTAATTCAATCTCCACACACATACATCTAGATCTGTCCATTTCCATACTCAACAACACCACATCAATTCTTCCCTGAATTATATTTAGCATTATCTTCCATCTAAGCCACTTCCTACTTCTTCATGCTGAGATACCCAATCTCATAAAATTCACCTTAGAACTACTGCAGACTCATATCTTTCTCATTTCAGTTACAACCACATTTTCATCACATATTCGTCAACATATGATGTAATTTAACTCAGCACCACAACTACTACCTATTACCATCTCAATTAACATCAATACCAACAACATCACAAGCAACATCACTCAACATCATACACACCCAACTTATTCAACCACAAAGACCACACCACCATCTCCAACACCATATACTTCTCCTTCTCCCTGTAATTCACTACAGTTCACAGTTCCAATCCATGTTCTTCTCAACAACAAAATTCTCGAACAATCATATAAACTCGATAATTCATAAACATTCAAATTAAGATACTGAAATTGAGACAATATAGAGGCTTACCCAATATCTAGCACTCTCTGAGTTGTTACTTCACCATCCACTTCAATTCAAACCCAGAATTATTTGTGCAGACCGAAAATCAATCACCAGCGCCAAATTCATCACCTGAGATTAATGCTTCATCTGCAATCCCACTATAATCCTCTCAACCATCTAAAACCATCTTTTATTTCATCTGATTTCTCTACTGCTTCAACAAAACCCTCATTCTTAATTTTGGGAAAACAGAACACAACCCTAATTCTGCAAATCTTCAACAGAACCGCTTCACATCATTAATTCAACAATAACCCATCTCTAATCTTTCTTCTGGACCTTCAATTTCATCTTCTAATTCTTTGAGATGTTCTTATGAAACCCTAAGTTACTGATTTCTTAAATTCTTAATCATCTTTTCAATTTCTCCCTTTAACAACTTCATAATATCATTCAAATGAAAACCCCCTTTGTTATTCATCAATCCATAACTCAATATCCGGTCGATTCCATTTCAACTCAAAACCAGACGAACCCTAACTTCCATTTACCTCCATCTTCTTCTTCTCATTCTCAATCAACCTCAGCAGTAACATCTTCTCCTTAAATACCACCATCTACCACTCTCCCTAAGGATAATTTACACGCAAATAAGCTCAAATCCAATGAATCGAATTTGACAGAGAAAAGAAGAGGAAAACAAAGAACAAGAAAAGAAATAGAAGAAAGAGGAATAAGAGAGAAAAATGAAAAGAAAGAAGACTTATCTTCTCGATCGTGTGAAGATAAGACTAGGGACAAACGATAAATGCACCCCCCCAAATTGATATGGGTAGTCAGGGTCGGTCAAAAGCAAAAAAAACTATTTTGCCCTTCATATTTATCCAATGATATCTCCTTCGTCCAGTATCTGATTAACACGTTCGAGTAGCCCATTTCGCATAACTTTTCGAGTTATATCTAACAGTACTAGTTTCATTTGTAAATAGTTTTTAGATTAATTTCTATTAATTAACGCTTGTGTTAAACTAATCGATTCATTATCGCTTAATCGTCTCTTGACTATCGCCAGACCAGTCAAATAGTATTGACGAGCTTGAGGGTCCTTACATTCCCCCCACCTTATTTATTTTCGTCCTCGAAAATCAAACCCATCATTCTGGTCTTCAAAAACTCCCCACCTTAAAGAAAAATCCTATCTCTTGTTTAGGCGCAAACAACATAAAACAAAGCACAAACCTATATGGCTTTCTATAACTATAATTTTTGGCTCTAGGTTCAAAAGACTAGTTTCTATTTCAATAAGTTACTACTTCTAATTAGAAGAAAAGGTATTCTATAATAAAATTTCTAAGTAAAATTTGGGACCTATCAGTCCACTAATAGAAGCAAGTTTCCCTTCAATGCCTAGTGATACAAGAATGCAGTTGCCCTATCTAGGTTCGCGATGACTGACAATGCCTACCTACATAACAAGTATCACCCGAACACATCAGAATTATCAACCTCACTATTCCCAGAGCTGGATTAACTAAGTTTTAATTTATTAAGATTAATTAGTCTTTAAACTTTTATCGTAACTGGTGTAATCTAAAATTTTACTTGATAGACTATATACATATTTCATAACATTTTAAGTAATTTAGTCATCTGAATTTTTATTTTTTTCATTTATTTCTTTTACCAAGATAAGTAATCCCGATTCGATTTTTACGTCATTTTATAATATTTGATTATCTTAACTTTACTGTAATACCGTATATAAATTTTCCAAATATTATTTACTATAGATTTGCTACTAGTAATAATTACTCGAATACTATTACTATTACTTCATGTATATTTGTTTCATTTTAAAAATTTACTGGATCATTTATTAGACTAAAAAAATAATTTCGATACAAAATAGCTAACAAGTTGAGCCTTTTTATTTTATATATTATGTCCTCACTTTATTACGTCTAACGCCTAATCAATATTATATTAACTATTTAGTTTAAACGCAAAATATGTATTTCCAATTTGTCATTAGTTTAATTTCACATAATTTAACCATACATAAGCGTTGATAATTTTTCATAGTTATTTAATCATAATCGTTATTTTTTTTGGTCATATATCCTTATCGAAATTTTTGTTAGTTAAGTTTAATATGAACTGATAAATGCTAACTACTACTTTATTAAAATTACTATTATTATTATTGTCGTCCATAATTACTATAATAATCATTATTAACATTGATGGTTGAACTATTATCCTAACTGCTCTTATAAATATCATTAAGTCCCAAAAATATTATTAAAAAAATTATGTAATTATAAACTGTTGAATCTACATATGAGTCAAGGTACTCAGTAAGTTTCTATCTGACTTTCAAGATTTATCAATAATACTAATCCCACTATTTCTTTTTTTTTTTTTTAGATTGTGTACGTGTTCATACTTTTTAGACCGATTATTCCCTAACCTTTATTAGCTAAATTTATTGGTGTACCCTACAATTTTTACTTCATTACATAAACAAACTGACGTAACGGAAGCGTATGATTTTGGATCAAAGATCGATAAAAGATAAAAACTAATGTGAGATCAATAGATTCACAAAAGTGATGATAAAATAAAGATAATAAAATAAAAGATAAGTTTGATATTAATCAAATAATAATATTGGTTGTAGAAATTATGTATCTCTACTATGCTTATGGCTTCTTATATAGGCTTTAAGGATTCTAAATATAATCAGGACTAGAAAAAGAAATCACACCAAACTAGGAAAGAAATCCTAAATAAAGAAATAGACTAAAGCTAGTAAAAGGAAATCCTTATAATAGGAAATAGATAACTTGTGAGTAGGATGTCCTACATAAGGCCCTCCTTCTTGAAAAGAACTCGACCACGAGTTCAATAGACTATACTCTTGCCCGAGTCGTAGGGCTGGAAACGACGATGAAGATCGTAAACAGTCAGATAGCCTGAGTTTGGCATAAAAACACAAACATCTTTTCCAGGGTCATACGTTCGGAAACGACGCCGAAGATCGTCATCAATCAGATAGCTTAAGTTTCGTATAACAAGAAAAACACTGTCACGGTTACCGCCTGGGTCGTATGGTCGAAAACAAAGACAAAGGTCTCCATGCCTATTTCGATCATGCCTCTTGTATTCACTATTACGAACTTGCTGTGTCAGGTCATTCTTGTTTTGTCTGTCCGTATCTCATTCCTTCGGATCTATATATGAGTCACAAAAACTTCCTTCAAGAACCGACAAAACATATCTCTTACATAAGAATAGTATATCATCTTGAACAATCAAATTAACTGCATGTACTGCATTGGCCCAGATTATAGAAAACTTTCTTTTTGATCCCGCAAACTGCATGTTGAGAATAATATCAAATCTTGGTAAAAATGATGAGACAACAGTTGATGTTGACTGCAGTCTCACGAGGCAGTATGCCAACTTCTCTTGAAATTTTGAATCAATAATAGTACTAGACCCTTCCATGAAATTTAAATGCAGTTGCTGAATAATTTTCATTTGTGTAATCAACCTTGAAACTTCATAGTTTTTAAACGGGATGGTGACTTCTTTAGTCAACTTTGGAAAATCTGGCATTCCATCGGTATACGACGATGATTGCTTGAGCTTTTTTTTAGAAGACCCTCCATTTCTTCTAGGACATTTCTTTCTTTATTTTTACTATTTGTTTGCAAGTGTTGTTTCTGGAGCTTGTCCTCTAGAGTAGGAACTGATTGAATATTTTGTGCAAGTATAGAAGATTGCTTGGGGACTGCACCAATCCGCTCCTGGGTAGGTTTATGCTTTCCCTTACCATGTGTATCAATATACTGCATAATCTCAACAGCTCTCAACTGACCGTGGCTAGTAGCATTTTGCACATGCAGAAATGTGACGTCAAATCTAGCTCTCCATTCTAATAAGCTACGATCAGTTTCCGTTGAATATATGAAGAATGCTAACTTAGCTTCATTATACATCGCAACTCAGGAAATAAAATTGTCCATACCTTTGTCACATACTATCAGTATCGTGGCGAGAATCCCGACACATTCTCTGCTACAAAAGAAGACATTATGTTTCAACCTGGCAACAATTGTTCCACCTGAGTCGAAGGACAAACTGCGTGCAGCTAAATATTGAGTTTTCAAACCAGCATTTAGAAGAAACAATATACAAATAACCCCAAGAATAGGATCTAGTGCAGAGTATTCAACTAAGTTAAATATCGACGGCAACTCCACAATAACGTTGTCGATAATAACTTCAACTTCAGATGCATTCTGAGCATGTAAAGTTTTAGATTGCTGAAGAACAGTGGGTAAAATGCATGTCTTCAAGGAATGCCTTGAGAATGGTAGTCTCCAAGGCAGTTGAACTGTTTCATTTTCACTTATCAGATGGCTCTTAAGAGCAACTACCTTGATTAGTTTGCAGTCAATCCTTGAGTCAGTAACACGCAATTCAGTGAAGGATTTTTCCATCTGATTAGTGAATATATCCTGGGCACGTCTTCTTGCTAGTGGATGAGTACTGATTTAGGGAGAAAATCTCATGACAGCCCCCTGCCCATATAGTCTACCAGAATGAACAATTACCTTATGCAGGTTCTCAATAGAAACAATAACCCTTGCTGCCATCGTAAAATTTTCCCATGTTCTCAGACAATATGAACAACTTTCCGAAGTTGTGCTAAACCGCATAGCGGCTGCCTACGTACCCTCCGTTGCTCGAAGGATCAAACACCCTCTCCGTTGCTCGAAGGATCAAGCACGACCGTGGTTCATCACATTATGCACCACAAAAAAAGTTATTTGTCTTGCCCTCTTATTTACTGCACTTGCAAGATTTTATAAATTGAGGTTCATATGTCAATGACTAATCACCTATCGAAGCTAACCAAAAGTAATAATTTCCTGGTTAACTATGATATAATGTTCATTATAATCATCTAAACTTTGTAACTATATGCTTAGTTGGAACTATCACTACACGAAAAAGCTAACTTTCACATTTCAACTCTTTTGTCATCGTTGGACTAGGAGAAGCTAAAACATCATTACAACCATAATATTTGTTCTACCAAAAATAAAATAAAAGAAGTACTTATCTTTAAACTATTAGTTGTATTAATCCACAAACATTTTCTAGAGACAAGGATGTCTACAGAGAGCTAGTATTACCTTGGTCTACGGTAATCATCGTTAAATCTACCAGTTCCATCTTTGTACGACTTCAAGCAAAGTGTGCAAAATAAATCATTTAAGATACTTCTCAAGTATCACATATTGAATCGTATAAAGCAACGACAACCATTTGGGAACCAGACTTACAAGAATGGTGCAAACAGAAAATAGATGAAATCTAGTGCCACGACCACCCTCCACTAAAATGAATAGTAGAAGGCATTTTTCCATTTCATCAACAACGTCATGCTAACATTTCCGATGACCTTATGTCTCCAATTCAAGTATACACCGATCAAAAGAAACAAATCCATTAATAAGTCAAAGTTTAGTAAACCCGATGTCGATGTAAATATGCTAACAACAATTAACTAATGTAGAACCGATAAATTACTAAGCAATTTTCCAGAGATGTAATAGTACGTTTAACCAGACCAGTACCAATTATCAAACCAGACATACCAAAGTAAGGTTATATGAAGAAATTAAATTCCTTATGGTACTAGTGAAGATACATCTTTAACTAGCCTAGAAAGTACCATCTCTGTACATAACCATTTAACTTGTCCCACTAATACACCCTCCGTATTAATATCACTAAGTTTACCCAATCAAATATACGCGCAAGAGATTCACTATTCTGTGGAGAGCCATTAGACATAGCATCATACCATCTAATTCTAGCAGCGGTGATCGTAAAACGTAGCAAAATGTTACAGTATAAATGGTACCGTTCTACTTGAGGGTAGTCTAAATAAATTAAAATAGGTTACATACATGTTCCCTAGCATATGAAACTAATTGGTGCAACAAAACAATTGTTGTGTCTACACAAATGAATTATCAATTTTACCCATACTGCTGACATAAACCCATCATCTCTTTTCTGCATAAGATTCCAGTACCTTAGTTAATTCCCTCCAAATGAAGTTAAACTAAAAGTGGTAAACAACAACAAAAATATGCTTGCTTAATGGCCAATTATGTGTATTGCTCACAGAAAAAGTGTTCATTTTACTCATGAACTACTGGAGCATAAATTCTAAGGTGTATCAAAAGCTACACCAAGGATGATTAAACCATCTTTCGTAGTCTTTAAGCATGTGAGGCCAAATCAAGATCTAAGAATCTCCTTTTGTTTTCATAAAATAAGAAATTGAGATCATTAGTACCACAGTCCGGTATCTCGACCCCATTCGTAAAATGTCATCCCCTATATTCATTATATACTAAATTCAAGAGGGAATACAATTCGTCTCCTTGTTCACAGTAGTCACTAACCAATTTTCAATAACAAAACCGAAACTAAGTTGGGCAATTTATGAAATAGTAGAACCACAACGTTAGTAGGTATTGATTCCAAGGCTCATTTCTAAGCAACTTACGGTAACAAAAATATGAAGCTAAACATAAAATTCAGATGCAATACAGACTAGAAATACCCATCTAGCCACATCCTTCAATCATCACATTCATCGATACAATTTTTATTTAACCGAAAAATAAATCAATGATATTACTGTATACAACAAATGCTAAGTTTTCATTTATGGTGAATTCTACAAGGAGAGAGTTATACCTTTTGTTCAATAATTAGGCTCTTAATATTTCGAAGGCGCCCAACAATGCCTAATCATTTTTCTCTTCTCTCCATCGTTGTATCATACACGTTGAGGGCTCTTAGATGTTTGTCCGGCAAATCTGAGTCTCACAAAGTATCCAATAATCCAAATTTTACTAGAACTCAAAACGTTCAAGAATCCTGTTCATTTATTACAATTAAAACCAATGGCAAACAACCTATATTTAATATTGATTCTTGCAGATTTTCTCAGTCCAAATCCAACTAAATTTGATATGAATTTCTAAATTGGATACGGACCCTAGTTCCTCTATGTTTACAACAATTCAATTCAAGAAATAATTATAACAACGTGGACCCAAAAATTGCTAAGAGTTACTTTAATCCATTGAGTGAAAACCACTTGCCTCTAATCAGATACTTAAGCTTAAGAACAGTGAGAAGAAATTTCTGCATCTCGTCAATCAAACTCGCCAACCCCGTCGACATCTCTACAGATCCATGTAACAAAACTCCGCAAAGCTCTCTCATGCATAACTTCAGCCACGTTACTTACATTTTCAGTTGGGGAGAGAGATGGGGAGAAAAGAAGAAGACTACATTGAGTTCTCCCATATATATTAAAACTCTCCATTCATGCAAACTTGGAAGACGAATTTCACTTAAAACTCTTCATTTACTACCAACATCAACGGAAACAAGTTTCTTTCCACTCTCTATTCTGGTTAGTT
The DNA here is from genome assembly GCF_003573695.1 of Papaver somniferum. NCBI lineage: Eukaryota > Viridiplantae > Streptophyta > Magnoliopsida > Ranunculales > Papaveraceae > Papaver > Papaver somniferum. The sequence goes on along the minus strand of NC_039363.1, from coordinate 22,265,627 downwards.
TTTCTCACCAAAGCGTAATTCAATCGCAGAGTCCAACAGTCCCAGAGAGATGAACGAGAATAAGGAAAAAGAAAGATGAAACTCAATTTCTCTCGGTTTCTCAGTTTATGTGTAGAAAGGAATGTGACACGTGGCCGGACGCACGTAGGGCCATTCAGGCACCCAAGGTTATGATTAGAGCAATCAACCACCCTTCTATAAACCATAATTTAGATTTGGGAAGATTTGAACTCATGAGAGCACCCTAACTTAGGTTTCTTTAGACATCCAAGTGAAATTCTCATGAATCTTAACTCTAACGGGTTGAATTCAACCCGAGAAAAGTCGGGGACTTTACGCCATTGACACCTTCAAAAGAACTTCGTCCCGAAGTTCAAAACAAAAACAAAAGTAAAGAGAATTTATTGTAGTCACCACACGAGCAAAATACTGATGAGTTTCTAAAAGCAAAGTCCCGTATGAACCGGAACTGCTCTGATACCAACTGTGATGGATAAGAGAATTTTTGCTTCCGGCGGGTCAGGATGCTGCCCGCTTGGAAAGCTCCGACCCTCGGATACGCCACTCAAGTAAAATTTTCGTTCACTAATAATCGTGCCAAAATAACAAATGGCCAATTGCCAAATTCAAAGACGGCCAGTTGCCAAAATTAAGGTAGTTCTGGTTACCATCCATTATTGGCCAGTTGCCCATGATATATGCTTGCCAAGGTTGCAATCATCTCTGAATGAATTGTATGAACTGCAAAGCATCAACCAACCCCGTTCAGACAATATGAACAACTTTCCGAAGTTGTGCTAAACCGTATAGCGGCTGCCTACGTACCCTCTCCGTTGCTCGAAAGATCAAACACCCTCTCCGTTGCTCGAAGGATCAAGCACGACCGTGGTTCATCACATTATGCACCACAAAAAAAGTTATTTGTCTTGCCCTCTTATTTACTGCACTTGCAAGATTTTATAAATTGAGGTTCATATGTCAATGACTAATCACCTATCGAAGCTAACCAAAAGTAATAATTTCCTGGTTAACTATGATATAATGTTCATTATAATCATCTAAACTTTGTAACTATATGCTTAGTTGGAACTATCACTACACGAAAAAGCTAACTTTCACATTTCAACTCTTTTGTCATCGTTGGACTAGGAGAAGCTAAAACATCATTACAACCATAATATTTGTTCTACCAAAAATAAAATAAAAGAAGTACTTATCTTTAAACTATTAGTTGTATTAATCCACAAACATTTTCTAGAGACAAGGATGTCTACAGAGAGCTAGTATTACCTTGGTCTACGGTAATCATCGTTAAATCTACCAGTTCCATCTTTGTACGACTTCAAGCAAAGTGTGCAAAATAAATCATTTAAGATACTTCTCAAGTATCACATATTGAATCGTATAAAGCAACGACAACCATTTGGGAACCAGACTTACAAGAATGGTGCAAACAGAAAATAGATGAAATCTAGTGCCACGACCATCCTCCATTAAAATGAATAGTAGAAGGCATTTTTCCATTTCATCAACAACGTCATGCTAACATTTCCGATGACCTTATGTCTCCAATTCAAGTATACACCGATCAAAAGAAACAAATCCATTAATAAGTCAAAGTTTAGTAAACCCGATGTCGATGTAAATATGCTAACAACAATTAACTAATGTAGAACCGATAAATTACTAAGCAATTTTCCAGAGATGTAATAGTACGTTTAACCAGACCAGTACCAATTATCAAACCAGACATACCAAAGTAAGGTTATATGAAGAAATTAAATTCCTTATGGTACTAGTGAAGATACATCTTTAACTAGCCTAGAAAGTACCATCTCTGTACATAACCATTTAACTTGTCCCACTAATACACCCTCCGTATTAATATCACTAAGTTTACCCAATCAAATATACGCGCAAGAGATTCACTATTCTGTGGAGAGCCATTAGACATAGCATCATACCATCTAATTCTAGCAGCGGTGATCGTAAAACGTAGCAAAATGTTACAGTATAAATGGTACCGTTCTACTTGAGGGTAGTCTAAATAAATTAAAATAGGTTACATACATGTTCCCTAGCATATGAAACTAATTGGTGCAACAAAACAATTGTTGTGTCTACACAAATGAATTATCAATTTTACCCATACTGCTGACATAAACCCATCATCTCTTTTCTGCATAAGATTCCAGTACCTTAGTTAATTCCCTCCAAATGAAGTTAAACTAAAAGTGGTAAACAACAACAAAAATATGCTTGCTTAATGGCCAGTTATGTGTATTGCTCACAGAAAAAGTGTTCATTTTACTCATGAACTACTCGAGCATAAATTCTAAGGCATATCAAAAGCTACATCAAGGATGATTAAGCCATCTTTCGTAGTCTTTAAGCATGTGAGGCCAAATCAAGATCTAAGAATCTCCTTTTGTTTTCATAAAATAAGAAATTGAGATCATTAGTACCACAGTCCGGTATCTCGACCCCATTCGTAAAATGTCATCCCCTATATTCATTATATACTAAATTCAAGAGGGAATACAATTCGTCTCCTTGTTCACAGTAGTCGCTAACCAATTTTCAATAACAAAACCGAAACTAAGTTGGGAAATTTATGAAACAGTAGAACCACAACATTAGTAGGTATTGATTCCAAGGCTCATTTCTAAGCAACTTACGGTAACAAAAATATGAAGCTAAACATAAAATTCAGATGCAATACAGACTAGAAATACCCATCTAGCCACATCCTTCAATCATCACATTCATTGATACAATTTCTACTTAACCGAAAAATAAATCAATGATATTACTATGTACAACAAATGCTAAGTTTTCATTTATGGTGAATTCTACAAGGAGAGAGTTATACCTTTTGTTCAATAATTAGGCTCTTAATATTTCGAAGGCGCCCAACAACGCCTAACCATTTTTCTCTTCTTTCCAGCGTTGTATCGACCATTTTTGTCTTCTTTCCAGCGTTGTATCGAACACGTTGCGGGCTCTTAGATGTTTGTCCGGCAAATCTGAGTCTCACAAAGTATCCAATAATCCAAATTTTACTAGAACTCAAAATGTTCAAGAATCCCGTTCATTTATTACAATTAAAACCAATGGCAAACAACCCATATTTAATCTTGATTCTTGCAGATTTCTCAGTCCAAATCCAACTTAATTTGATATGAATTTCTAAATTGGATATGGACCCTAGTTCCTCTATGTTTACAACAATTCAATTCAAGAAAGAACTATAACAACGTGGAACCAAAAATTTCTAGGAGTTACCTTAATCCATTGAGTGAAAACCACTTGCCTCTAATCGGATACTTAAGGTTAAGAACAGTGAGAAGACATTTCTGCATCTCGTCAATCAAACTCGCCAACCCCGTCAACATCTCTACATATCCATGTAACAAAACTCCGCAAAGATCTCTCATGCATAACTTCAGCCATGTTCCTTACATTTTCATTTGGAGAGAGAGATGGGGAGAAAAGAAGAAGACTTCATTGAGTTCTCCCATATATACTAAAACTCTCCATTCATGCAAACTTGGAAGACGAATTTCACTTAAAACTCTTCATTTACTACCAACATCAACGGAAACAAGTTTCTTTCCACTCTCTGTTCTGGTTAGTTTTTCTCACCAAAAGCGTAATTCAATTGCAGAGTCCAACAGTCCCGGAGAGATGAACGAGAATAAGGAAAAAGAAAGATGAAACTCAATTTCTCTCGGTTTCTCAGTTTATGTGTAGAAAGGAATGTGACACGTGGCCGGACGCATGTAGGGCCATTCAGGCACCCAAGGTTATGATTAGAGCAACCAACCACCCTTCTATAAACCATAATTTGGATTTGGGCAGATTTGAACTCATGAGAGCACCCTAACTTAGGTTTCTTTAGATATCCAAGTGAAATTCTCATGAATCTTAACTCTAACGGGTTGAATTCAACCCGAGAAAAGTCGGGGATCTTACAAATATTTTTTCAGATGCTCGAAATATTGATGCAACTATCAATATTCAGTAATTCATCGAATGAGCAATATTTGCTCAGATGCTCGAATATTGATTCAACTATCAATATTCAGTAATTCATCAAATGAGCAATATTTTCTCAGATGCTCGAATATTGATTCAACTATCAATATTCAATAATTCATCAAATGAGCATTATTTACTCAGATGCTCTAATATTGATTCAACTATCAATATTCAACAATTTATCATACGAGCAATATTTGCTCAGACAAGCAATATTCATTATGTTGATTCAATTATCAACATAATTTATTCGAGAACTATACGTCCCAGCAACCATGTTAAATCCATGAATCCTAGAGCATTCAACAATCATGCTCGACTGAACAATACTTAGACTCATTTTCTAATCAAGTCAACGACTGACTAATCAAATACACGTCTGCCTTGCAGACTCCACGTTCGTGAGTCATCTATCACGTCACATGGGGTATATTAATTAGGTTTTTGGTCTTGCGGCCTCCGTCATGTGTGTTCATCCACGATGATAAATGTGAGTAAGTCGTGCAAGCAGTTGAGGGAAATGACAATATTGCCCATCTCGCACAAATTGGGTGATTTCTTCTTCTTTTCCTCCGTGCGACTCCAAAATACCTATAACTCAAAAACATGCGTAAAATACATAATTTACAAGAAAAATAACAGAGAAAGCATAAACAATAGATAATAAATAGGATGTATTCTACACCCTATCAAATTCCCCCACACTTAGACTTTGCTAGTCATCGAGCAAATCAAACTAAAACTTAAAACTTCAAAGCGTTCCAGCGTCCCAAGCATCCAAAGAGTTATGAGGACATAGAGTTTCTGCATGCTAGTAATAAGAAGTTAGAAATACTAAAGAACATATTCTCATTCTTAAATGTTGAGTGAGAAATAACCACACCATAATGAGAGAACGCATGTTTGAGAGCGATCAATAAGCATTTCGCCTCGACTTCTGCCTCACCAAAAAGGGTTTATGAAATTGCACTCAAAGGACGTACTTTTATGGTTCTCACATGTGTGCAGGTAGGAATGAAGAGAGAGTTCCTGCAACACGTTGAATGGTGGAAAGGACAACTTCCGAAATACTTTAAAAACCCACATCTTTTAACGTTTTGAAAAACCATTTTTCTGACGATCTCTAAGAAAGGAAATCAACCACTATTATCGAGGATGGGATTACTTACTCACCTTCACATCCGATTGCAATGATGATAACACCACTCTCACAGCATCCAATAGAAACGTCTTCCGCTCCTCGTTTTTATCTTCTTGGTCTTCGTCTTTGGTTTCAACTATTGATGATAAATTCTCGAACTTCGTAGATCCTTGACAATTTGTAACCTTTTTCCTTAAAGTCCTTGTTGCTTGAAACTTCTTTATAAATTTTTCTTCCCCACGGCTTATTAAATAAATAAGAACCAAAAATTTCTCTTGTCATCATTTTTTTTCATTTTTTTCATTTTTTTTTATATATATTTTTTTTATTTTACTTTTTTTTTAGAGACAAGAGAGATAAAATACAAAACAAAGTGAAAATAAGAACAAACCATGGTCGTGGGAAAAGTACTTTACCGCTTGATTCTTCACAACTTGTATCGTCTCGAAATCATAAACTTCAGTAATCCTCACCTTTTGCTTTTCTTTGCTCTTGTAAATAAGTCTTCAACTTGGATATAAAATTACGCTCCTTATATGTAAGTCTTCAACATGTATATATATAAATCCGCTCATTATATGTTGCTTTACTTGGATATGAAATTTACTATTTTCTTGTTCCACTGCTTGTAAACCTTGAACGTTTTCAACTTTCCTTGTAGATTTTTATGTCGCTCCCTTGTTGATGATGATGGTGTTTCTATGGATCCGTTGTTGTCGAGAGAGAGAATGGTGATAACTGCAAATCGAACTACAAGAAGGAGTCTTTCATCTATAGACGTCACCCTCATGATTGACAAAATTAGCACTCAAGAGATCAAAAAGTAGTGTTTCTATTGGTGGTAGGTAGGGTAGCTCACCATTCTACCCTGAATTAACGTACGGTAACACACACTCAAAAGAAAGCTCTTTAGTTATTTATAAAGAAATCTGTTCGGTGCCTCGCATGATATAAATAGGGTAGTCTCCACTAATGATTGATCAACAACTCTAATAATGCATTTCTCCCTGCTCCTAATCTGCATCACCGCATGATTAAATCCATTATTTAACACTCTAACAAGCAAGAAATCCGAAAGTAGTTCCCTAACCCTTCCAAGTTCAGTTATGTCGGTCAGAATTCTCTATGTAAACATACTTAGAAGTATGCTAGTGACTCTAAAATCTCTAAAAGTTGGAGGTTGTATGCAAATTTTTTTTTTTAAATATGCTTAACCACTCCCCCACACTTAAACCTTACATTGTCCTCAATGTAATTGAATCATCCAAGTAAAGTCAAGGTGGGAAATCCTAGTATGATATGGAACAAGAAAAAATAAATAAACAAAACAAAAAGAAAATAAAAAGTAAAAGTAAAAGGATAAGAAATACAAAACCTATGGGTTGCCTCCCATTTAGCGCTTGTTTTAAAGTCGACGGCCCGACTTGGTTTCTTGTAAGATTCACTCCCCATATACTAACAATCTGAAAATTTGGGGATCCACCCACAGTACCTGTTTTGCAAACAATAACTCCATACAAATGTTAGCACAAGAAAATAATAATAATGTTATCGCTCGATAGAAATTTCCCCCACACTTAGTCTTGTCCACACTCGGAAGTGCATAAAGAACATAGAATTTGGGAACTTCCATGTATTCCTCTTGGCAAACCTGCATAGTGTTAGCATCAAGTGTTTCCAATGGTGGATATCTAGAAACAAAATCATCCAAAAATACTTTCGAAGCACATACATTCAAACCAATAAGAGGTAAAGGAGAAGAATCAATATGCAAAGGGTTTGACAAACCTTGCACAATTTCTTGTATTACGGAATCCTCTTCATCTTTAAAAAATTCAAGTGAATTACTTACCTCTTGTATATCGTGGTCCTCTATCAAACCTTGCAACCATTCTTCGTCGTTTTCTACCTTAACCAAAGTCTCGGCATCATTAAAATCATTGGCAAGTTCAATTGGGTCTTTCACAAAATCAATGAATTTGGTTTCATCCTCTAGCATCATCTCTTCAACATTCTCATCATCGGAATCGGGCCATTCACTGAAATGATTTTCATCGGTATAAGTTGTAAGATCTTGTGAGGGTGTTACACCGTTTATAACAATAGGTAAGTCACACCCAATCTCCTCTTTTTGAATAAGTGAAGGATCGTTATTATTATCCGGAGTTGGAATAACTTCCTCATTGTTGCAACGCTCATACACTACCGCGGACTCATTTCTTTCCCTAAGGAATTTTTTAAAAGCACTAATTGCATCTTCCTCAAGCTCTACCTTTTGAATAGGTGATTGATCATTATTAAGATCAAGGCTCGAGTAGGCTGCACTAGCGTCATCAAAAGTTTCCAAAGGTTGGTCCTTTTCAAGACAATCATCTTCACTTTCAGACTCACCATAATAAGAATCTTCATCGGTTTCATAACCTTTATCCAGACGTCGTTTCAGTTCCATATGAATGGTCCTACTAATTTCTGCGACAAGCTCTTCCGAGGTTCCATCATCTTCCAACTTGTATAATGTCTGTGCAAGTTTGTTGACGTTCACACGCTTACCACCGTTGGCTACAATAGGTTCTCTTTCCCATGACTCTTCCCTTTGAATGGGTGAATGATCATAACTACGATCCAGAGTCGGATAAGAAAAAGTGTTGCAGAAATTGGTTTGTGTGACGTTCTTTTTATCAGGGTCAAGTTGGTCTAGTATTTGTCGCATATCTTGCAATTCTTTCATAATCTGCATACAACTCGAATGAAGCCATTTAGAAGTAGACTTATCCCACCTTGGTGCTTGACTTACATACCTACTACAAGGTTGTTGATATGTATGAGAATATCCATAAGGTTTTGTAGAAAATTGATCATAGCCAAAAGATTGGTTTTGATTGTATCCTAAAGATGGTTGGAAGTTGCCATAATATTGAGGTTGAAAACCGTATTGATTGTTGTAATATGCTTGCTCTTGTCCACCGTACATGGAAAACTGGTACCTGAAATAAAAAATCTAGAAAACAAAGTTAAAAACAAAAATAAAACGAAAATAAAAACAACTAAAGCTGCTCCGCTGCTCCCCGACAGTGGCGCCGAAATTTGATGCGTGTCGTAACCACAACAAATTAATTAATATTTTTCACTAATTAACAAGTAATATAGCGATAGTAAGGATCGTTCCCACAAGGAGCAAGAGGTTCTAGTTGTCTTATAATGTCACAAAAAAGAGGGGTTTCAGATTTTATAAAGTAAAAGCAATTAAAAAGATAAAGTTGAAATCAATTAGAGAGATTAGATCAGGGAATCCTTCTTCGTTAAAAAACAATGATTCAAGTTATGTTATTTTCCACTTTTTATTAGTCACAGATTATCACCAACCGTAGGTAAAGCAGCTAGCTCAGTGTTAAACCCCTAAATTCCTAGTATCAACAGATACGGAAGTTCTCGACTACCGGATTCTATTCACCAAACCACCTAGTAGTATCTCACTCAAGATGTAATTTAGTTAAACGCATTAAGATTTATGAATTTCTTAGGTTTATATTAGTAGTTAGACTCTTAGCTTAAGGTCTACTTGCTAACGTTGTTTCCACACACAATTGCTCAACGTAATCCCTCCGCAAGGTCTCGTGTTTGCTACTTATGTAAAGAGTCAAGAAACGATTACTTATTCTCTAACTTTCACTAGCTTTAGATCAATTAACAAATCAATTTAGTATGCATCCTAAACGACCTATCAATCAACCATGAATGTATTAACATTCCTATTAGTAAAAACAAACGATAATCATGTGAAAACTTCAAAGTAGATTTAAAACAAAACTCAAAACATATCAAGAAATAGGAATTCATCCTCAATCAAAATTAGCTACTCATGCTAAGAAGTTCACAAAAAGAATAAAAAAAAGAGAAGTCTTGTGTGTGTAAAAGGTGTGTAAAAATTGTGTAGAGAACTTCTCTATTTATAGGCTTCAATTTCCTAGCAATCCTCTTAGGAATAGAATCCTCATTCCATAATAACACCACTTTCCCTTTGTATCTCAACTTCCAAATCCAAGTCTTTCTAAAATCTTTCATCTTCTCTTTCCAAATCCAAGCCCAATTATTCAAACCCATGAGTCTAGATGAGTCTAGAAAATTCTTCATTAAATGAGTCGCCTATGAAATGACAATATTGCCCATTTCGCACAAATTGGGTGATTTCTTCTTCTTTTCCTCCGTGCGACTCCAAAATACCTAATAACTCAAAAACATGCGTAAAATACATAATTTACAAGAAAAATAGCAGAGAAAGCCTAAACAATAGATAATAAATAGGATATATTCTACACCCTATCAGAGCAGCAAGACATTTTTCAAATTTATGACCCATAAACTTACAGTGTGTGCAAAACTTGATGTTCTCCAAATCTTGAACTTCTACATATTTCCAAAACTCTTTGCCATTAGCTTTCAAATGAATTCTTTTAGGGATCAGTTTATCAAAATCAATATCAATGAGCATAGCAACATAGTTTCCAACATTATGATCCAAACTTTTTTGATCAATAGCAATCGGCCTACCAAGGATTTTAGCAATGGATAACAGAATTCTTTTCGTCCATAACTCAATATATAAGCCTGGGAAGTTTACCCAAACAGTAGCACGGGAAGTATTTTGTCTCTCCAGATCAAAGTTAGGTAAAAATTATAAACCCTAAGTTATTGATTTTGCACAACCCACATATCACCATGCCAAACCCGTTCTTTTTCTTCAACTATAGTTAACTTGATGATGAAAAAACCCTTTGTCATTGGTACCAACTTACTCCTCCTATCACCACGTTTCCATTGTTCTTCCAAAACTTTTTAAACTTCATTAAGTTTTAACCCTTTGAAGTTCAATCTCCAAACGAGACTGAACTGAAACATATCCCGCCCCTCTTGTGTGAAATCAAGAGGTAAATCAAGAGCCGGTTCATCACAATAAGTAGTTGCATCAGGAAGAGATGTGAGATCCAAATCAGTTAACACATAGGGTTTTTACCCTTAACCAAATCAGCAAAACTAACGGTTTTAATCCCATGAAGATTCACGCTTGAAATTGGATTTTCCCCCATCCTAATCACCAAAAGATGATTAAGGATGAAGGAAAAAACGTGAATCCTTATTCAATACTCCATCTCACATGGAAACCACTCCCCCTTACATAATGATCTGAAAACCATATTTATTTTTAGTGTGAACTACATATTAATTCTCCCCCTTTTTGTCAATAAAATTGGCAAAGGTACGAAAACAGGATCCTAATGAAATTTCCAAAAGTGACATTTCATGACCAAAAGAAAGCACATATCAACTTGTTTAGATGCAATCATAAAGCTGAAGCTAAATGCTTTCATCAAGGAGTTTATAAAGATACAAGATAACTCCTATAATATTCCACAGTCGCACTCCCCACAAAGATTTGGCAATTAAGCACAAGTTCAATTAAGAACTCTCCCTCATAATATGTCATTCCCGAAAGAACAACAAGAGTGACCTTAATTTCAAAAGAAAAGAAGGATTTATTTGGACATAACAAATCACATACGAATATGAATTTGATTCCAAAAATACTTAATTAGACTAATCACAAGAGAACCCATAATTAATCTAATCGGAAATACACAACCAAATTAACTACAAAAAGTGATGAATTTAATTGATCATGCTCGACATAAGAGAACTTACGGAGCCTCACAGTTACATAAAAATATGGATCAGGGAAGATCAATACTGCGGAATATACAAGGATTCATTCTATTTTCCATCACTATTCGCATAATGACATACAATAGACATAAACCTTGTCAACAAAATAGTTTAACCTATCTTCCATCAATAAATTCCATAATAGGTTTAACTTTTGTATTTGTCAAAAGTTAATTCATTCTTTTATCAATACATGCATATCGACATATGAAAGACTTAACTTTTGACAAGGTATGGGACAATCATAGTTTACGGACGCAAACACACATATCCCATAAAAAATTTCAATATATAAAACCATAAAGATTAATACTGCAAAAATCATCTTCCAAACAATTTTAGAATTTAAACAAATAAACCTAAAAACATGAAGATGAAAACGTTGGACATAGCTATGTGTAATCACAATAATGGCTATTCCAAACTCTAGTTATTCTTCTAAACAAAACAAGAAAATAGAAGATTTACTAGACAAATAAAATCAACTCTTTAGAGAACATGAATCTGAAAAAAAATCTAGACCCGATCAGCAACTAGAGATTGAACATGGACGAGCTCCTCGGTTGCTTTCTTCAGTTTGTTTTTCAGAAAATCAAGACTCCTTGTTGCCATTTTGAGTTGTTCACGTACGACTTTAAAATCTTGAAGAAGAATTCCTATCAGTTGTGAAGACATCTGAACTGGTAGCTTGTTTTCATGGTCAATGGAATGATAGCATGTTATGAAAACATGATTCTTGTGAAACTCGATAGTCTTCCCCTTCTTGACTTCATCATCTTTGTTTCCTCCATTCATTGTACGCACCAAAATTCAGTAGAACCTTTTGACCTTACGGAACTATGTATCAAGAGATGACATATAAGTGTATATAAATAAGTTCCATGGAAAATCCTAGGAAAACTTGTATACATCTGTGTGGGTCAGGTGTTCGTGCACTTGTGGTCACGACCCTAATGTGTGACCAAAAGGATATAGGCCAAATTTGGACTGATTCTTGAGAGCTCAAGAGACATTTTAAACAAAGAATGAAAATCGTGTCAAGAATAATAGTTGAGAACCAACTATTTGGAGGAAGCACAAAAAAAAAACAGGGAATTTTTCTCAAAACAGGATGATCAGAAAAATCTTCAAAAGAAGAACTGGACTGAGGCGCAACAGATTTTTAAGATCATCAACAACAAAACAACAAAAATAAGAAAGAAAGGAAAATATACAACCTTGACATCACTCTCAAGTCACACTTCTTGAGACTATGAGCATCCTTCTTAGACTACAAGAAGAATGCTACATTGAGCAGTCATGTTGTATTCAGATGAGCAATTTGCTCATCAATATTGACTTCTTTTTTCTCTCCTTCAAGAGGATTTACAGAAAAATCACTTGACTTACTTGAAGGGGTTTTATCAAGAGAGGAACAAGAATTACCCGAGCCAGCTGCTTTCCTTGTCTTTTTGATGCTTCGTTTGAGTTTGTTTATGCTGATCTTAAGCTCTGAGACTCGATTATTGATTTGAACGAAATCTGGAGCGGAAGACTTGGATCCACAATCTTCTTTAGATAGATAAAAGGAACCCAACTTTTCTTTCTTTCTCCTATGCCTTTTTCTCCTTTTAGAGTTATTTAAGAAGTCAGTTCTCCTTCTGCCATTGTCGGTATTTTTTGTTTCAAAAACACAATTAAGAAAAGTCTTATCACAGAATTTTTCTTGATTGTCGATAATGCCTTTTACTCCAACAATATGAGAGACAAGTTTAATAACTTATTTTAACATCCATGCAAGAATGTTGTGAATTTTTTCATTCCTTAAACGAAAACGACATCTTCGCTCAGAATGTCCTTTATTTCCACAATAATAGCAGTTAGAAGAATTGTTCTTTACCGTTCTCGTGTGAGTAGATTTAGAAGGACCAAAATCCTTGTTTTCAGAATCATTACAAGCTGCAAAAGGTTTCTCACATGAAGAATTATCATTAGATTTAAAAAAATTGATCATACTAGTTTTTGGAGCGTCTATTCCTTTATATCCCAGACCACGTGTACCACGATGTTCTTTACATGCTCCAATAATAGAGGATAATTTTTTAGAGCTAGAATTGAATCTACTCAGACTCTCTTCCAGTGATTTCACTTTATCAAGAGCAGCAGCAAGGTCGGCATCCAAGGATTTTTCTTTGGCGAGAAGACTGAGTTCTTTGTCATTAAAACATTTTTGTTGAGAGTCATATCTTGCTTAAGATTCTGCAAGTTTTTCTTTCAACACAAAGAGATTTCGTAGAAGATTATCACATTCGTATCTTCTCGAGCGTACATATTCTTCATAATCTTTAAAAATAGATTGTAAGAGTTTATATCCACAATCATATCCCTTAAAGAATTTTCTCAATTTTCAGTTTTCTTGACAAAGAGGAGACATGTATTTACTCAAGCACGTTGTTGACTTCTTTTCTTTCAAGTCACGGTCAAACAACTTGATATACTGAGAGACTTCCTCATCAAGACTTTGTCCTTCTTCTGAATCACTGTCATCCGAAAGATCATCCAACTGATCATCAAGAGATTTCTCCTAGTTAAATGCAGATTCAGACAACGGACCAGAGACAAAGTCTTTTTTAAGAGCTTTAGGACTTTGAAACTCACAAGAGTGACTCTGAACTGATGTTGCGTTATCAGAGATATTCTCATTGTCCATAGAGTTAGATCGCTACAAACACATACTCGTAAAGTCTTTAATGTGTTTGTCTGCTCTAATACCAATTGAAAAAGTGGGGGTACAACAACCTCACCCAATATCTCGCTTAGCAATCTGTATGGACTAACTCCAATATACTTTCAAGAGAATCAACAAGACACAAGCTTAATAAAGTATATCAAAGAGTTATATCTCTCTTTCTCGATTTAATACTTACTCAAGCAAATAGAAATCTGCGAGTCTAATTGAATACAAGAGAAAATACTTGAAGGGTACCAAATACCAATGTTCAAGTATAAATCAATGTAAATCAACAACCAAAGGTTGGATATTCTATATGATTGATTCAAACACACAACCTGTGATATTTCAATTATATAACAAAACATAATGCGGGAAAGAAATAACACAGACACCAGAAGTTTTGTTAACGGGGAAACCGCAAATGCAGAAAAACCTCGGGACCTAGTCTAGATTGAACACACACTGTATTAAGCCGCTACAGACACTAGCCTACTACAAACTAACTTCGGTCTGGATTGTAGTTGAACCCCAACCAATCTCACACTGATCCAAGATACAGTTGCACTCCTTACATCTCTGATCCCAGTAGGATACTACGCACTTGATTCCCGTGATCTCACCCACAACTAAGAGTTTCTATGACCCAAAGTCGAAGACTTTAATAAACAAATCTGTATCATACAGAAAAGTCTACGATAATAGATAAATTCATCTCTCACAGAAATACCTACATGTTTTGTTCGGTCTTTTGATAAATCAAGGTGAAAAGGAACCAATTGATAACCCGGACTTATATTCCCGAAGAACATCCTAGTATTATCAATCACCTCACAATAATCTTAATCGACGCGGCGAAAGAAAATATTGTGGAATCACAAACGATGAGACGAAGATGTTTGTAACTACTTTACGATTGTACTCAACACGATAGAATCAGTAAGATCAGGTCACACAACTACAAGAAAGTAGTATCGGTCTGGCTTCACAATCCCAATGAAGTCTTCAACTCGTTAACCTACAGGGTCTCGAGAGGAAACCTAAGGTTAAAGGATAATCGAATCTAGCTTATACAACTAGTATCACACAGGAGGTGTGGGGATTAGGTTTCCCAGTTGCTAGAGTTCTCCCTTATATAGTCTTTCAAATCAGGGTTTGCAATCAATGTTAGCTTAGTAACAAAGCATTCAATATTCACTGTTAGATTAAAACCTGATTACATTCAATCTAATATCTTTCAACCGTTGGATCGAAAACTTAGCTTGTTACACACAAATGAAATGCACGACTTTAGGTTTGTGTAACCGTACCCAAACATATACATTTGTTGGTTCGACGGTAGTTAACCAAATGGTTAGCCATATGAGCACTTTCATATCAACCATATTATTATTCACCATAACTAGTTCAAATGACTCAAATGAACTATTTAGAGAGTTGTTCAATTGTATAAATCTTATATAACTATACAAGACACAATCGAAGCAAAAACGGTTTGATTCACTCGAATCGATTCATGAACTTTATAGGCACGATTTGCAATTCCATTCCTTAATTAATATAAATATAAGTTCACAAATAATCGTCTTTAGATATAACCAACTCAAGTACGCAGACTTAGTTCGCGGACTTAAGTTCCAGGAAGGAGTTCACAAACTCCAGCAGATATTCTCGGGATGAGAACCTCCGCCAGTTCGCGGACTGGGTTCCCGAACTGAGTTCACACCTCTTGTTCCGGTTTTCCTGATCAACAAAGTATGCATACTTTGGTTCAAGGAATAAGGACTTATACATATATGTGTTGCCACACAATTCTTATATCCAACAATGGTTATATAATCTAAACTCTCATTTCAATCATTGAAACAATCTTATAGGACGTTGTATAGTTGTTATTCACAAACCATTTTTCGTCAAAGACGTTTTCAAAGTGATTGAAACATAACATGACTTTCGTCACTAGGTAAAGATTAACCTGGCCAAAGCGAAATCTTACCAACACATATTTCGATAAATATATAAGCGAGATAAACTCGGCTCGAAATAGAAAATGTGGATAATCAATGTCTATATAGCAAAACGACTTTTGTCTCAAGGTAGGAGATAGAGTAGATAGAATTTTGAGTGATAGATAAGTTCAAGTCTCCACATACCTTTTAGTCGATGAAGTTCCACCAGTTCCTTGAATAGTTCTTCGTCTTGTATGATGATCGCCATGGAGTTCTTGAGCTCAACTACACTTTCTATCCTAGTCCGAGACTTAGCTATAGTATACTAGAAATCAAGACTTATAGTTCTGATCACTAACATTGACAAACATACTTGAGATAGCAACGCATGCGAGTTCGAACGAGCAGTGCTCTAACACACGGGTCCGGATCCAAGAAAGGAAATCCTTATTGAATTAGGTTTTGGAAATAAAATTTGATATAAACGGGAAAAACAACTTTTTTTTAATTATTCCTCCAGCGACCGACCACCCCCTTCATCCCCCCCCCCCCCCCCTTTCAAGTCCGAGCAGCAGGAGAAGAGTAGAAAATCTTCGCCGGGAATCGCCACCGTCCGACCGTCGCTGCCACCGGCACTGACCAGGTAAAATAAAAATTTAAATCACATGAATTATTTCACATTTTTATTTTTATTTATTCACGTGAGTTTTTGCTTACGTCAAATTTCTTTTTAAAAAAAAATTACGTCAGTGATTCACGTTATATATTATTTTGTTGAAACATCAAAAACTGATTTTGAATAATCATTAAAAGTAGACAATTGTTTATGATGAAATATTGCCTCGGTGTGAGTTTTTCATAACTCAGTAGTGGATGTTCACACATGAAAATCATGTTCACGATTTTATGAAAAAATCCAGTTTTGATTTTGAGTAATAAAGTTTTGCTCGTTTTTGCAAGTTTGAAGAAACAAGCAAGTTTTGAAGTGTTAACTCTTGTATCATAATCACTAATGTTAGTGGAATCGTAAGCAGGTAAAAGTTAAGAATTACCATTTTTGTAGATGCTAGTGCGAGCATTTATATCATCCAATTGCATGATTCCCTTGTTTTGTTGAGGTTTGCGTCTTGTATGGATGATAACTGAAGTAGAGCATTGTGTGAATTTCACAGCTATTTTTCAAGGATGTCTGATTCCCAGGATAATGATACCTCCATAGATGATGCATGCATGGATGAGACTTTTATTGGTGAAGAAGGAGAAGAAGAAACACCTGGAATAAAAAAATATTCCGAAGACTGATGATGAGTTCTTCGTGGTTCAGTATAGACCTCAAAAATATCCATTGCTGCCTTCTTGTGCTTATGGTTGTCTAGAGATGTATTTGAAGATAATGGAAATTTGTTGAAGCCGTTTGTGATTCCCTTTTCTATTAAGATGGCCCAAGGTGAGCAACTTCCCATCGGGTAGTCTATTCTTGGGTTCTTTATACTCCAATTTAGACTCCTTGGTTATAAATTCCAGCATCTCTAACATCTTTATGAAAGTTGAATGTTATGCCAATACGATGTTTCTCCAAGATTTAATGTGGGAACGCTTCAAGAATTATGCACCCATTCCCCGTAATGTTCTGCAAGGACCGAATGTTGATGCTCGTCATGCTTTCTCTGAGAAGGATAATGCCAGGATTATGCGCTGGTCTACAATGCATCCCCGACTCAAGATACATCTCATCTATGTGTTATACATGAGTCGGAGTTCAATTTTCGTCCATGGGTGTCAATTCCTCCTTATATTTCTCATTTGAAAACTTTCAATGCTGGAGAAAGTACTACTTTGAAATCTAGTGCAGACTTGAACGATGGCGAGAGATCTTTTGTGCTGAGTTGCACTCCTGGTTATTTAGTATCAGCAACATACTGAGACTTTTCAGTGAAAGAATACAACATCGATAGAGTAGCTCGACAAATGGGTATGGATCAGCGTTATCCGACTTTTCGAAAGAATAAACCACCGGTTGAACAACTTGAGACTCGTTTAGACCGTACACATGTGGAATGAACCAATTACTGGTTCCCTTGATCTGAGTGAGTTACATATGCAACTCCGGGTTATATAGACTTTTGGAATCAGTAACTTGAACGTTTACATGGTTTCGTGATGGATGTTCAGCCTTTGGTGAAAGAACCTCCTTCTGTTGAGATGATTTCCACTCGACCAAGACTGAAATATCTCTCTGGCGGTGATAAATGGAAGACATCTCAAGGGTGTTCACAAGTATGTATTCTTCTTATAATCTTCATAAAGGCATGATAATTTTATTTTGATTATTTCATTAACTCCAACACAGGACGGTCGTCTTGTGAGACCTCGGATCAGTATAGACTTCCTAGAAACGGAAGAAATTATCCACGACGAAGAAGCCAGAAGCAAGAATCATAAAATGCTACCCAATACCATAAAGTCCCCAGTTGCTCTTTGGTGAGTTGTCAGTTCTTCCGTGACTTCTTCTTATCCGTGTAATTAGGATCACAAAACCAATGTTTAACTTTGATCCGTCAAGTATCGACATTCTTCAATTCACTGTTGCTGGGCAAGCGGTTCCTGAATCGAGTGTTGAAGAAGAAGTGACGTAAGTATCTCTTTGCTCAACCAGTTAACACTTCGTGAATAAAAATATTAATTATTGTGAATTTATCTATGAGGATATTTTTATGGAAGTGGAGAATATTGGTGATGCTCGTTCGACTTCAGAGGATAGTGACGAAGAAGATTCCCAGAACTCAAGACTGAATGAAGGAAATGATGCTCTTAATGTTGATACTGGCAATTCTGGCTCTTCGGAGATTTCAGAGACTACCCAAGTAATTATCCCTCTTGTAATTTCTTCATAGAAGCATAAAATTTTTGACTTATGAATGATGATCCATGTGAACCAATGAAAACTTTTATCGAAATACATCACCGGAAAATTCAGAACTCAGTTTTTTAGCAAATACGCTGTAGAATCTTCATCCGATGTCAGATTTTCGCGGTCTAACCATGTTTCTTCATGCCCATAAAATTTCCTAGATTTATCAAAGAATCTTTTTGAATTTAAAGCATGTTTAGGGGTCGAAATCGATGAAACAGTAAATTTCCAGGAAGTTTTTAGAAAAATTTCAGCTGACATGTAGTTGAATGTTTCAGTCACATCTTTTTTCTCGTGTATCCAATTGATATTAATTTTGGATATGTTCTATAAGAAATCTAAACGAAGATAATGACATATGATTAAACCTTAAATTCTTTACAAATTTCTCCCAGTTCTTCGTCTTGTACAAGTCAGTGTAAAATTGACCCGGGCAGATTTACTTGTAAAATGTTTTGTCATGTCTTCACCTTATTTGCTTGTGTCTTAAATGCATAACGATGATGTTTGATGATGTTAGATCACTTACATCCTTAGTTTATGATTGCCTTTTATTTACATGCTTGGAGTGCTCTAATCTCTTGTAATCATCATATCAGCTGCTGAATGACGAAGTTGAGAATAACCGAGTTGATGACGACGGTGAGTGGTATTATGAATCAAAGTGAGACGCAACCATTTTTGCACATCAAGGTCGTGAGGAGGTCATTACTGAAGCTATTAAAGAGAAAGAACCTCAGGTCATCATTAAAAAAGTGGGGGTCCAACAACCAAACCCAATATTTCGCTTAGAAATTTGTATGGACAAACTCCAATATACATTTATGAGAATCAATTAGACAGTCAGACTCAATCTTAATAAAAAGTATATCAAAGAGTTACATCTCAATTTCTCGAGTTAATACTTACTCAATCAAATAGAAATCTGCGGGTCTAATTGAATACAAGAGAAATCACTTGAACGGTACCAAAGACCAATGTTCAAGGATCAATCAAATTCAATCAACAACCAAAAGTTGGATTTCCCCATTGATCGAACCGATGCACAACCTATGATATTTCAATTATATAACAAAATATAGTGCGGAAAAGAAATAACACAAACACCAGAAGTTTTGTTAACGAGGAAACCGCAAATGCAGAAAAACCCAGGGACCTAGTCCAAATTGAACACACATTATATTAAGCCGTTACAGACACTAGCCTACTATAAACTAACTTCGGTCTGGATTGTGGTTGAACCCCAATCAATCTCACACTGATCCAAGGTACAGTTGCGCTCCATATGTCCCTGATCCCAGCAGGATACTACGCACTTGATTCCTTTAGCTGATCTCACCCACAACCAAGAGTTGCTACGACCCAAAGTTATATCCCTTAAAGAGTTTTCTCAATTTTCTGTTTTCTTGACAAAGAGGATCCATGTATTTACTCAAGCACGTTGTTGACTTCTTTTCTTTCAAGTCACGGTCAAATAACTTGATATACTGAGAGATTTCCTCATCAAGACTTTGTCCTTCTTCTGAATCACTATCATCCGAAAGATCATCCAACTGATCATCAAGAGATTTCTCCCAGTTAAATGCAGATTCAGACAACGGACCAGAGACAAAGTCTTTTTTAAGAGCTTCAGGACTTTGAAACTCAGAAGAGTGACTCTGAACTGATGTTGCGTTATCGGAGATATTCTCATTGTCCATAGAGTCAGATCGCTACAAGCAAAGACTTGTAAGGTCTTTAACGTGTTTTCCTGCTCTGATACCAATTGAAAAAGTGGGGGGTACAACAACCTCACCCAATATTTCGCTTAGCAATCTGTATGGACTAACTCCAATATACTTTCAAGACAACAACACACAATATTAATAAAGTATATCAAACAGTTATATCTCTCTTTCTCGATTCAATACTTACTCAAGCAAATAGAAATCTGCGAGTCTAATTGAATACAAGAGAAATCACTTGAATGGTACCAAAGACCAATGTTCAAGTATCAATCAATGTAAATCAACAACCAAAGGTTGGATATTCTAATTGATTGATTCAAACGCACAACCTGTGATATTTCAATTATATAACAAAATATAATGCAGAAAAGAAATAACACAGACACCAGAAGTTTTGATAACGAGGAACCCGAAATGCAGAAAAACCCCGGGACCTAGTCCAGATTGAACACACACTGTATTAAGCCGCTACATACACTAGCCTACTACAAACTAACTTTGGTCTGGACTGTAGTTCAACCTCAATCAATCTCACACTGATCCAAGGTACAGTTGCGCTCCTTACGTCTCTGATCCCAGCAGGATAGTACGTACTTGATTCCCTTAGATGATCTCAACCACAACTAAGAGTTGCAACGACCCAAAGTCGAAGACTTTAATAAATAAATCTGTATCACACAGAAAATCTACAAGAATAGATAAATCTGCCTCCCACAGAAATACCTACGAGTTTTGTTCCGTCTTTTGATAAATCAAGGTGAACAGGAACCAATTGATATACCGTACTTATATTCTCGAAGAACAGCCTAGAAATATCAATCACCTCACAATAAACTTAATCGACTAGCGAAATAAGAAATTATGGAATCACAAACGATGAGACGAAGAGTTTGTGACTACTTTTCTATCTTGCCTATCGCAGAAATTAATCTCAAGACAATCCTTACGATTGTACTCAAATACGATAGAAACAACAAGATCAGATCAGTAAACTATATAGAAGATAGTTGGGTCTGGCTTCACAATCCAAATGAAGTCTTTAATTCGTTAACCTACAGGTTCCCGATAGAAACCTAAGGTTAAAGGATAATCGATTCTAGCTTACAACTAGTATCACACAAGAGGTGTGCGGATTAGGTTTCCCAGTTGTTAGAGTTCTCCTTTATATATTCTTCAAATCAGGTTTTGCAATCTAAGTTACCTTGGTAACAAAGCATTCAATATTCACTGTTAGATGAAAACATGATTAGATTCAAGCTAATATCCTTCAACCGTTAGATCGAACTTAGCTTGTTATACATACATGAAATGTAACTTCAGTTAGGTTTGATTAACCGTACCTAAACGTGTAAAAGTCATTGGTTCAATGGTAGGTAACCATATGTTAGCCATATGGGAACTTTCATATCAACCTTATTCTTCTTTACCACAACTAGTTCAAATGACTCAAATGAACTAGTTAGAGAGTTGTTCAATTTCTTAGATCTCATAGAAGTATACAAGACACAATCGAAACAAAAAAAGTTTTGATTCACTCGAATTGGTTCATGAACATTATAGCCACGGTTTGAAAAGATTGCATTCCTTAATATATAAATGTCTTAGTTCACGAATTAAACTATTTTTAGAAAATAACCTACTTAAGTACGCATACTGGTACGCGTAATTAAGTACCCGGATTAAGTTTGTTTTCAGTTCACAAACTCCAGCAGAAATTCAAGGGATGTGAACTTACGGCAGTGCGCGTATTGGTACGCGGACTTTTGTTCCGGTTATCCTGAGCAGCAAAGTACGCATACTTTGGTTCAAGGATATTGGACTTACACAATATGAGTTGTCTCAAAAATTTTATATCCAACCATAATTATGTATTCTAAACTCTCATTTCAATCATTAAAACATTCTTAGATGATGTTATATAATTGTTGTTCACAAACTATTTTTCGTCAAAGCGATTTTCAAGTAATTGAAACTAATATTACTTTCTTCACTATAAAAGATGAACTTGGCCAAAGCGAAAGCTTACCAACACATATTTCGAGAAATAGATAAGCGAGATAAACACATCTCGAAATAGTACATGTGTATAATCATAGACTATATAACAATATGACTTTTGTCTCAAGATAGGAGATAAAGTAGATTTTTGAGTGATAGATAAGTTCAAGTCTCCACATACCTTTTTGTCGATGAAGTTCCACCAGTTCCTTGAGTAGTTCTTCGTCTTTGCATGATGAACGTCGTGGAGTCAAGAGCTCAACTACACTTTCTATCCTAGTCCGAGACTTAGCTATTAGTAGACTATAAATCAAGACTTATAGTTTGGCAACTAAACTTGACAAACATGCTTGAGAAGCAACGGTTGCGAGTTCGACCGAGCAGTGCTCTAACAATCTCCCCCTTTGTCAATTTTAGTGACAAAACTATCAATACATATGGAATACAAAATAAATAAACTTTGCAGCTTCTCTTCCACATGCATGATCTTCTTGGTTCTTCAACGTTACTCGAAATCTTCGTCACTTCCAAGAACTCCAATTATTCCAAAGATATTCAATGCTGCGTCATCGTTGTTGAAGATCTGTAGCCATAAGAATGAGAAAAAAAAAGCTCTCGATCATTGTTACACAATGTCATAGTATTATTAGACAACATCAAAGTTTAAGTGCATCACAACTTTGACAACAATACTATGGTGATATGTATCACTCCCCCTTAGTGAATACTTCATCTCACATGAAAACTACTCCCCCTTACATAATGATCCGAAAATCATATGTATTTGTAGTGTGAACTACACATTAATTCTCCCCCTTTGTGTCGATAAATTGGAAAAGGTACGAAAACTAGTGGGATCCTCATGAAATTTCCATAGAGACACTTCATAACCAAACGAAAGTACATATCAACTTTTTTAAATGCAATCATAAAGCCGAAGCTAAATGCTTTCATCAAGGAGTTTATAAAGATACAAGATAACCCCTATAATATTCCACATCCACACTCCCCACAAAGATTTGGCAATTAAGCACAAGTTCAATTAAGAACTCTCCCCCATAAAATGTCATTCCCGAAAGAACAACAAGAGCGACCTTACTTCATAAGAAAAGAAGGATTTCTTTGGAAACTAACAAATCTCATAAGAATATGAATTTGTATCCAAAAATCTCAATTAAATTAACCACAAGAGAACCCACGATTAATTAATCAGAAATGCTCACATAAGAAAACTTACAGAGCCGAGCAGTATTTACAGAAAGATATGGATCAGGGAAGATCAATACTGCGGAATAATCAAAGATTCATTCTATTTTTCATCACAATTTACAGAATGACATATAATAAACTTAATCTTTGTAAACAAAAGTTCATCCTATCTTCCATCAATATTTGCATAATGACATAACTGACTTAACTTTTGTAGTCAAAAGCTCATTCTATCTTTTATCAATACTTATATACCAATGTATAACAGAGTTAACTTTTGAACAAATATGGGACAGCAAATTTCACGGACGTGCAAAATATAAAATCATAAGATTAATATTGCAAAAACAATCTTTGCCCTTAAAAGGTAGAATCAATCTTTTTCGCCCGGATTTACACCAATAATAGATACCAAAGGAGTATAAGAATATTTTCAAAGAAGAACATACAAAGTCATTAAAGACCATGCATCATAGTTCACATAAGATGATTGTGAACATTCAAGAATCCCATAGCAATGCGTACTACTTCCCATTCTTGAACTTCCTTCTTTGTGATTCACCAACAACATTCTTGTAAAATATACAAATGATCTTAGAAGAGTAGTAATCCAAGAATACAAGTGACCAAGTCGAAGAGAGGTGGAACAAGTGCGACGAAATGGAGCAAAACACTCAAAAACAAGAGACGGGACAAAGACCAATCTGAACCCATCCAAATTCAATAATTCTCATCTTCAATTTGAAGATAATTCAAAGAGGAAGATAATGAAAAAGGAATGAGGTCATTCCGAGTTCGGACGAATAAATTACGGCCAAAACAAATTTACCGAATATCGACGTCTACAGGCTAGTATGCATACGGGTTTGCAAACGCATTTTCATGACCTGAAGTAGTATGCAAACGAGTATGCGTACTAAAACCCTTGGATTTTGATTTAATGATGGTATGCATACCTGGTAGGTGTACCATGAAGTCCAAACATCCCGAACTACTATTTTCGAACCTAAAAGTTTAAGAACCTTAAACACAGATCAAGTTAGGTAGAAATGAACAATAAGCAAGGTACATGGATCATTATAAGTACTCTAAGAAAAAAACACAAATCTTTCTCAAGTTTATAGACATACCTTTTTAGAAGAATCCAGTCGAATTCTACAGCCTTATCAAACATAATCTGTGTGTCCCAATTCTCGTGCTTCCCTCACCGTATACATAGCAGGGCATTCCTTGGTGAGGATGAACTTACAACACAATAAAATTGTGTTGGGGTGAACAATATCTTGATAACCACAGGTGACCTTTGGATTATCATGAAAGAGATCGCTTTTAGAACCTTCACATCCAATTCCATTTTTACAAAAACTTGTTAAGTTCCAACATCATGGATACTGCCTTCTCCATAGTCATGGAATTTTCTGTAAGATCATTCCTTTTCACACTCAAAGCATCATTGACTTTATTTGGTACCCACTTCTGAGTGCGTTTAGGAATAACCAGAACCTTCTTCCCATTACTCTCTTCAAGATTTCTCAGAAGAGAATTTGATTGACTATTCTTTTGCAAGTTAGTCTTTCTCCAATTGGGAGAATCAGATCGTGTCTTAGTCTTTACTAAGTTATCCTTTTGATAACCATTACGATTGTGAAAGGGATTCGTATGACGTTTATAGACAAATCCATATCTATCACAGCACTGATTCCTTTGCCTAAAGGTCGGACAGGTACGATCTGTAGCGTTAAGGGGATTAGTCTTAACATATGATCTTGGTTTCACAACTTATTGTGATGCCCAAACAAGAACATCATGAAGTTTATCATTCCTTATACGGAAACAACATCTCCTTTCCAGGTGACCTTTATTTCTGCAATAGTGGCAAACATAAGGAATGTTCTTACCTCGATCCATGTGTGCTGACTTTGGAGGTTGATATACTTTGCTCTTTTGAACCTTAGCTGCCGGTGGAGGTATTTCACTCTTTCCATCAGTGGAAACCTTTTGTTGAGAAGAATCACTAGCCTTGACAAATTTTACATCTTTGCTAATACTTGGAGTATCTATTCCCTTATATCCCAATCCTCGTGTATCACTATGATTTTTACTTGCTCCTAGCATAGTGGTTAATTTGCTTGAACTAATACTGAACTTTTTCAAGTCATCTTCTAACATTTTGATTTTACCAAGAGCAGTAGCTAAATCAGCCTCACGGCGTTTTTCTCGAGCGAGATAAGCGCTTTCTCTGTTATCAAAACTTGTTTGCTGGGAGTTAATCCTAGTTTCAATTTCTGCAAGTTTCTCTTCTAACAAGAAGTATTTTTGACAAACATGATTACATTCAAGTGACTTTCTACTCAGGTTTTCCTCGGTATCTTTGAGGATCGATTCGCAAGAGCGATTCCAACCATAAAGACCTCCGTAAATCCTTTTTCAATTTCTTGTTTTCTCGACAGAGAGGAGTCAGAAGAGGTGTGACATGAGAAGTTGTAATCTTCTTCATTTTTAATGAATACAAAAACTTAACATACTCTAAGACTTCCTCATCAACAACTCTATCAATATCTGAATCACCTTCATCAGAAAGTTCATCCAACTGTTCTTCTAGGAGTGTTTCCAATCAACAGTTTCTACATTCAGAGAATGTTTAGATATTGACTTAGATGTGACAGTTTTCTCAGGTGAATTCAAGCTTTGAATATCATCTAGTAATTCTGACCTGGTACGTTTTTAGAGATAGACTCGTCCATAATCATATCGCTACAAACACAGACTTATGAGGTCTTAAACGTGTTTGCCGGCTCTGATACCAATTGAAAAAGCGGGGGTCTAACAACCACACCCAATATTTCGTTTAGCAATCTGTATGGACAAACTCCAGTATACTTTTAAGAGAATCAACTAGACAGTCAAACTCAATATTACTGAAAGTACATCAAAGAGTTATATCTCAATTTCTCGGTTCAATACTTACTCAAGCAAATAGAAATTTGCGATTCTAACTGAATACAAGAGAAATCACTTGAACAGTACCAAAGACTAATGTTCAAGGATCAATCAATTCAATCAATAACCAAAGGTTGGATTTCCGAATTGATCGATTAAACGCACAACCTGTGATATTTCAATTACATAACAAAATATAATGCGGAAAAGAAATAACACAGACACCAGAA
Organism: Papaver somniferum; assembly: GCF_003573695.1. Taxonomy (NCBI): domain Eukaryota; kingdom Viridiplantae; phylum Streptophyta; class Magnoliopsida; order Ranunculales; family Papaveraceae; genus Papaver; species Papaver somniferum. The sequence goes on along the minus strand of NC_039363.1, from coordinate 22,239,053 downwards.
GTTTTGTTAACGAGGAAACCGTAAATGCAGAAAAACCCCGGGACCTAGTCCAGATTGAACACACACTGTATTAAGCCGTTACATACACTAGCCTACTACAAACTGACTTCGGTCTGTATTGTAGTTGAACCCCAATCGACCTCACACTGATCCAAGGTACAATTGCGCTACTTACGTCTCTAATTCCAGCAGGATACTACACACTTGATTCCCTTATATGATCTCACCCAGAACTAAGAGTTGCTACGACCCAAAGTCGAAGACTTTAATAAACAAATCTGTATCACACAGAAAAGTCTACATGAATAGATAAATCTATCTCCCACAGAAATACCTACGAGTTTTGTTCCGTCTTTTTATAAATCAAGGTGAACAGGAACCAATTGATATACGGACTTATATTCCTGAAGAACATCCTAGAAATATCAATCACCTCAATTGACTAGCGAAACAAGATACTGTGGAATCACAAACGATGAGACAAAGAGTTTGTGACTACTTTTATATCTTGCTTATAGGATTAATTAATCTCAAGCCAATCTTTACGATTATACTCAAAAACGATAGAAACAGCAAGATCAGATCACGCAACTATATAGAAGATAGTTGGGTCTGCCTTCACCATCCCAATGAAGTCTTTAAGTCGTTAACCTACATGGTCTCGATAGAAACCTAAGGTTAAAGGAGAATCGACTCTAGCTTACAACTAGTATCATACATGAGGTGTGGGGATTAGGTTTCCCAGTTGTTAGAGTTCTCCTTTATATAGTCTTCAAATTAGGGTTTGCAATCTAAGTTAAACTGGTAACAAAGCATTCAATGTTCACCATTAGATGAAAACATGATTATATTCAAGCTAATATCTTTCAACCGTTAGATCGATATTAGCTTGTTATACACACATGAAATGTAACTTCAGTTAGGTTTGAGTAACCGTAGCTAAACGTGTACAAGTCGTTGGTTCAACGGTAGTTAACCATATGAGCACTTTCATATCAACCTTTTTCTTCTTTACCACAACTAGTTCAAATGACTCAAATGAACTAGTTAGAGAGTTATTCAATTGCTTAGATCTCATAAAAGTATACAATACACAATCGATACAAAAACAGTTTTGATTCACTCGAATCGATTCATGAACATTATAGCCACGGTTGCAAAGATTGCATTCCTTAATATATAAATGTCTTAGTTCACGAATTAAACTGTTCTTAGAAAATAACCTACTTCAGTACGCATAATGGTACGCAGACTTAAATACCCGGATTAAGTTTTTTTTCAGTTCACAAACTCCAGCAGAAATTCACGGGATGTGAACTTCCGGAAGTGCGCGTACTGGTACGTGGACTTTAGTTCCGGTTATCCTGAGCAGCAAAGTATGCATACTTTGGTTCAAGGATATTGGACTTACACAATATGAGTTGTCTCACAATGTTTATATCCAACCATGGTTATGTATACTAAACTCTCATTTCAATCATTTAAACATTCTTAGAGGACGTTATATAGTTGTTGTTCACAAACTATTTTTTGTCAATGCGATTTTCAAGTACTTGAAACTAAGATGACCTTCGTCACTAGTATAGATGAACTTAGCCAAAGAGAAATCTTACCAACACATATTTCGAGAAATAGATAAGCGAGATAAACTCAGCTCGAAATAGTACATGTGTATAATCATAGTCTATATAGCAATACGACTTTTGTCTCAAGATAGGAGATAAAGTAGACTTTTGAGTGATAGATAAGTTCAAGTCTCCACATTACTTTTTTTCGATGAAGTTCCACCAGTTCCTTGAGTAGTTCTTAGTCTTTGCATGATGAACGTCGTTGAGTCTAGAGCTCAACTACACTTTCTATCCTAGTCCGAGACTTAGTTATTAATAGATGTTAGAGCATTGCTCGGTCGAACTCGCATGTGTTTCTATCTCAAGCATGTTTGTCAATGTTAGTGATCAACACTATAAGTCTTGATTTCTAGTCTACTATATCTAAGGTCTTGGACTAGGATAGAAAGTGTAGTTGAGCTCAAGAACTCCATGGCAATCATCATACAAGACGAAGGACTACTCAAGGAACTGGTGGATCTTCATCGAATAAAAGGTATGTGGATACTTGAACTTATCTATCACTCAAAAGTCAATTTATCACCTATCTTGAGACAAAAGTCGTTTTGCTATATAGACTTAGATTATACACATTTAGTATTTCGAGCCGAGTTTATCTCGCCTATCTATTTCTCGAAATGTGTTGGTAATCTTTCGCTTTAGCCAAATTCATCTTTACCTAGTGAGAAAGTCATGTTATGTTTCAATCACTTTGAAAATTTCTCTAACGAAAAAATGTTTGTGAATAACAACTATATAACGTCCTCTGAGAATGTTTTAATGATTGAAATGAGAGTTTAGATTATATAACCATTGGAGGATATAAGCATTGTTGTGGAAACACATATATGTATAAGTCCTTTCCTTGAACCGAAGTTTGCGAACTTTGTTGATCAAGTGAACCGGAGTACTGCGTGATCTAAGTCCGCGAACTCAGTCCACGAACCCAGTCCGCGAACTGGCGAAGTTCTCAAACCCGAGAATTTCTGCTGGAGTTTGTAAACTCCATCCGAGAACTTAAGTCCGCGAACTTGAGTAGGTTATATCTAAAAGCGATGTTTGTAAACTTATTCATATTAACTAAGGAATGCAATTGCAAACCGTGGCTATATAGTTCATGAACCGATTCGAGTGAATCGCATCGTTTTTGCTTCAATTGTGTCTTGTGTATTACATAAGATTTCCTTGAAATTGAACAACTCTCTAACTAGTTCATTTGAGTCATTTGAACTAGTTATGGTGAAGAAGAATATGGTTGATACGAAAGTGATCATATGGCTAACCATTTGGTTAACTATTGTTGAACCAACTAATGTACAAGTTTGGGTACGGTTACACAAGCTTAGAAAGGTGCATTTCATTTGTGTATAACAATCTATGTTTTCGATCTAACGGTTGATAAATATTAGCTTGAATCTAATCAAGTTTTCATCCAACCGTGAATATTGAATGCTTTGTTACCAAGCTAACATAGATTCCAAACCCTGATTTGAAAGACTATATAAGAGAGAGCTCTAACAACTGGGAAACCTAATCCCCACACATTCTGTGTGATACTAGTTGTGCTAAGCTAGAGTCGATTCTCCTTTAACTTTTGTTTTCCTCTTCTAAACCAGGTTAACGACTTAAAGACTTCATTGGGATTGTGAAGCCAGACCGATACTACTTTCTTGTAGTTGTGTGATATGATCTTGTTGTTTCTATCGTACGAGTACAATTGTAATAATTGGCTTGAGATTTCTATCTCCGATAGGCAAGATAAAAACTAATCACAAACATCTTCGTCTCATCGTTTTTGATTCCACAATATCTTTTTTCTCTTCGTCGATTAAGACTATTGTGAGGTGATTGATAATACTAGGCTGTTCTTCGGGAATATAAGTCCAGATTATCAATTGGTTCCTTTTCACCTTAATTTATCAAAAGACGAAACAAGACTCGTAGGTATATTCGTGGAAGTCGGATTTATCTATTATTGTAGACTTTTCTATGTGATACAGATTTGTTTATTAAAGTCTTCGACTTCGGGTTGTAGCAACTCTTGGTTGTGGGTGAGATCGGCTAAGGGAATCAAGTACGTAGTATCCTGCTGTGATCAGAGACGTAGGAGCATAACTGTACCTTGGATCAGTGTGAGATTGGTTGGGGTTCAACTACAGTCCAGATCGAAGTTAGTTTGGAGTAGGCTAGTGTCTGTAGTGGCTTAATACAGCGTGTGTTCAATATGGACTAGTTCCCGGGGTTTTTCTGCATTTGCGGTTTCCTCTTTAACAAAATTCTGGTGTCTGTGTTATTTCTTTTCCGCATTATATTTTTTTATATAATTGAAATATCACAGGTTGTGTGTTGTTCAAGCAATTAGAATATCCGACCTTTTGGTTGTTGATTTAAATTGATTGAAACTTGGATATTGGTCTTCGGTACCATCCAAGTTATCTCTCTTTGATAAAGACTCGCATATTTTTATTTGCTTGAGTATAGATCAAATCGAGAGATTAAGATACAAAACTCTTTGATGTACTTTTATATGGATTGAGTCTGACTGTCTAGTTGATTCTCTAGAAAGTATATTGGAGTTTGTCCATACAGATTGCTAAGCGAAAGATTGGGTGTGGTTGTTAGACCCCCGCTTTTTCAGTAGACTAGAAATCAAGACTTATATTTTTGGCAACTAAACTTGAAAAACAAGCTTGAGATAGCAACGCTTGCGAGTTTGACCGAGCAGTGCTCTAACAGTTATAGCATTGCTCGGTTGAACCCACCAAGCGTTGGTATGTCAAGTTTGGTTGTCATATTTAGTGAACCAAAACTCATTTAAAGAGTCGCTTGATTACTTACTAGAAGCAACTTCGTATAGGTTAGCTAGAAAGTTATTAGGATATGAGACTTACAAGTATTATTCGAAGACTTGAAGAATGTGAAGAAGTAAAGAGCTACAACAACGACATCATCCTTCCTCTTGAGGTTAGTAATATTTTGAATTGAACTGTTTCATTCCTAACATATCTCTCAAGTCGTGCTATATTGAAAACATAACTGCGAAGCTGTGAATTATTATACTCTAGTTAGACGTAGTATTAAGGAATTATAATACGAAGTATAACGCCTATCTTTAAAACTTCGTATACAAGACATCGACATAATCGTATGAATGCTATTGTGATTATGTGTATGGGTATGGGTGAAGATTTCGTTCTAGGAAACAATGTTATTACATTCGTTTGAAGGAAGTACAATTCATAAACTTTTTTTGTGAATCAAAAGGGAAATCGCTAGGCTTATTGGTATTGTTATTCATTGCAAATCTTTGGATTACCAATATGTTTGTTTAGTATAACCGCTCATAACTCGTTTATATATCTTGGTAAAACTATTCACAATGCCTGACTTATGTATCGGTATGACTTTTATTAGTGAAACTAATCTTAAGTAATCACCTGAGATGGTATGATCGATATTTGGAATTGGTGTGACCATTCCTAGTTATTGAGTAACCGATCCTAGAACCTGGTGGGACTAATCACAAGATGTGTAATCGATCCTTGTAGTAGGTTAACAAGTTTTAGTGATTGGTACAACCGATCCTATAACTTGTGCAACCGATCACAAGTAAGTACCATAAATAGTGGTAGCCTATCATGATACTTAGTTAACCATTTTATGGAAACTAGTGTAACTGATCCTAGTAGCCACTTGGATATAGAACCGAACTTGTGTTTGGTAGAACCGTTAAACCCATTAATGGTGGTTGAATGTTTTCGATCAATCACATATTTCTTGGAAATCGGATGAACCAATTCTAAACTCGTTTGGAAGTGTGGAAAATCGGTTCCAAGATTGTAAATATGAAAAAGGATTTACAAATTAAAGATGTCGACATACTTTGAACATGTGCAGTAATTCCTATCTATTATTGTTCAAAGATATTCCTTATAATTAAATGGATATCTTTAGAAAATAAAATTGGTAAGGTGCATTTAATAATTGGAGATTTTATACTGAAATTTCGGTCAATATTTGGATAGAGAATTTCCAGGAATTATGAAAACCGATTTTGGTTTTATTGCATATCTTTGAGAGTATTCGTTTTTGGAAATTCCTTGGTGTCCAAACTTCCTTGGTCTATAAATATTGAAGTTTTCATTTCGAGCAAACTAATCCTCAGAGCCAAAAAAAACACCTAGTTGTGTTGTTACTGGTGGAGCTGTCTATTCGGAGAGGAAAGTAACCTAATTAGGAGAAATCTTTTACGACTGCTCGTTTTAAACACTTCTTTGGGATTGAGAATCTCTACGAGTACCATCGGTGGGAAACTAGATAATTGTAGTATATTATTATTTTTCGATTGATTTGATTGATAACGGTTGTTGAACTTTGATTTCACCTAGTTTGTTTATACTTGATAATCTTCTCTTCTGATATAAGATTCACTCAAACTAGATCGAAGTATCGACGGGGATCTTTAGAATGTTTGTAGATCTAAAGACGTCTTGTGATAATCCATCGTTAACAGACTCCGTTTTGTGTGTGATTTATTACAAGAGATTCAAGTTGTTTATGTGCAAGTGTTTATTGAAGATCTAAGAAGATTTGAAGACAAAGAATATTTCTTATTTGAATTCATAATCTTTGGTGTACACAAAACTTGATCGGATGGGGATCCAACTATAATCGGTTTATCTTTTGATAGATTGGATTGATTAGTTGCGTAGATCGGCATCAATACATTTCTTTGTGATTAATATTATTGATTGCATAGTCTAAACAATTACCTCGGTAGTTGTTGATAGATTGATCTAAAAACCTGACAAAGGAGTTTATTGGGATAAACGGAAGAGCCTTTTGTCAAACTCATATCACGTTGTTTGAAAAGAGTTTTTACCGAACAAATTTGTTGTTCCTTTACTGTTTGGAATACGAACCAAAGAAATTGTTCCAAGTACGTGACTTATTGAAAGTTGGAGGCGCAGGGATACTAAGGGAACTAGGTGAACTACAGGTTTAGTTTCTTGGTCTCAACTATACGAAGTTGGTTTAGATTTTGTATAGCGGCTTAATTTTGAGAGTATTTAATTCCGGACAAGGTCCCTGGGTTTTCTGCATTTGCGGTTTCTTCGTTAACAAAATCTTACTATGTCTTTCACTTTTCTATTTCCGCTATTATAATTGTTTTTATTATAATTAGAAGTAATACGCAAATGTTAATTTCTAATTACTTGATAGAAATCCTATAGTTTTTGGTTAAGTCCGAACCTATTACCAAATAATCATACTTCGTTGTCGTATTATCTCGATCTCGTATCCATAGACGATCATACGAAGTGTGAACCGATTCGTTGTATTGTCTCGACTCAGTCCATAGAAAATCACTATCGCAGAAAGGACTTATAGGTGGAAAAGTTTTAGATTGAGGTATATTTGGGTACCCTCGTCTTTTCATAAGTCAACAGAATGATTAAACCATGAATATTTATACTTCTCGGAAAGTTGTAACATAAAGGTACTCACTTGTGAAGGTTTCAGAAAAGTTTTCCTATTATCACTACTGGAAAGTGGCTTTAATCGAGGATGATTAACAGTTATCTCTACAGTAGGAGCACTGCGATATGGTGGTGGATTTGCCAACATCTCAAAATCGTAAAGACGATCGTGTTACTGATTCCATAAGTCTATGTAACCCAGGGTCACATATGTGACATGATCACGATGAGGGGGAAAGTATCTACTCCCGACCACATGTGTACGATCTAAGTCGGCCATGAGGTGATGAACATGATGTTAGGAAAGTCAAAAGGAGGAGCAAACTCATCAAGACCCATTTGTCTAGCAGCTTTTTTAATGTTATACTCTTCCACAAGATATTCTTGTTGCATTAGAGACACAAGATGACCGGGTGTACGTCTCGGCATGAAAGTCCTCTTACCATCAGGAAGGTTTGTACCAGATTGAAACATTACGTCATCCTCGCCAGCAAAAGTGGTCAACTGAGAAATGTAAGGACAAATCGGTGCCCATGGGCGGAAATCAAACTCAGCATCGTTATCCAGCAAATCGACAAGGCGTATGTTAGAGCATGCTTTTGTTAGACCAACGAAATATCCTACCATTGTTATCTTCCGAAAAGACATGGCGAAAATAAACAGCTTTCCTTTGCAAAACATTACGAGGAGCAGGCGTATAATTACCCAGGTTCTCCCATAACCACGCTTGGATAAACAGTGTGTTAACATATGATTCAACCTTCATGTAACCATTGAAGATGCAGCTATCAATGACTAAAGAGTCCAAGTGGGAATATAATGAACCAAGGAACAGACTTCCTATGGAAAGTTTCTCTCCTTGGTCCATCTTAACTTCAAGAGGACTTAAAAATGGTTTCAACTGGGAACTGCCGTCTTCTAACATATCCCTCGACAACCAAAATGACAAGAATCCGATAATGGTCAGTGTACTATCATTGGGTCTATTTGGGTCCTTATCCATTGATCATTAGTGCTTCAACCACTGAAAATAACAATTCCCTACGCCATTAATTATAACCATCACGGTCCTTAGGATCGAAGATATTTTTGTTTCTTCTGCCGAAAACACGATAGGAAGATTACCAGTAACTGGTAGATGCAGTAAAGAAGGCACATCTTCTAAATTAATGGTGAGTTCTCCATATCTATGTATGAACGTATATGTAGGAGCACATCATAGAGAGAGTAAATCTACAATACCATGCATATCATGATAAATGAATATTTCTCCAGACACTTTGATAGTTCAAGTAACTTGTGCATTGTTCAACATTGTCCGAACATGATCATAACCAAGCATATGCCTCGTCCATCTAGAGAAGTCAGGTAAATATTTTCTAAAAATCTTGAATTCTATGAATGAAGCAGAACGATGGCCTCCATGCAGAAAAACCGAATTATAGCTTTTGGAGATATCATCTTCAATTTGTCGCTTTCTATAGGGTTAACAAGAAAACGAAAATCATGGTCCTGGGAGCATTTTACTGGTATATATTGAACCAAAAAAAAATTCACCATCCATGTTCGGAGTGTTCTTAACCATTGAATTTTCTTCTCCATCATTAAAAGCACAATCATAACTATCTTCTTACATCTTTTATATGGATTATTTGGTTTTCCTAATTTCGGTCAAACTATAGGATTTCCTCTTTCAAGAATAAAAATATTGCTCTGATTCACAGTATTTGCTTTGACCATCAATTTTCTGCAAAACAATGTTTCTCATATTGATTCAACTTACTGATCCAACTATTAGTATTTTGTTGATCCATCAACCAATATTTGGTTCCTCAGTCGACCATTATTTTAATATTATACTATAATCTCTCATTGTCATTCGGATGAATCATGACACATGGATCGAGATGAACCTCCAATGATCATCCAACAATGATTATTTTTATACGACTTCGTGTTAAGTACAGGACGCGCCAACATAATGGTTTTTGATGATCTAGCAATCTCATTAAACCATATCCAAGTCATTTGACTATCATTATTGCTTTTACTAGCATAATAGTCATTCGACTATCATTACTGCTTAAACTAGAATAATGTTATGTCATGTTCATCAGTTAAGACTCATAGTCTTAGGTAAATGATTGAACGCATATAAAATACATCTGCAAAGCATACTTACACATGATACATAAATTTATTTCATGTGGGGGGATATCACTAGGATTTTAGTATGCCGGCCTACAACACATGCGATGTGAGACACATCCACGATGAAAAATGTGAGTAAGTCTTGCTGAAAGTTAAGAAGTAAATGAAATAGTGGATGATCAATCAACCAAGTCTTCCACGCAAAGTGGAAGTGGTTTTTGCACGTTCTCCCACTTCCCCATTCTTCCACTTCCTTCAACAATCACCACTTACAAGAGATCGATGTGCTGCAATAAATAGGTTTCTCAGCCTACAGTTGGATAACAAGAACAAAACAGCGACACCCAAGTAAGACTCATCACTGTCAATTATCAAACACTTTTAAATAATTTCTCTCATCTACACATATAATTCCTCTTAAAAGCAGTTCAACACATCACATCATCAATCGATCAATCTCCACACATTCTCATATTGGCTCCCTACAAGCCCTTATCCTCCTCTTGTGACTGAGTTGAACTTGGAACGACCATTGTCTTGGTTTAGACCAAGGTCTTAAAAATTAGTCTCTCGAACTCAAAATACTCTCGTGCAGTACGTTTGTTTAAAGGTTTAGAAGATTTGCTTCATCGAGCTCTTGCCTCCTCCACCACTTCTTACCAAAAAACCCGCAGGTCGTTTTTCCCCCCAAACAATTAGTATAAGGTTTAGTGTAAATAGGAGGAATTGTATTTGAGAAGTGAGAAACATAACTAGAGAAAAGTAAAAGGAGAAGATGATGAAGCTAGAGATTTTGGAGAAATCTAAAGTAGCCAAAATCATCAAAGGAAAAATTTAATTAAGGTAAAATGCTAGACCATTTCTCTTTTGGTGTTTTTCTTCGTGTGCTTTATTGTATGATTTTGTATTATTAGGATTCGGAAATTTATTCGCATAACTACTATATTGGATTGATGATCATGCTTGTTCTTTTGATAGATAATGTAACACCCCGTGTTTTTAGCATGGGGCATGTTAAAAGATGCGCCATGGCATGAGATGAAGCTTCATCTCAAGTTTCTATCGCGTTAAGAGGAATATCGGCCCAGAGCCAATGTTGCATCATCATGATGCATTAGTCCAGTTGGGTAGGTGACCTTGAGCTTGTAGTGTAATCATTGCACTTTATGAAGGCTATTGGCCTGTAACCAAATCGCAACAATCATTGTGCATCAGGCCAGAGAGGGCTGGCCGAACGAATATTGCGCAATCATTATGCACAATCATTGTATGTAATCATTGTACGCAATCATTGTATGTAATCATTGCACATGAATAGTGAAGCATGCATGTCAATTTGGTCCCATTTCCAAAGTTGTAGAAATTGCAAGTTAACATATATAGGGAGGGGTACTTGGTTGAAGGTGCATATGCGGACCATGCACTAAGTAAGCTTCATAGCTTAGCCGAAAGAGTATAAATGATGCCTAAGGCTCATTTATAGTCGCGTAGCCTTGCCAATGGGGCATATGATGCGAAGGCATCAGTATGCCATATCGCGGACCCAATGATGCATAATCATTGTGCATCTCAACGGAACGGCCTATACAGACTAGGACATTACCATTATTGCTTGGCAGCGGCCTTTATAAGCAAGTTTGGCATAAGTTGCGGTCCCTTCGTGGATGAACTACGGTCTGTGCTTGACCCCTTTAGAGTAGGGAAGGGTACGTAGGCAGCCGCAATGAGTTGCAGCATTTCCGGTCCAGCACTTTGTCTCTCATATCATCTATTTGGGAGATTATTGCGCACATTAGCCTCTCATATTATCTGGATCGGTAGATCGACACAGAAGATGATTGTGGCCAAACTTGATGAGACAAGTTGATGCAGATGAGCAAGTTATAGCCTACATGGAGGCTAAAACCCTATTATCGTAATTTATCTCAAAACGGGTCTAAATTGATTGGAAACGGCCCAACGATCAAGACGTGATCTATATATCACGGTCTTGAAATTTTAGCCAAATTCCATTGTTTAGGGCCTCAAAAGGCCGTTTTTGCCGTTTTAAAAAGTTTTTATTTTCTTATAAACCTTTTGCGGAACAAGGGTAAGTTGGAACGGTGTGGAAGCTAATTTAGCTTCATCATGCTCCACGGGCATACTTGCAAGAGCAAATGAACGTGCATTTTTCTAGTTTTAAGGCCCGGTAAGCAGCCTCATCATGGCGCATCAGGGAAGTTATGGGCGCTCCAGGCGTAAATTTTTTGGTCTGTCATAGATAATATGATTGGTATTATTAGTCAGAATTTGGGAATAATACACCGTAAATTCACCGTTGAATGTTTGTAATTATATAGATGATGATTGCTGTTTCTGGACAGATTCGCTATATAATGTTTTTGATTGATTTAGGTATTCTGGATGATTTTAGAATGATATGTTGTCTTGATGAAAGTTGTAGGTTTATATATTGTGTTTTATATGGATTTGGATTTGCTCAATTCTTGATTATTGTGAATTTAATATGAATTTTTTGGTAAAGACATGTAATCTGTTCAGTTTTTTAGGATGATAATATAAGCCATTATCATTTGATTGAACCGTTAGTTTACTCTGAATTTTGGATATGTTTTTAATTATTGAGTTATGTATGTTTTATTAAAATTTTAGGAAGATCAAATAAATTAATCACGTTGAGCTGCATGATGTAAAATGTATGCAGTTAGCTTGTTTGCATAAATGCTTAAAAAAACTCATGTTGTTTGTTAAATGTTGTTAAGCCATGGTTTCTTGCATTATTTTTTAAAAAAAGATCTAAAAAATATAAATGAGTTCATGTTTTACCATTAGATGGAATATGGTTTCATGCTAACCGTGGGTAATGATCCCTGAGAGTTAAATGCGTAATGATCCCCATGTAGGAACTTGTGATTCCTGACTATCAATGGAGGTTGCTCGTGCTGGATAACGAAAATGAAACGGGTAACGATCGGCGAGAGAAAATGGGTATGATTTTTATAGGAACGTTTGTTCCTGACCATCAATGGCGGTTGTCCGTGCCGGAAAACGATAGATGGGTTTATGAACCAAAATTTTCTTACTGTAAACTCATGGTTTGTTGGTGGCAATATTAATTTGTGAATCTTGTGTTGAGATATCTATTGAATGATTTGTGTAAACCTTATTGGTTTTATGAACTCGGGTATTGAAATACGAATTGAAGTATTTGTAGAAAATATTAATAGTGTTATGAACTCATGCGTTGAAACTTAAATCGACGAATAGTGAATTGATGTGTTAAATCCCAATTAAATAATTAGTCGACAATAATATTTCTTTTTATCGGTAGTTGACAATAATATTGGTAATGTGACGACGTTGCACAAATAAAAGCATGACGACTATGGGTTAAAATGGTCATCATTTTACGAATTAGATCGACAAAACTCACATACAGATGATCGTTTGATTAGAATCATTAATTTTGATACCAAATTCTCAAAACCATAAATTTTCAAGTTTTCCCACGTAAAATCTTCTAACAAATCCTCAAGTTAAATCTAATAAAAACTATAATCCTTATATTTGAATCTAACTAATCTAACTATGCAAATTACACTAATTAAATTTCTAATTAAGTAAAGGTCGTCTAGCCATTACCAAATATATATGGATACGGGGTTTGAAATATATTTCAAAATGATCTTATTTTGTTTTATTACCTAGCTCCTAATTAATTCTGGACAATCCCTAATCTCGCAATTTTGGTTTTTTACGGTTAATTTTCAAATTAGTAGATGCCGGTGTTGTACGCTTTCAATTGTTTTCAATTTTCGTAGAATCGTAAGGCACTCTAAGAAGACTATATTATCATTATTTTCAATTTGTTGTCATTTAGGTATATAACAAACTTCATATTAAAATTATGGGATAACATGAGAATAACCATGTAGCAGTTCTTTCCCAAAAATATATAAGAAAATTTGAAAAAGTATATATTTTTACTGAAGAGGGATGTTCATTGTCCATAGCTCAAAAGACCAACAATTCGGAAGCTCCTATTGTTTACACTAGATTTTGTGCCCGTGCGTTGCACGGGCATAGATAGTTTGTAAAGAAAAGTAAAACCAACCTTCACTTATATGTTTTCTCCATTATTTTCCAAAGGCCACGACGCCAACCTAGGACGCATTGAATGTCCAACATGTGGATGATTGTTAATGTTACATGCATCGGTGTCCCTCCCGTATGGTATAAACTGAAAGAGTAGTTTTAGTTTTCCTAGCTTGAATTGGGAAAGTATTAAACATCTTTAGTATGTTTCGGTATGTTTTTCAATTCCGTAGATGTACAAATGCTAACCAAGTTCATTTTGGAGCAGCATTCCCCTTTGTAGCACGGAGAGTTCACTATGAATGAATGCAAAAGCGTCAACATGAGTCTACAAAAACAAACATCTACAGAAAACAAATTTCAATTGAGTTTTACAGTACAACTCATATTATAGACGGTTAGACAGAAATTTCCCTGAAAGAAACCTGTCATTCTAGTATTGCCTTGTTGGAGATCATATGTATGATTGTTTGGAACTCTCCCTGCCAGAACTTGATTTATTTGCACTATCAAGCAGTTAAATGACCAAAATATATTACACAACCTATTTTCACTTTGACTAATGAGAATAACAATACATCATTTTGTAGTGCAGACACTCTAAGAGCAATTATAGTGAGTGAATCCATATCATTTTCATTTCATATTTAAAATTGAGTATTCTTTTTGGAAAGCAAACATAACAAAGATAGTTTTTGTAACGATAATCTGCAAGGTCTAGTGAAGGCTCACAAAATAAAAACAGAGTATGGCTTTACAAAGATGGCTAGAATAGTTTTCTTACCCTACGAAGTGTCACAGATTTTCTAGCATAACAACGCAGTACTATCTTTAAAGGAGGTTATAAGATAATGAAACTCAATCCGTCAAACATCAAACTGTGCACAGATCATGTAGGAGCATACGAGAGCGGTACTTATCCTGCTTTGGCAGATTATAAGATAAAGAAACGGAACCTGCCGTCTCCTTTTTCTCAACTGTGCACAGATCATTTAGGAGCTTACTGGAGTGGTACTCATCCTAATTTAGCAGGTATCCGAGTCAAATTGAGTTATTTTCCACCAACACCACAGCCATCTTGCCCTTGCACGAACATGGGTTGTTGCTATGCTAAACTACAACTGGATCATTGCAACATATACTTGGCATTTTAGGAAAATATATATCTGTACTGACTTACCTCTAGTATCTTGTCTTGCTTCATCCCTCCATATAATCGAAATTCACAAAGGAAACACCATATTGGCCCACTATGAGTCATTAGGATTATGTGCAATATATAGGCGAAACAGTATGATATACCCCTTCTTTAAACCAACAAAAACAGGAAACGTTTAAACTACCTCTCACCATGTTTGCTATATCTATCCGGAGAGAGATTAAATGAAAACAATATTACAGCTCCAAGAGTACTACCTATTTGGGTAGTAAGTCCCCTTTGTCAAAGATATAATAACATACACAAATTGCAAAAACGTACATTACCCAGTGTATAAATCGATAAATTTATTGAAACAGTTGTACAAAGAAATTAGTTGACAACTAATCACTATAGATAATTGAACAAAATAGTGGTTGATACTTTATCATTGTAAGTCAACTTACTTTACACATTCTAGCAAATTAAGGTAAGCATGCCACAAAAATTTCATTGCTTTTTCCTGCAAAGCGCTACAGTAGCATAGGTATTAATAACCAAAACATAAGTTTAATTAATTAATGCGCATATATCTCCCTGAGCCAGCGAAGACATACAAAGTTTAAATGAGTAAAGATTTTCCCGGGTTCCTTGGCTCCATCCCATTGGAATCCTGCATGATAGACAACAAATAGAGCTGTGTTTGGACATTTGTATTGCGCGGTAACTTCTTAATCAACTATCGAACATAATATTATTGATCGATTACCAATAAAAGACCCTAATCCTGTCCGGTGCATAATTTCGAACAAAAAAAAAACAACAGAAAATCGAAAGTAAATTCATACCTAGGTTAGAATTTTCTTTTGGCTCTTGTTAACAAATCAAAAAAACAATGAATCAATATCACAATATACGAAACAGAAAATAAATCAGAATGGAAAAGAAAGCAGAACGAAGAAGAAAGAATAAAAATAGGTAGAAGCCAGGATGGGTATTGATAGGGTGCAGAATACATCCTATTTATTATCTATTGTTTATGCTTTCTCTGCTATTTTTCTTGTAAATTATGTATTTTACGCATGTTTTTGAGTTATTAGGTACTTTAGAGTCGAACGGAGAAAAAGAAGAAGAAATCACCCAAATTGAGCCGAAAGGGAAAAAAGAAATTTCATACTGTCATTATTGGGAGCCGGGTCAAGGTTAAGGGGCCACCCTGTTTGAAGGATTACTAAATACAGATCAGCTGAGGATAAGGGGCTGGAAACTGGATAGCCCTTATCAGAACTGACCACCTATTATAGGCACCTAAACTGGGTGGATCTTATTCAGTGGGGCGTCTAAATCCACCCCAATCATTCCCAACCCTAAAATTCGTTATTACATCTGAAATTGAGAACGTAGCAGCCGCTGTTGGTGTTGGTCCGAGAGAAGAAATAAAGATAAGAAATGGGAGAAGCTTCAGCCGCACCATTAATGGCAGAAATAGATCGAGAAACAGTGAAGAAGTTGGAGATGGTATTGATGTTACAGAGAGAAGAAGATGGGTTTTGTGGCTCGAGAATTACTGTTAGATTTTGGTCTCGATTGAGATTGAATTGCTGCTGATGAATTGAAGATTGAGAGTTCCTGTGATGATTTGCAGTTGGATTTCGAAGTTCAGAGACAGAATCGAAGGGTTTGGTGAATTTCTGATGAACTAAAGAGGAAAATTGAATTTGGAAGTTGGAGTGTGTTGCTGTTGAATGATGAGATAGGAGATGGGTTCGATCTATGAGAGATGCAGATGTTGTTGCTGTTCTTGGAGATGGAAGGAATGGGTCTAATGGGTTTCTTTCGAATTGACGATATAAATCAAAGAAGATGGATCTAATAAAGCCGTGAAATGTTATTGCTATTGTTGATTTACTCGATGGGTTTTGAAAGATTAGTGAAGAACCTAACTGCTGTTGTGATGAGACGAAGAAAGTGAATCCGAGATAGAAAAGGGTTGCTTCCGTTAATGGAGGAGATCTAAATAATGATTCTACAATTGGTGGTGTTCTCTGTTGGAAATAATTGGGTTTCACAAAGGATGAATGAATCAGAGAAGAAAGTGTTGCACTCCAAAACTTTCAAGGCTTGTATAAATTTCTTTTAGACAAATATTTCTACCCTCCCAATAACAATTGGCGATTACAACAGGTATGCGAAATATTGCCTTCAGGATACAATGAAAGCCCTGCAACGAAAACTGAATTCAAGGTTTGTACCCCTTGATTCAATCAAGAACACACAAAGAGATTTCTGATTTCTGATGATGCTTTTTGAAACAGAGAAAACAGATTGATTTTTCTTATATGTTTAAACGAAACTGGGAGAAGCTATTTATAAAGGGTTTTGCACCTGTTGGGAATAGGTTTTTATTCGCCAACAGGTTTCTATTCACGAAACGTCGGGTTCCTTCATCAACAGACATCAATGGTGTCTTTTGGATTCGAAATTTTCGAACAGGCTTTTATCGGCCAAATAAAACCTTCAGTTCAAAAATTCTTCCGGGGGCGTTGCCCCCTTGAAACCCCCACCAGGGGCGGTCTCCCCTGGACCCCCACGACCTGACCTGTCAGGTCGACCACAGCCTGGGGGGCGATGCCCCCCAGGACCCCCCTTTGGTAAGCGGTGTTGAAAATATTCCAACATTCTCCCCCTATTTTCAAAAACCATAAAACAAAGTTAAAACTTTTAAATCAGAGTGACTGCATCACCGAAGTGACTGCCTACGTACCCGAGTGGAATTTGATTCTACATTGTTCCAGTTAGCATCGCTGTACCCCTCTAGTGCAGCGGGATAGCCTTGGTAATGCAAACCAAAATTTATTGTTCCTTTCAAGTAAGCCATAACTCTTGAAACTGCTTTCCAGTGTTCATATCCTGGATTACTTGAGAAACGACATAATATTCCCACGGCTTGGGCTATGTCCGGTCTTGTGCAATGCATAGCGTACATAAGACTCCCAATAACACTAGAATACTCAAGTTGAGCATGAGTACGGCCGGTGTTCTTCATTAACTTGATAGTATGGTCTAAAGGAGTAGGTGCTGGATTGTCATCAAAGTGACCATATTTCTTGAGAAATTTCTCAATATAATGAGATTGAGTTAAAACCAACTCATCTCCCTTTCTTAGGATCTTAATTCCCAAGATTACATCAGCCTCTCCTAAATCCTTCATATCAAAGTTAGAACTAAGAAACTTCTTTGTTTCTTCCACAACAGATATGTCAGACCCAAAGATTAACATATCATCAACATACAAACAGAGAATCACACAACCAGAACTATCATGCTTACTATAGATACATTTGTCCGCATCATTCACCACAAACCCATATGACAAAACTACTTTATCAAACTTCTCATGCCATTGCATACGGGCTTGCTTCAAACCATAGAGAGATTTCACTAACTTGCAAACTTTCTTCTCTTGGCCTGGTAATATGAAACCTTCAGGTTGTTCCATATATATCTCTTCTTCTAAATCCCCATTTAGAAAAGCAGTTTTGACATCCATTTGATGCACAACCAACTTATGAATAGAAGCAAGTGCAATCAAGCAACGAATGGATGAGATGCGGGCAACAGGAGCATATGTATCAAAGTAATCAATACCATGTCTTTGTTTATAACCCTTGGCAACTAGCCTTGCCTTAAACTTATCAACTTCACCATCAGCTCTCAACTTTCTCTTGAATATCCATTTACTTCCTATTGCTTTAGCACCAGGAGGTAAATTTACTAATACCCAAGTCCCGTTAGTCAAAAGCGAATGCTTTTCATCATTGATGGCTTCTTTCCAGAAATTTGCATCTCTAGAACTCATGGCTTCAGCATAAGTTTTAGGGTCATCATCAGTATGCATAACATACTGGTTAACACTAAGAATTCTATTCTTATTTGCCTCTACAAGGTAATAAATAAAGTTTGGATCAGGCTTTTTCTCAATCCTTCCTCTCTTACTCCTTCTAGGTTCGATATCTTCAGTAGGCACTGAAATATCATTGTCATAAGTAGGAGAGGGATTTTCATCATTGTTATCAATCTCCATAGGTTCTAGATCAGGTAACAATGGATTCTCCATGGGTTGCATTTGAGAACTGTTCCTATTTAAGTTCTCAAAGAATTCCACATCTACAGATTCTATAATCTCAAAAGTGTCAAGGTTTATAAATCTGTAGGTGATACTATTAAGAGAGTATCCCACAAAAGCACATTTATAAGCCCTGTTTCCCAACTTTGGTCTTTTGGGATTAGGCTTTCGAACATATGCTAAACATGCTCTTGACAAAAGGAATTAAATTCAGTAGGAAAGTATTCACCACCACGATCAGAACGTAAAATCTTAATTTTGTGCTCTAATTGTGTCTCTACTTCTGCTTTATAAATCCTAAATTTATCAAAGACTTCATCCTTAGATTTCATTAAATATGTATAAGCATATCTAGTACTATCTTCTATAAAAGTGACATAATACTTATTTCGACCACAGCCTGGGGGGCGATGCCCCCCAGGACCCCCCTTTGGTAAGCGGTGTTGAAAATATTCCAACATTCTCTGCTTGAATTAAAGAATGGAGAATCGAGAGATAGAACTGCTGTGTTGTTGTTCTACAAAGAAGAAATTGAGGTTAGAGTTTTCCTGTGGTGAAGATATTGAACATGAAAGAATTCTGATGCTGCCATTCATTGCAAAGATGGGTTCATAGTGAATGTCAAGGAACTGGAGGTTTGCAGTTGATTTATGAAGAACAAGAGATATAATTCAAAGCGTCAAGGTGATCCAGTGGTGGAGCTGGTGCTGCAACAAGAGTAGACAGGGGATAACTGACCAAGTCTGTTAAGGCTTGAATTGAAGAAAACCGATTCAGAGAGGGGCTTTGAGTGACACTGTGTTGCAAATGTTGAATGATTAGATGAATGTTAGGTTTTGTTACAGGGAAAGAAAAGCCTGAACTTGGCCTGAGAAAGTCTTGAAAATAGACAGAACTCGGCCGAGTTCCGGTTCAGGCGAGTCAACTCAGACCGGCGATGAGCCGATCCAGCTCAGTGACTAAGATCTACTCAGACGACTCAGACCTGAATAAGACCAGCTGACTCTCTTCCTCTTTGACTTGTTGACTCACGGAAGACCAATTTGACAGTTAAATCTAACGGCGCCGTAACGGAATATTCTGGCAGCAGAGTAGAAGATTCTGATCGGGCGGCGACTTTCCAGGCCGGATTCCGGTGGTTCCAGGATTTTCCCGGCGACCAAAATAACGGATTTTTGTATGAGTTTCTCTCATGAGGTGTGAAGACCTAGAATTGGAATGGGTTTGAGGAATTGGGTTTGAATTTGGAAGGAGAAGGTGGAAGAGTTTTACAAAGACAAGGATTTGGAATTTGAGCTACAAAAGGAAAGGGATTTTATTCCTAAGAGGATTGCAAGGATATTGAAGCTTTTAAATAGAGAAGTTCTCCACACCTCTCTACACACACAACACTTGTGTTTTTGCTTGCTTTCAAAATTCTTCTTTTAATTATTTGCGTGAACTTTAAAAATTCTCCCTTTAATTATTTGTGTGAATTTCAAAAACATGAGTAGCTAATTTTCTTATTGATTGAGGATGAATTCCTAATTCTTAACATGTTTTGAGTTTTGTTTTTAAATCTACTTTGAAGTTTTTCACATGATTATCGTTTGTTTTTACTAATAGGAATGTTTATACATTCATGGTTGATTGATAGATTGTTTAGGAGGCCAACTAAATTGATTTGTTAATTGATCTAAAGCTAGTGAAAGTTAGGGGATAAGTAATCGTTTCTTGACTCTTTACATAATTAGCAAACACGAGACCTTGCGGAGGGATTCCGTGGAGCAATTGTGTGTGGGAACAACGTTAGCAAGTAGACCTTGAGCTAAGACTCTAACTACTAATATCAACCTAATAAATTCAGAAATCTTAATGCGTTTAACTAAATTACATCTTGAGTGAGCTACTACTAGGTGGTTTGGTGAATAGAATCCGGTAGTCGAGAACTTCCGTATCCGCTGATACTAGGGATTTAGGGGTTTAGCACTGAGCTAGCTGCTTTACGTACGGTTGGTGATAATCTGTGACTAATAAAAAGTGGAAAAGAACACAACTTGAATCATCGTTTTGCAACGAAGAAGGATTCGTTGATCTAATCTCTCTTATTGATTTCAACTTAAACTTTTAATTACTTTACTTACTTTCTTTTGTTTTTAAATTCTAAAACCAATCCCCCCTTTTTGTGACAACTAAACAACTAAAACCTCTTGCTCCTCGTGGGAACGAACTTGACTACACTATATTACTTGTTAATTAGGTGGAAAAATATTAATTAATTTGTTGTGGTTATGACACGCATCAAATTTTGGCGCCGTTGCCGGGGAGCAGCGGACGATTTTAGTTGTTTTATTTTTCTTTTTGCTTTATTCTTGCTTTGTTAGATTCTATATCGTATCTAACTTAGTTTTCGAGAATCTTGTTTCATGTACTATATCTTTGGTGAATGCTTAAAGAGGGCAAACCGAGTCCAATTGGTATACGTCTTCGATCCGGCACTCAAATAAAGGACCTCTTTCGAGCGGTTAACACTCCCCTTCCTCCTTCTTCATCTAGTGAGTTCGCAGATTCCGATATAGACGAAGAAGAAATGGCTGATCGTACACTCAAGGATCTAGCTTCTCACAAGCTCGATACACAACAATGGTGTATCCAAACTAATTCAACCTTCGAGATCAAGCCGGGGTTGATTAGAGAGTTACCAAAGTTTCATGGCATGGTGAATGAAGATCCAAACAAACATCTTATGGACTTCTCTACCATAGTCATGGCTATGCTTCCACCGGAGACTAGTGCGGATGGAGCAATGTTGAAAGCTTTCCCGTTCTCTTTGGCGGGCAATGCTAAGGAATGGTTGTATCATTTTCCTTCCGGAAGTATCACCACATGGAATGGGATGAAGAAACTTTTCCTCGAGAGATATTTTCCTGCCTCAAAAGCTACTCAAATTCTCAAGGAGACTTGTGGGATGAAGCAAAATGTGGGAGAGTCATTGTATGAATGTTGGGAGCGATACAAGAGATTGGTGGAAAGCTGTCCACACCATCAATTCAGTGACGTCATGATACTCCAATACTTCTATGAAGCTCTCCACCCAAGTGATAGATCCCTTCTTGACGCCACATGTGGTGGTGCACTAATGAACAAGATGTTGACCCAAGCTAGAGAGTTGATTGAAAGTATGGCTGCAAACTCGCAACAATTCTACACAAGAGAAGAAACGACGGTTAGGCGAGTGCATGAAGTTAGTGATTCATCATCATACCTTGAACAAAGGATGGGAAGCATGGAAAGGGTAATGCAACGAATGGCCGCGGTAATTATTCCGGATGATGAGACCGAACAAGTAAATGCTTTATATCCAAATCAAAGGCCAAGGTACGATCCATACTCCAATACTTACAATCCCGGTTGGAAGGATCACCCTAACTTTAGTTATGCCAACAAGCAAGCGGCGGCTCCTAATCCATATGTGCAACAAAGTGGTTTCCAACAATCACGCTTCCAACCTCAACAACAATTCCAACCACAACAAGTCAAGGAGCGTGATTCTTCGAGTGATGACAAGCTCAATGCGTTAATGCAAGGCATGCAAGGTCTTACTTCTATGTTACAACAAAGCCAACAAAAGAATGAATCGGCCATTAAGGCTTTGGAAACCCAAATGGGACAATTGGCAACCGATGTGCATCTATTGAAATCTCAAGCATCCACAAAGCTTCCTTCACAACCATTTGTGAATCCAAGAGAGAATGTTAATGCGGTTACGTTAAGAAGTGGAGACAAGTGGAGAGTCCAATCATGAAGAACTAGTGAAGAGGTAGTCAAAGACAAGGAGGAAGTCGCACCAAAGGAGAATTCAACACCAACCGACCAATCCAAGGAACCGGTTCCTAGTTTCACTACTCCACCTCCTTTTCCTAGTCGTTTTGCTAAGTCCAAGAAAGAAGCTCAAGACAAGGCACTCATGGATATCTTCAAGAAGATAGAAATCAACATCCCATTCATAGAGGCCATCAAGACAATGCCAAGGTATGCTAAGTTCATGAAGGAATTATGCACAAAGAAGGATAGGTTGCTTGATAATGAAATTACTAAAGTTGGCGAGAGTGCGTCGGCTATGCTATTGAAGAAGATGCCTACAAAGTGCACGGATCCCGGTGGTTTCACGGTGCCAATTACTATTGGTACAAAAAGGTTTGAACATGCTTTACTTGACTTGGGAGCTTCCATAAGTGTAATGTCGGCCGATATATATGACACCTTGAATCTTGGACCTTTGAAAGATACAAGAGTTATTATCCAATTAGCAAACAAGTCTAACATATATCCTAAGGGACTTGTAGAAGACGTGCTAGTGCAAGTGAATGAGCTAATTTTTCCGGTTGATTTCTTCGTGGTGGATATGGACAACAATGAGAATCGGTCATCTTTACTTCTTGGGAGGCCATTTATGAAGACCGCAAAGACGAAGATTGACGTTGACAAGGGTACACTTACTATGGAATTCGATAAGGGATAATACACTTCAACATATTTGAAGCCATGCGCTACCCAAGTGATGTGCATTCCGCTTACTCCATTGATGTGGTTAGTTCGTTAGCGCAACAAATGGTGGAATTGAGTCGAAAGGACGAACTTGAGGTGGTGTTGCAAAAGAGCATTGAATTGGACGTCCACGGTTGTCTAATTTGGATGTTGAAATCTCCAAGGAATTGGTGGAGATGTGTGGTGCCTTGACGGCATTGCAAGAAGCTAAAAAGGGTAATGTTTCATATATTTCTTTACCCATGGATGATGAATTACTTGTACCATCTATTGTGAAGGCGCCTAAGCTAGAATTGAAGCCACTTCCGGAACATTTGAAGTATGCTTTCTTGGGAGATGAAGATGAGCTTCCGGTGATTATTGTAAAGAACCTCACACCGGTACAAGAAGACCGTTTGCTTAGAGTTTTGAAAGAGCACAAAACGGCTATTGGGTGGACAATTGCGGACATCAAAGGCATTAGTCCATCCGTGTGCATGCATAGAATTCTAATGGAAGAGAACGTGAAGCCGGTACGTGATGCTCAACGTAGGCTTAATCCTCCCATGATGGAGGTTGTGAAGAAAGAGATACTCAAATTGCTAAGTGTGGGGGTGATCTACCCAATATCCGATAGCAAATGGGTTAGTCCGGTACAAGTGGTACCAAAGAAGTCCGGTGTTACGGTTGTTAGAAATCAAGACGATGAACTTGTTCCTACAAGAGTTCAAACCGGTTGGAGAGTGTGCATTGATTATCGAAAGCTTAATTCCGCAACTCGAAAGGATCACTTTCCTTTACCTTTCATTGATCAAATGTTGGAGCGGTTAGCGGGGCATTCTATTATTGTTTCTTGGACGGTTATTCGGGATAACCAAATTGTTATTGCACCGGAGGACCAAGAGAAGACCACTTTCACTTGTCCGTTTGGAACGTTTGCATATAGACGGATGCCGTTTGGTCTTTGCAATGCACCTACTTTCCAAAGATGCATGGTTAGTATATTCTCAGACTATGTGGAACGCATCACCGAGGTATTTATGGATGATTTCAGTGTTTACGACAATTCTTTTGATAGTTGTTTAGACAACCTTGACCTAGTTCTTAAACGATGCATAGACACAAACCTTGTCCTTAATTGGGAGAAATGTCACTTTATGGTAAACCATGGCATAGTACTTGGTCACATCGTGTCCTTTCGAGGGCTCGAAGTGGACAAGTCAAAGATAGATTTAATAAGAAACTTACAATATCCCACTTCGGTGAGGGAAATCCGTTCATTTCTTGGCCATGCAGGTTTCTATAGGCGGTTTATCAAGGATTTCTCCAAAATCTCCATGCCGATGTGCAAGTTATTACAAAAGGAGGTACCTTTTGACTTCAACAAGGAATGCAAGGATGCCTTTGACAAATTGAAGGCAATGTTGACAAGTGCGCCAATTATCAAATAACCGGATTGGAATCTTCCATTTGAATTAATGTGTGATGCTAGTGATTATGTGGTTAGAGCCGTTTTGGGTCAAAGAGTGGACAAATTGTCCCATGTTATCTATTATGCATCGAGGACCCTTAATGATGCACAAATCAGCTATTCTACCACGAAGAATGAGTTATTGGCTATAGTTTTTGCATTGGAAAAGTTTCGATCATATTTGGTGGGCACAAAGGTTATTGTATATTCTGATCATGCCGCACTTAAATACTTAATAAAGATGAAAGAAGCTAAGCCAAGGCTAATCCGATGGATCCTATTGCTACAAGAGTTCGACATAGATATTCGAGACAAGAAAGGTGTGGAAGTACCATTGCGGATCATCTCAGTACACTTGTTATGTCTCAAGAAGAAATTCCATTACAAGACCGCTTTCCGGACGAACAACTTTTCTCCTTGGAAAATTCCACACCTTGGTACGCGGATATGGTGAATTACTTGGTAACAAGGAAGGTACCTAATACAATGTCTAACTTCCAAAAGATGAAACTTAAGAAGATAGCCAAGCAATATGTGTGGGATGAACCATACTTATGGAAATATGGCGTGGATCAAATGATACGAAGGTGCGTGCCGAATTCCGAATTTCAATCTATTCTCTCTTTTTGTCACACTCTCGCTTGTGGTGGCCATTTTGGTTCTAAACGTACCGCTCTCAAAGTTCTCGAGAGTGGATTTTATTGGCCAACCTTGTTCGAAGATGCACATGTTTTTTTCAAATCGTGTGATAGATGTCAAAGAACGGGAAATCTAGGTGCTCGAAATCAAATGCCACTCACACCAATCCTCACCGTTGAAATTTTTGATGTGTGGAGAATCGATTTTATGGGCCCTTTTGTCAATTCAAATGGAAATTTTTATATACTTCTTGCGGTGGATTATGTTTCGAAATGGGTGGAAGCTAGAGCCACCAAAACTAATGATTCTCAAGTTGTTTGTGATTTTGTAAGAGAAAACATATTCACTAGGCATGGTACACCAAGAGTGGTGATAAGCGATGGAGGCTCACATTTCAAGAAGGCTTTCCACGCTCTCCTCAAGAAGTACAACATTACACATAAGATTGGTACGCCTTATCATCCACAAACTAGTGGACAAGCGGAAATTTCAATCCAGGAAATCAAGTCCATTCTTGAGAAAACGGTGAATACTACAAGGAAAGATTGGAGCTTTAAGCTTAATGATGCACTTTGGGCGTATAGAACGGCGTACAAGATACCAATTGGAATGTCTCCATATCGGTTGGTTTATGGTAAAGCTTGTCATCTTCCGGTTGAACTTGAACATAAGGATTATTGGGCGATAAATAAGTGCAACATGGAGTATGATGAAGCGGGGAAGCAAACAAAGTTACAACTACATGAGCTAGAGGAGATACGTAATGATGCTTACGAGAGTGCTCGGATTTACAAGGAAAAAACCAAACTTTTTCATGACAAGATGATTTCTCGGAAAAGCTTCAAAGTGGGACAAAAAGTCATTTTATATCATTCTCGCCTTAAACTATTTCCTGGAAAGTTAAGGTCCCGTTGGATTGGACCATATGTTGTTACTAATGTTTTTCCTTATGGTGCAGTTGAAATTACTAGTCTTAGAGACAACTCGGTTTCCAAGGTCAACGGCCATAGATTGAAGCCATACTACGAGAACATCGCATATGTGAATGTGGAGGAACTTTCATTTGAGTATTCACTCCCTCTGGAGGAGTAATGTGAAGCAAGAGCCAAGTCGGGCCGTCGACTTTAAAACAAGCGCTTAATGGGAGGCAACCCATAGGTTTTGTATTTCTTATCCTTTTACTTTTTGTTTTGTTTATTTTTCTTTTTATGATGTTAGGATTTCCCACCTTGACTTTACTAGGACGATTCAATTACATTGAGGACAATGTAAGGTTTAAGTGTGGGGGAGTGGTTAAGCATTTATTTTAAAAAAAAATTGCATAAAACCTCCAATTTTTAGAGATTTCAGAGTCACTAGCATACTTCTAGGTATGTTTACATGGAGAATTCTGACCGACATAACTGAACTTGGAAGTGTTAGGGAACTACGTTCGGATTTCTTGCTTGTTAGAGTGTTAAATAATGGATTTAATCATGCCGGAGATGCAGATTAGGAGCAGGGAGACATGCATTATTAGAGTTCATGATCAATCATTAGTGGAGACTACCCTATATATATCATGCGAGGCACCGACCAGATTTCTTTATAAATAACTAAAGAGCTTTCTTTTGAGTGTGTGTCACCGTACGTTAATTCCGGGTAGAATGGTGAGCTACCAACTTCCCACCAATAGAAGCACTACTTTTTGATCTCTTGAGTGCTAATTTTGTCAATCATGAGGGTGACGTCTATAGATGAAAGCCTCCTTCTTGTAGTTCGATTTGCAGTTAGCACCATTCTCTCTCTCGACAACAACGGATCCATATAAACACCATCATCATCAACAAGGGAGCGACATCAAAATCTACAAGGAAAGTTGAAAACGTTCAAGGTTTACAAGCAACAGAACAAGAAAAGAGCAAATTTCATATCCAAGTAAAGCAACATATAATGAGCGGATTTTTACATATACATGTTGAAGACTTATTTACATGAGCAAAGAAAAGCAAAAGGTGAGAATTATTGAAGTTTATGATTTCGAGACGATACAAGTTGTGAAGAATCAAGCGGTAAAGTACTTTTCCCACGGCCATGGTTTGTTTTTATTTTCACTTTGTTTTGTATTTTATTTCTCTTATCTCTAAAAAAAAGTAAATTAAAAAAAAATGAAAAATGCAAGGAAAAATGCAAGGAAAAAAAATGATGGCAAGAGAAATTTTTGTTTTTATCTTTTATTTAATAAGCCGTGGGGAAAGAAAAATATATTAAGGAAGTTTCAAGCGACAAGGATTTAAGGTAAAGAGTTACAAATTGTCAAGGATCTACGAAGTTCGAGAGTTTATCATCAATAGTTGAAGACGAAGACCAAGAAGATGAAGACGAGGAGTGGAAGACGTTTCTATTGGATGCCGTGAGAGTGGTGTTATCATAATTTGCAATCGGATGTGAAGGTAAGTAAGTAATCTCATCCTCAATAATAGTGGTTGATTTCCTTTCTTAGAGATCGTCAGAAAAATGGTTTTTCAAAACGTTAAAAGATGTGGGTTTTTAAAATATTTCGGAAGTTTTCCTTCCCACCATTCAACGTGTTGCAGGATTTCTCTCTTCATTCCAACCTGCACACATGTGAGAACCATAAAAGTACGTCTTTTGAGTGCAATTTCATAAAACCCTTTTTAGTGAGGCAGAAGTCGAGGCGAAATGCTTATTGACCGCTCTCAAACACGCGTTCTCTCATTATGGTGTGGTTATTTCTCACTCAACGTTTAAGAATGAGAATATGTTCTTTGGTATTTCTAACTTCTTATTACTACTAGCATGCAGAAACTCTATGTCCTCATAACTCTTTGGATGCTTGGGACGCTGGAAAGCTTTGAAATTGGATTTTATTTGATTTGCTCGAGGACTAGCAAAGTCTAAGTGTGGGAGAATTTGATAGGGTGTAGAATACATCCTATTTATTATCTATTGTTTATGCTTTCTCTGCTATTTTTCTTGTAAATTATGTATTTTACGCATGTTTTTGAGTTATTAGGTACTTTGGAGTCGGACGGAGAAAAATAAGAAGAAATCACCCAAATTTGAGCCGAAAGGGAAAAAAGAAATTTCATACTGTCATTATTGGGAGCCTGGTCAAGGTTAAGGGGCCACCCTGTTTGAAGGATTACTAAATACAGATCAGCTGAGGATAAGGGGCTGGAAACTGGCTAGCCCTTATCAGAACTGACCACCTATTATAGGCACCTAAACTGGGTGGATCTTATTCAGTGGGGCGTCTAAATCCACCCCAATCATTCCCAACCCTAAAATTCGTTATTACATCTGAAATTGAGAACGTAGCAGCCGCTGTTGGTGTTGGTCCGAGAGAAGAAATAAAGATAAGAAATGGGAGAAGCTTCAGCCGCACCATTAATGGCAGAAATAGATCGAGAAACAGTGAAGAAGTTGGAGATGGTATTGATGTTACAGAGAGAAGAAGATGGGTTTTGTGGCTCGAGAATTACTGTTAGATTTTGGTCTCGATTGAGATTGAATTGCTGCTGATGAATTGAAGATTGAGAGTTCCTGTGATGATTTGCAGTTGGATTTCGAAGTTCAGAGACAGAATCGAAGGGTTTGGTGAATTTCTGATGAACTAAAGAGGAAAATTGAATTTGGAAATTGGAGTGTGTTGCTGTTGAATGATGAGATAGGAGATGGGTTCGATCTATGAGAGATGCAGATGCTGTTGCTGTTCTTGGAGATGGAAGGAATGGGTCTAATGGGTTTCTTTCGAATTGACGATATAAATCAAAGAAGATGGATCTAATACCGCCGTGAAATGTTATTGCTACTGTTGATTTACTCGATGGGTTTTGAAAGATTAGTGAAGAACCTAACTGCTGTTGTGATGAGACGAAGAAAGTGAATCCGAGATAGAAAAGGGTTGCTTCCGTTAATGGAGGAGATCTAGATAATGATTCTACAATTGGTGGTGTTCTCTGCTTGAATTAAAGAATGGAGAATCGAGAGATAGAACTGCTGTGTTGTTGTTCTACAAAGAAGAAATTGAGGTTAGGGTTTTCCTGTGGTGAAGAAATTGAACATGAAAGAATTCTGATGCTGCCATTCATTGCAAAGATGGGTTCATAGTGAATGTCAAGGAACTGGAGGTTTGCAGTTGATTTATGAAGAACAAGAGATATAATTCAAAGCGTCAAGGTGATCCAGTGGTGGAGCTGGTGCTGCAACAAGAGTAGACAGGGGATAACTGATCAAGTCTGTTAAGGCTTGAATTGAAGAAAACCGATTCAGAGAGGGGCTTTGAGTGACACTGTGTTGCAAATGTTGAATGATTAGATGAATGTTAGGTTTTGTTACAGGGAAAGAAAAGCCTGAACTTGGCCTGAGAAAGTCTTGAAAATAGACAGAACTCCGCCGAGTTCCGGTTCAGGCGAGTCAACTCAGACCGGCGATGAGCCGATCCAGCTCAGTGACTAAGATCTACTCAGACGACTCAGACCTGAATAAGACCAGCTGACTCTCTTCCTCTTTGACTTGTTGACTAACGGAAGACCAATTTGACAGTTAAATCTAAGGGCGCCGTAACGGAATATTCTGGCAGCAGAGTAGAAGATTCTGATCGCTGGCTCCGGTGTTTGTTTCTTTTGTCTGTAGACCTGCTCGTTTCTGGCTAGCCATAAGTGCCATAATGTGAAGGAATACAACATCGCCGTATTTGTTGGTAGCTTGGTGTCCAATATTTCTTTCATATTCGCCAGTGTTGTTGTTGTTGAATTTCCCATTGATGTAGATATCGTTGCATTTGTAGCTCCTTGTAGAACATGTTGTTGCTGATGTTGGTGTTGTTGGTGATGGTTGTTGTTGTTGTTGTTTCTACTGTTGTTGTTGGTGTTGTTGCTCTCCGCATTTGGGCTTTTAGCTAAATGAGTAAAGATTAGTTTCCAAACCTGTGCAGCCTTGGGGCAGTGAAAACAAATGTGGTGTGCCGTTTCTGTTTGATTGTTACATCTGGTACAAGTATCATTGGGTATAAGGTGGATGTGATGAAGTTTATCAAAGGTTGATAATCCTTCTAGGATGACTTTCCATAAGAATAGCCTGATTTTGGGTGGACAATTCATTTTCCATAGGTTATTGTAGTCCACATTGTTTAATTGATGTGGTTAGGAAGTGGTGTTGTTTGTTGAAGATGTGTGATTGGTTGGGGGTTGATTGGTGGTGGGTTTTATGAGTGCATTGTAACCAGATTTAACTGTATAGTTTCCATATTTTGAGAATGGCCAAATGAGTTGGTCGGGTTTTGGTTCTTTAGGGAGGTGGATATTGGTGATGCATTGGGCTATGTTGGTGGTGAAGGTGCTGAAAATGAGTTCATGGTTCCAATTATTTGAGTGTGGGTTCATGAGTGCCACCACCAGGGTGTTGATAGGAAGATTTGTGGTTGATGTGACAGTGTGGTGTGGGATCCATTTGTCTGTTATCGAGTGTTTTGGCCATTTCCTATTTTGGTGAAGCACATTTCCTGCAAAAAAGGAAAACCAAGTTAGTTAAACTCCTCCAGTATGGGCTGGCTGTTTGTTTTTTGCATTCCTCTTTATCAAGTGTTAGGATTGGTTGCTAGTGTAGATATTTCTCCTCACACATAGTGTTCCACAACGTGTTTTGTTTTGTATGGAGTTTCCAGACTCTTTTTAGTAGTAATGCCTAATTATGCTCTTTGCTTTTCCTGATTCCTGCTACTCCATCAGCCTTTGTTTTGCAAGCTTATCCCATCCAATGGGATGAAATTTTCGATGCTGGTGATCATGTCCCAAAAAAAATATTCTTGTGATTCTATCCAGCTTTTGATGTACATGTCCTGGCAGCATTTGTGTTTGCATGATGTGATTTGCTGTTGGGGTTAGTGTCGTGTTGATGAGTACCAATCTGCCTGCCTGGTTCACACATTTCATAATCCAACCTTGTACTTTGCGTTCCGTTCTGCTGAGTAGCTCTGCAAACAAGTGAGCAGAATTTCTACCCTTTTTAAACGGTACCCCTAAGTACACCGGTGGCTCTCAGGTGGTGTTGTACCCAAATATTGATTGCAACCATTGCACAGTGTGTGGAAAAAGCTTTGGGTGATGGATAATGGTGGAGTTCTCTTTATTTATGTGTTGGCCAGCTGAGTTTGAGTAACCCTCCAAGATTCCATTAATTGAGCTGCAAGTGGCAGGGTTGGCTGTCCATGTCATCAACAAATCGTCAACATACATTAGGTGTAGAATTGGTGATGAATTGTTTGAAAGTTTCTGGCCTTTTAACTTCCCTTGCATTTCTAGATGACCCAGATTGGTAGAGAGTACTTCGGCACAAATGATGAAGATATATGGGGATAGTGGATCTCCTTGCCGCAGGTCGCGATTTGGTGTAATATGCCCATGTTGCGTTCTGTTGATGTTTATTGAATACGAGACTGTAGTTACACAGGTCATGGTGTACTCAATAAAAGGGGATGAAAAGCCCATTTTAGTAAATGTCAATCTGATGAACTGCCAATCCAAACTATCATATGCTTTTTTTATGTCCAATTTCATGGCAATTTTTGGGTGCTTGGTTGGTGGTGAAGAACGGATGTGATGAAACAATTCAACAGCTATGGATATATTGTAATGTATGGCACGATTAGGCACAAACGCGCTTTGGTATGGGCTTATGATGAACTGGAGAATAGGTCTTAGTCTGGTGACTAGGAGTTTTGCAACCACTTTGTAAGTCACAATACATAACCCTATGGGTCTGAAATGTGAAGGTGTGGTGGGGTTTGGGATTTTAGGTATGAAGGTGATGTTGGTATGGTTGATGGGGTGTTGAAGGTGGTCGTGATTGAAAAAATGGGTCACCATTTCACAGTTTTAGTTACCAGTGGTTTCCCAAAGTGTTTTGTAGAACTTACTTGTGTATCCATCAGGGGCCCGATGCTTTTTCTGACCCAATTGACTCCATTGCTGATTTAATCTCTTCTTGCGTTACCTCCTTAAGTATCATAGAACATGGGTTGTCTGAGATTCTTGGGCCTATGCGCTCAAACAATTGCATGTCTATTTGTGTTGGTGGTGCTTTGTATTGTGAGTCAAAAAAATGAAGTATTAAATCATTTACCTCCTCAGGTGTTTCTGTCCAAGTACCTTGTGGGAGTTGGAGTTGGTGTATATGATTAATTCTTCGATGAATGGTTGCTTGTGTATGGAAGTAAGTTGTGTTGAGATCCCCTTGTTGTAGCCACTGCATTCATGATCTTTGTTTCCAGTACATCTCCAAGGCATGAGTTAAAACTAGATGTGTATTCCTAGCTTCCTTTTCTTTCTGAAGCCAAATATCTAGTTCTAACCCCCAGCGAAATTGCACATTTGTGTTGGGTAAACTCAATGTTGTGTTCTGCAGCTTTAATCAATGTTGGCAGATGCCCGAATGTTGTTTTGCTCCATTTTAGTAGTTCACTTGCCATATGTGACAGCTTCTGGAGTAGATTCTCTGGAGCAAGGTAGTGGTGGATTTGGGCCCAAGCTTCATTTACAACATTTTTGAGATGTGGGTGAAGGAACCAAAGGTGTTCTAATTTGAAATTCTTTGTTCTTGGTCTTTCTAGTGATCGTAGGATAAGCAGTATTGGTGCATGGTCCGATGCAATCTTTGGGAGATGTTTTATTAGAGCATGGGGGTGAAGGTCAAGCCATTCCTGGTTGCAAATTCCTCTGTTTAGTCTTTCTAGAATGAAATCCGGGCCTGTTTGCCTGTTGGACCAAGTGAATGGGTCTCCTTGAAATCCCAGGTCGATGAGTCCATTGTTGTTGACAAATTTGGAGAAGCTTTGTGTTTGAGTAAACGTTACTGGATTTCCTCCCCTTTTTTCTTCTTGTGTCAATATTTCATTAAAATCACCCATCAATAGCCAAGGTTGCTGTTGTGTTTTCACCAAGTTGTTGAAATCCAGCCAGAAAACTTTTTGTGCCGGTTGGTGAGGCGGTCCATATATTCAAGTGAAGTACCAAGACGAGCTAGAATTAGATGGCATAATATAAGCATGAACAACATTTTGATTAGCTACTATGATTTGGACTTGAAGGTGTGTTTGCTACATTAAACATAGACCACCTTGTCGGCCAATACATGGAACTACATAGCAATCACTAAAACCCAAAATATGTTGTAAACGCACGACACTAACACTAGAAGCCAAAGTTTCAGACAAAAAAGTAGTGAAGGTTTGAAGATGCGCACGTGCTCGCGAAATTTTTGAACTGTCAAGGGGTTGTTAGTACCTTGACAGTTCCAAGCTAGACAATTCATAAGCTTGACGAGTGTTGGCTTGTACCAACAGCTCGCCTTTCTTTGTTCGAGTAATCTGCAACTTCGTCAATCTCGTCTTCTAGAAATTTATTTATTTAGTGGTGTTCCCGAATGAAATATTGGTGGTGGGAAAAAAACATGAGATTCCTATTGGTCGAAATATTTCCCGGTGGGGCCAGAAGCTCTAAGAAGAGAGCTTTGTTCAGTTTTTAACTACAACAAAGGAAATTCACTTGAAATCATATTATTAATTAATTAATACTATATAAAGTGCCCCTTATCTAGAATGTAATTTGCACGGCAGTCTAACAGTTCAAAACTAATTGTGAGTTACGCTCCCTAAGAGCGTCCACAGTGGTGCGAGTATAACCAAAGACTAAAAAAGAAGACCAAATTTGAGTTTAGTCCGTCATGTGGCGTAGTGGGAAAAGAGTATATTTGGTCGCGCGTTGATAAACATTACGCCTGGGATCAGGCGTTGGTAAAGATAACGCCCGAATGGGGCGTTGGTAAAGATAACGCGCGAGTGGGGCGTTGGTATAGTATACGCTTCAGAAACAAAAAAAAAAAAAAAAAAAGAAAAAAATGGGGCGGAGGTATAATTCCCGCCCCATGCAAGTTTTATAAATTGTGAAAGTGGGGCGTTAAGTATATGAACGCCCCATTTCGCGCGTTGTCTTTACCAACGCCCCATCGGGCGTACATTATATCAACGCCTCAGGCGTACATTATATCAACGCCCCTTGTGTAGCGGACATTATATCAACGCCCGATGAATGGCGGAGATTATATCAACGCCCGATGTGTAACGGAGATTATATCAACGCCCGACTATATTTGGATTTGGTCTTGATCGCAGACCAAATTTGGTCTGGATTTTACTCTTTGATCAAATTTTGATCGATGGTCCGTCCCACTACACCAGCCCACTCGACTGAAAATTTGGGTTTACTCGTCCATTGGAGTTGCTCTAAAGGACCCAAAAAGGAAGAAAAAACTCACATCTCCTTAACGGCTATAAACCAACGTCTCTCCTACCAGTAATAAACTATAAATAGCAAACTTTTCATAATTTTATTCAATCTAGATCTCTCACACTCTAGATTGATAGATTGCCGACCGTTTCTGATTCCTAATTCTTGACAGTTTACCTTTTCAGGCACCCTTTCTTCTTTTTCGTTGATCATTTTCTCTGTTTTTTCTCTTCAAAAAGGAAAACAAAAACAAAAATCCACAACTAATTTTAATCCGTTCTTCTGACAATTAGACAACCAATGATTCTGTTAGGAATTACTTAAATTAAGAAAATGGGTTTATTATAGTTAGCTTAATTTATGGTTTACACCTTCACCCTAGCTTTGTTGCTTTCATTTTATGATCTCTTGTTAATTTTGTGGTAAAAAACAGAGAAGCCAAGAAAACTGAAGAAGAAGAATGCAGTTTTGGTTTTCCTTTTCATTCAGAATGGATTGTTTTTTGGGTTTTCGCCAAGAAAAAATCTTATTTCTGTTAAGATTTTGATTATTATTATCTCACTGAGAAAGAAGAAAGAAAAGAAAATGGCTTCATCGAGAATTGAAATTGCCGCTTCTCCTTATGGCTGTGTATTAAGAGATCATAATCAGAGGATTCGTAGAGATAGGGAGAGAAACAGAGAAGGAACACAAGCTGTTTTTCGTAAGAACCTTGAAGTATTCGTGCGAGATCATTTACAGACCTGCATTGTTTTTTCTACACCAAGAGAAGATTCTGAAGTTGCTTCTTCAAATGAGAATTCTCAACCTAATAGTAGGTTTACTAATAGTCGTAATCTTCATGAGAGAAACAACAACAGCAACCAGAATTTTCGATCGGCAGAAAGGGAGAGGAATCGAAGTAGCAATAACAGCCAGGGAGAAAAAGAAACTGAAATAACATCCTCTAATGAGTCTCCTACAATGAGGACGCAATCAAGGATACTTGACCGTTGGGGTACTCGTCAAGCTAGAGAAATGATGAACACCACGGAGAGGCAAACAAATGAGGCTGAACTCATGGCATTATCAAGTTCTCAGTCTGTTTCCGCGAGGGCTTCTTCATTTTTGAGAGAGAATTCTCCTACTACATCAGAATCTTCCGTTGAACAACTTCCAAGTTTGAGGGCTTCCTCGCTTGTCCAGAGGTGGAGGGAAATCGAGGCAGAGTCTAGGACTCCAAGAGAAAATCACTCGGGTAGGTTTTGCTTGAATTCTAATCCAGAAGTTATTAGAAGTAGCAGTAGTACTGGTAGCAGTAGTAGTACCAAGAATTCTAGATCTAGCAACGTTGAGGATTCTTCCTACGTCGAAGATCCGTCTTTGAGATCCGAGGCTTGCGAAGATAGCGCCCAAACATGCGAACCTATAACAATTCCTGCTAGATCACAAATTCCTGAAGACCCATTCCCAGACTGGGCGTCCGATAGGACGGCTGCAAGTGAGCCAAACTCTTCTTTATATCAGAGGCAATCTTCCGATGTAGGAGAGACCGACAGGGGTAGAGTGGCAGATATTATAAAAAGGCTATCTACGTTTAGTCAACCCAATAGTCCTGTTGCTTCCTCCCCTATGTGTGATGAACTGGATCGAGAGAATTCAAGCGATCTATCAGATCATGGAGAACAAAGAGGTTCATCCGCTATTGGGAATACTCTTCCCCGGGTTAGAGGTCGGCAAGCACTTAAGGATTTGCTCATTCAAGTAGAACTGGAGAGGCAAAAGGAACTTGGTGGACTAGTTGAACGTCATGCTGTATCACGGTTCACTCAGCGCGGCCGTCTTCAGGTAATTTTATCCTTTCCTTCACTTGTTTTGTATTCACTCTAAATTTTGACTCCATGGTGCATCTGATACTTAGAATTTGCGTGCCTAAAATTTCTAACTCCATATTATATGTTAACATGGACGAAGTATTGTACTATATTTTAGGCATTGCTTAGGCTCAAAATCCTGCAGCGTGGAGCCGGAACTCAAAATCAAGAGCGACCAATTTCAAGAGCATCTGAATTGGACCAACTACAGCGTCGACCTACCATCTTCCACCTAAGGTACGCCACAAGCATTTGGTTTTAAGTCATAGCTACATGGTTGATTTCGTTCTTGTGCACATTCTTAAGTTGTATGCAATGCTTGTCTCTCTAGTTCTATTCACAATTTCTTTTAATCTGTAAATTTGTCAACGTAAATTAGTTTTAGCACTAACCATGGGTATCCATTAATCATTAATACCAGGGAGAGATTCAATTCAAGAGTCGAACAGAAGAGTATGGCATGTTCTAGTGAAGAGGATACCTCGAGATCTCCTGCACAATTAATAAAGAATGCCCATGAGACAGAACACTCGGCTGTGTCAAGACAAGATGGTAACCAAAATGATCGAAAGGATGTTGCTACCACTGCTCCCCCTCCCCCTCCACCTCCGCCACCTCCTCCTCCTCCTCCTCTTCGTCTTTCTGCTGCTCCTCCTAAAAAAGTGACTAAAGCTGCGAGTACACCTACTAAAAGTACTACTGCACGTGAGCTAATTAATCTAAAAGAACAACTCCCCTCACTTCAATCTATAAGCGGACATCTGCAAGAACGAGTAAGTCAAAGTTCCAAAGTTACTTCGAAAAGGCCATGCTCTGATGGAATTGGCGCACTCAAGTGGCAAGGAGATTTGAACACCGCAAGATGCTTACATGGTTCCGAAAGAAATGGTATAAAAGAAAAACAACCAGATCTTAAAACCAGCCCACGCATTATAAGCTCTATTACAGAGAGTTGGGAGGAAGGGACAACATTAAGAGTTGGCCAGCTCGATTGGGAAACACCTTATGAAACTGTAGAAAGCTCCAACGTTTCAGACGTAGATGTTATAACTGAAGAAGAACCAGACATCGAAAACGAACAGCATGTGGGTTTCATCGATAGTTGGCAAGAGATTAGCGTAACCGAAGACGAATCAAATCTCAGTACGCACCAGCTTGTTGAACCTGACAGTAGTCCCTGGCTACGTAGTATTTCTCATCAGCATAGCGATTTTGAAGATCGTCGTCAAGCATGGTACCGTAACATGCTTGAAAGTAACACAGATAATGATGAAATTCGCGAGCTTTTTGAAAGGTATTAGTTTTTTATACATCACCATTTTTCTACTGGATTATTAAGATGCTTATAGCTTTAAAAATTCAACTTTTAGGTCGGGAAACTCTAATTATTAGTAGAAACTGAGTAAATGAACCCATTTGTAACCAACCTTTAGTTCAATACCATAACTAATCTTTAGTTCATAATTAAGCTTCTTAACATTTGTACCAAGATAAATGAACCCTGATTTTTCTGAATCTGATCATGCCTCTTGGATTAAGCATTTGGTTTATTATCTGCATAAAATGGGTGCCGTTAAGAATAAAGCAGCCGTACATGAACATGGAGAGCCTAATAATGTCAGTCAATTTATAGTTATCCTGGGCCACTTAAAACACTGGCTATTGGTTTTGAATTAGATGTCCTCTGACGTTATAAATTGTCACACTAATTCTAAGTAGTGATTTATTTGAGAATGCAGAAGAAGTGTATCGACCTTTCTCACCAGTGACTTGCGAACGAGAATGGATCAAATGGTCTCTTCTTTCGTAAGAAGACGAATAAATCAGACTATTTCGGAAGCCAATGAACATGAATACGAGGAGGAAGAAGAGACCCTTCTGAATAATGAATATAATGAAATAAGTGATTACCCTGATCAGATGGTGTCCACATCGTTGCAACTACCTCTGCCATCTCGTGTGAGATCTCGGAGTGAATATCAAGATAATGATGTCAGTGATGGTGACCAATATGTATCTGTATCCTTTCAAGAACCCCAGTCGTCTCATTCTTATGAAGAAGATAGCCCACAGTCATCTCCTTTCACTGGGCATCGTTCACTGGTGAGAATTGCAATTATTTGAAACGAAAGGTGCCATTTCTTGTGCATTTTAATAAATAAATTGCAATTATTTTTAGGAAATGGAACTGATATACGATCTGAGGGGCCACATGGCACAACTAAGTCAAGAGATGTCTGAACTTCGAAAATCAATAAAGAGTTGCATGGGAATGCAGGAGCAGTTGCAGCATTCTATAAAGAAGGAGGTTTCAGCATCCGTGGACCACTCAGGTAAGTTAATTGTGTTCCGTTATGACATTCTGAAATTAAATCCGGCGATGCCTGTCAGAAAGGTCATTGCTGCATTAGATCAATGGTCACAACCCCAGAGTAATGCTATTTACATTCTAATTACTGATAACCTGCATTAGTAGTAATCTTTTAGCAATGCCAAGTACACGGTGGTAGTCGGCCAACCATCCATCAACTAGGGCCAAGAAGACCCTAAATTGAGTTTGGTAGTAGGGACTTCGCAGGTCTGCTCTGCTCTGCCTTCCTTTGTCTGTTCGAGAAAATCTAAGTTCCCACCTTATCAATCACATGGTTGGCAGTTCTGCCGCTCACAAAAATTTAAAATGCCCTAGACAATAATTTCTTCTTCCGCATTGCTGGTGATCTCATTCATTTATTGGACAAACCCTCTTTTGTATAATCAGGGGAGCTCGTGGAGTTCAACAGGCAACGAAAAAGAAAAGGCAATTGCTGCATTTGCTATGAAATGCCGGTCGACTCACTATTATATAGGTACTCGTTTCAATGCCTTACAGCTGACACTCACCCTGGAAGTACTAGTAGATACACGAAACTCCAAATATAACAATCCCGGCTAAAACTTAAGATTTCTTTTTCTTGTTGTTCAGATGTGGGCATATGTGCACATGTTTCAAATGTGCACATGAGTTGCAGTGGAGTAGTGGAAGGTGTCCGATATGTCGAGTCTCAATCTTAGATGTCGTGCGGGCATATTCAGAGTCTCAATAGTATTCCAAATGAATGGGTTCTTCCACTTGAAGACTTTCTCAGTTTCTTCCTTATAAAACCAAACCTGTAGTAGAAAGTTCAATATTCATTTTCCTTTCCTTTTTCCCTAGCATATATGACCGGTGCATGATATGCACTGCTAATACTGGTTGTGTCTTGTTTAGGTTTTTATGTGTATAATTTTGATTTTTGTTAGAGGGAGAGTAAAATGTGATCCGAGGAGCGTAAAAATCGTAACTGACTTGATAATTAGGACCAACTCAATATATTTGTATGACTCGGACTAAAAAATCCTTATCAGCCACACAAATTTTTTACACGTGTTCGAATCTTTTCTTTTTTACCGTCTTCTTCTTTTATAAAATTGAATTATTAACCACAGAAATGCTAACTTCAAATATACTACTCCCTCCATTTCAAAATAATAGACTAGTTTCATGTATAATTTGTACATGAAACCAGCCTATTTTTTGAAACAAAGGTAATATGTTAGACAACAATACTGAAATCGTTGGTTTCCATTTGGCAATAGTATAGACGATAAAGTGAGAAAGCAACTGGATATTCCAACATTAATTGTTTTGTGTACAAGTTAACTCTTCTTGTATCGAGATCTGTTGGGATACACCAACACCGGATCCTATCAAAATCGTTCCTATCATTTACAGATTATCAGTACGAACAGAAACAAGGAAGATAAAGCATAAGTAAAATAACCTAACTTATAAACAAGCAACTGCAAACTTACGATATCGGTTTACAAAGCAATCTCAGATTTTTTATTTTTAGGGTTCGTGATTCTTTCCTAAGAAAGAAAGACAAAGGAGTATGATTTGGTTGTGTGAAGAACATGTGTGATTAGTAAGGATTTTTTTGACCGAGTTGGAGAAATATACTAAGTTTATCCTAATTAGTGAGTTAACTAGGATTTTTGCTCTCCTCAAATCACATTTTGCTCTCCCCTAACAAGATTTATGATTTTTGATAGGTTTAGCTTCTACTTGTTCCAACTTTCTATCTAAGTTAACAACTACTTATTTTTGAATGGGTATAATATATTTTTCCGTTTTGGTAATAGGGTTTGTATAAGTTTTTGACGGTTCAATATCCATTCCTCTTGTCCCTCGGGGCTCAGATTTGAGGTGCGACGTATCTTGTAACCATTTTTGAAATCTCTATTTCTTTCGGGAAAAAATCTTCCGAAAAAATATCTAGCACATTATAACGGAAATTCGTATTTTCACGACGTAAATTCTCAAATTCACCGCACCGTCCAAACCAGGGACTTTATTTGCCTTTGATTTTTGAGGTTTATAAGTTTTAAGTTTACAAATTTAATTTAGGTTTGCGAAAATGAATGAAAAACATTAGTAATAAACTACCAAGACAAAATCTTACAAACTCAAAAACGAACTTGCAATTCATACAATTTTTTCAATAATAACATTTGTGCTAATCTCTCAAGCTTAGCTTCGAGTTCTTCGAGCAAGTGCTTGGAAGTTGAAACATCACTAGACTTAGCAAAAAGCTAATACGTGATATGATGTTCTTTGAATTATGATCAACTACTGAAGTCCTCGACTTGTGCTATGATTGATTGATAGAAGAAAACGAATTCAATAGGAAAAGGGTCAGTCCTCATTACGTACCTTGATAAAGCTTCTTCAATTGATGTCTTCTTATGATATAATTGCCCGAGTAGCTAATTGTGTCTAAATATTTTCCATAAATTTTAGTAAATGCATGAGTAGCTAATCTGATGCTTATCCAACTTAGAAACGTAGATAAAGTAGGAAAGTGTATATACAAGTCTGTGCATCAAAACTTGCAAAATACCTAATTTAGGGAAAACTCTCACCAAACACAAACCAATAACACACTTCTTCTTTTCCTTCACGTGCAGGTCCAACAAAAACCATATCCGAGTGGGTTTCAGTGTTTTACTCAGAACCTTTCATTCCGTATCGGAATTGAGTGAATAGTTTTTCAATTTCTACCAAATAATGGTGATTCCTTCTAGTTAACTTGGTCCAGGTGGACCGACCAAGTGACTTTCTTCCTTTTCCATTTTTTTCGCTTATTCGTCGCTCAACTTGGTCTTGGGTTCTTTGGTACCTATATTACTTCACTTCTTTAGTGCTTTTAAATCTAATTCGCCTGATTTAGATGAATCACCTAACATGAGATATAAAATAGGACAAAAAAGTTATACAAGGTATCCAAAGAAATCTAACAAAAACAAGTATGCATATGTCTCTACAAATGTGTAATTTAAGCACTTATCAAAACGTCTTCTGATGATACCAAGAGATGATGATACCAAGAGATAGTTGAAGCGGAAGCTGCTATTGAGGTGGAGGTTGATGTCGATGCGAAAATTGTTGTCCATCCATGGTGCTCTATAAATGATTCTTCAAATGTTGTTGATAAACACGTAAATGCGATATTTTTATACTCACATTTATATTAGCTAGGTCTCATTATTTTTCTAATAATATTGTTTTAAGATTTTGTAGGAAATACAAGCCAATCCAATCAATGGTAAGATAAACGGCTAAAAATACCAGCTAAATGGCTTTTGCAACGAAAAAAATCAAATTCGCTCGCGACATCAGTTGATTGGGCTGCTTATTTAGTGTTGCACCAGTTATTATAATTTGCAGCCATGATATGTCACGGAACGGATACAAAGTAATTGTCTTTCTTATTCCAAGCACATCAAATCCACTAGTAATCAAGAGATAAGTAGAAGTGAGTGTCCAAAGTGTTGTAAGGTATTTGTGATAGAAGTCTACAAGGAAATGAACGTGAATTCCATTAAAGAAATATATAGTGGGACGTGGCAAGTTTGTCACCACTGTTCATTTGTGAAAGATATTAAATCTCCAACAGCACCATTTGTCCAAGGGTTTTTTAGACGGTGATATCTGTTGATGAGTTTTATTCCAAGCAGTTGTTGAACGGAGGTGCGAGTCACGGCAAGATCAAGACAGTAAAGACAAGTACATATGGTAAATGAGCAGGAAAATGGAGAAGATGGTGTTGCTACTGATGGGTTGCTAGACATGAATGATGTTGGTTTTGTATTCCAAAATTGGTGTTGGTTAATGGCGTACTGCAGTCTCGATTGCAGCAGAAGCAACGACGATGGTGTTTGGGTGCTTTATGTATCGTTTAAGATTGGAGCTAATGGCTGAAATCAGTAAGGTAGTGGTGGTCGTTCTAGGTATATATAACATCAACAACAACAATGGATTTCTAGAGATTTACTGAGGCAACTGATATTGGGGTGAAGCAATTAATGGCAATGAGGTTTTGCTGTACAATCTAAGGTGGCATTGGTCACAGCTGTGAGCACATGGAGTTGGAAAAGATACGTTTATGGATATCAATTTCTTCTCTACTACTTTTCCCATGGAGACTGGAATGAGCAATGAAGATGAACTGTCAAGGCTACAAGGGGGTATACGTTGGCTGAAGTGGTCTTTTGATTAAAAGAGTAGTTGTACTGATTTTGGAGTCGAATGGAGTGGAGTTGTCCTGAGGCTAGAAATTGCTATCGTAGACGAGAATGGGATGGATGTATATTTTAATTGATTGGCTCTGCAAGCGGTACAAGAAGAGGTTTGACCAGGAAGGTGCGATGAACATAATGGGCAGTGGTCAGACTTTGTAATGGTCTGAGTTTAGAAGTTGGAGTCATTATTTGATTTGGGCCTTTGGCAATTTCGTAAAGTCGAGTTAGAAGTTTTGGGAACACTGATATATAACGAGATACATACTGAGAGAAGGGGATCGGCGACAGAGCCGTGAATAGGGTTTGCTGTTTATTGTTTCTTCTTGCTATGGTTTGCTAGTTTTCTATGTTAGAGTGACGGATAAACTTTTAGATGTTATTTCATTTTGTGTACTAAAACAAAGTCTATTTTTAGTGCTTAATCATGTTTGAATGTCTTATTGATGGTATTTGATTTATAACTCTTTCATGATTTATGCTATGTATAATTTATAGTTGGATACTAAACAATCCATCTTAGACCTGATTAGTGACTTTCTATGATAATTATTTGACTATTTATGCCATGTATATTTAGTGCTTCGGATATCTATTTTTAGGTCGAGACCAAACATATGTTATAAAAATTATTGTGAAGCCTTTTTATCAAAAAATCTTCCGTATAGGAAGCTATGTGTTGCTCCCCTGTATGAGTAATATGAGACTTTTGTGATAGGATACGTATGAATTCAACTCTACAATGGAATTCCTGAATCCCTTGCATGT
The DNA here is from genome assembly GCF_003573695.1 of Papaver somniferum. Classification (NCBI taxonomy): domain Eukaryota; kingdom Viridiplantae; phylum Streptophyta; class Magnoliopsida; order Ranunculales; family Papaveraceae; genus Papaver; species Papaver somniferum. Next base: position 22,195,335 of record NC_039363.1, on the reverse strand, counting down.
TTGTCACCTTTGATATTTCTTTTGCCCGTAGTAATTTGATTCGTTTAGCTTAGGTTATCCTATTAATTTTTATTAGTAAATTTCATGTATTGCTTAGAGGTATTTTCACACTCCTCGTGGGAACGACCTGTACTTGCCATTGTCTACTAGATAGATACTGTGCACTTGCAGTATATTCATTGTAGGTTTCTAAACCTATCAAGTTTTCGGCGTTGCTGCCAGGGAGTGGTTACTAAATACTCTTTAGTTGATATCGTTTATTTCCTTTTTTTTTTGTTTTTTTTTAATTTTTTCTGTAAATAGCTTTTTTTTTTTATAGATTTTCTTTTGGTTTTTTTACGTAGCTTGTTTGAAAAAAACAATTAGGTACTTTAGTCTAAAGTGCGGCGATTGGAATCAATAACGGGCAAGAAAGTAAGTACTTGATATTCTCGCAAAGCTTTTGCAAGGTGAGTTATTGGGTAAATTTTAATTTATATTATGGTTTCCAGTAAGCTGGCTTCTTTTATAGATTTTTGGAATTTTACCAAAAGAGTTGAGACAGAGGAGTCATCTGATATTTTACCTGAGGAGTATGCATATGCACCTTCTCATTATCAGGAACCTGTTAGAGCTGAGTGTGTAAATAATGATTGGAATTATTCTCATAGGTATGATCATTACGGACCTTGTGAAGGTTATAATCAATACCAACCTTACCCAGGTTATGAGATAAATTATATCGATACCAAATATTATTCACACACATATGAGTCACCATATGAAAGAGATAATCAATTGTACGGTGAACTATCTTCATCTCTCGTATCTAGCTTTGATCAGTTGGTCAAACAAACTGAGTTTATTGTCATTGAATCTACTAATAGATCTGCCGAAACTGATAAAATAATTGCGGAAATTATGAACCAGTAGAGGATCGTCTATACGATGATTCAAGTTTTGATTTTTCTCATATTGATGCCACTGAAAAAGCGGGGGTATAACAACCACACCCAATAATTCATTCGGCAATCTGTACGGACAAAACTCTAACTTAATTCCAAGAGCACCAACTTAAAAGCGAGACTCAATCAAGAATTATATCAAAGAGTTTATATCTCTTTCTCAATAAAATCATCAAATCAAACAGATAGAAATCTGCGAGCCTGATTGATATGAGAAATAACTTGGACGGTACCAAAGACCAATGCCCAAGTTTCAATCAAGTTCTATCCAACAAACAAGGTCGGATTTAGCAACTGATCGAACTACACACAACCTGTGATATTTCAATTATATAATTATATAATTCGTAAAAGAAATAACAGACACCATAAATTTATTAACCAGGAAACCGCAAATGCAGAATAACCTTGGGGCCTAGTCCATATTTGACACCACATTGTATTAAGACGCCACAGACTCTATCCTACTAAAACTTAACTTCAGAATGGAATGTAGTTGATCCCTAACCAAGTCTCACACCGATTAAGGTACAAACGCGTTCCTTACGCCTCTAGAACCACGCCGAATTCTGGCGCACTTGATTCCATTAGCTGATCTCACCCACAAATAAGAGTTTCTACGACCCAAAGTCGAAGACTTATAAACAAATATGTCTCCCACATATATGTATATTCTTTATTCAGTTTTTGTTCCGTCTTTTGATAAAATCAAGGTGAACATGAACCAACTAATAATCCAGTCTTATACTCCCGAAGAGCATCCTAGAAATATTAGTCACCTCACAATAACCTAACTGATTAACAGGAAAAGTTATTTTGGAATCACAAGAGTCTGAGACGAAGAACTGTTGTGATTACTTTTTATATCTTACCTATCGGAGATAAATCTCGAGTAAATCTTAGAGAAGATAAAAATCAATACGATAGAACAGTAAGATCAGAATACGCTACTACAGAGAACATAGTTGGATCTGGCTTCATGAATCCCAATGAAGTCTTCAATTCGTTAACTTATAATGGTTTTGGAAAAACCTAAGTTAAAGGACAATCGACTCTAGTATGCAACTAGGAACACACAGAAGTGTGGGGATTAGGTTTTCCAGTTACTAGAGTTCTCCCTTGTATAGTATTTCAAATCAGGGTTGCTTTCAATCAAAGCAAATATAGGTTAGTAAAAAAACATTTAATATTCACAGTTCGATGAAAACCTGATTTAAGATTCAAGCTAAGTCTGCTTAAAAATAAAGCAATCAATCTCCAGCGTTAGATGGTCTTAGCTTGTTACACACAAATTAAATATACGTTCATTTAGATATGGGTTACTGTACCTAAACGTGTATATTGAGTTGGCTCAATAACAGTTACCGAAGTTAGCCATATGAACACTTTTGTCTTAACCATATTCAGCTAACACTTCTAGATCAAATATGAAGATCAATCAATCATGAAAGATAATCAAATGAATCTAATTGTGTTTCAAATAGAGTTGCTCAATTATTCACTATCTCAAAGAAATATACATGAAAAAATTGAATTGAAATCGGTTTGATTCGTAATCATACAAATTACTTATACAAGAATCAATTCATGAGCATTAAGCCACGGTTTGCAAAGATTGCATTCTTTAAATCATAAATGTTTTAGTTCATGAGAATGAGAATCATACATGACCGATTCTATAATTTCACCACTGTGTTCGCCAACCAGGTACGCGAACAACAACTCCATACGTTGGCCTAGTCATGCCGTTCACAAACCCGGTTCGCGAACAACCGTTTCGAACCAACTTAGGTAAACCCGTTCGCATACTAGGTACCGCAAACAATAGTTCCGGACCTTCTCAGGTAAATCCATTCGTGTACTAGGTACGCAAAAAAGAGTTTCGGATCTGAATCATCATAATACAGTTCGCATACTAGGTATGCAAACCGTGTTGTATCCAGACATGGGTAATTGTTCTAAACTCTCATTTCAATCATTGAAACATCCTTGGAAGAGGACAATGGTTGTCTCACACAAACCATTAGTTTTAAGTAATTTTCAAGTGATCAATACGAAACTTCCCAATCTAATATCAAATGACTGTCTCACACAAATCATATAAGATGTTCAAGGTAGCATAAAATGGTCAAGATTTTGAGGGCCATATGACCTTCTTGCACGGAAGTCTTCAAGCAGAGATTAGATACTTTTCAGCTCACTGGATATGCTCACACTTGGTGGACTTCAGCTTCATGTGGTTTAGATTATGTCACAACGACTTGGGCATACTTTCTTCGTATATCCAATAACCAATATTTTCCTCAGAGTATTTGAAATTCTAAGGAGAGAAAGTTTCTTTCATTTCAGCAGGATAACTTATCTGTTATGGAGTATAAGATTGAATACTCAAGATTGTCAATGTTTGTAACCCACCTAGTAGATACTGAAGAGAAAAATAGACGTTAGTTCTATATGGTTTGAAATCCGTGTATCAGAGGCATATTGTTGGAAATCCAATGATTAACACTTATGTTAGGGATGTTGAAAATGTCAGAGAGCTTGAGCAAGATTTATTGTCTCATAGGAGGGATGAGGATTACTTGAAGAAGGACAATAAGGTTGATCGTGCATCAAAGGTTTCTTCGGGTCAACACGGAGGTGGTAAAAACAAGCAGACGCAGAACAAAACTCCATAAATTAGTCAGTCGGAGAAGAAAAGAAAGGGGTATTGGAATCAAGGTAACCGTGGTCAAAAAATTTGGTTGTAATGAACGGGCAGTAGTTCCAGATGAGAGCGAGGCTCTTGCTGCCAAACCAATTAGCTTTTATAGGTTTTGCTATAACTGTCGTGAAACAGGGCATAAGGCATCAGAATATACCAAAGAGAAATTTCAGACAACAGATAGACGTGAGCAACCAAACACTGGGGTTGCCACCGTAATGTGAAGCCTCGTGTCTAGAGTCAACTTTTTGATATACAACCTCCTGAGACAGAGAATGCTACTTTGGGAGGTACTTTATTTATTTTAGGAGAATCTGTTAGTATTTTATTTGATACCGGAGCTATACATTCTTTCATTTCTTCTAAGTTAGTTCGCATGGTAAATCTTTCTATGAAAGTGTGTGATTTTCCTTTATGTGTTGGTAGTATGGTAGAATTGAGTAATAAGGTTGATGCTTGTCCTATTATGATTGGAGATGTTTATCATTTAGCGGATCTTTATGTATTAGAGATGGTTCCTTATGATGTAATATTAGGAATGAACTAGTTATCTTCTAATATTGTGCAATTGGATTGTGCTGACAAGACAATCACTTTTGCAAAGCCGCGTCAATCTAAGGTAATAGTTCAGACTACATCTCGAAGTTTTTTTATAGAAGCTTTCCTTAGACATATTGAGGGTGAAGTAGTAGATAATGAGTTTCTGCATATTGCGAGTATACCAGTGGTGTCTGATTTTGTGGATTTATTCCGAGAGGTTCCCGGATTACCTTCGAATATGCAAGTGGAGTTCTGCATCGAACTTCAACCAGGTACAACACTAATTGCTTGTGCTCCTTACATAATGGATCCAAATAAATGCACGAGTTGAAGTCTCAGATTGACTAAATTTTGAGTCAAGGATTTATTCGACGTAGTTCTTCACCTCCTGTTTTATTTGTGAAAAAGAAAAAGAAAGACGGTTATTTACGATTGTGTGTTGACTACCGTGAACTGAACAAGGTCATGATAAGAAATAAGTATCCTTTACCCAGGATTAGTGATCTATTTGACCAGTCGAAAGGGGATTTATGGTTTTCGAAGATCGACTTGCGATCAGGCTATCATCAGCTTCTTGTAAGAGAGCAAGATATTTCCAAGACTGCATTCCTGACTCTTTAGATAACTACAAAGAAAATCGTAAGAGAGCAAGATATTTCCAAGACTGCATGTTGGGTAGAGATAGGAGAAAAGAGATATTTGGGACCCGATTTGGTTCAACTAACTACAAAAAAAATCGTAGTGGTGAAGGATTGCCTTCGTAAAGCCCAGAGTAGGCAGAAAAGTTACGCAGATAGGAAACGGCAACCGATACCGCTTGACATTGGGGATGAAGTGTTAGTCAAGTTGTCTCCTATGAAAGGAATAATGAGGTTTGGGAAGAAAGGGAAGTTGACTCCTAGATTTATTGGACCTTTCCATATAACTAAGAAGATTGGAAATTTAGCATACCAGTTGGAGTTACCATATCAGTTGCATGGAGTGCACAATGTATTTCATGTTTCTATGCTACGTAGGCACGTAAGGGATGAGGAGCGAGCTCAAAAATCCGAACTTAATGACTTGGTTGTGAAACATGATGCCACCTATGAAGACAAGGCGATTAAAATTGAAGATCGACAAGTAAAAAAACTTCGATCTCGGGAAATACCATTTGTCAAGGTGCAGTGGAATCCACAAGGCAATCAAGAGGCTTCTTGGGAATGGGAGGATGTTATTCGTCGTTCTCATCCGCATCTTTTCAATAACGAGGTAATTTTGATTCCGAGGACGTAATCCTTTTCTATCGGGGTAGACTGTAATACTTCAAATTTTATCAACGATTATGTACGAATAGTTTTTAAGATACAACGGAGGCCCTTAGTGGATATGATATTTTATTTAGCATTATCCTAAGTGATTAGTAGGAGGAAAAGTAAATAAATTAGGTCTTTGACCCCTTCCACCTAGTTCTTAATCGTTTGTAGAATAAAATACTTATAAAAGAACTATTAAAGAATTGAAACCTAATGAAATCGCGGCCACACTTATTTTATCAGATCAATGAATTTTTGGATGGAATGTTTATCAAGTAATAGTTGATTGAGTTAAGAGCTAAACTGATATTCTGTTCATCTAAGTATATAATCAAGTTTCTGCTATTAATAAGATTTGTCTCTTTGTTTTTATTTGTTTTAGGGTAGGATCAGTCAAAGGAATATTTTTGTGCAAGTGGAGAAAACTTAATTACTACTGGTTTGAGGCAAGTTTTCTAGATATCTTAGTTCCGGACAGTTGTAGAAGTTCGAACTAAATATCTCTCTTGAACTATAATTTATGCTTGAGTTTTTAAACCATTGTTTTAATCAAACTGTTGTAGTTTTCTTAGTTGTCTGTGAGGTGAGTGCAGGTATCTATTGGATGTATGAGATGATGAGTATGGTGGCATGACATAGTTAAACTAAGTATATTAGATGTATAGTTGGTTACTGCTTGGAGATTAGCACGGTGTGTTTAATACATATATGCGAAGCTTTATGATCCATTTGACATGTTTAGGAGTGATCATTGAAATTAGCCACTTAATTCTCGTTGTAAAGTTCCTAGCTAGATTTATAGTCAGTAATGAATTGATTTCTTGGGTGAATTATTTGTTATCTAGGATACGTTGGACCCGGCGATAATGGTAGCAGTGTTCGTAGCAGTGGATATAATAGTAGTGGATATAGTAGGGTGCCCTTGGTTGATATCATTTGTTAAGTACTAAATCCTATGTATCATGATGTTAACACCAAATTCCTAAATTAAACGTAGTTTTCATGGGCACTAAGTATTGTTAGAATAGTGTTGTGAAATCTTAGACTATAATGAGGTTAGATTTAATAGTACTGTTTGATTGTGATAAATTGTTGTCGACTTAACCTATTAGCTACAGCAACAATGAGCTAATAAGTTTTTTTTGGCGTAACTGGGAGTATCTCTTGGAAGTATTACTGTTAGGAGGAGCTATACTTTTCAACTGTTAGCTAGTGGAGACCTTGGGTGTCTATGTGAGGAGTTTTAAAGGGAAAATACGATTTAGTCGCTGCAGAGCTTTGTGGACACAGGATAATGAAGATATGGATATGAAACATATTCGTTTTCCTGGTTTGTACATGAAAGTCAGTTTTGTCATAGAAAAATTAAATTTTGGACTAAATCGTTTAAATACGGACCGACTCGTTTGAAATTGGGTAAATTTGGATTAGAGAGTACCAGGCTTGAGAGTGGTGGACTAGAGCGTCCAAAGCCCATTATAAATGGGACTAAACGTCAATTTCTACTAATTTATTCTTGTCGGGCAGCTGAATTTGACACTGATATTCAATGAGTTTTTATTACATGCCCATTGAAATATTAATTAGCACTAATTTCTTAATGATAAAACTCATACATTAAAAAAGAAAGAGAAAGGTGTTTCCAGATTTTTTTTTTTTTTTTTTGACAATGCCCGCTGGGTTAAGGAGACCCAAACCAAGGAAGAAAAAAACAAACTAAAAACAACAAACAAGCAGAAAAACTGAACTATCTTTTCCTGCGCCTATGATAAATTTGTTGAGCCTTATCCGCAGCCAAAATTTTTCTGAAATCAGGAGAGAATTCTCCATGTTGAATCTCTACCCAAGTATCACTTAGATACAGCCCTGCAAGATGGTCACTGCTCTGTTTGTTTCTCTATAACAGTGAATAACTTTCCATGAAACAAACTTCCTTCTCAGATGCTTAATTCTTCTCCATATATGTAAGACATTCCAAGGCGGTTCAGGTTCAGGATTAGTGAGCAGATTATACACAACCATGGAATCTGTAGCAATGTGGATTTTTAATTTATCAAACTTGAGATCCATTTTTAACCCCAGGTCAACACCCTGTAGTTCATGAGCCAAGACTGAAATAGGGGAACTTCCTCCACTAGCAGCACTTATAACCTCTGCATTATGATCTCTAAGAATAGCACCAAAACCTTCAGCATCATCAGACTTAGAACCGTCAGTATTTAGCATAGTTTCATCAGTAGCAGGAGCAAGCCAAGTACACTCAATTGTATCTGGTTGTACAAATAAACAATCAATTCTCCATCTGCTCATAAACCATCTCATATTTATCTCTCTCCCTCTTTCTCTCTTGTGATTCTTGCAGCCCGTAGGTGTTATTGGAGCAATTACACCCTTGCCCATGATCACTCAAAAGGTATGTCTGTTTAATCACCAAGGAACCTTGTTGTCTGCTCCTCACATGCTTGTGTTGAGGGTCACAGTTCTATGGCCCAGCTCTTGCATGTGGTTGTACAGTTGTTATTAATCCTTATGAACTGACATCCTTGACAGCATTAGCAGCAGTTGAGCTCTCCATTCAAGCTGGAATACCTCCGGTACTTCTTACTAGTATACTTTTTTAAGTTTGCGTAGTGGATCATTTCAGCAGTATACTAGAAACCTTATCAGTCTCGTGGAAATAACTTCGATATGTGATTTTTATATCGTGGACATATAAGACTAAGATGATATTCATTGAAGAAAACAAGATAGATGAAAGAGAGAATGATGAGGAGAAGCCTCAATAAATTTCCTTACTGGGTTAAGTTTTTATTGTCGGAGTAAATAAGAGTACTGTTGATTAATCTAATGGAACATTAGTATCTCCATTTAAAATGTAAAGCTCTCCTCAATGTTATGCTGAAAATTATTTATTTGTTATATATCAAACAAAAGTGGCGTTAGTCGCACTAACGAACTTCCTGGTAATATCAGGTAATTTTTCGCTAAGGCCAACGTTGTCTTAACATGAGCAAGAAATGATCATGATAGTTTACTCCTTTGACTGCTCATTTTTGAAGTCACGTCTTCTAGTATAGTATATTGTGAACTCTCAATTCATCTTTGATGGTTAATTGTGCCAGGCTTTATGCGATGTAAAAGTGTTTCCAGTGTTTCCGGTTTACTAGGATGCAAGGGAACATTAGACCATGTTCTAATAAAGTCGGATAAATATTTTGTTGGTTTTCCTTCTGTATATAATCTAACTTAGTTTGTTACCACTGGATTGATTATGAGTTTCTGATTCAACTGATTTTTTCTGGAATTCTTTGTTTTGCTATTTCAGGGTGCTGTTAATGTGGTTATGGGGAATGCTTCCGAAATCGGAGACAGTCTCTTAAAAAGTTCACAGGTTTGATACACTTAGCAAACTAGATTATTCACTATATTTAAACATTATATTGCAGCAAATGTTAAAACATTAGAATTGATGGCAGATGCTGCACAAACTGTGAAAAAGGCATGTATAACTTGTTGGAGACAGTGACAACAATCGTAGTTAATTGAGAAAAAAATACTTAGCTCAACCCGACGCGTGAATGATGTTCCGTGAGATGCGATGATAATGGTAGCAGGAACTAGTAGAGGCACGTATGAGATGCGCTGACCTAAGGCAATATCGGCTGCTACTCCTCTTGTAGAGAGATGCTATAGCAGTTGGCGAGTCACCTCCAAGATACAACTACTGATAGTACTCCTCAATGTAGCATACAAAGAGAGTACTCTAATAGCTTGGAAGAGATGTATGAAGAAATGGAAAAAGTTACAGCGAAACAAAAACAGTAGCAGAAGTAAATGAGGGAGGAAGTTGTTTTTGTTTCTGTATCTTTAAATGAGCTAAAACAGTTCCTTATAAACTGTTTGAAAAGAGGTTAGCCGTTACAAATAAGAGAGGAAAGATTCTCACGCATGGACAAAAAAAACTTTTGCTTTTGTCAGTGTTTTCTCACGCGCTGGAGAAGATTTTGTCAAAACAAAAAAATCTGAGTGAGATACACGTTTGAAAATTTCAACAAAAAGATAGGTCCCCACACCCGACCGGCCGGATGGCGGCGTGCGTGCTTCGGTGCGAAGCACCGCGCGTACGGGAATGGCAACCTTGCCATAGTTTAGGTCTTCCCCCTCACACAAAAGTGTGTAGACCCAAAGGCTATGCCCTTTAGGTAACACCCATGGTATTTAAGTAAACTCTAAAGATTTTAGTCTATGTGGGACTATTGTTTTATCTATTCAAAATGAAAAAACAACTAGTGGGCAATAGGTCTATTGAAAATGAAAAAACAATAGAGCAAGAGTCAACCACATGAAGCATCATGATGATAACACTAAATACTTCCATAGACTTGCAGCAGACAGAAGAAGAAGAAGCTATATTGGTGCTATCAAGGTTAGAGGAGAAATGACTACAGTGGAAGCAGACATTAAAAATGGTATTGTTGATCACTTTCAGCAGATTTTTCAGAATATTTCTTCTAGAGCTGTTTCAATGGATCATATGAATTTCAATATCATTTCTGAGGAACAAAAGACTTGGATAGAGAATGGCTTTACAGAAGAAGAATGCTTGTCAGCACTGAAAAAGTTGGGTCAATTTAAAGCCCTGGACCAGATGGCTTCCCCATAAAAAAATTTGTTCTTTGTTGGGATATTTTGAAAGAAGATATTATGTTGGTTTTCAAAGAATTACAAGATAAATTCTTCTTGGATTGGAGGCTTAAAAACATTTTTATAGCTTTAATTACAAAAAGAGAAACAATTGAATAGATCAAAGATTTGAGACCAATTAGCTTGGTTCATGGTTTGTATAAAATTATTTCTAAGGTTCTTGCAGACAGATTCAAGGAAGTGCTTCCATCAATCATTTCTTCTCGTCAATCTGCCTTCATCAAGAAAAGACAAATCCTAGATAGTGTGCTTGTGGCTAATGAACTTATGATTCTAGAAGAAGAAGTGGGAAAGCAGGGTTGCTTGTGAAAGTGGACTTTGAAAAGGCTTTTGATCATGTTAGATGGGACTTCTTAGATGAAATTATTGCTCTTATGAATTTTGGTGAAAAATGGAGGAAATGGATGAAATGTTGTGTAGAATATGTCAGATTCTTAATTCTTATCAATGGTTCTGCAACTGGTTATTTCAAATCTGAAAAGGGAATCAGACAAGGAGATTCCATCTCTCCTTTCTTGTTCTTGCTTGTAGGTGAAGCTCTTTCATTTATGATTAAGAATGCCCAGGAACAAGTTTTGATTGCAGGCTTTCAAGTGAATGAATGCAGCAGCTAGATTGGTAAGACCCTCAGCATACTGAATCGATTCAGATTTCAAACTATACGAAGATAGAAACCAAAAATTGATTTTACCTTGGTAAGACCCTCAGCATACTGAATCGATTCAGATCGACCAGTTTTATTTCTTGGTACAAGCTGCATTAACAAACATGAAAAAAATCAATATCCCCAACAAATTCCAGATTCAAATAGCAATCCCTAATAAAATAGGTAAAACAACATCATTAACAAACATATACAAATCAAAATCCCTAATAAATTACAGATTCAAAGAACAATCCCTAATTACAGATAAAACCCTAAAGTCCTTATGATAATCGAAACAGATTTTTTTGGTGAAAATCCTAGAATCTTACAAGAAAATTAGATCTAACCAAATCCAAATTAAACAAGAGAAAAAGAAGAAGAAGTAGAAGAATCATACGCGATGTAAGGGGTTTGTTTAATTACAAAACAAATCGTTGTTGTTATCTTTCGGTTTAAATTTTGGCTTTTAGGAGAAGATTGAGAAAATGAGAAAGGGGTTTGGGTTTAGGAGCAAAGATTGAAGTGATTACTTCTGATTTTTTTTAGTTTCTGACTTCAACGAGGATATGAAAAATGGATAAAAGAGATGCGCATCTAGCAATTGAGCAGGTTAGAACGATAAGAGAGAGGAGGACAGATAGAATTTTAAAAAGGTTTGTTATAGAAAGTTGTTTCTCTCATAGTGGTTTTAGAACTCTACCAAAACCTATTAGGGAGCTCCACGTTTTTCGAAAAATACCTATCTCTAAAACTACTGTGATTGAAACAAGTTTAAGTAAAACAACTGTTGGCCACAACACTAAAAGTTATTACATCCCAACAACAGTCGTTTTAGTGAAGCCCAGGAAGTGGTTAAAAACCAATTTTCCACTAGTGATAAGACTTCAATATGTTGCTGATGTTTGACGCTCCTATGCACCACTCGAAAGTAGTCCAGCAACACCACATCTTCTACACAGTTTCGCATATAACCTCTAAGGCGGACAGAGTAATATTGTATCAACTTCGGCACTCTCTTATAAAACAGGCTCCAATTTGGTTTTTTACGATCAAAGATGCATTTGTTGCGCATAGCCCACAACTCCGACCTGATGACTAAGTTTGCAACCAACCACAGGTCACGCACCATTGTACTTCTGCCCTTAGCTGCTTTGCATGAAACAAAAAGGTTAAAGTTAGCTGCAAAACCAAATAAATCAGAAATCCAATGCCACGCACGAGCTGCAAAGGTACAATAAAAAAGAATATGCCCCAGCGACTCCTCCTCAATGCCACACAGCACACACACTTGTTTGCCAATTGAATTTTGAACCTTGATTGATCCAAAGTGGCGCAAGCTCCACGAATGAATTTCCAGTTTTGAGCATCCAAGTTAGGGTGCACTTCCTTTCTCCACAAAAGGTACGCTGCATCAAAATTGCCATGCTTCTGACGTATAAGTTCTTTAGCAGAACTCACACTAAATTCACCTGAATAATCAGGCATCCAAACTCTTGTATCTGCTCCGCCAGAAGGAGTTGGAAGCTTGTCCATATCTAATCCAGCCTCAAGTAAACACTCCAAATGATTTTCCGGAATAACCCATTGATTATCTGTCCAACATTCACTCACCAGCACCAATCTATCAAGAGTGAAATCATCTAAGATCTAAGCAAAACATTTCTCCCCATACCATGCATCATAGTAAAGTGAAGTAGACCTGCCATCACCTAGAAGCACCTTAGTATTAGCTTCCAAAGAGTTATAAACCTTTCTAATGCCTGGGAGAATGGTAGACTTCACCCCATAAGTCTTAATGCAACCATTTCGACCAAAAAACTTAGCCTTAAGATAACCTGCACACTTCTTATTAGAAGTGAGAATTTTCCACCATAATTTCATGAGAATAGCATTATTCATGGTAGCCATACGAGATAAATCAATACCCCCCTCCTCAAAAGGACAACAGATTTTATCATACGCCACCACAACAGCACGTCTAACATTAGCATCTCTCGACCAAATAAAATTCCGTATTGCACGTTCACATTGCAAAATGAACTTGTTAGGCCATTTATAAATCTCCATGTTATCAATAGAATAGCTTGAAATAACAGTTTTAACTAGAACAATACGGTCATGAAAAGATAAGAGGAAACCCTTCCAACCAGCAAGTTAGGTTTTAATCTTCTCAACCACATTGGAAATATGATGATATCTAACAGTACCAGGCATGATTTGAACTCCCAAGTAACGATACGGAAAAGTAGTTACACTCATCCCCAAATAATCAACAAGATAAGTTCTTCTACTCAAGGAACCACCACCATAACAAATCTTACATTTTTGGCGACAAACTGTCTGACCAGAAGCACGCTCATATTTACCCAACAAATCCACCAGGTTATTAATGCTTCGTAAATTGTCTTTACAAAAAATCATAATATCATCAACAAAAAAGAGATGGGTAGGAGAAATACCACCTCTAGTTACCATGTGCAACATCTTCTTCTCAGCAAAAAGCTTCGAAATGTTTTTGCTAAGGACATCTTCAATCAAGACAAAAATCAAGGGAGAAAGGGGATCACCTTGACGTAAACCTCTATTAATCTTGAAACAACCCTCCTGACTGCCATTCAAGAGAATAGAAATTCTAGCAGAATTCAAGATATGAAAAATCCAAGTGCACCATTGCTCCGAAAAACCATACCTATGAAAAACTTCCAACACAAAGGTCCAACTAACCGTGTCAAAAGCTTGGGTGATGTCAAGCTTAAGGCCAATATTACTATCTTTGCGTTTGATATGAGGCTCATTAACCATTTTCGAAGCAAGACTAATGTTTTCATGGATGTTACGCCCTTTCATAAAAGCCACCTGTTCTTCAGAAACAAGATTATCCAAAACACTTCCTATCCTAGTAGCCAAGATCTTAGTAAAAATTTTGAAGAAAAAATTACTAAGACCAATAGGACGAAAATTACGAAGAGAGTTTGCACCTCTTACCTTGGGAAGCAAAACGATTAGGCTAGAGTTCACTCCATTTGGAATATGACCAGAATCCCAATAAAAAATAATAGCCTTAATCAAATCTTCTTGAATTATATCCCAGCAGTTTCTATAGAAGCATCCACAAAAACCATCCGGACCTGGAGCACTATCAGCCCCTAAATCAAAAACGGCTTGTTTAATTTCCTCAAGAGACAAAATTTTGTCCATGGCTAAACTTTCCTCCTCCGAGATGCTAATACGATCATAGTCGAATAAACTAGCATCACCCTCCAACTCCGGCCCATTGAACTTGTCTTTATAATAGTGCACAACATGATCTCTAAGCTGGTCATAATCAGAAATTGTATTGTCGGCACTGTCAACAAGTTCAGAAATGGTGTTAGAACTTCTACGAATTCGAATGCTATTATGAAAGAAATTAGTGTTGCTTGAACCCTCCACAAGACACTGATTTCTTGATTTTTGTTTAAGCATAGTGTTCAGCTGAAGACGCGTTTCACTAAGCTTAGCCATAGCATCTTTCATGAGATTTAACTTCGTAGTATCATTAGCGTCTTCATCCGAACAAATAGCAGCTTCCTCAAACCTCAACTGATCTTGTTTTAACCGAGAATGCACATTACCAAAAATCCGAAGATTTCACCCCTTTGAGCCTCTTTAACTTATATGTGAAAATAAAATCTAGAGACCCGGTAACTGCCATATTCCAACTCTCACTAACCATGCGAAGGAAATCAGCGTGCAAGAACCACAACTTTTGAACACGAAAGAGTGCTCTTTTGGGTCTTGGAACAGCAAAAGGAAAACCCAAAAGTGTAGAATGGTCAGAAACTTCCCTAGGAAGAGCTTTACACCGCCAATTCTCAAATTTTGCAAGCCAAGCCGCATTAATAACATCACGATCAAGTTTACTTAAAATTCTATCCGTACCCGATTGTTTATTAGTCCAAGTGAATTTAGTACCCAAAGCATCATCTTCAAAAAGATTTTTGTCATCCAACCAATCTGAAAACTCATTAATAGCAGAAGTTCTTGGCTCAAGACCACCCTTTTTCTCATCTTGACGAAGGATACAATTAAAATCACCAATGACTAGCCAAGGAATAGCGTCATCATGAATATTAAGTTGCTGCCAAAGTCTTCTCCTGGTAACTTGAATATAGCTAGCATGAACAAATGAAACATGAACCCCGTCAACCTCAATCGTAATGGCATATTTGCTGACATTAACTATTGAAGGACTTATTGTATTTGAATAATAAACCCAAATATTAGCAACACTAGAAGAAGAAGCATTATGAATAACATGAGAAGAAAACCCTTTCCTTAGAAGACCGTTACTAAACGCTGCAGATCAATGCACTTTAGGTTCAGCAAGGCAAAAAAGATATGTCTTAAAATCTCTAATTAACTCCTTAAGTTTATCTTGAGCTATATCACGTGCAACTCCATTGATGTTCCAAAATAAAACTCGCATTAATAACCTTTGGGGTTTTTCTTTTTATTCAGCTGTACTGTAGAAGTATTTGAGGAGGATTTTAATCTTGGAGAAGAACCGTTTCTAGCTCTAATACCCAATTCTGAATTGTCTTCCAAATATGACAAAGATTCATTATCTCTCAAAGCATCCAGTTTTGCCTGAAGTGCCAAAAGTTGCTGATGTTTGGCTTTTCTCGCAACTTCATCAACTTTGCCAATTTCTTACACAACTGAGGATTCACCAACAAAAGAGTTTCCCAGGATATTAAACTTGTTATGAGAGATGTATTCAGAACTTCTTTCAAGAGCGTCACACGTAGGTGTAGAAAAAGATGAAATAGGAATCCTACCCGGATTAGGAAGTCTAGTTCTTGCCAATTCAACATTAACTGAATGCGCAAAAGTAGCTTGTTCCGCCATAGCTGTAGCATTACGCAATACAGCTTCGGACCTGATTAAATCATCTTGAATCTGTTGTTCCAACTCAATAGTGCCATCAACGCTCACCAGTTCAACCGGTATGTTAGTTTCAGGAGGTGATTTCTTATGCTTTCTTCCATTCTTCTTATAGTTTGCAACCTGCCACGTTGCATTGTTTTCACCCTGATGAATAACAAGAGCTTTCGGTTGCTGAGACGTACCAATTGGCTACTGAACTTCTGTATGTGCGTGCTTCTTCCTGCATTCAGACTCTAAGTTTCCAACAATCTTGCACTTGGAGCAATACTTCGGTTTCTTAAGGATTTCAATTGGCTGCAAAAAATTACGACCACCAGCTTCTACATAAACTGAATCTGTCTCATGTTTTGCAAAATCTATATCAATCAAAATGGAGGCATAATGACCATATTCATGATTTAGGGTTCGCTTGTCAACCACAATGGGCGTTCCAAGGGATTTCCCTAATGCTAGCAGCGTCTTTTCCACCCACATCTCAACATGAAGACCGGGAAACTTGACCCACACGGTAGAATGATAGGTACATTGTTTTTCATCATCAAACCCTGGATACTACTCTATCAAACGCAGTGGCTGTTCATTCACAATCCACGGATCTTTATTGCCATCTGTGTAAACCTTGTCTTTGTCTTCTTGAGATAACAGCTTGATAATGAAAAAACCATGATTCATAGGAATAAACTGAACCCTAGCATCACCAAGGATCCATTGTTGTTCCAAATTAATTTTAATATCATTAAGTTTCACACCTTTGAGATCCAGTCTTCCAATGATACTAAATCGCCATATCTGACAGTCTTCTTCATAAAAATCT
This sequence comes from Papaver somniferum, assembly GCF_003573695.1. Lineage (NCBI taxonomy): Eukaryota > Viridiplantae > Streptophyta > Magnoliopsida > Ranunculales > Papaveraceae > Papaver > Papaver somniferum. Next base: position 22,178,759 of record NC_039363.1, on the reverse strand, counting down.
TGATGAATTACTAGGGCCGGCTTACCATCTTTGACAGTAGGGTTTGGTAAAGAACTAATATCAATAGCAGTTGTAACGTAATTTTTGTTATTTTTTCCCATAACAAGTTCAGCAAAAGTAAGTTTTGGATGACTTGAATCACCCACAGATTGTTCTCCCATCCTTAATCACCAAAGTTGATCAAGGATTTGAGCGCCAGAAAGTTTTGAAAAGAAAAACCCAAAATCGCCAGAGAGATTTTAGGAGAGAGAAAATTGTCACCTGTTGTTCTGGTCTCTTTACGATACATTCCTTAGCACTTCTACTATGTTTCTTTCTGGTGCTACTGGATGCTCTATCTTCCAGTTTCTCCTTTTTGCATCTAGTAAGAGTCCCATGCTTCCAATTTTTTTAGGACTATCTAGAATATAACTAATGGGACTTCTATTGGCTTTCATTTATTTTGTTCTGCTAGCAAGTTATGGGCTGCTAAAGGATGATGTTCCATTTCAAAAATATTGTTCAAGTTTCCGAGTTAATGTAAAGATTTTTTTCCTTTGTGGATATTGTTCACATTTTTTTAGTATCAAAATTGCTCCTGATTGAGTTGTGCATATAATTCCATGATATCTGGTTTGTGACTGAAATGTTTGGAATTGTAGAGTTCTTCCCTTTTTTTTTTAGGATTCGAATCCGGGAAATGTAACAACTGGCAGTTATGCTGTGAGTGAATAATTTTTTGGGTATAGATCATTTTCAATCCATTTTAACTCTATTTGTGATTGCTAATATGAGTTCCACTTTACACTTTACAAATTTATCAAGTGTTCTGGTTTTAATGCTCCTCCCGAGGTATGACTTTACCCACTGAAATTCGAAGAGTAAGATGCGTTGGTTACATGAAAAAGAGATCAGAATGATCATTGATTTGTGTCATATTCAACCGACGTCCTTGATTTGGACATTACAATACAACAGTTTTGGGTCTTAACTGAATCACTTTGAACGATAATAGTTGTGTTTTCAATCAAAATAAGAATCTCCGCGCTCGAAATTTCTAACTTATCTGTGGATTTTTTGTTTTTGGGTGTCCTTGGAACTTGGTGGAAATGCACCCTGTATAGTCTTCGATGATGCGGACATAGACGTGGCCGTAAAAGGAAGTGTAAGTTTAATAATGTTTGGGAATTCATTTTCAGTGAGGGGAAGCTGGAATATAAACATATTTCAGCCTTTATGCTTAATTATATGAAAGAATAATCTTTTTCCTTTGTAACATCCTCAAAAATTAGAACCCTCCAGTTGTGAATGGTAGTTCAAATCTTTTATTTGTAACATCCTCAAAAATTTCAGTTAGTCCTAACATGGTCATAAAATCTAAAGACTTAAAGGCCTAGATAAAAAAATCTCCCACGTCGAACGGTGAGAAAACCCTCGATTTCTATTGGCCGAAATAGGTCCTTTTTCCAATTTTGTGAATTGTGCATCCTGGTGAAGACACTTTGCAAATGGCGGTTGGTTCAAAAAAAAACGTGTATATATAGAATTCCTTAATGACACCAAGAAATTTAGTGAAACTGTTCCAAATTCAGCCGTGCCCGTGTAAATTTGGAATTCATGACGACAAGTCAGTCCGTCTCAATTTTGGAATTCAAAACCGTTACTATGTTAGGAAACTAAGCCGTGACTTTGTTGGAAACCTAATAATCTATATAATACAACACTATCAAGTACCAGTAACAATTGTAAAGGATTCAGACATGGAAATCAATCAGAAACAAATCAATAAGCTTGAGAGTCTCTTTTTTACTCAAAAAAATCCATTGGAAACATTGCCTTGCACAAAAGGTTTGCATCTTTTGGTTTATAAAATATATGCGAAAGAACCTTCCCCGTTAAACTTGCACAATCATTGATTTTTTCTCCCACCAGAAAAGCAAATTAAGGTATAACAGTATTTTTCCTGGTTTAGACTTTTTCCTGATCTAGGAGTATATTCATGCATGTACTCGGGTGTTTTTTTTTAAGGTATCATTGACCTACGTATTTATTTTATTTGATAGGTAGTAAAGATTTGAAAGATTATTCGTCTTCTGGACGGAAGGAACATTGAACAGGCATGTGAACTACTTGAGCAACGAAAGGTAAACTTAACCATTAACCTTGTAGTAAATATTTCAAAGATTATTCGTCTTCTGGACGGAAGGAACATTGAACAGGCATGTTAATGTTGTGGTGGTTTACAGGGATACTTTTTTGAGTGCAAAGCTAAGATCAATAACTTGATGAGGTATCCATGGTGGTACTTCTGGGTCTGCAAAAAGTGTAATCATAGGCAGGGAATACAAAACAACAAAGGGTGGTGTTAAAACTGCAACGAAGAGTGCACGTCACCTGTTGAAAAGTGGGTAGTTCAATGTCATGAGTCATATGAATTTCTTCTGCATAAGGACTGATATATAATTGTTGTACAGGTTGTTGATGAACTTCGCCGTTGAAGATAACACTGGAAAGGCAGTGTTCGTTGTTGTTGTAAATCGAAACTGCATCGCCACAGGGCGGGGCGGAGACCCGCGACTCACCAAGTTAAAAGGAAAAAGAATGCCCTGTGCATAGCACGGGCACAAATCTAGTTCTGCTTAAATATACCATCGCATTTACTGCTTGCAGCGAAGTTCCGTAATAGTGGCCAAACTTGTGTCTGTGCAAATAGGATTATCGTGCAAGAAGGTAACTATGATGGAGTAAACATTCAGCAGTATGATTACTGTGTTTGTGATTTTTCTCCTAGTGTTGTGTAGCTACTTCGTTCAAGATGCAATCACTCAATGTTGTGTAGCTACTTCGTTCTCTCTCTCTAGGATTTTGTATATGTTATATTCTATTTTCCATTGATATATGCCTCTCGGATATAATACAGGTATTTATGAAAAATTCGTTAATGCTTTCGTCACTGCTATGAAAAACTTGAACTTGGGTGTGGTTTCAAAGAAAGCGTTTCACAGGTATCGATTTACTTGGCCTCCAATTTGTTGAAAAATTCTTTTTATATCCATTATGCTAAATTGATGCTAAACACTCTCTATGCAAAATCACCTAACCTCCATTCAAGTTCGAGTCCAAGCCTCTGTTCGGAAAAGGATTATTGTGGTTGTGTATTAGAGATCCACAAAAACTTTAGTAACCAGAAGGTAAATGTAAAATGTATATGCTTATGTCCAGTCCATCTATATGTTTGGATCCATGTATTTAGAGTCCAATAGTTTTTGTATCCATATAGAGTATTATAAATATATCTCTCATAAACCTAATAAGAATAAGAGAGCTTTCATAATCGTTCATGGTATCGAGCCAGAACGATCTCTCTAATAAACCCTAGCCTCAAAAACTTTTCTTTCTCATAAACCCTAGTCTTCAACATCTTTCTTCACAAACCCTATTCTAATATTCTTCTTTTTCTTCTCTTTCTCTTACTATGACAACCTCAGCGCAAATTAGTCCAGCTATATCTGAAGTAGGATCTCCAACAATTGCTGCTTCCACATCTATTAGCATTGGTTCTCTTATGTAAACTTCTGAAAAAGCACCGTACTTACCTTCTTCTACCAAAATAGTTCTCTTGGATAGAACTAACTACCTCCTCTGGGAATCTCAAATTGTTCCCATTCTCAAGTCTCAATGCCTTTACAAATACCTTGAAGATACGTATGAGATACCATCAAAAGAACTTATTGATTCAGTTAATGAAGAAAAATCACCCAATCCTGCATATGAAGAATGGGAAGTCATTGATCAAACTATCATCTCTTGGATAAAATGTTCTCTTACGGAGCCTTTGAAATCTGAATGTGTTCGTCGTGGCAATTCTCGTGAAGTGTGTAAATATCTTCGCATCACTTATGCAACTATTAATCCAGCTCGTATTCTCCAAATAAAATCAAATCTCTCAACAATCCAGAAGGGTAACTCTTCCATCTCTGAATATGTTTTGAAGATTAAAGAAATCTCTGACTCTTTGGCAGCAGTCCTTCAACCTATTTCTGATCTTGAGCTTGTATCAATTGCCCTACGTGGCTTGGGTGTTGATTGGACCACTGTTTACACTGTAGTTATTGCTCGAACTTCCCTTCCAACTTTCACTGAACTGCATGCTTTGCTTTTTCATCATGAGTCTCATCTGCAGTACCTGTAGAATCTGCAAAATAACGTTTCTGATCTCCAACAACCAACCTCCTTTTTTGTTGGTGCTTCACCTGTTGGTCGTGGTCGATCAAATTACAACAATTCTGGTGGCTCAGATTACAACAATTCTCGTGGTCGTGGCTCTTATAAATCTGGTGGTTCATCTCGTGGATGAGCTGGTGGCTTTGGACGTGGTAACTGGAACAATGGTGGTCGCAATAACTGGAATGGTGGTGGTCTTGGAAACTGGAACTCTGGTGGATGTTATAATAATTATTTTAATGGTAACTGGAATAACAATGGCTTTGGAAGAGGTACTAATGGAGGTTCTCAATCTCCAAATAACTATACCAGGCCATATGGTCGTGGAAATTGGAACTCAAATCGTGGTTTTGCAGCACCATCTGTACTTGGCCCATATCCACAGACTATCATCACCTGTCTGTGGTGTGGAGATAATGGACATACCGCTCAAAGATGTGCTCGTCTCACTATTGATTTACTTCAGTCTTTTTCGCCAATGCATGTCCAGTCTATGTCGTATGAAAATCATTGGTTTGATGACACGACTGCATCTGCTCATATGACATCTGATGCTTCTCAGATGATGAATCGGGTGGATTATAATGGTAATGATAAAGTACTTGTTGGTAATGGTAAACTTTTACCTATCTCAGGAATCGGTGATATCACTCTTAGCTCTCCTGCATCAAAGTTACTTTTGAAAAATACTCTTCATGTGTCCTTTTATTGCCAAGAATCTTGTGTCTGTTGGCCAGCTTACACGTGATATTGATTGTGTGTTTGTTTTTGACCGTGATGGATTTTGTATTCAGGATCGGCAAACGGGAGCTCCTCTATACAATGGCAAGAATGAAGATGGAATGTATCCAATCTCTTGCAGTGCTCTTCCTAGTTTCCAGCAATCATCTACCTCAGCTTTTTCTGCTACAACTATTGGTGTTCGTGCTAGCCCATCAGTATGGCGCATGCGTTTAGGTCATCCGAACAATAATGTTTTTCTTTTTCTTAAACACAATAAGTTCTTATCTTTAGATTCTAGTTCATCTTGTAGTCCATCTGTATGTTCTAGCTGTGTTAGTGCCAAACACCATCATCTTCCTTTTCAGTCTCGCACATCTTATTCGAAAAAAATTGGTTTCATTATTCACTCTGATTTATGAGGTCCTACACCTTTTCAATCTAATTGTGGTTTTCGCTACTTTCTGTTGTTTGTGGATGAATGCTCACGTTTCACTTGGATTTATTTTTGTCTGACAAAACTCATGTGTTTAATTTTTTTTTAAACTTCAAAACCATGGTTTAAAAACAGTTCTCCACATCCATCCTGGTCCTACAAACTGATGGTGGTACTGAGTATGCTGATCCTTTGAAATCTTATTTGAATGCTAATGGAATTCAAAGTAGTTCTTCATGTCCTAACACACCTCAACAGAATAGTTTAGCTGAACGGAAAATCCGACATATCACTGAAACTGGTCGTGCATTAATGTTACAAAGTGGTCTTCCTGAACATTTTTGGGCTGAATTTTATGCCACAACTACTTATTTAATAAATCGACTTCCAACCCCATATTTGTCGAATACTTCTCCTTATTTTGATGTGCATCATAGTTCTCCTAATTATGATTTTTTGAAAGCTTTTGGATGTTGTTGTTATCCTCTTTTGTCCCATTTTCTTCACAACAAGTTGCAACCAAAAACTCTTCCATGTGTGTTTATTGGTTATAGTGATCGACATAAGGGTTATAAGTGTTTAGAGGTGACTAGCAATCGTGTCTATATCTCTCGTCATGTTGTTTTTGACGAGTCTGTTTTCCCATATCCTATTGATATTGGTGTTAAGCTTAAACTTAAATCCCAATCTCCAGCCACTCGTACCCTTCTCACTTATCCTAATACAGTTTGGGCTACTCACTTTCCTTTGTCTCCAACACAACCCCATATTTCTCCTTCTACTATACCTATTCCTCCGTTGCCATCTTCCGCTACTTCTATCACTCCAACCTCTATGGATTCTCCTAATATCACATCTCCATCCTCATCATCACTTCCATTATTCAGTTCTTCGCCTTTACCTTTTCCTGCATCTTCCACTTCCGTGTCTACTTCATCTTCTCCTGTATCTGTGTCATTGGTCCCGTCTTCTTCTGACATGCCAGCTTCGTCTGATGTTCAAGAGCTCCCACAGTCGACTACTAATGTACATCCTATAGTTACCAGATTGAAGGATCATACAATTCAGCCAAGAAGTTTTAAGGGTTGTTTCTCTACAAGGTATCCTGTGTTGCAATATTTTCTATCTCAATATGATTCTCTACCTGCTGAACCCACGAGTTTCACTACTCCCTCATAATCTCCAGAATGGTGGGATGCTATGCTGGATGAAATCAATGCCTTGCTTCGCAATTTCATTGGTCGCTTGTACCTTAGCGTCCTGGTATGAATATCTTTGGCAGCAAATGGGTTTATCGTATTAAACAAAAATAAGATGGCTCTCTTGACCGACGCAAAGATGGTTTAGTTTCTAAGGGTTATTCTCAACAGTATGGAATTGATTCTGATGAGACGTTTAGTCCCGTTGTCAAGCCAGTAACTATTCGATTAGTTCTCAGTTTAGCGGTTTCTTCTTCTTGGCCTATCAAGCAACTCGATGTTAAAAATGCCTTCCTTCACGGTTCTCTTGATTAGGAAGTTTATATGGCTCAAACTCAGGGATTTGTTGATCCACGGTTCCCTAGCCATTTCTGTCTATTGCACAAAGCTCTTTATGGCTTAAAACAGGCGCCTCGAGCTTGGTATCATCGTTTTACTTCGTTTCTGCTCCACCTGGGATTCAAGTCATTTCAGTCTAATCATTCAATGTTTATCAAGAAATCGTCAGCAGGTATTATCATCCTCTTATTGTATGTTGATGACATTATTGTGACTGGTAGTGATATTACAGGCATCCAAACCTTATCGCCCAAGCTACAAACTGAATTTGCCATGACTGATTTGGGAGACTTACACTATTTTTTGGGTTTAGAAGCTACTCGTACTTATTCTGGTATTGCTTTAACTCAGAACCGATACACTTTAGATCTCTTAAAGAAAGTTGATCTCACGAATTCGAAACAGGTCTCTACTCCGGTGTCTCCATGCTCTAAGTTGCACTCTAATGATGATGTTTTGTTCTCTGATGCGACCTTATATCGAAGCTTAGTTGGTGGCTTACAATATCTTAACATGACACGTCCTGATATTACATATGCTGTAAATCAATTTAGTGAGTTTATGCATCGGCCTACTCAAACACACTTCATGGTTGTTAAACGCATTCTTCGGAATCTCAAGGGTACCCTAGGTCATGGTATTTGCTTCTGGCGTGATTCCACCTTGCAACTTACAGCTTACTCGGATACAGATTGGGGTGGTGATCCTGACACCTCTAGGTCCACTACTGGTCATTGTGTATTTTTGGGGAGAAATCTTGTCTCCAGGGGTTCTAAAAAGCAACCTACGGTTTCTATTAGCAGTACTGAAGATGAGTATCGTGACTTATCTTATACTTCAGCTGAAATTATTTGGATTGGTTTTCTATTACATGATATGGGAGTTTCTTTGCAGCAGCCTCCCATGCTTTACGGTTACAACATCAGTGCCACTTATCTGGCTATTAATCCAATCCAACATTATCGTTCAAAGACATTCAGATTAACTATCATTTTGTTCGTGAACGAATTGCTTCTAGTCTGTTGCATCTATGGTATATTTCGACTGAGCATCAGCTTGCGGACTTGTTTACGAAAGGCTTATCGTCGTCCAGGTTTCTTTATCTATGTAACAAGCTTTCACGTTACTTACCACCGCGTACAGCTTGAGAGGGGTGTAGAATGTATATGCTTATGTCTAGTCCATATGTATGTTTGGATCCATGTATTTAGAGTCCAATAGTCTTTGTATCCATATAAAGTATTATAAATATATCTCTCGTAAACCTAATAAGATTAAGAGAGCTTTCACAATCGTTCAGTAAATCATAGTAGAGAGAAGTAAATTCACACTGCAGAAAGAATGACGCTTCATCAGATTTGGGTAAGTTCAGGATTGTGTAGAAGGTCAGTTTCAGATGGCTGCAGATTAGGATTGGGAAAGAGTAAACCCAATAATTGTTGGTTAGGTCAAATATATTTTGGCATGTCAGGAAGTCTTCTGAGTCACATATTAGTGTTATGGTGGTGTTCTTCTATCCATAATTATTATGTTAATAATCAAAGGAGCGTGATTTTCCAAGTAAAAGTCCATGTTTTTTGTTTTTCCAGAGCTATGTCACAAACCTTGTACTGATATCAAGATCTGACGTGGTATCTTTGTCATGGGACACAGCTCATGTTCAAGCATAACTTTTACTTGCATATACCACCCATGAACCTTATGTATTCAGTTAACACCTGGATTTGTTATAAGTAGAGGTTTGTTACCTATAAACATAATCATTAGAGGTTAGTTTTTGTGTAACTCTGAATTATGGGTTTTTCTTTGAATTGTGGGTAATGTATAATTATGGTTTACTTTGTACAGGGTCCACTAATCAATGATGTTGTCGTGCAAAAGGTTAGTTGTTGTTTAACTATCTTTTCGTGAGAACTATATTGACTGACTGCGGTTTTCTGAATCACTCAGGTTGAATCTTTCCTTCAAGATGCTACCTCAAAGGTATGGTTTATCGCTCGTCTTCTTATTCGCGTTGACTATTATTTTTAGTCATTTCATATGCTTATTGTATTTATTTTAACAATTATTCGGATGGGAAACTTGTGTTGAGATGTGCTTGCTTAAAATTTTCCACTTTTTTTTATGTATTTTAGGGAGAAAAGTACTCCCGAGTGGTAAAAGACAGCCTTGGGATGACATTTTATGAGCCCACTATACTCGGTGAAGTCAACAACGAGATGCTCATAGCAAGGTAAATAAAACAAAAAAACATATACATTAATTTTTATAAGGTTTCATTTGCGGCTAGCCTGGTAGTAGGTATTGCAAAAGAAGAGGAAGAAGCATGTCACTAGGAGATATCATTATCTTCAGACTAATTGATAAAATAAAAAAGTATATACATTAATTTTTATAAGGTTTCATTTGCGGCTAGCCTGGTAGTAGGTATTACAAAAGAAGAAGAAGCCTGTCACTAGGAGATATCATTATCTTCAACCTAATTGATAAAATAAAAAAGCATATACATTAATTTTTATAAGGTTTCATTTGCGGCTAGCCTGCTAGTAGGTATTGCAAAAGAAGAAGAAGACTAGGAGATATCATTATCTTCATCCTAATTGATAAAAAAGTATACATCTGACATTTAAGATTAGGTGTAGCATCTGAAACGTTAAGAGATAATCATCGATTAACATGAATCCTAAGTTGCTCTCTCGTATGTCATATATAAGAAGCTATTTGTATGATTATAATGAAAATAACTTGGTTTCAAATGTATCATGTTTATGACCACCCCGTGTACATATACTTTTTCGGCCACCATCAAGAGTGCTGCCACAACATCAATGCAACTATTAAGAATGTTGGTTTCTTATCGGTATCCTATCTGATCTACGGTAAACACTGTATTAACAACCTTAACTCCTGCCATTATGACATAATTCTTACCATTTGAAATACAAAACACATGATAACCTATCCACCCTACAATCTGCATATGACTAGCTGTTGCGCCCGTGCGTTGCACGGGCCTAGACGTTTTGTAGAGAAAAGTGAATCTCATCTTACTCTGGGTTCATTAGATATGCTTACTGAACTTCCAAGGAAGAAAATGCGTTCTTTTGGTTTGGTGCTGGTAATTTTTTTCATTTTGGACGTCCCAAATAGTTTATGGTGCTGGTAATTTTTTCAGTGTGGACGTCCCAAATAGTTTATGTTGGTTGTCCTAAAATCTATTTTATGGTATCTTCCAACATTAGATGTGTAGTATATGTTACAGAAAAAAATAATACTGTAAATGGGAACAAACTATCATCAAAAGGAGGAAAAGATTGATTATCGATCTATGAAATTTGATCCACGCAACCTGTATCAATTGATAGATCTTTCAGATAACCATACCAAAAACAAAAAGATTATATAGCTAAATTGATAAAATTTCATAGCACAATGTAAGTTCAAAAAATAAGACTGCACTATGAGAATTTCAGTGTCATGCTTATATTTCGATTGACGCTATAGCTTCGTCTTCCTTATTCCAAAGATATGTAATTCCTTTCCTTCATTTGCTTTCGTGATTTCTTTATCTTGGCGTCAAGTCCATTTTTGATCAGCGGCTACTTAGGCTAACTTTTTGGCAATATCGACAAAAAATAAACGCTACCCAAGTCTCAAACCCAAAACTCTATCAGAAATGTAACTATAAATCATTAAACTATAAATTTGTGCTCTTGGTGGCATTAAATTTAATTTTACATGCAATAGCTAAAAAACAGAGAAACGTAATCCAAACTAAAGCTTGGACAAGTATCCATTTAGTGATTTCCATCCAAGTACAGCATTATGGATTTACTCATAGTAATATACTATGTGATATTTAGAGGAGCATGTATTACTCAAACTATGTTTAGAAAGCCATGCACGATGTTTAGAAACCTACCCGTAACGCAGCTTCAAGTAAATGACATATAGATATTACACTTAGATTTACATTTATACTTACAAATAAATCTAATGAAGTATACCTAATTATGCCAGTTGTAAGTATGATCCAGTCAAAACTGTAGTAGAAAAAATGAAAAGTTCCAGTAATTATTGATTAATTCCAACCAAACATAATATCATACTAATAGCATGCCTAACAACAATGATGAAGTCTAAGAAACCAAACTGCAAGTGTATGACCAAACTGCAACAACAAAAGGAAAAGTTCTTTTCATTAGTACAGAACAGAATATCTAGATTTAATCATATTTGAGTGGAACAGCCCCATAACGGTTGTTTCGATAATGAAGATACAACCAAAAAAAGGCCCAGATTCTCTGTGGTGTACCTGCTACTTAATGCAAAATAGTTTTGAAAACTTGTTAAATCCAACACCAATATGAAGGACTACCCCAAAAAAAACATGACTACTCACTGGAATAGTATTAGTTTTCCTAGCTTGAAATGGGTTAGCAGTAATACATCTAACAGGATATGTTTTTCATGCAACAAACATTAGATGTACAAATGCTAACCAAGTTCAGTTAGGAATAGCAGTTTCTCTCTCTCTCTAGTACGGAATGGCGACACCAGTCGGCAAAAAAACAAAAACAAAAAAAATCCAATGAAATGGGCTTTCACTTTTGGTCCAAAGGATTTTCAGTTTTAGTCCTATATATTGTTCTTGCACAAATTAGAGGCACAACGCTAGTTTTTTCATTCATACATGAATGAACCACAATTCCCATTAGTGCAACACATTCTTCCCCAGCTTGATCAGATGAAGCCTACATCATAAAAAAAAAATGACAAAATTGAAGCCCATGTTGTCTTAAGAATAGTCATTAACAATTTTCATCAATGTGGATTGCACTGTTAATCTTAACCTTACCATGCATAGAATAATAACTAATACCGACTAACACAAATTGTGTACACAATTGTGCACGCATCAATAACACAAATTGAATCCTTAAGAAGGAAAAGACAGCACAATATAGTGGTCGACATTCTTAAAGCAAACCAAACAAATTTGACAAACCAAACCGAGAGAGACTACAAATTTAAATGTAGAAACAATCAAATTCTAATGACGTCTATACTGTATACTAAGAAGAATTTATATTTAGTTCAGCCAAAGTTCAAATTCTTATTATCTTAATATTTTAGTATAGTTTTGTTGCAGAGAACAAAAGGGAACCCTGTATACCGTTTTGTTGCAGAGAGATTGGCCCTCGCCTGCACAATTAAAACAAAACAATACTAATGTACAATTAGATATCCTAATTCGAAACTAAGAAAGTAAAATTCAAATGGAACAACCAAAACGAACTAACAATAATCTTGGTTAGGTTGTTCTGATAATCCAAAAATAAAAAACCCCAAATCAAAATAAAGAAAAGTACCCTAAAATCACATCTAGTGCAGAGAAATTAACCCCCACCAACAAAAGTCTGTTGAACAGCCCAAAACCTCATATGTATGGTTCGAACTGATGATATTCACTTGCAAATCCACATCTTTATGCTTAAACCTTCACCTGCGATGTAAAAAAAAAAATAGCAGGAAAATAATCAACAGGGAGGACGGAGAAAAATAATGAAAAGAAGGGGAGGTGAGGAGGCGGTAAAGAAAAAAAAAAAGAAGCTGGCAGTTAGGGTTTGCTTGCGGAAAAGAGAGAAAAATTGGGTTGAAAATATGCAAGATTGGTGGTGCGAAAGAATGAAGTTTTCTATTGATTTAAAATTCTAAAGTGGGGCCAGAAGCTCTAAAAAGAGAGCTTGATTCAACTTTTAACCACAGCAGAGGAAAATCATCTGAAATCTTTTTATTAACTAGGTGTTGCGCCCGTGCATTGCACGAGCTCAAATTGTTCCATCTGCCGACTAAACGGATGCACGGGCTCAAATTGGTAAAAATAAGCTAAATATATGTTTACTTAGTTGGAGGATTTACTGATTGTTACAGAATAAAGAATTTTGACATATCTGTAGATCATTCTCTAATTCGATTCCCTCTCGTGGTGTAGGCTAACAATGTCCCCGAGCTTTGCAGCTGCCTCACTATTGCACATATGTTATGATTCCGTCATTGATGAATTCAATCTCCTTGTGATGGCTACACCTTAGACCACTATAAATTTCCAAGTGACATTGCTTTTGAAGCTTCCCGACTGTTGCACAAATGCTATATTTCCGTCATTAGTGGCTTCACATCCTGAGCAACCGGCGACAAATACTGCTTGGAGTCTGAAATAAAATGTGTCCTCATCATGTATCATCAATATAACCTGCGCAACACCTACAAATACTGCTATATTTGTGTTTAGTATGAATTTCTTTAGCTACACTTTAACTCAACTGTGGACCTTCAAACACCAATTCTATTTTGAGTTCTCAGAATGTTAAATTTATAAAATTAACCTTGACCATTAACCAATCCAGAAGGAAGGTCGAGCTTAAATGACCCTGCTTGGACAAAATTTCAATTTATTATTTACTTGATGTTGTTATACCCTACAACATTCAATATAAAGTTTTATAAGTAACTACTCATCTATCATCAATCAAATTTACATCTATGGATAAATTTCTATTCATTTTAGCGTGCCCAGAAACACACATGTTTCTTCAATGCGTATTCATCATACCTTTCAGAAGTAGGTTATTCATCATCTATTGAAACACATGTGATAAATCTGATGCCAACCTCCATACACATCACCTATTAAGCAAAGGGACAACAATCAGGTTCATGAATGAAGGCCCTAATAGACACATATAAAATGTTCACAACATTTACCTCTCTGTGGAGAGTCTCATCAAGTTCCTAGCTATCATCAGGAGTAGTTTCGTTTTCCTATAACTGTGCTAAACAAACGAATCCTACAAAGCATATATATTAGAATGAAACATAGAAGCTCAACGCTTATTGCCAGGACCAAAGAGATTTATCTAATTAAAATATAACTATAATCAATAGGGGTCATAGCCTCCAATAACACATATACTGCATTAGGGAGGTCTAACAACAGAACCCCATGATTACTATAGTGTACCTGTAGACTTATGAATCACAAATATGGTTTAGGACCCGTCAAGATCACCTTCTTTTTTTTTTTAACAATGCATCATTTGATCATTTTAACATTTGATCAGAAACCAAAAGGAAAAAAAAATACCGCATTTCTGCACCATTAGTTTACAACCATCTCTTCCTTCTGTTTGGGATCGAAGTCATTAAACATCAATTGTAATTCAGCAATTAAACACATCTAATTTCCATAATTGTTTTGGGTTCTATTGGATTCTACTATCACAATTTAATCATAAGAAACATTAATACCTTTAGACTGCGCCAACCGTCTTGGTTACTGTTTCTATCAAACAACATAAAATAAGAAACCCTAATTTGAATGCAAAAACATGGAGTGAATATCAAATAAAATCATTTAAACCATGATATTATCAAATGCCTAATTATACATTCTGATTCTGACAACCCCTACTGTATCAAAAATTAAAAATCAGTCCGAGAACCCAAAACAACGTAAAATTCAAAACTCTAACTCGAATGCAAAAACATAGAACGAATAACCAAAACATTTCCTGGTTCGTTCTGCTAAAAAAACATTACCTGGTTCGAACTTGTAGACCTCATCTGCAAATCAAAAACACTAGCTAGTTAACCTCATCTGCAAATCAAAAACACCGGTTAGTTAATTCAAATCCGCGACTTAAAAATCCCCAAATTTTATAAGTAGAAACGGTAGCAGAAGAAATAGTTTTATGAGAGGAAGAGGAGCGGATGCTGGATGCGAGGAGACTGGAGAAGGAGAAGAAAGAAACAACAATTATTAGGGTTTGGTTATACGAAAGAAAAAATAGGTAGAGAAGTGGATGCGGTGGAGAATAAAGGCAAAGAAAGAATCGGTGGTTCGGTAGAGAAGTGGTGTGGAAATATGAAATATATTGGTGGTGTGAAAAATCAAAAAGTTTCTTATTGGCTGAAATATATCTTGGTGGGGCCAGAAGTTCTTAGAACTTTGTTCATCTTTTAACCACAACAGAGAAAAATCACCTGAAATCATATAATTAATATGCAGTGGTGGTGTACTGAGCCTATGCTGCAAAATAATAGGAGTAACGCTTTCACTTTGCTGTAGTCCTATTTTCAGAAAACATGATAAACTTAAAACCTTGATAATGTTTCTAAATAACCCTCATTTGGGCAGCTGGTGAGCATTTGTACATCACAATGAATTTTGGTTCACATTTGAAACCGTCAATCATTAATTAGAGCTGGTGCTTCAAAGTTTAGTTTAGTTCACCTCAAAAATCACCAATCATTAATTAGTGTTACTTGACCAAATGTGATCAAAATGGATGCTACTTGACCAAATTTGTCCCCAAATTGGAAAACAAAATCATCAGTCCTAGTAGAAGCTTGATGAGTGACTATATATGATAATAGGACAAGCACAAAAAATTTTGCTTTATGGGTATTGATTAGGAAGAACATTTAATCGCTATAATACGTGATATTAGGTAAAACACATTTAAAAGTTTGTTATATTTGGATTTTAGAAGTTGAAAGAACTGAACGCATACAAATCGACTAGTGGTTGTGGTGCGTACACAACTCTGAATTGCTCGCATTTCAAATTGGTTCCGCAATATATCTTATCAAGGAAATGCTATCTAATACGTACCTTATAATACCTTGCTGTCTCGCCTCGACTTGCACATCTGGCTTGATTGGGGTATACCCAGATTAACTGGGGTATACCCAATTTTAAAGGGACTCTTTTTAAGAGTTTTAGGGGGAGTCCTAATGGGTAGGTTACAAAACTACCCTTACCCTTTAAAAACCTATTATCCTAAATCATTTTTAATATTTTCATTTCATCTTCTTCTTCTCCTCCACAACCATACCGGCTCCATCACCCCTACCACCACCAAAACTCGTCGATCAATTCATTAAAATCGTCGATTCGAAAACTCCGATTAATCTTCATCAATGGATCTGCCACCACCTATGGCTAGTAAGATGAAACAAAAAAATAGAAAGTGCAATGAATACAATCCCGAATTTGCAAAACTAATTCAACAAAAATAGAAGAAAAAAACGGTTGAAAAAGAAGAATTTGCAGGCGCTGAAACACGAGAAATGGTGCGATTAAGAAAGTAAGGGCATACTTAAATTCACTCTAGTACTTCGATTTCATGTTTGCATGTCAAATTAGGTCAGAAAAATCGAAATTGTGAATTGGCAGTTGCGACTCCGGCAAGGTCGATAACAATCGACCTTGCCGGCTTTTCATAGTTAGGGTTTGGCCGACAGGCTCTTTGGTTGAAGTACTTTCCGGCTGTTTAATGTCTGCAACTGCTACTATCAGGGCCTGCAGGTTATTCAAATGTAGACCTTGCCGGCGTCAGTTTTTTAATGAAGCCGGCATGTTATTATTTTTTACCTTGTCGGCTACTTGTTTTGAATATATTGGTTCCTGATGCCTTGAATTTTTAAAACCGGAATGGTATTTATATAAAACCATGCCGACGGTTTGTCAGCCGGAGATGTATGGGTTATGGACCTTGCCGACCTGTAATGTGAAAAATCCTTGTTTCTACTGTGTTCATATGTGTTATAAGCCGACGGGCTATTTTAATGATACCCTGCCGGCTGAAGTTTGGCCGACATGTAATTTAGATATCGACCCTTCCGGCCATGTTTCCGCTGGATATGTTATATTTGTAGACCCTGCCGACCTGTAAAATTTTTTTCTTAATTGTTCTTGTTCAGGTTGGAAAAGGCAAAGAAGAAAGCTCTGAAAGCTCTTAGTCCTCCTTCAAGACCTCCTCGTGTTGGTGATAAATTCTTTACTTTAACACATCGAGGGACATACGTTGTGCTGGGAACGACAAAGATCCGTATAACGAATGATTCTGAACTACCATCTGAACCCAGTTATTCAGAAGAGACTCCAGATGAAGACCAATCAATTCCATCTGGTAGAAGAGGTGATGATGATGATGTTTATGAAAGCACTATGGCTGCTGGAGGAGGTAACAATGATGATGATGATGGTGATCAAGACATCCCTGATGTTGGAGGAGGTAATGATGATGATGATGATGGTAATGGAGATAAAGGTAAGAATATCCAAGATGAAATTTTTGAAGAGGAAGAGGAACAAGAAGAAGAAGAAGGAGGTGGAGATGGAGAACAAACTCTAGCTATTGTTCAACCCACCGAAGCTTCAGCTTCAACTTCAGGATAAGGAAATGCCGCAAAATCTTATGAAACTCCGAAACGCCATCGACAAATTGACTGCGGAGGAGGTGATATTTGATCCGTGTCGAGATGCTAGAACTAAAGGTTTAATCCAAACGAGAGATGAAGTTGCATTATACTATGGACCCTTGATGACTATGTATGATTGATATTCAATGTACGATCTGCATCGGGTATTGCGACAATTGGGTTACATCCAAGAAGAACCTCATTTCGATGAAGAAAAGACGTTCTTTACTGTGGACATGGCTGAATGCACCACGTACCAAAAAAGTATTAACGTCGCTTACGATCCAGCAACAACTCAAGAACATTGGGACGTTAGACGTGGTCGTAAAATCGATGTGAGTCTTTTGGACGAGGTGACCACCGGTCATGAAGCTACTGAGAAATACATGGTGTGGTACTTGGGTTTGGCTCGTCCTACTGTGATTAGGGAAATGACTGCTGAAGAACTGGCTCGTAAGAGGAAGATGGAATCGAAAGACCCAGCAACAATGCTTAAGTTCTTTGTAAGTATTTTATAATTGCTCTTACTATTTTTAGACTGCATTATCGAATAATTCTATTAATTGTTTGTTGTTTAATTGAAAATAGAAGGAGCAATTGAAGACCTTTATGAAGGTGTTGTGTTGCGCGAAAGACAGAGGAGATCCTTTGTCGATTGAAGAGCAAAGCAAGCACATTGACTATGCTTGCAATGTTGACAATGAGGATGCCCATGTATTGTTCAAGAAACTTGAGGCTGAAGTAAAGGTGGAAGAAAAAGCTAGGAGGGAAGCACAAGCCAAGCTGAATGCTAACAAAAAGAGGGCTCGTAGTGGTCGTGGTGGTGAAGGTAGCAGCAGTGGTAGTGTTCCTAAAAGGAGCCGTGTTCGTGGTCGTGGTCGTGGTTAATGAATGATTTCCTAGTTTATTTCTTTATGTTATGATGGAAAAATGTTTTTTTAAGGTTTATGGGACATGTTTTCGTATTTTGGACAAAAAGTGTCGAATTTCTAGTTGTTGAATGAATGGTTTGTTTAGCTATATAAAGTTTCAATACTTATGCCGGCAAGCTTCTTTTAAGTTACATTGCCGACTGTCCCATGGCAGGCAAGGTTGTGAATTGTCATACTGTCGGCCCTGACAACGTAAATTGTGTAGTTACCAGGTTCGGCAAGGTAATACGATTCCTACGTAGACGGCTGTTTACTTGCCGGCAAGGTAATATGTTATCGACCCTGCCGGCTATGTGTAGAAAAAAAACCTTTCTCTTGATGCCTAAAATCTTATAAGGTCGGCATGGTAACAAAATTCAAACCTTGTCGGCCGAATCCTGGCCGGCATGCTAATGACCGAATACAGTTCCGGCGGATACACAGAAGAAAAACCTTCTCCTGATGCCTAAAATTATATAAGGTCGGCATGGTAACAAAATTCATACCCTGCCGGCCGAATCCTAGCCGGCATGCCAATAACCCAATACAGTTCCGACGGATACACAGAAGAAACTGGTCTCCTGATGCCTAAAATCATCATCAGGTTAGCATGGTAACAAAATTCCGACCTTGCCGTCCTGACTTAGTCGGCATACTGGTGAAATAAAACAGTGCCGGCGGATTTTAATTTCAAATATTTTGCAAGTACAATTTCATTGATTGATTTGTACTTGGGCACTATAATGGCCAAATTTGGCCACCATCCTATAAATACACTACTTCTCTCTACAAAACAACATACAAATAGTTCCATATACTCTCCAAAGCTCATATAATCATACAATCCATCTAACTCAACCAATATCTAAACAACAATGAATTCATTTGATTCAAATGAATATTTGGTAATCACCAAAGCTTGGTACGCGAAAACTCGAGTTAGAAGGCAATCCTCCGTAAGTGTGGATGTCGTAACCTTTTGGGATAGGGTACATAACAAATTTAGGCAAGATTTTGCGAATCCTAATGGAAGAAGTGTTCAAGAAGTCCATGATCGGCACCAAGTAATCGAAAATGCCATACTTGCTTTTTTAGCTCTCCAACCCCTGATTTTTAACACTCGCCCCTTCAACTTGCCCATTGCACAATTTGTGAGTATTTTTGTGGTTTGTTTTACGTAACCCATGTTGCTTTATCTTCCAATGAAACACCATTAACAAATATAATTTTGTTTTTGTAGCACAGAGTCGTGAAAGCGCGCTACTTGGAGGTAAAGGAGGAAGCATTCGCGTTCGATGCAAGCTATCACTTCTTGACCGAAAGAATCCCGGAGGATAACCCGGACTACTTGGATGCTGTATCGTCTTCTTCGGAGGAAGATTGATGGCTTTAAAATTTTTTATATAGGTTTTGTGGGTATGCCTCTATGTAATCCCTCACGAGACTATAACTCGTCCACTAGGGTCGCCTAGGGGTTCAAAGGCTTGATGCACATGCTAAGTGCATTCGTTTTTCCGTCGACAAGGATTAGGTTTTATGTTTCGATCAATGTAGTAACCAAAATTGAATGAATAAAGTGAATTACATCTTCCCATATTTTGTTTTCTGTTTCGTATAAGTACATGCCGACATGGTTATAAATCCTTATCATACCGACTACATGTCAGCCGGCAGTGTTAAAAATTATGTTCATGCCGACCATATTATCGCCGGCATTGTAGGAAAATTTTCCATGCCGACCGTAAAATTCTGGTCCATGATAGTCGGCATATTCTTCATTCAAAGACCCTTCTGGCCGAAAATCGGTCGGGGTATTCTGCATCCGAAAACAATGTCGGCCTCTCTTCGTCGGCAGCTTATTCAAAGTAGACCTTGCCGACAAACTTTGGTCGGCATATTTTTCAAACGTTTAACTTGCCGACCTTATGCATTTTCAAAACCAAATTTTTTGATCGAAATCAAACTCATAAGACAGATGAAAGGTTTAATTTATTGAATTCATAATTACAAAATTTTAATCTAAACTCAATTAATTAACCTAATTAGAATTTTAGTGTTAATTAACCAAGGGCATATTAGCCATTTAGAAAATACAAGGTCAAGGGGTGGCTTGGTTTTACTTCAAAATAACCAGATTTTGTCTTATTGGGTATACCCAAATTAGTTTGAGTATACCCCAATCTCGCCAGGTTGCACATCACCTTAAATATTCTTTACTATTCTCTCCTACATCCAAGAAGTATTTGGCCCTGTTGCACCTCTTTTCCGTTTCAAAACTGAAGAGGAGGAAATTTACATTTCTAATGACACAAATGCAGGTAAATTTCCATATAATTGTTTCCTTCTGTCATACTTCCTAAAAGTTCAACGTTGCAAGGAGTTCCCTTTTCTGCAGTGATTTAGTGAAGCTAGTTGCTGTAATTAGAAATAACAAATGCCTATGGTGTTTACCTAATTCATGGAAGTGCACATTAATAATTTAGTATCCATCGAAGTATTCCATGTGCAAGACTTATTCAATAGAAAGTAATATTGTTCTATGTTTTTCTGTGTGTATATTTAGGACTTGTTGCTTATGTTTTCACAACAAATGTCCAACGTTCTTGGCGTGTATCTGAAGCACTAGAGTATGGAATAGTTGGGGTCAATGAAGGAATAATATCAATAGAGGTGATTAATTTGTGGGAAATTTATTCCCATTCACATCATTACTGCTCTTGATAATGCCGGCCCATAAGCTCTTACCTACGGCCTTTTTTGTTGGAATAGGATATAATGCTCTGTTGTTTCCCCCAAACTTTTGATGTACTATTCTTCTCCACAAATCATTCTCTTCATTACCATATCGCCAAATCCACTTTGCATGCAAGGCTCTGTTCATGAGTCTTAACTTCTTTATTCCCACACCACCACCTTCCTTAGACAAATTTATCTTCTTCCAACGAACCCATCCCTTTTTAGGTTTACCGTTCAAGGTACCCCAAAGG
Organism: Papaver somniferum; assembly: GCF_003573695.1. NCBI lineage: Eukaryota > Viridiplantae > Streptophyta > Magnoliopsida > Ranunculales > Papaveraceae > Papaver > Papaver somniferum. Next base: position 22,157,695 of record NC_039363.1, on the reverse strand, counting down.
AATTGGCGCAGGATTCTTTCCATTTTCTTTTCCATAAATGCTGACATTTGAAAGAGTGATAAGTAATATGTTGGTAAACTACACAGAACACTTTGTATAAGCATGAGTCTACCCCCTTTTAAAGATACTTCCACTGCCAACTTCTTCTGAAATTTTTGTAGTATCACATCCCAAACCCCTACGTACTTTGACTTACTCCCCAATGGGATGCCAAGATACTTTAATGGGAACGAAACTATAGGACATCCAAAAACAGCTCCACTCTCAACCATGGTTTCTGCACTCCCTACTGCCACCAAAGCGCTTTTGCGAAAATTTACTTTCAACCCAAAAATAAGCTCAAAAGGAAGGAGTACATTTTTGAAATTTCTTACCTGATCTACATCATCGTCAAGGAACACGAGAAGATCATCCGCAAACTGTAGATGGTTAATTTCAGGTGCATCGGGTGATGATTTTAAACCTGAAAATAACTGCATTGAAGATGCCTTCTTAATCAAAATGGACAACACTTCCACAACCATAATAAAGAAAAACGGTGACATTGGATCGCCTTGTTTGACACCTTTGAACTCCAAAACAGATTTGATGTAGTGCCATTGATTTCCATTGAAAACCTTGTCGATGATAGACACCATTTAATCCAATTGCGAAAAATATTTCCAAAACCGAACCTAGACATGGTGTAATCCATACATCCCAGTTAACATTATCAAACGCTTTTTCCAAATCCACTTTCAAAACCAAACCAGGCTTACCATCTCTTTCTCTAGAATCAATAATCTCGGTGCAATTAATATTCCGTCAGTAATCTGCCTATTATCGACGAAAGCTCCTTGAAATTCTGAAATAATAAAAGGAAGTACCTTTTTTAGCCTATCTTCCAAAAGCTTCGAGATAACTTTGTATATACCCCCTATCAAACTAACATGCCTGAAATTATGCATGCTATCAGCTCCTTCGCATTTAGGTATGAGGATGATGTTTGTACAGTTCAATCTCCAATCAACATTACTTGTACGCTCAAATTCCTTCATGACTGCCATTGGCTCCATCTTAATGATATCTCACACCGCCTTGAAAAATTCCATTGTGTATCCATCCGGTCCCGTTGACTTGATTATTCCAAAACTCCATATTACATGCTTCACTTCATCCTCCTCGAAAGGTTTCTCCATCAAAATGCTATGTTGCACACTAATCTTCGGCATTTCAAGGTCATTAAAAATTGGTCTAACTTGCACCCTCTCTGTAAACACATCCATATAAAATTTCTTTGCCTCCTCATTTATAAGGTTTCTATCATGACTCATAACATCCTCAATTAACCATAATTTTTCTCTAATTTCTTTGGTCTAACCAGTTATCGTTCTTTGTTGTTTCTTATTGTCAGTTTAATTTTAACCATAATTTTTCTCTTTGTTGTTTGTTATTGTCAATATATATTTTAATGGTTTCTTTATTATTTCCCACATGATGCAGGTTACGTACGTGTGCATGGGGAACATAGGTGGTAATGCATAATTTTGGCCATCCTTTTTTCCATGTATCACGAGAGCTGAGTATATATTCAGGCATAAGTATGGAGAAAAATAATTTTATATTTGTCTGTTTGTTCTCACTTAGGTTTCTTAACAGTTTCTTCTAGAAGTCGTCATGTACTCACTTTCTTCATCATTACTCAAAATCTTCAAGACGTTTGTCATTGAATATGTTGCATAGATTAATAGTTGCATGTTTAAATTGTTTTTCATGTACAGTGTGAAGTAGTACAAAGCAGTTGAACCTCTTTGTTAGGACTTGATTTTTATGGGTTGTCTTTTTGCACGTTTTTTTTTTTTTTGCTGAATCACATTTTTTTCATTTATTGAACAACAAAAGAGTTACAAAAGTTACTATAGCTCTCAAATACAAACAACACAAAAAAAGAGAAGCAAAATTTAACTAAAATGTGAAATCAATCTAGTAACTAATTTAAGCTCCTATTTTGAAAAAAGGAGATTATCTGGAGTTCATAATCACTATTCCATATGCTCCCCTTCATTCTTGCACCATTGTCTGGAACTGTTTTAATAATTTTTCTTTTGAAACTTCGTATATGGGCTTCTCCTCCTTCAACGAAGATTTTGTTCCTTTGAAACCAAAGATATCTCATAGTAGTGCAAGTTGTAGTCATCCACACTTCTTTAATGATGGGACTGTGATGTTTTGCTGGTGAAAAGATATCAGAAAAGAAGAATGGTCTTGGAAATTTGAAGATACCTCTTACCCAGTTCCAAATCTGTATACTGAATTCACAGTTCCATAAAGTATGCTCCATACTATCCTGATCTGATTTGCATACATAACATCTGGATGGCATTGCATAACCCTGTTTTCTTTTTATTTCATCATCTACATAAAAATCCTTGTAGCAGTTTCCAAATGTTACTGGCAATACTTGGATGAAATATCTCTAGATATGAGAGGACCAAGCTACTTTATGTTCCTTGAATCTGATCTTCTCCACTGCCATTGATGTATTGAATTTTCCACTGTTATGTAAATTCCATACTATGGAATCAGCTCCACTGCTAATGTTAGGCATGTTATAAATATGTAAGAGCTGTTGCAGTTGAGCAGGAATATACCATTCATTATCATTAATCAAATCCTGAACTTTCAACTGCAGATTATTATGAACAAAATCTGTATAAGCAACTTCATTAATTAAAGGAGATTATCCATACCATGTATCAAACCACACTGATATGTCAGTTCCATTGCCAACACACCAAGTAATGTCTTCTTGAAGTACAGTCCAAGACCATTGTAATCCTGCTCTTACTGAAGATAATTTCCAACCTGAAAACCAAATTCCATATTTGTTTTTGAATTTAGCAGCAAAGAAAAGAGCCCATTCATCTGAAGAAGAGATCAGTTTCCACATCATTTTCATAAGGAAAGCTCTATTAATAACTTCTAGCCTTCTAATTCCCAAGCCTCCTTCATCATATGGAACACAAAATTTCTTCTAAGATAGATTTTTATACTTTCTAACATCACCATCCCCTGAACATAAGAAATTCCTTATTAACTTTTCACAAATCTTGATAATGGAAGATGGCCATTTGTAAACTGCCATATTATATAAAGGATAACTGTACAAAATTGATTTAATTTGTACAAGTCTATCATGAAATTATAATAACTTCCCTTTCCAAGATGCAAATTTGTTTTGAAGCATTACTACAATTGGCCAAACCATTTCAGTAGTGACTCTTCCAGGAGCTAATAACCAAGATATTTATCAGGAAAGCAAGAGATGTCCATATTAACAATTCTGCTAATCTATTGTTTTCTGATTGAAGAAGTTCCATCTATGAAGCATTTGCTTTTAGATTTATTAATCAACTGACCAGAACTGTTTTGATAATCTTCAAGCAACTTAAAAAGACATTCTAGATTCTTGTTAGCTCCATTACAGAATAAAAAGACATCATCAACAAAAAAGAGATGAGTTGGATAAATTCCATTTCTCACAACCATTGGAGTTATCTGCCCTGTATTTACCAAATTTGTGATATTCCTACTCAAAACATCTTTCATAAAAATAAACAAAATAGGGGATAGAGGGTCACCCTGTTTGAGACCCCTATTTATTGAGAAGAAACCACATGGTCCACCATTGACCATAACTGACAGTTTTGCATACTTAAACATAGTTAACAACCAACCACACCAACTTGGGAAAATCCATATTTTTGCAGAACTTCAAAAAGAAATTCCTAGCTTACAGAGTCATAAGCTTGAGATATATCTAGTTTAAAAGCCACATTACCTCCTCTTCTTTTCTTCTTCATTTCATTCACCATCTCTGAAGCTAGAAGTACTTGTTCTTGAATGCTTCTACCTTTGATATAAGAAGCCTGTTGTAGAGAGATTAATTTCACCATAAGTCCATCCATTCTTGCAGTAATAAGTTTTGTGAATATTTTGAACAACACATTGTTGAATCCAATTGGCCTGAACTGACTTACTTTCTTTGCTCCTGCACATTTATGTATGAGAGTTAAAAAATTTGATTTAAGTCCTTTGGGAATAAATCTTCTTTTCCAGCAAAATTGTATTGCTTCCTTTATGTCCATTTGAACCATTTCCCAAAAACTTTTGTAGAAAGCAACAGCGAAACCATCTGGACCAGGTGCACTATCTGGATCCATTTTAAAAATAATTGGTTTTATCTCTTCAATAGTTGGAATGGAGTCTAACATGTCTTGGTCTTCAGATGTAATAACAATTGGAATGACATCAAGTAAACCTTCAACAATATTAACATCTTGAGTTTCAAATTTTTGTTGAAAATGTTGAACTAAAGAATCTGCAATTTGTGATTGTTCACAAATAATATTTCCATGGCTATCTTCTAGTTCACTGATCAAATTTTGTTCTTGTATAATCTTCATTTTAGCATGAAAATATCCAGTATTTGCTGATCCATCTGTAATCCATTTTTCCCTTGATTTAAGTCTCACAAGTATATTAGCTTGAACCTCTCTATACTAGCATGTTCATTCTGTGCTTCAACCAATTTAGCCAAAACATTTTCATCAAAAGGATTTTTGTCAGATAACTCCATTGCACTTTTAACGTTATCTTCAGCTTCCTTAATTTTTGTATGAACATTACCAAAAACTCTCCAATTCCATTCACTTAAGAATTTTTTTAAACTTTTAGGTTTCTGCATGAATATGAAAGCAGGATCTCCAAGTATAGGTTCTGACCAAATTCTTTTAACCTCTGACAAAAAGGATGGATGATCAATCCACATTTTCTGAAATATCCAAGGAATATTCTTTGGTTTGGGTATACTTGCACAATCTCCCAATAATGGGGCATGATCTGATACAATTCTCAAGCCAACTTTATACCCCCAATCTCCATATTGTTGTAGCCATAAAGAATTGAAAACAACTCTATCTAGAGTGCATAAGATTCTTTGTTTTCCTTATTGACAGTTGGACCAAGAAAATTGTTGACCTATCTTAGGTGCTTGAATTAAATCACATGCACTAGACACTGAATAAAGTCTAACATTGAATTCCTATTTGGAGTTTTACCTCCAACTTTTCATCAGGTGAATTAATTGCATTAAAGTCACCTAGCACAATCCATGGTTTTTTAAGCTCACTAATAATTTCCAATTCTGACCATAAAATTTTCTTTGAATTTTTTTGACATGAGCATGAACACCTGATACTAATACCTCTCCAAATATAACTGTTATCATTTGACTTGATATATAAATAACTTGAGGAGTAGTTAAAGATTTATTCCAAAATAACTATAAGTTACCTTTTGTTGATGAAGTGGAATTATGAATCACCATGCTCTTCATTCCAGGAAGATTTAGCTTACTACAAAATGATACACTACAAAAAAAATTGGTTCTGCAATCCAAATAAGAGATGGACTAAATTGATTAACCAAAGACCTTAATTTATCCTAAGCCCTAGGTCTTTTCAGGCCCCTGATATTCCAATATACTATCTTCATTTAGTTGGGGGAGGATTTTTGGCACCTCCTTTACCTTGATTTTTTCTGAAGTTGTACTTATTATTAACAACAACTGGATTGACACCTTTTACTGCACCTGGAGAATTTTGAGAAGTATAAGGAGAAGAATTAATCACTTTTTTCTCAACCACTTTAGACCATGAAGTTACCTTAACAGTCTCATTTGAAACCTTCCCTGTTTTCCCATCTACAAACTTGATTGTATTATTTTGTGTGGCATTATCTTCAAGAATTTTTAATACTTTGGGAGTTTCCAAAACACCATCTTCCAAAACATCATCTTCCACTTCAATATTACCTTCTGCATCTTTAAGAGTATTATCTTCTTCTACACATTCAAGAGGACTAAATTTTCCAGGATTACCAATATTATTAGTTTGAATAACATGAATAGGTGGAGTAACATGAATGGTATGAAGTAAAGAGTTTTCAGTTTCACATTCTGATCTATCACAAATATCAAAAGGTTTCTTCAAAGGTTTATTTTAAAATTATCATTTGTTGGAGATGAATTAGACTGCTGAGTGAATGAAGAATTTTCCTTAAACTGTTGAGGAGTATGGAGATTTTCCAAAAATTTTGTAGTGCTTTTTGCTTTTTCCACTCTACATTCTGTGATAAAGTGCCCTACCGTTTTACAAGTACTGCAATATTTTGGACATTTTGGGATGGATACTTCTTGAAAGAAACCCCCATATTTAGTTCCAATCCATACTTTGTTTGGAATAGGAAAGGAAAAATCTACTTCAACCAGCACATTTGCATAGTATCCAATACCACATTTGGCTGTTGCTGCATCAATTTTGATTGGAGTCCCAAGTTCCTTACATATCTTAGAGAGAATTGATTCACTCCAAAATTCAAGACCTAATCCTGGAAATCTCACCCAAACAAATGCCTTAGAACTCCTTTGATTAGCAGACCTGAAATTAGACACCCAATTTCTGACTTTCAATATTTGATCTGTAACTTCCCATATTTGAGATTTGATGTAAGCACGATCTGTATCATTATCCCGTTTAATTGTGAAGAAACCTCTACCTAATGGTATAAGTTTACATTCTCCAACTAATTTCCATTGACTTCGAAGAATTATAGCAGCATCTACAAATTTAATTTTCTGTAAATTTAATCTACCAATTAGAGAAAACCTCCATAGATCTAAAATTTTCTCAAACAATTCATCTGGTAATTCAATAGAAGGAATTTTCATTCCTTCAGCTGAAGATGATTTTGCAGAATCAGTTGAAGTTTTAGATTCAGAATTCATGATAAAGCACCTGAACTGATGCTAAATAATCCCAGAAAACATGATGAATGATGTAAGAAATCAACAATATCACCTGAGATTAATGCTGGATTTCATAGAAAACGAGAATGACGAAGAAAATTTTTCCGAGTTCAATTAAATTCTTATGTCTGTTTACGTGGATGTGCCTGTTTTACTTCTCTTGTGTTATTTTCTATGCTGCAAAAATAGTAGGAATTAGAAACCCTAGAGCTATCCCCGGATGACAAAAATAAAATGAAAATGAATAAATAAATATATAAATAAACTGTTATAAACCAAGTTTATTTACTAAGATGTCATTTGTGTCTAAGATTAGGGTTTACATATCTTAGGAAACAAGTTGTCACATACTTAGTATGCATATCTCAGCCTCTGGGCTGACTATTAGTTAGCTTAGGCCCATCATCTTACAATTATTTTATTTGGGATTGTTATTGCGGGACAAACCCATGGGTGGTAATTGACAACTGTTTTATTTCCTTGTTTAGGTTTAATCATTGGTTGTTTTACACCCAACGGGTGAACTGATAATTTGACGGATATTTATAGCTAACATCTTGTAAGAACTCGGTATTAGAAAATTAATCAAAGAAATTCAGGCTCCTCCTTAAGTTAGGAAGAGAAGGTATTGTGTTTAGATGATCTTCAATCTGTTTCATGACATTGGTATCAGCCAATTTCGATCCTGATTACCTTAAGTTATGGCCGAAACTGTCGAGAAAGCTACCACAGTAAAAGAGGTTACAGCTCAGTTGCAGGCTCACTCAGATCGTTTACTTGCTTTAGAGGAGGCTGTTAAGAACATCTGTTCCGAAGTTCATTCTCTATCCAGTGATTTGATTCCTGTTAAAGACTCTCTCACTACCATTGCCTTATTGTGTCAGCGGATGGGTATTCCTACAAAACCAATTTCAGCTGAATCACCAGATCCAAAGGATGCTGAAAAACATCAGGAGCTAATTCCCCAGTCCGGTAAATTTTCTAGACACCCTAAAATCGATTTCCCACGATTTGATAGTACTAACTATCGAGGTTGGATTCATAAATGTGATCGATATTTTCAACTTAATTCTATTCCTGAGATTCATAGAGTAGATTTGGCTTCTATTCACTTTGACGGGAAGGCTGATTCGTGGTTTTTAGACTATCAAGAGGGTAAGAATTTTATATCTTGGTCCCAATTTTCATCTGATATTTGTTGTCGCTTTGAGGATGTAGCATGTGATAATTATGTCAGAAGTTTTAACAAATTATCTCAATTAACCACTGTTGAAGAATATTATGAGAGATATGAATCCTTAAAAGCCTTAATGAAATCTAGAAATCCTAGTCTATTTGAGGATTATTTCACTATGAGCTTTGTCAGCGGCTTAAAGGAAGAAATCCAAAATTCTGTACAAATGTTCAAGCCTGCTACTGATACAGATGCTTTTTATTTGGCTAGAATGCAACAAGTCTCTGTTTATTTTCAACATAAAAACTCTAAGACATTTTCTAGACCATTTCAGCCCTCTTCCATTCACTATTCACCATCTCTTCCTACTTCCAAACCAAATTTATCACCCCTCACCACTCCATCTATACCATTATTTGCAAATGCTAAACCACTTATTACCCATCCTCTTACCCCTACCAGGACTGAACCCTCTATACCTCCTATTAAAAAACTAACCCCAGCTCAAATGAAAATAAGGAGAGATAAAGGTCTATGTTATAACTGTATGATGAGATTTATAAACAGGGTCACATGTGCAAGACTCAAAAATTATTCATGTTGGTAGCTTCAGAAGATGTTACTTCTCCTTCCTCTGTTGAAGAAATTGAAGAAGATGTTGCTTCTCCTCCTTCTCCTGAGTTACCTACCATGGAATTTTCTTTACATGCCTTGCCTAGCCTAGAAACTCAGAATACCATCAGGGTACCTGGTAAACTACATTCACATGATATCCTTATTCTAGTGGACACAGGTAGCACACAAATCTTTTTGGATGCTCAGCTGGCTGAAAAATTACAATTCCCTGTTGAATCTACTGGTCACATGCTAGTGACAGTTGCTAATGGTGATTCAACTACCAGTAAAGGTGTTTTCCATCAACTAGAGTGGCTCATACAGGGCTACCACTTCACTGGATATTTGAGAGTCTTACCTCTTTGGTGGTTGTGACATGGTCTTGGGTGTAGACTTGCTTAAACAACTTGGTGATATCACCTTCAATCTAGCTGATCTCACGCTTTCCTTCTCTCACCAGGGACATTACATCACTTTGCAAGGTAGTTCTACATTACCTTCTTTTAACTTGATCAGTGGCAATTCCTTTTTAAAATTATTAAAAAACAACACACCAACTATTATAGGCCAATTCTTTTCTATTTAATCAAGACCACTAGAACCAATTCCTCATACCATCTCTACATTGATGGAATCCTTTTAATATGTCTTTGATACACCTACCTCTTTACCTCCTCAAAGATCTTTGGATCACCAAATCCCTTTAAAGCAAAATTCTGAACCCATTTCTCAGAGACCATATAGATGTCCTCATCTACAAAAATCAGTGATGGAGAAACTAATTCAAGAAATGTTGGACTCTGGGTTCATTCAAGACAGTTACAGTCCTTTTGCTTCTCCAATCTTATTAGTCAAGAAGAAAGATGGTTCATGGATATTTTGTGTTGATTACAAAAATTGAATGACATTACCATCAAAGATAAGTTCCCCATTCCATTAATTGATGATTTATTGGATGAATTACATGGTGCTGTCATTTTTACAAAGATTGATCTTAAATCTGGTTATTATCAAATATTGATGAACATAGCTAATATTCATAAGACTGCATTTAGGACTCACCAGGGTCACTATGAATTTAGAGTGATGCCATTTGGATTGACAAATGCACCAGCCACATTTCAGTCTCTTATAAACAAGATTTTTCAACCCTTCTTGAGGAAATTTATTCTTGTCTTTTTTATGACATTTTGGTTTATAGTAAATCTTTGGAGGAACATGAAGTGCACCTAGCACAGACCCTGAGCTCACTTAGACAACATTCTCTATTTTCCAATAAGAACAAATGTTGTTTTGCTCAAACCAAGTTAGATTATTTGGGACATTTGATCACTTCTGTAGGAGTGGCTGCTGATCCTGACAAAATTGCTGCAATGCAACAATGGCCACATCCAACTACATCAAAGCAGTTGAGAGGATTTTTGGGTTTAACTGGTTACTACAGAAGGTTCATTAAAGACTATGGAAACATCAGTAAACCCTTAACTGATATGCTTAAAAAAGATTCTTTCTCTTGGTCACCTTCAGCATTACAAGCATTTACTTCTCTTAAAGCTGCTATGACAACTGCTCCTGCAGTTTTGGCTTTACCAGATTTATCTCAACCATTTATTCTTGAGTCTGATGCTTGTACTACAGGTGTGGGTGCAGTGTTAATGCAATCTGGTCAACCTATAGCCTTCTACAACAAGCTTTGGGACCGCAGGCATTAGCCTTATCCACTTATGAAAATTAATTGTTGGCCATTGTTATGGCTATTCAAAAGTGGAAACACTACATGTCTCACCACCAGTTTATAATCCAAACAGATCACCAAAGTTTAAAGTACTTCATGGAATAGAGGTTCACTATTGTTTTACAATAAAAATGGCTTATGAAACTCTTAGGTCTTGATTATGTCATCAGGTATAAGAAGGGGCTTAAGAACAAGGCTGATGATGCCTTTATCCAGAGTTCAATGCTTCAGAGTGTCAATCTTTATCAGTGGTTCAACCACAATGGGCTCAAGACATAATTTCCAGCTATAATGATGATGCCTTTGCTCAACAGATGATATCTCAATTTCTCATCTCAGCAACTCACCCTAAGTACTCCTTACAGCATGGCATCCTCAGGTACAAGTCTAGAATTTTTGTGGGTTCAGCTCTACAGGTTAGACATCAAATTATACACTCTTTTCACTCCTCAGCAGTTGGAGGACATTCTGGCATGTTAGGAACTTATAATAGAGCCAAAGCATATTTTTACTGGCCAAAGATGAAAGATGATATTTTTCTATTTGTTTCTCAATGTGAAGTTTGCCAATGTAACAAGCATAAATGATCTACCTCTAGTGGCTTCCTCCAACCACTGTCAATTCCAGATACAGCTTGGCAGCATATATCTATGGATTTTACTGAAGGCTTACCCATGTCTTATAGGAATAGTGTCATCTTAGTTGTGGTTGACAGGTTGAATAAATACAGTCATTTTATTACTTTAAGTCATCCATTCACTGCCATATCTATAGCTAAGGAGTTCATGCACCACATCTTCAAGCTACATGGCCTTCCTAGTTTCATCCTCTCTGACAGAGATAAGGTATTTCTTAGTACCTTCTGGCAACATTTATTTAAATCCTTGGGTACTCAGTTAAATCTCAGTACTTCTTACCACCCACAAACTGATGGGAAAACTGAGAGAACAAATGCTTGTCTAGATTAATACTTGAGGTGTGTGACTGGTTCCAACCCAAAGATGTGGCTCAATTGGCTGGCATTAGCAGAATGGTGGTTCAATACAAACTTTCATACAAGCCTTAAGATGACACCATTCAAAGCCTTGTATGGATATCTTCCACCTCACTTGGCATTTCCAGTCCATGCTATTACTTCAATTGTTGTTGTTCAGGATCATCTCAGGGAGAGAGATCACATGCTTCAACTACTCAAGGATGACTTAACTAAAGCACAACAGAGAATGAAGCACTTTAAAAATGCCAGGAGGACTGACAGGTCATTTGCAGTGGGGGACTTGGTGTTCTTGAAGTTACAGCCTTATAGGCAATCTTCTGTGGCATTGAGAACCAATATGAAACTTTCTGCTAAATATTTTGGACCATTTGAGGTATTGCAGAAAATTGGTGTTGTAGCATACAAGCTCAAGCTTCCTGTGGGATGTAGAATTCATCCTGTATTCCATGTATCACAACCGAAAAAGAAGATTGACCAGCATGCACCAACTTTTATTCAGTTACCAGTGGTGGATACTACAGGTTCATTCATAGTCACTCCTGTTGCAGTCTTAGCTACCAGGCAAATTTTCAGAGGTGACCACACCATTACTCAACTCCTAATTCAATGGGCAGGTGCACCTTCAGAAGATTCTACTTGGGAGGACCTCAGCCATATACGCGCACAATTTCCTGATTTCATCCTTAAGGACAAGGATCTTCCAAATGAGGGGGTATTGTCACATACCTAGTATGCATATCTCAGCCTCTGGGATGATTATTAGTTAGCTTAGGTCCATCGTCTTATGGTTATTTTATCTGGGCTTGTTATTGGGGGTCAAACCCGTGGGTGGTGTTTGACAACTGTTTTATTTTCTTGTTTAGGTTTAATCATTGGTTGTTTTACACCCAATGGGGGAGCCGATAATTTGACGTCTATTTATAGCTAACGTCTTGTAAGAACTCGCTATTAGAAAATTAATCAAAGAAATTCAGGCTCCTCCTTAAGTTAGGAAGAGAAGGTATTGTGTTTAATTGATCTTCAATCGGTTTCATGACACAAGTCTCCTATCTATATAAATAGAGGTTTAAAACATTGTAATTCTACACACATTAATAAGAAATCCTATGTCTTCTTCCATCTATTTTGTGTCTCTTTTTCCTTTTCTCTATTTCATAATACGTGATCAGCACGCTCTACCCCGAGTTATACGGCCGTCTGTAAAGCAATACAGCAGCATGAAACAGATTAAAAAAAAACAAAACCTTTCAATCTCTTGTTTTGTTTATTACTTTTCTTATGAATTGTTTTATTTAACCATAACAAAATTATAGTTGTCTATTCAAACAATGACATATGTTTTCTCTTTTGTTTTTCTTTTTCATGTACTTGAATGGGAAAGTGCATACGAATCTTGTGCAAGAGATGAGACTATGGGTCAATAAGCTGACGACATCAACTTGATCCATATCTCGTTCAGCCATCAAGAGATTTTTATCCAACTTATATACGGTATTTTATATGGCTGGGCTTTTAATATCGTTGTTGTATGCTTAATAAAAAGAAATTTATTTCAAGCAGTACATGGTATTGTTATATTATTTTGTTATCTATGGTGGTTTAATAAATATTGGCCTGAGTGATCTGCTGATATTCTTAGACATCATTATATATGGGTGATCAAATTTTTTGTAAATTTGATTTCCTTTCTTCTATTATTTTTTCATAGAGACAGAAGAAAAAAAAAACAAATCCATCAAAAGATGGTTTATAGTTTCTATCGCTTAAAATGAAACTATAATCACCAAAAATTGATGCCATCAAAGATTTAATTATCTGCAGTCTATTTCGGCAATAACATGAATCCTCCTTCTTTTCAGCTCATTAGTGGTCTACTTCAAGTCAGGCAATTAAACGTTGAAGAAGAGAAATATTTAGGGCTTCTTTTTTTTATTGGTAGAAACAAGAAAATTCCTTTCTCAAGCCTTGTCACTGAGATGGAAAACAGACTCTCAAGATGGAATGGTTCAAATATGTCTGAAGCTGGAAGAGGAGTTATGATAAAAAAATGTTACTAATGCAGTTCGAGTTCATCACATGACAACTTTCAAGCTGTCAGATAACACAGTTGATCAACTAAATTCAATACAACAAAAGTTTTGGAGGAACAAAAAAACCAACAGAGGTAAACATCTCATTACTTGGATAAATGTGAACAACTCAAAGGAAGAAGGAGGTCTTGGTTTCAGGGATTTACACTTATTCAATAGAGCTCTCCTAGCAAAATCAGCATGGAAATTGTCTTCTGATACTACTTCTATATGCTCAGTCTCTCTACAAGATAAATATTTTCATGATGGTAACATTTTCAATGCTGCGGAAAATGATAACTCAACATGGTCTTGGAAAAGTATCAGCTCTGAATTGCCTTTCATCAAAACTCATAGTTGCTAGTGTGTAGGCAATGGTCAAAAAATCTTAATATGGATGCATAAATGGATCCCTGAACTGGAGCTCCCTCCAGAACCAAAGAGTAGTGCTTCCCATGCTCAAGATTACACTTATCTTCATCAATTAATCTCAACAGAATCAGATGGTTGGAACCCGGAACTAATATTTTCTCTATTTGATTCTCAAGTTGCTTCTCTAATTCTGAACATCTCTATACATACTTCCCAAGAGGATAAACTGATATGGACACTTGAAAAAAGTGGTAAATTTTCAGTTAAGTCAACTTATAACAGAAAGCTCAAGGATAAAAATGGAGACAGTTCAGTTGGAACAAGAATGCAGAGCATCTTTAAGAAGTTATGGAGATTACCAGTTCTGCCAATAACTAAACAATTCATGTGGAAATGTGTAAAGAAGATTCTTCTTACAAGAGATAATCTCCAAGGAATTATTCAAGAAGAGAATTTTAGATGCCCATTTTGTTCTCAAGAACTTTAAAAAGCATCTCATATTATACTTGAATGCCCCTTCTCAAAAGCTATTCTGTTTTCTCTTATGGGTCTGCACACTGATCAGGGTACCTTTCTAGCAGATTGGATATGTGGTTGGTTTGATAAATTATTTTTCAGACAGATATAGGAAACTGAACTGTGTAAGATAGGAATCATAGCATAGTGCATCTGGATTTCTAGGTGTGATGTTGTCTTCTAACTGCACCATCTCCTGAAATTATCATTCAGAGATGTACAAGAGAATTTGCTGTGTTAGATCATCAGCCAATCAAAACTCATAGAATACTAGAACCTAAAAATAGGAGTAATCTTCACTGCAGCCACCTTTAGTGGGTTACTTTAAAATCAATTATGATGGCTCTTTTGTTTCTTCTAATAATATTGGAGGACTTGGACTAATTTGCCATGATTTTGTAGGTGCGCATCATGGATCAAAGTGCATCTACTTAACCAAGGCGATGAGTCCAGAGAAAGCTGAGAGTAAAGCTTTATGGGAGGCAATGCACTGGGCTTCGGAGAAAAATATGGAGAAAGTGATTTTTGAGCTGGATGCAAAGCTTGTAGTGGACGCAGTCTTGGGAGTTTCTATGAACATCGACTGGAGATTACATAATTTGATTTTAGATATAAAGAAATTATTAAGTTGTCATTCCTTTTGGCAATGTTGCTATGTGCCAAAGGAGAAAAATAAAGTTGCAAACTCTCTTTCTAAATTAGCTAGAACTCAATGTATTAGTGGTGTTTGGATTATAGCTCCCCCGGTTGAAATCATCGATCAACTGCATAAGGATGCACACAATTTCCGCTATTTAAACTTCAATTCAATTTTCAGTTTCAGAAAAAAAAGGATCACGTGATTTATTTATATGGTTTCTATTTTTCTTTCTACAAGAAACTATCCATCAACCACAAAATGGATTTTTCCGATGGCTAAAACGAGAATTTTTTTTTTTATTTTGTCGATTAAATTTTGGTAAATTTTACAAACCAATTGTATTCGTTTTTCTCCATTAGATTTATATAATGAGATGTAAAAGTTGGCATTCTAAGAATTTTTAGCCAATTATTGTTATTGATTTCTATTTCCCTCAATGAAATCTTCATCAACCAAAAAATAGATTTTTCTATACAAAGAATAACGATTATGGTTTCTTCATTTTAAGAAAAATAATCATTACACCAATTGGAATTGGAATTTTCTACATCGTTATTATGGTTTAAACTAATTGCAAACCAGTGAATAAAAATTGCTGAAAGTTATTTGAATTTTTTTAATTTTGTTTGGTAATAATCTCCAAAGTTCGAATTTGTTCCACTTGTAGTTGGAATATTCTAAGGACACTAAAGGTCAATGGGTGCGCACCCGGCTCGTTAGCCTATATCATTAGTCTTGGTAGTAGTTACTAAATTGACATTGAATTTAATTTATTTTGAAAAAGAAGTGTCCAAAATTTTCGTTCTGAATCAGTATCTTGTTGGCCCTATATGTCACAAGTTTTATTTTTTTGGAATTTTTATTTGCATATTTTATATGCTTTTGATTGAACCAATAAAATTTATGGTTGACGTTAAATTTGTATGTCAGGTAAACTACGATTATATTTTTAGGACAATTTTTTATGGCTTTTGAAGTCATTATCTACAGTCCAACTGGTATTGTCAAAATCCATAAATTATTATGAGTATATGTCTTTGATTTAATCGGATAATACTTTACAATTTTTTTATTTTTTTTTGCATATATGAGATGACAATTTTCGCCAGAATCAGGAGGAGAGTCTATGCTATTAACGGCTAGCATTAATTAACTTAAAGGTTATATCACTTCTCTCCCATCTTGATCAAATCGAAAAATGTTGTTATTAAATAGGCGTGAAAAAATCTCATTTAGCTTTCCAATAAGCTTATGCCGTTTGAAAAGGCAAATCCAATCATATCTAGCAAGCATGTAGCATGTTTATATAGGCTACAAATATGCTCCAACAGAGTCTATCATAATATGATTCACATTCTCAAAATTCATATCTCCTCATTTGGATAATAGGAGATCGCCTGTGGGCAACGGTACCAGTAAATTTTGAATTTTTGAAAGTATGTATACATTTGGAAATTATGTTGGGTCGTAGTAAGCTATAAATTGTCGAATATTCATTTATATTAGCTTTTGAAACAATAAATGATGGTGGTTGTGAACCCCGACCTCTGCAGAGGAATATCGACATATGTGAGGGAATACAATCCAATTAGATTGGATTAATTTCTCGATTGATGCAATTTTGGTTCCAAACTTAACACCTTAAATATGTCAAGCCTATTAATTACAGGTTGCTGTAGTGATATTGCGTCTTCATATGAGAAATATTTTCGTTGTAAAAACGATTTGAGGGTTTTATTTTTTTTCTCAAACCCTAGGATTGATTTAATAATTATTCTCTTTATATGATGCATTTGGCGTGGTAGCGTTTGAATGACTCGTATGTATTCAGAAACCATATTCGTATTTGTGAACCTTGTAGGATTCAAATTATATTCTGGCAGCCACCTGACTTAGTTATCAGGTTTAACAATCCTTTAAGTGTTTTTAGAAATTTGGTACAAAACCAAAAATCCGGATTAATCAGTTAAAGATATCAACTTTATAGGTCTCTTGAAGGGTCCTTAAAAACACAAAAATCCACGTTTTAGCAGCATAAATTCTATTTTCTTTCATTTATTAAATTTGCAGTTAGAATTATGCTAGCATAAACACGTCTTTCAGATAGACGAGAGTTATTATTTTGATGCTTGTTTTTTGTAATGCTCATATAGTTGAATTAGCATCCATAAATCGTCAAAAGTTGTACTCTTTTTCCTCCGTTTCGGGTTTTGTCCCATGTGGTTTTCCTGACAAGGTTTTAACGAGGCAACATCTCGCAGACGATGAATTTTTATTCAAGGTGTTGATATTGTTCTCTTTTTCCTTCGTCCAGATATTTTTTTTCCCATTGGGTTTTTACTGGAAAGGTTTTAGTGAGGCAATTTAGTTCAACATGGTGGTCATCCAAGGAGGAGTTATATGGATTTTGGTTATTTAGTGGATTTCCACCATTAACTGGGTCATTTTGTTAGACTAAATCGACGTAACAATAAACTAGAAATTTGGATGTTCTTCTGAACTACGTATACATAAGGTATAACTATAAATACTGTTTTGTTCAGTTACAGTAATGTATCTACATCTTGGCTCTTTTGTCGAAGACACTACATCAGCTATTTCTGCAAATCATCTTCGAGATGCTAGCAATCCAAGACACAAGTCCTCAAAGTGTTGAAGAAGACCTTAAACTCAACAAGATTATGAATTGAAGACATTATTGTTTGTGTTACACAAAGAAGATTTCATCAACTAGCAATTTTCTTCACGGAAGCATAACAATATCTACATTCAAGAAATTGGTTCGCCGATATTGGGATGTCTCAACTCAAACATTTGAATGCCAAGAATTTACTGAAGTACTCATCAGGGGGAGCACCATCATACAAGGAGCATTTTACTGGATGTAACGCGTTGCACTCTTTTTCCTTCGTCAAGGTTTTGTCCCACTGGGTTTTCCTTGTCAAGGTTTTAACGAGGAAACATATGTGTGTCCAACAATGTCTGAGTTTTACATGCTTATGCAATTTCAGGTTTTTCTCTTTTGAGTTTTCCTGCTATCTTTGTAATGACTTAGCCACAGTGGTCATCAGGGGGAGTGTTATAAACCAAGTTTATTTACTAAGATGTCCTTTGTGTCTAAGATTAGGGTTTACATATCTTGGGAAACAAGTCTCCTATCTATATAAATAGAGGTTTAACCCATTGTAATTATACACACATTAATAAGAAATCCTCTCTCTTCTTCCCTCTATTTTATGTCTCTTTCTCCCTTTCTCTATTTCATAATATAAACAAATATGTTCACATGAATATTATGTTTTTCAACTGAAAGGGTTATATTAATTGAACAAAGGCTTAATCCTTTGAATAGAGTCAACCTTCCCAGATATTATCCAGCATAAATAACAGCATGTACATAAGAATGGTTGGTGTCTAAGTGCTCCAAAACCTTAAGATTTCCAACGTCTCTCTCTTGAGGTAGTTGGATCTGCCCGTGCCAAGAGTTAACAGACATTCTGAACTGCAGAGTTCCAAGTGGCACTTGCAAAAACACACTACCGGTGCTTGAGTTGGTTGTACTTTTGTAAACTTTGTAGGCCCGTTAAAATCATCTCAAGTAGGCCCGATACTTGCAACAACACGCAACCGGTGCTAGAGTTGGTTGTACTTTTGTAAACTTCGTAGGTTGTATTGTAAAGAATCCTAATTTGGGTTATACAGAAAACCTTTGAGGCATATTGAATAGGACAAAAACGAGATTTGAAATAGTATTTCTAAAGTGCCTATCCAGCCATTTTTCACAAAGGTAAAAATACATTTTGGTGAAAAAAACTATGTTTGGGCATTGGAACAAGTAAAATTAATCTTCCGGGAGGATGTTCTTCCAAAGATCATGGTAACTGACCAAGAGGCCGCATTGATGTTTGCTATTAGGAAGGTATTTCCGCACGCACAAGTCTTTCTTTGTACCTTTCACATATGGAACAATGTTAGGAAAAATGCCAACCGATAATTCAACTGCTCAAGTTGAAAGAGCTAGAGAAGATTGCAAAATTACCGGATGGAGAGCCAGAAGTGGAGAAGAAGAAATTCATGAAAGAATTTGATGCCAATGAAAGGTTGCGGGCATGTTTCTCCAACGATTGGGATACTTTGTAATGGTCAATCACCGAAGAAGTGTATGAAGAGTGCAAAACTCATTGTGAATTAGGGCGTCAAACACACGAAAATCGTTATATATTTACGCAAGCAATTCTTGAATACCAAAAAATATAGATTTATTAGTGCATTTAAAAACCACCACAAGCACTTCGATAACCAAGCTACAAGTATGGTAGAGTCGGTTCACTATTGTTTGAAAAATAATCTATTTGGGTGCATGGACATATTCGCCACGGTGTTTGACGTAATGGAAGAATCTTTCGTGAGTGATGTTATAAGAATTAAAGCGTTATTCGAAAAAAGTCTAATGATGAAGTATAATGAGTTTTTGGATCATAGGTCGCTCCGGGGACTAACCCATAGGGTCTCTCATTTGTGATTTGAAAAAATAATGGTGGTAGTGGTTTTGATGAAGAAATTGGATGCTAACTCTCAAGAAGAGTGTGTTTGTAAAATGAGGGAAAGCATGAGACTTCCGTGTCGGCACGATCTTTTTCGGTACAAGGATGGTATTGTACCTTTTGAGGATGTTGATATTTTTTGGAAACAATTGAGTTGTGACCCTATCCCCGACAAGGGATATGATGTAGAGATTTGGGACACAAATCCTTTGTGGATGTTCCGAGATCAAAAAAAAAAATAATCCTATGGCACAACATGATGCTAATCCTCTATCCTCACACCCAACAAGGTCTACACGAAACGGAAAAGGGGCCAAAAAAGGTAGGCCACCCTCCAAAGAAACCTGAAAAGAGCTTAGAGCAAAAGCCAATGCACTTTCCAAGGGAAGGGATCCATCTGGGGTCGATTACCATAATGAAAAGTACGCAGAAGAGAAGATAAAAAAATGGATACAGTGAAACTCTCAAAGAAAGGTGGTCGACTGAGAAAGTAACAAAGACTTTACGAATAGTGGTCCTCTATTTCCTCCGTTTTCGCAAAGAGACGTCAAGCTTAAGGATAATATTTTTCCATCTCAACAAATAGAAACAACCAAGAGTAGTCCAGTGCCCAAGAAAAAGGATAAAAAAACCGTATATGCGGAGGGAAAAATGAAAGGTCCTAAAAGAGATAGTTTGGGAAAGTATTTGCGACCTGCCAATATGATTTACAACAACTATTTGCAAGACCTACCCGAAGACATTCACGAGTATATCATATCCATGGAAGACGTCGAAGGGGATAAAAATTATGATTTCCATGTCGCCACGGAAAAACTAGGACCTTTTAAAGATGGGAACCATACAATTGTCGAAGGTGACGAAATAAATTATATAAGGAAAAGATTGTTACAAACACTACGCCGAAACAAGGATTTATACAAGTCAATGATGGCGGGTGGGGTGGGGTGGGGATGGGGGACCATGGGGTGCCACGAGAGTTCATTAGTTTTGAAAGGTGTTTACATAGGGATGTTGTCATCACAAGTAAGCATTGGATACAAATGTCGATATGTGGGTTTTTGTTCTCGGAGACCTTCGCGAGGGTTTTTTTTTTTTATCCCGGAGACCTTCAATTGAATTGTTCATTGGATACAAACGCCGATGCGGTGTTAACAAAACCTTTCCATGAGGATGTCAAAGATAGAAGACTTGTTATTGCATTTGTTCAAAGATGTTATTATATCAGTTTCAAGCTTAGACCTGGTCGCCCAATACCTCTGTTATGTTCTTTAGCCTTTGGCCTAGGCTCGAACAAAATTACTCAATGTATTGGTGTGAAAATTACGCAATAGAAATGGAACTTTAGAGAAGTTTGCATCCAAATATACACTTTATATAACATTCCTAATCTCATATCATCCTCGTCATCTTACGAAAAAAATGCAAAAACAACACATATCCACCTGATGTATTAATAATGTTATGGTAATCCTAATCTTGCCACATCTTCAATAATGTCTTCTTACTCATCTTCAATAACCTCTTCATCATCTTCATCCTCATTATCCGTTAGAGTAATTAGTCCGCTTTATCCTAAAGCACATCCGATGAATTGAATATTTTGTCATTTCTATCCTCAAACATTGATTATGGATAAAATATTTTATCATTTTTAATTTGTTTGTTTTTTGGTGTAGAGCTTCCAAGAAAGCGAATAATGAGTGATAGGTTTGGCTATACCGTAAAAACTATTCAGAGACGAACCAGTGGTTCGGCTCGTCTGGTTCGTCTCAAAATTGTTAGTACATGTAAGTCGAACGTCGATTAAACACAATTACGTAACATACAGACAAATGTTCGGCTGAAAGCGCTTATATATGAATATAAAAAAAAAATCCGAACCGTGTCAGTTATGAAAATAAAACTTCCCAAGTATTTGGGTTCGGCTAATATTTTCATATTTCTGTTGTTAGTCGAACTTCTAACTAAGAATGTGATACCTCATTCATTTTCAATCATAAAATCACCATTACAAAGTAACCCCATTACGTTCCCTGATATCTCGTTAATTTTTAATAAATATGATTATAACAATTTTCTAATAACCGAAACGGGTTATGAGAAACTTCCTAAGGATGTTGTAGTGAGCTTCGTAGTTGAAATTTTTTTCCTTTCCATTTTTTCCATTCTTCTATAGCTCGAACTACAATCTCATCATTTGTTTCACCTTTAAGAGGATATCAGTAGACAATCCGAACCATGACTATAAAGTTTTTAACTTGCTCTTTTATTGTTTCAATTCGACAAAACAATGATGCACGATCCCGGTTGTTAAGATTACATTTTTGTCGGTAAAGGCTTCATGAATTCTGACCAAGTAGTACATACTCTCTAGACCCTTTACCCGTCCCTCAGCACCCTTCTCCGGATAGTATGTTACATAGTGTTTGCAAAGAGACAAATCTTCTTCTAGAGTATACTTAAGACTAGAGGGTTTCATTTTTCAGGAGATGTGCTTTGATAATGAGAAACTATGTGTGGATATATATATATATGTTTGTCAATAACGACAGATATATTTTTGAACCGAACCTTACTTGATTTTACTATTTGTAATAGCCATTTTTTGAAATTTTGTTTATATCTACATGGTTCGGCTGATACTTCATTCAATTTTCGAGCCGAACCCTTCTTGAAGTACTATTTTTAACGGCTAATCTTTGGAATTTTGAAAAATCTACTTGGTTCGGCGGATACAAATTTTGATTTAAAAGACGAACTTTGAAATGTTTTGACTCTCAATACTCATTCAAATGTAAGGTAGTTTGAGCACATAATGATTGAATGGTTTATTAATACAACTCTTAAATAAAAACTTGGATTACATACTCCTAATCTCTATTTGCATAAGTCTTCAATGGATCTCGCTTGGATAATCTGTAACGAATCTCGGCACAAAGGTCTCTTATAAATCCCGGAATTCTTCTCTTAAGCCAGGGGTAACACATTCTGAGATCGTAACTTCTTCTATGGCATATTTCCCAAAGTTTTTGAATTCTAGCATCCTAAAATAAAAAGGATTGAGAAGTTAGTTCTCAAAAAAAAGTTACTCTATATTGCAACATAAAGATTTTGGGATACTCACTTTTTCTTCATTAGTTTCACTGGGATGATATTGATTAACCCATCTTAATACTCTGATGTAATCTTTCATCATATAATGGATTTGCAGGAATCTTTCAGCTAATTCTAGCTACTTACGATGTTTTGGATTTCCATGTAACTCTAACTGGAATCCTTTAGCCCTTTTTCGAAATATCAAGTATGCTCACTAGGTGGTTCACGATATGTTTGGTTGTCATGATTTAGTATCAAAGATCATCTAGAGTCGCTTGATTAAATACTAGAGTCAACTTCGCTTAGGTTAGACTAGAAAGTCTAGGAATGTTGAGACGTACAAATATTACTCAGAAGACCTGAAGAATGTGAAGAAGTAATGACTACAACGAGGACATCATCCTTCCACTTGAGGTTAGTAATATTAACTTAATCTTGTTTCCATTCCTAATGTATCTTTCAAGTCGGATTATGTTAAAAAAATAACATGCAAAGATGTATGTACAACACTTCAGTGGTTAGACTTGGTCATATCTTTATGATCAAAGTATTAAGGAATTTAATGAATTAGGAATTATAAACACTTATCTTTTGGAACTTCGTAAATACGACATCAACATAATATTTGTCTTTATTTACTTGACTACGTGTAAGATATAGGTACGATTTCAACCTAGGAAACAATGTTACATAAATCTTATCATTAATTGTTTAAAGATATTCCTTGATACTCAGGATGACCCCATACCGAAAAATTGAAAAGCATTTAATTATGATTTTCATAATAGATGTTTTAATTACCCGCAATTAATGTGTATCCTATGGAAAATATTATTAGTTAATGTGCTAGACTAATAATAGAAGTTTTCTAAGGAAGTTTTCGGAAATATGGTTTGGAAATTAATTGGAAATAGGAAAACCGAAATTAGGCACTTTAATGTTAATATCTCCATAATATTTTTAGTTTTGGAATTTCCTTGTTGTACGAATAACCTTGGTCTATAAATACTTGAGTTTTCATTTCTTTCAAACAATCCTAAGATCTAGGAAAACTTCATTCTTGTTGTTTCTGGTGGAGCCGTCTATTCGGAGAGGAAAGTACCCTAATTAGGAGAAATCTCTTACGACCGCTCGTTTAAATACTTTCGTGATATCAAGAAGCTCTATGAATACCGTTGGTGGAAAACCAGATAATTGCATTGTTATTTTAGTTTTCGGTTATTGATTTTATTGACTAACGGTTGTTGAAACTTTGATTGCACCTGGTTTGTTTATTCTTGAGAACCTTCTCTTCTGATATAAGGCTCACTCAAACTAGATCAGAGTATTGATGGGATATTTAGAACCATCTTCGGAACTAAAGACATCTTGTGATAATCTGTTGTTAACAAACTTTATTATGTGTGTGATTGATCACAAGAGGATTCAAGTTGTGTTGTGCAGGTTATTATTGAAGTCAAACGAAGATTTGAAGACGACAAAGTTTTTCTTATTAGTTTTCGTATCTTTTGAATTGTGTACACAAACCTTGATCGGATGGGATCCAACTAGAATCGTGTTTATGTTTGATACACTTGATTGTCTAGTTGTATAAGATCAGCATCGCTTTATAGTTTATCTTTGAGATCTATATTGATTGATTGCGAATCTAAATATTGGTTATTTCGGTAATCAAAGTTTAGGTTGATCTAACCAGACAAATAAGTTTATTAGGTTAAACGAAAGAGCCTTTATCAACAACTCAAACAATATATTTATAGCAAAGATTGATTTGAGTAGTTACCAAACAGATTCTCCATTTGTTATTTGGAATACGATCCAAAGGACTTGCTATTCACGTGTGTGACTCTAGAAGTCAAAGGAGCGGGGATACTGAGGAAACTAAGTATCTAGGGTAGTCTACTTGGTCTCAACTATACAGAGTTGGTATTAGATTTTGTATAACGGCTTAATTCTGAGAGTACTCAAAACAAGACTAGGTCCCGGGGTTTTTCTGCATTTGAGGTTTCCTCGTTATAAAAATCATGTTGTATCATTTACTTTGTTTTGCGCATTATAATTGTTATTATAATTAAGTAAATTACACATGTACGTTAATATGAATTACTTGACATTGATCATAATAGTCAATTGGTTATTACCATAATTATTGTCAAGTAAATATCTTGTTGTTGTATTGTTTCAACCTCGTCCATAAACAATCACACAAGGTATATGACTTAAGTTTTATTGTATCGACTCTGTCCATACACGATCACTTAAGATACCTGACTTATAGGTTGATATTTAAAAGATTGTGGTACATTTGGGTACCCTCGTCTTTTCAATTGGTATCAGAGCAGGCAAACATAAAAAAATATAACAATCTGTGTTTGGTGCGATCCAACCTATAATATTTGAATCTACGGGATATTCATTTAACGTAGACCAAGATGATATACTCTATTTACATCATACTCTATAGAAAGTCAGTTTGTTTTCAAATCCTGATAAATCGCTTAATATTGTCAGTTCATTTGTTGAACACAACTCGGGGAATATTAACCACAACAAGTTGATAAGAAAACAAACACCTATAATGCACGATTCACATTCAGATGACAGTGATGATATTAAATTTTTCATAAAGCTTGCTGGAAAAATATAATCTAAAAGATAATATCTATTATTTATCTGCCAAAAGGATTATCAAATATTCTTTTATAAAATACAAGTCTCATGAAAAAACGTGCTTCAAGAAACTCTTGAAATTCATGAACCTCCTGACAGGATGATAATCACATCCAGTCAATCTCAAGATGAGAATACAGTCCTGTTTCCTCTTGAAACTGAATCTGAAAATTGTTTTAATGTCAGAAAAGATTTATTAGTTAAGACAAGGATATGTGATTCTAGTTTTCAGAATCTCTTAACTAATAAAAAATATCTTGATTCAAACAATTTAACCACCTACAAGAATCAAAAGAGATGTGTTTCAAAACATAATCCATTGACTAATATTCAGTCAAGAAATAATGTTTCTAACAGTGACAAGGATTATTTTTATGAAACAGACAAAGATCAGCTTAAATGCACACAAACTAATGATTTCAGACCATTTAGCTTTGTTATTGATCGTTTGTACAATTCGGGATCAAAGAAACAATCTCATCAGAAGATGTTATCTTATTTCAAGAAAAAATTGGGTCAATCTAACAGTACTACTCAAATCATGACTCAAATGGTTTCAAATCACACTTACAACTCTATTCATGTTCTAATAGAACTATCAATTAAATCAAATTTATCAAGTTGTGATCCACAAAATTGTGAAACCTATTCTTGGAATTGCTCCAGAAAAAGGAATGTCCGAAAACAACAAGCATATCTTGTAAAAGCTATTGATTACTCTGATAGATCTTGTTCCATATGCAATATTGAGTTGATGAGAGCTCAGTTCAACAACTAAGTTTGTTGATTGGAACTTCCTCATAATTGTGCTCGACTTGAATAAATGAGAAAGTTATCAAAGAGCACAAGGGAATATAGGAGACTTGTGAAATCCGTACTTGATCTATCTGCATCATGAACCACATAAGTATTTTCTAAAAAATTGCATTATGTTCACATTTTGGAGTAATATTTTCGGCTCATGATAAATTTGTACAAGATATCTTTGGACCCACTTTATGTCAATATTTAGGAAAAATCTTACTTGATTTTATTTCCGAACTTGAGTATGTTCTCACCTGTTTTTAATATCAAATATACCTTTTTGGTTGTTTCGAAACTTGGGAATCAAGTTTTATTTGATATATAAAACATCTTGAAAAAAAATCTATTATTTCTCCACAAAAATATTTCGGTTCAAGATGGGTGAAAATACTATTGATATCGATTTTCAGTTATAGAAGATTGAAACCTATCTCCCTTCTGAGATTAAGTGCTATTTTTAAAGGGAACATAAGAGGAATCAATTATTTCTTGAGCTCATGTTTATGCTAATGCGAGATTTTGAAATTGCGCATGAACAATTAGAAGCATTTGTAAAGAATAAGGAATGGTTTGAGTCAAAACTTATGAAGAAGATTGTGGATTTGAATATTTTAAATAGGCGATTCAGTCAACTGAAAGAAAATATGAAACTCAAGATCTTGAACACTGAAGAAATCTCAGTGAACAATCAGAGAACCTCTAAGGGTTAATTCATATGATGAGATACTTGATCCGAGAAATAGACTATTCCATTTGTTGATTTATTTCGATATTTTGCATATGGTATATTTGAATAAAACTGTCAATTTTTTATGAATAAATAAAATAATTTTGTATAACGCTGTGTATTTTATTATTTTATAGTTTCCGATTGTATAGCATGTGTGAATATATTTATGTTATTTGCTTTTGATTGTGAGATGTTAGTTTCGGTTTTTATTAACCTAAATATCCGATCTCATATTGTGGTTCCCTTATGATTTGTGTGGCTTTTTGATTTAGCGGGATTAAGTTCTAGCCCTTATTGGTAGGCTTTATGAAAGGATCATAAGGTGTTCCGATTGAAACTCAATGTAAAAAGTCACAATATGTTGATAATAAATTTATGTTTATGTGAGCTGTGTTTAGCAAACATATGCGGTTCGGGTCTAAATATTCGCTATTGGCACGCATTAGTTAAAACCGATTCAACCATTTTCTTGTAAAGGTTGCTCTTGTTGTTGTTCTTTTTTCCTTGCGAGAGGATGACAACAAACTGGGGGAGAGTTCTCATTTGAATATGCGCTTAAACGATATATCTTTCTGGGGAGAAGTGGCCGTGGAATTTGAGGTAACGATTTTTATTTAATCGTTTTTCCTGTTTAAGAAAACCTTGAGTTTATTGCATATATTTTGCTTTTTATTAACAAAATTTCGGTACAATTGAATCTTCATTTATGTTGTATGGATTGATTATCGTGATTCAATTGTTTCCGGTTAAGAAAAACTGTGTGAATTTATTGGATTATGATTTGGTATCTTTTTTATTGTTTGGTATCAAGTGATTTTGCTTAACGAAATTCGGTGAAATTGCGGTGCTTTCATTGGTTATATTTATTTCAATTTCTTCCGGTTAAGGAAAAATATAATAAGTTAATTTATTTGGTTAACGAAATTACGGGGTCATGTGTTTAGTCCATTTGATTCCGGATAAGAGACACTAAGTTAATTCTGATCTTAGTAAGACTTATCAATTGGAGGATTCAGTTACTCAAATCTAATCGAATTCCTTGACAAGAAAAACTAGTTAACTAACCTAGTGTTTGTCTTGTCTAAATGGAAAGGTCCAAGTTATTTTATGGAATAACTAGAGCCCGATAAGAGAAATAGAGTTAATTCTGATCTCTATTTGTGTCTTATCGAAATAAGCGATTGTACAAACACAATCGGTTCGATAAAAGAATAAAGTTATCTTAGTCAGTTTGTAGGACTAAAGGGAAAATTTCTTTGGGAAATTTTTTCCTTGATAACATACTAAAGCTAAATAACTTTTGTAGTTTCGGTTTTAGTATTGGTTATCTAACATGGTATGTGAAACTTTCATGCTTAACTCTTATAGGTTGTACAATTATTATGGATTTGTAAGATCTATTCAGTTTGTCCTTTTGTTTGCTCGAACCTTAGTCATTTTTGTGACAAAAAATGGGGGAAAATATATGGGGTAAACGAGTGATTTTTAATCACTAGGAAAGGATATATGTGCTTAAACATTACATCTAACGAAAGATTAAAGCATAGACTAAGAGGGAGAAACATATCATCATGTTGTGTAGTATTTCATACTACAAAAGGGGTATAACAAAGATGTTCGGATTGGATATTTATGTTGATGGGGAAAAGCGATTCGCTGGTTTTTAGGGAATGAAGAGACGATCGAGCGATCGAAGACTCCTCAACCGAGCAAACTTCCTAACCTCAAACAAATGCATTGCACGGGGGTGCTTTTAAGTTCGAGAGATTAATCTATAAGACTCCGACTTAAACCAAGTCAATAGTCGTTCTAGAGTCAATTCAGTCACAAAGAGGTAAGAGGTTTGATATGTAGGAGGGAAGCTGAGAAGTGTGTGAGATCAATGGTAATCTGTGAATGTGTTGTGGGTTTCAGCAAATGATGAATAAGTTTGAGTGATTGAAAGAGTGTTGATCACACGATTCTTGGTTAGACGATGGATTATATGTTCAATACTTTGTGGATTTTCTGTGTGTTTTTCGTACTATCTTTCAATCACGGACTCAAAGACTTATTTATATTGCTGGAAAATGTAAAACACATTGATCTCCAGTAGGTGTGACTATTTCCCGAGTGAAAGAGTCGAAAAGTGGGAAATCGTGGTTTCACCAGTTCCTCGTACATGAGAGAGTTGGTTGATTGTCCACCCACTACTTTTCTAACTCCCTCAACTGCTTGCATGACTTACTCACATTTCTTATCGTGGATGAACACACGTGTTGTAGACCGCCAGACCAAAACCCTAATAGATGTCCCCCATGTGACGTGATTGATTGTCTCAAGAACGTGGATTCGACTAGTCAGTCGTTTGATTTGATTAGACGATGGGTCTAAGTTTTGTTTAGTGGAGCATGATAGTCGAATGCTCTATGACTCATGGATCGAGCGTCTGAGCAAGTATTGCTCACTCGATGAATTACTGAATACTGATATCTGGATCAATATTTGAGCAGTTGAGCGAGTATTGCTCGTTCAATGAATTACTGAATATTGATAGTTGGATCAATATTCAAGAAATTGAGAAAGTATTGTTGTAAGTTACTGAATATTGGTAGTTGGATCAATATTCGAGCAGATGAGCAAGTATTGCTCTTTCGATGGATTATTAGTAGTGTGACCAAATAATAATTAATTAAAATATTACCATAGACGAATATTATATATTTAATTTATATGTTCATTGCCGGATCAATCATAAAAATTATTAGTGTTTGAACTGCTCAGAATTGTGATTCAGCGAGCGTTTGTTCGAAACCCTAATTATTCGATCAATTGTTCGTCAATTGATGAATTACTGAAAATAGGCTATTGAGTAAAGGAGGGACCGACCACATGGGATGATGGACGACCATGTGGTTCCCAAGTGCTCGAGTGAGCGTGCTCCAGGATCCTTTGTTGACCGGCTGGGGAAAGAATGATCAAATGCTAGTGTTGATCATTTATTAGAATAGTGCTCGAGCGAGCGTTAGGTAGTAAAACCTAATTGTGGAAAGGTGAGGGACCAATCGAGATGGCATGGGACCGGACCTTGGTGCTCGTGGGACCTGTTTCCAATCGTTTGAGCGAGTCCCAAGTTGGTTGGAGAGAGTTTGGACCCAATATGAGCGATTACTAGAAAATTAGGTCAAAATTGTGAATATACGTGGGAACAGCTTCTTGAAAGCCTTAGGTCCGGCCTTGGTCGGTCAAGGCAGCATGCCCGTGTCACCACGGTGTCTGTGTCTCAGTCCTGAGAGTTTTGGTATTTTCTGACGATCGTCCGAGCAATGTTTTAGATTTTCAGAAGAGTTTGATCTTGATTGAAACTCTCATTTTTTGCTCGAACGAGCAAGAAGAACTTTTCTCATGCGACAGATAATTTGAGAATATTAAAATAATTATATTTTAATTTTTGACATGGGAAGCCTAGTCGGTCGAGTGACCATTTGAATTTTTGGCTTTACCATGGTTTGAGCAATATTTGAGAAAATATTGAAAAAACTAGGGTATTCGGTCAAACGATGGAGTTCCATGAGATAATGGAAATAATAATATGAGAAAATAAGGAATTGTGAGGTGTGGGACCGGCCACGGCTAGGGCATGGCCGGCCTGCTAGGTGGCTCGGTCCCGTGACACCTTTTCTATTTTTTGTTTGATGAAAGTATGGAAAGCTAAGAGTTTCTCATAAACGAGGGAGTTTGATCAAGTGAGGGAAATTCTGTGAGATGAGGGAATAAAATATTAGTAAAATCAAATAATGGAGGGACCAGCCAAGGCATGACGGGCCGGCCTGCCGGTGGGCCCGGTCCACGCCTCTAGCTTATTTTATTAATTATTATTTATTTCCATGAGTCGCTCGTTTGTCCATACTTTGATCGTTCGTTCGTGTGTTCGGGTGTTCGTATGTGCATTATTTGTCAAGTACGCATGCACCATTTTCTCAGGACTTACTCGATGACGGTCAGACGCCCGATCGTGGAGTATTTGTTACTAATTCATGAAATTCTGCTGGGAATGATTCATGAAACAAAGTAATAAAATGAGTTGAGCATCTATTACTAATCCATGAAATCCAGTCGGGGAATTCAGAGAACGGAGTAATGAGATAAAGTGATTATCTATTACTAATCCATGGGATTAGCCGAGGATCAGCCTTGCAACGGAGTAATAAGATATAATAGATTATCTTCTAGGAATTCAGTCGGTGATTGTCACGGTAGAATTAATCTATTGTAGAATCGAGATATGAGATAGTTGAAGCATCATACTCGTTCTGAAAGGTGCATAGTCAGGGAACAAAACAATGTTGTTAACGTCCTGAAGGCGTTTTTCCATCTCAACAAATAATTATGTATGGAGAGCCGCCTGAATTTATACACAGTCTCTCTACATAGTCAGGGAATTTCGAATGAGTGTCGTCGACGTCCTGAAGGCTTTTTTCCCTCTCAACAAACAATTATGTATGGAGGACTGCCCCAATCGTTCTTCTATGTAAAGGAAGGTATCTCTATGTAGTCAGGGAACAACGAGTGTCATCGACGTCCTGAAGGCGTTTTGCCCTCTCAACAAATAATTATGTATGGAGGACCGCCCAATCTTTCTTCTACATAGAGAGGCACGATGAAATGTGTAGTATCGAACGCCCAGCAAGTGGGAGGCCTTTCGAGAAACATATTCATCGTGGCTCTGAGAGGTACTCAATCAGAGATCGTGAAAACGGTTCATGGATCGTAAAAACACAAATCGTCACATGCGTTCTTGAAGCCGAGTCAGAAACATGCAGTATCATGATTTTACGATTTTATCCCTTGTTGGAAATCCACCATCAACATTAAGTCCCCTGCTTAGTGAGGGACATCCATGTTCCGCAATAAGCATTAGATGGTTATTTTCCAGTTAAACGAGATAAGTAGTCGGACTTAGTCGTACAAAGGCATTTTCAGAATCCCTGATTTGCTCCAATGATGTCGTGTACGAGAAAAACATAGGTAAAGACTCTGACATGTGATAGAGTGTCGTCCCATGGTCACAGAGAGACGTGGCACTGCTGATTTGGATGGTCAGACATCCAGTTTTGGTTGGTTTAGCGTTTGCGGGCCCAGGCCTAAAAAGGAAACCCATGCTTTATTAGGTTTTAGAAATAAAATAGATATAAAAGGGAAGAGACCCTAAAAAAAATTGTATTGACCGACCACCTCCCCTTGATTTCTTCACTCCCAGAGAAGGAGGAGAAAAATTGCCCTGAACCGACCGTCGTCGTCACCGTCCGGTGAAGTTCCGGCCAACTCCGGCTGTTTTTAAGGTAAGCGATATTTTTTTTTATTTTATTGTTTTTTCCATGAATTGTTCAAAACAAAATTTCATGTGCATGCATGTGTAGGTTTTATGGAATTTTTGTAAACAATGGTTAGTCTGTCTGTCGGTTTAGGGATCGAACGATAATCCATAGTATGATAAAAACACGTATATATTTTTAAAATAGACCTGGTACAGTAGTAAAAAAATTTTTATGAACTTTCATGAAAACCAAAATTTTATTTTCAAAGCATGAATATTTTTTGGGAACGTATGCTCGTTCGCTAGATAAAGTAGTACACAATAATCCCTAGCATTAGAGAAATTTTTAAAATAGACCTATGTCTAATAATAAAATTTCGTTTGTAAACTTTCATGGAAACAAAATTTATTTTGGAACATGTAGATCTATGCAAGGTAGAAAAGACACATTCGACGAACAAACGCTCGATTGAGCAAAATAATTTTTTTTATTTTTTACATATGTACGTGAGTTTAGTCATGTAAGAAAAAAATTAATAATTTTCGTGAGTTATCAGCTCACGAAAAAAAAAGTTTAAGAAAAATAGTGAGCTGTTCACGTTTTTTTTTTTGCAAAACTAAAAATTTATGTATGATCGAGTTCAATTGTTAGACATAAACAATTTTTAGTAAAATGTTGTTTGTATGGATTTTATGATTTAATAATGTATGCACAAAAACCAATAAATGTTCCCCAGTAGGAGCTGTCCACATGATGTAAGATGTGTGGATCGTTCATATGAGTTTTATGAATTACTCATGGTTTTGTGAAAATCATGTTATGATTTCAAATAATGAATTTTTATTGGTCTCTGCAGGTTTCAAGAGACGAACAAATTCTAAGGATTTTGCGTTGTAAGCACTACAGCTAGTGAAACTATAAATAGGTAAGATTTAACGTGTTACCATTTTTGTAGATGTGCATTTTCATTCCACGATCCGTTGTTTTGTTGAATAATGTGTTGAAATAAAATATGGCATGCTCAGCAACTTTTGCAAAGATGACCGATTCTCATGATGGCACCTCCAAAGACAATGCTCCCAGGGATGATGATTCTAGGGATGATGCTTCCACAAACACAACTTCGGACAATGGTGCTTCTGTAGATGGGACTTCTATTGACGAAGAAGAAGAAGAGGAAAGAGTTGGACCAAAGAACATTCCAAACGCTGCTGATGAATTTTTCGTGGTCCAATATATGCCTAAGAAACGTCCCCCAGGTCCGGTGTTTCGTCGTCTTATAGATCCCATGGACATTACTCAGAGAAAATTGGTGTCTCCTCGAGCAATTATTGGATTCTGTATTGACGGGAGCCATTATGCCGTCTCACATATAGACTTCAAGCTTTCTCGGAAACCTTTGACAGACTTTTCTAGATGGGCAAGGCATATGCTGGGACATAGTCACGTGAGAGCCATGTTGGACCGTGCACAGGTGACACGAGCTATCCAAGCAGCTGGAGAATTGCGTGTTTACCATGATGTGAGAGGTATAGTAGCTCTGCTCGCTCGTTGGTGTGTTCCTACTCATACTTTCATATGTAGATGGGGAGAATTCACCATTACTCTAGAGGATGTGGTTGCTTTAATGAATCTTCCAGACACGGTAATTTCTTAGCAGCACTTTCGACAAACGAGAAGGCGACATCTGAGATCTTGACAGCTAAGATGCATGGCATTAACAAATCATCCAACAAAACTTGTTATGCCCAGTGGTTGAAGAAGTGGTGGCTGGGAGATAGAACTTCTGAGATACCTGTGGATGGTATGTTAAGCATTGCTGCTTTCTTGTTTCTGTGGTTATCCAGAGATGTGTTTCAAGATAGTGGAAATTTGCTGAAACCACTTGTGATCCCTTTTGCCATCAAAATGGCTCAAGGTGAGAAACTTCCCGTTGGTAGTCTGTTTCTGGGTTCACTATTCTCCAACTTAGATTCCTTGGTTGTGGATTCCATCATTTCCAATGGTTTTATGAAAATTGAGACATATGCCAACACAATGTTTCTCCAAGCTTTGTTGTGGGAGCGCTTTGAAAAATATGCCCCGATTCCCCGTAAAATCTTGCAAGGACTGAACGCTAACATCCGTTATGTTCTTTCTGAGAGGGATAATGCTAGAATTATGTGCTGGTCTACCAAAAAGCCTCGAAGAAATATACGCCTCACCAGTGTCTTAGATGAAAAGTCGGAGTTTAACTTTCGTCCCTGGGTGTCGGTTCCTTTGTTCATCTCACAGCTGATCACTTTTAACAATAATGAAGCGAATGTCATTCTGGAGTCTGGTGCAAACCTGAGTGAAGGTGAGAGATCCTTCATAATAAGTTGTACCCCTGGTTACTTAGTATCAGTAATGCACGGAGAATATCTGGTGGAGGAATATAACATTGACAGAGCAGATCGACAGATGGGTCTTGATCAGTGTGTCCCAGATGTTCGAAAAGAAAAACCACCAGTCGATTAACTCAAGGCTTCTTTGGATTGCACACCTTTGGACGGGCGTGAATATATGTACCCTTTCCCTACCCGGAACGTCTATCCAACTCCGAGATATGTAGACTTATAGAGGCTACAACTTGATCGTTTGTTTGATTTTATAATGGCTCCTCAAACTCCGGCACAAGAACCTCCTGCTGATGAGATAGTTTCTGAACGACCAAGGTTGAAGCATCTTTCCAGCAGCGATAAACGAAAAGTACTTCCTGGATGTTCACAGGTAAGAATTCTTCTCGTAATTCTTATGGTGGTATATTGATCATCTCTTCACTACTCCGTTGATTTTACCACAGGATGCTCATGTGGTGAAAACCCGAGTTGATACAAACTTTACTGAAATTTAAGAGAGTGTTCGAGGCGGGGAACCCCGGAGCAAGATTTACAGGATGGTGTCGAATAGTGTGCAGTCCCCAGCCGCTTTTGTGGTGAGTTGTTAGCACTTTTCCCGTAAAGCTTTTTCTTTATCCGTGTGACTAGAATCACAACAAACATTTGTTAAATTTCAGAATTTTGCTCCATCAGTTATTGACGGTCTTCAGTTTGTTCGTGGGCGAACAATTCAGGGATCAGCGAAGATGAGGAAGCTAATGTGAGTACCCTTTTTCATGCAGATGATCATAGTATCTCCTCGAATGAATTAATAATAATTTTTGTTAATGTTTGCAGGAGGAAATTACCACGGATAAACAACATCTTGATGAAGCACATTCTTCTTTGGGTAATGGAGAGACGGAGAACCCTCAAAATCCACAACCGAATGGAGGTAGTAATGTCACTGGCGGTGATTTCAACATTGCTGAACCTTCAAATGACTTAGAGACTCCTCAAGTAAGTATTCCTAATGTAATTTATTCATAGAAGTATGAAATTGTTGACTTGTGAATGAACGAATGGCAGTCCATGTCAGTGTATGAGAAATTTTTCCGGAATACGTCACCAGAAAATTTCAGACTTCAGTCTTTCAGTAAAAACACTGTAGAATCTTCGTTCGATGTCGGATTTTCTCCGTCTACCTATGTTTTTTCATGCTCAGGAAATTTCCAAGCTTTTTCAAATAAGCATTTTGAGTTTTGAGCATGTTTAGGTCCTGAAATAGGCGAAACAGTAAACTTCCAGGAAACTGCCAGAACTTTTTCAGATTGCATGAAGTGTAATGTTTTGGCCACATCTCTCTGCTCGTTCATCCGATTATTATGAAATTTTGATATGTTGTATATAATATCCATACTAAGATAATGGTATATGACTCAACCTTAGATTCCTCACCAATTGCTCCTAGTTCATCGTCTTATACAGGGAAAAGTAAAATCTTCTCAGACGAACTTGTTGCAAAACGTGTTTAATGACTTCCACGTTATTTGTTCATGTCTGGATGCATAGTAAAGAACTTAGATAATTTTGGTTCACTTACATGTTGAATTTTATAATTGCTTCTTCAATTCCATGCTTGGAAACTCTAATTTGTATCTTTGATATATTAGATGGAAAATGGTGGAATTGAGCATAATGAGTCCCACAATGATGATTCAAGCAACCTTTGAACTATTAATGACGAGAAAACCACCTCTGCACCTCAAGGCCATAAAACTATCGTTGTTGAAACCGTTGAAGCGACCTATACTCCAATTGTGGTTGTCTCAGAGATGGAAGAAACCGGGCCAAGAGTGGAAGAAGCTGCTCCAGCTGTTGAGGAAACTACTGCTATGACTGTTGAAGTTGCTCTAGTGATTGAGAATCGCTTGATATTGCATGAATATCCTAATGCAGGGATTGTTTGTGATCCTTCATTCGGAAAGTCACTCCCATATCAAACATTAGTTGGTGGATTCAGCGTTCCCATAAGGTATGCTGATATGTATGAGAAGTTGTGGAAGATGTATGGTCGCATTGCCATTGAAAGAGAGCCCAAGATTCGTTACTCCTTGACAATGAAAGTATGAAATATCTTGCGCGTCATAGATGATATACAAACCAGGGACAAAAGTCTTGTCACTCAAGATGTACTTTTTGATTGGGAGTACAACTTGAAGAAATCTGAAGAACTTGGTTTCAACTTGAAGTGGCTCCGTAAAGGATGCAATAGAGAACAATATACCTTTTACCAGTGATGTTGTGGTGGAGAAAAAGGCCAAGATTGCTGAGTTGGCTGAGAAGCTGGAGTTGGAGAAGGTGGCCTTGCAAGTCTTGGAGAATGCAGAAAAGCAGAAATCTTACTTTGCCGATTTCCTTTAGTTTCCCTTTCCATAATCTCTTGAACCTTGAACTTCTAAGAGATGTGAGGCTTTATTTTTTGGTTTTGATTTTTGATTGGTTTTAAATACGCGCTGATTTAGGATTTCCTTTTGGATTTGATAGATATTTTTTATTTAAATAAAAGAACTTTGATAAATTGTTGAATTCAAATACTGGATGCAAGTATTGCAAACGTTTTGGAGGAACTGAAAATACAGGTAAAAGAAAATCCTAAAATGCATTGGGTGTCTCGAACATTCGCTCGTGTCTTGAGCTAATGACACCTCAAGACGCGAATGTCTCAGGCATCAAAGGCTTTGAGCCAATTCTCCTATATCACTGGTACGGTCCTTCCATCTGTTTTGATCAGCTTGTAGTATCCTCCAACTATGGGTTTAGCGACCATAAAAGGTCCTTCCTAATTAGAGATTCTTGCAGAATGAAGATTGTGCTTAATTGCTTTGAGAACCAAATCCCCTTTATGAAATTTGTTTGGCTTGACGGTTCTTTCCCTAAATATCTTTTGCTGATTCGACATTCCTCTGATGACGGGGTTCCATGGTCGTGCGGTCGGAGTTTCCTGACTTTGTGGAACATATGGAC
Organism: Papaver somniferum; assembly: GCF_003573695.1. NCBI lineage: Eukaryota > Viridiplantae > Streptophyta > Magnoliopsida > Ranunculales > Papaveraceae > Papaver > Papaver somniferum. The sequence continues at coordinate 22,120,220 of NC_039363.1, read as the reverse complement.
ACTCGCGCAAGGGAGTGTACACATGATATTTCTTGTTGAACTCAGCCATTATCCTAGCAACGAATGTATCAGTAGAATCCTGAATTTGGAGAGGTTCTGCATATAACCACTTGGCGAAGTATTGCTGAGTAGAAACCAACCACTTATAGCGTTTGGTGAGTGCTGAGTTATTAGCAGCATTGATTCCCCGGACCAGGGTAGCAAATTTGATAGTTGATAATATGGAAATATGAGGAGGAATAATACTTGCCTGAGTGCAGAACCTTTTGATGAAAGTATGTGCATCTTCTTCAGGTTTTTGCTTTAGGTCCATTAAGGCCTTGACTTTCTCCAGATGCTAGAATGGTGGGGTGTCCTCTATTTCTTCTGAGTCGGAGCTTTCCTCTGAGTCGGGGCTTTCTTCAACAGAGAAATGTGTAATGTAAGGCGTTGGATTTACCTTTTCGATATGAATCCATGTTCTTCCAAGGATCATATAATACCCTGGGTCTTCCCTAATTATGTGAAATTTGGTTTCTGCCCAGGTCGAGCCAGTTTTTATCTTGAGAATGATGTAACCATAAGCGTCTTTAGAGACTCCTTTATGATCTTTGACTGAGGTTGGAGCATGAGTGGCCTCTTGTCGGATGATGCCTGCAACTCTGAGAGTTTTCATAGGGATGATATTGACAGCAGTTCCAACATTGAATAACGCTCGCTTGAATTCATTTCCTTTCAAGTGCACTATGGTGAGAAGTCCCCAGTCGTACATCTCTTTGTCAGTGACCGGAGGCTCAGTGCGTGTCTCTGGATTGACAGTCGTTTCCCGGACACTATATGGTTCAAAGCCGCAAACATGTCCATCCTTTGATCCTTTGACAGATAAATCAATTCGCAGGCATGCTCGATCGATGATTGAACCGCTTCTTTGACTGGTGGTTCAGATAACATAAAGGTTCTGATTGGGAGAGGATTCTTGTGTACTCCTTTAGTCCCCAGTTCTCCTGAATCGGCTTTTTCTTTGAATATGCGCTTCAAAGTCCTGCAATCACTGGTTGGATGGATGACATATCTGTGGAAACGGCAGTAGCGTGAATTTTCCATTTCTTCCTCTGTTGGCTCTCTCCTGATGGGAGATAGTTTAGTAGCATCATCTTGAATCCAGACCTCCAATAACTCGATCATTTACTCAATAGGAAAAGGGAAGTCTGTCTCTTCTTGGTCGTTCTGTTGATGTTGAGACGGTGGTTGTGCATTTCTATCCTGGTTGTCCTTTCTTGGTGCTTTTGTAGGATGGGATGCTAGAGGAGCATTTTTATGCTGTTGCGCTTCAGCTTTCCTCTTACTTCCTTAAGCAACATTCGTGGATGGTTGGACATTGTATTGCTTATTGATCAACCGCCTAGTGTTGACTCGAGCGTCTCGCGGCTCCTCAGTTTTGACAGTTTTTGTTCTTCTAGCACGGCCGGAGCAGTAGTTGCTGATCGCTTGGCCGCTTCGTGGAATTCTGAGAAAGTTTGGAACCGGATATTTTCCACCAAGGCTCTGTAGACAGGGATCATCCCGTTGATGCACAAGTCCACGAATTGTTGTTCAGTAACGTTAGGATCATGACAATCCAAGGCTTGAATTCTGAACCTCTTCACGTACTCATTCGGATGTTCAGTGTTTTTCTGCACCATTCTCCCTAAGTCAGAAAGATTGATCTGCTCCGAGACAAAGAAATATTTCCTGTAGAAAGCATTAACCATTTCTCCCCAATTAGCAATGCTCCCTAGTGCAATGTTGTTGTACCATGTGTATGATCGTCCTGTCAGAGATTTTGACAACCGCGAGATATGTTCTCGAGAATTCACCGTCCCATTGTACAACATGAATGTTGGAGAAGTGTAGCCTTTTGGGAGAGGGATTCTTTGCGTAGCAGCAGGGTATGAAGGTTGATGAAGATGGAATGATGGTGCATTGCCTTTCCCTTGATTCTCCATAAAGCGTTCCAGATCTTCACGAGTAATAAAACCTGCAGGCTCCTTTGTAGGTGGGTTTTCCGAAGCTTTGCGGGCTTCATCATCATCAATTACGTAGACTGGGACAACTTCATGATCAACTGTTTCTTTGGCTTTCCCCTTCTCCTGAGTCTTCTCTGCCATCTTGTCAGTGAGAGTTTTGATACAATTGCATAGATCCTTCTATGTTGCAGCCATGTCAGTCTAGTTCTTGGCAAGAGTCTCTTGCACCTTCATGAGACCAGCTATGGTGGGTGGATTTTTTCTAACTTCGTCAGGGAAGCGGCCGAATAGGGTAAGGCCTTTGATGTTGGTTTTAGGAGGAGTGATATCACCTCCATTGTTAGAAGCATGGTTGGTTTCCGGAATACCATTATTTGTGTTGTTGCTATTGCTAGCGTCGTTTGGATTGGGATTGGTGACTAACCCAGACATAAGACCCGACATCTTTGTGAAAATTAAGATTGCAACCGAGAGATTAACCTCCCACGGTGGTCGCCAATTTGTTGATGGGGAAAAACGATTCGCTGGTTTTTAGGGAATGAAGAGACGATCGAGCGATCGAAGACTCCTCAACCGAGAAAACTGCCTATCCTCAAACAGATGCACTGCACGAGAGTGCGTTTAAGTTCGAGAGATCAATCTGTAGGACTCCGGCCTAAGTCAAGTCAATCGTCGTTCCAGAGTCAATTCGGTCACAAAGAGGGAAGAGGGTTGATCTGTAGGAGGGAAGCTGAGAAGTGTGTGATTTTAATGGTAATCTGTGAATGTGTTATGGGTTTCTGCAAATGATGAATAAGTTTGAGTGATTGAAAGAGTGTTGATCACACGATTCTTGGTTATAAGATAGATTGTATGTTCAATACTTTGTGGATTTTCTGTGTGTTTTTCGTACTATCTTTCAATCATGGACTCGGAGACTTATTTATATTGTTGGAAAATATAAAACACATTGATCTCCAGTAAGTGTGACGGTTGCTGGAGTGAAAGAGTGGGAAAGTGGGAAATCGTGGTTTCACCAGTTCCTCGTACGTGAGAGAATTGGTTGATTGTACACCCACTAATTTGCTAACTCCATCAACTACTTGCACGACTTACTCACATTTCTCATCGTGGATGAACACACGTGCTATAGGCCGCCAGACCAAAACCTTAATAGATATGCCCCTTGTGACGTGATTGATTGTCTCACGAATGTGGATTTGACTAGTCAGTCATTTGATTTGATTAGACGATGGTTCTAAGTTTTTTTTTAGTGGAGCATGATAGTCGAATGCTCTATGACTCATGGATTGAGCGTCTGAGCAAGTATTGCTCACTCGATGAATTACTGAATATTGATAGCTGGATCAATATTTGAGCAATTGAGCGAGTATTGCTCGTTCAGTGAATTACTAAATATTAATAGTTGGATCAATATTCAAGCAATTGAGCAAGTATTGCTGTAAGTTACTGAATATTGGTATTTGGATCAATATTCGAGCAGATGAGCAAGTATTGCTCATTAGATGGATTATTGGTAAGGTGACCAAATAATAATTAATTAAAATATTGCCAGGAACGAATATTATATAATTAATTTATATGTTGATTGCCGGATCAATCATAAAATTATTAGTGTTTGAACTGCTCAGAATTCTGATTCAGCGAGCGTTTGTTCGAAACCCTAATTTTTCGATCAGTTGTTCGTCAATTGATGAATTACTGAAAATAGGCTATTGAGTAAAGGAGAGATGACCACATGGGATGATGTACGACCATGTGGTTCCAAAGTGCTCGAGTGACCGTGCTACAGGGTCCTTTGCTGACCGGCTGGTGAAAGAATGATCAAATGCTAGTGTTGATCATTTATTAGAATAGTGCTCGAGCGAGCGTTAAGTAGTAAAACCTAATTGTTGAGAGGTGAGGGACCGACAAAGAGGGCATGGTATCGGCCCTTGGTGGTCGTGGGACCTGTTTCCAGTCGTTTGAGCGAGTCCCAAGTTGGTTGGAGAGCGTTTGGACCCAATATGAGCGATTTCTAGCAAATTAGGTCAAAATTGTGAATATACGTGGGACCGGCTCCTTCCAATCCTTAGGGACGGCCTTGATCGGTCAAGGCAGCATGCCCGTGTTACAACGATTTCCATGTCTCAGTCCTGAGAGTTTTGGTATTTTTCTGACGATCGTTCGAGCAATGTTTTGAATTTTCAGAAGAGTTTGATCTTGACTGAAACTCTTAATTTTTGCTCGAACGAGCAAGAAGAACTTTGCTCATGCGACAGATAATTTGAGAATATTAAAATAATTATATTTTAATTTTTGACGTGGGAAGCCTAGTCGATCGAGTGACCATTTGACTATTTGGCTTTTCCATGGTTTGAGCAATATTTGAGAAAATATTGAAAAAACTAGGGTTTTCGGTCAAACGATGGAGTTCCATGAGATGATGGAAATAATAATATGAGAAAATAAGGAACTGTGAAGAGTGGGACCGGCCACGGTTAGGGCATGCCCGGACGGCTAGGTGTCCCGGTCCCGTGACACCTTTCCTATTTTTTGTTTGATGAAAGTATGGAAAGCTAAGAGTTTCTCATAAACGAGGGAGTTTGCTCAAGTGAGGGAAACCATGTGAGATGAGGGAAACCCTGTGAGATGAGGTAATCTCTGTGAGATGAGGCCCGGTCCCACTTCTCTAGTTTATTTTATTTCCATGAGTCGCTCGTTTGTCCATACTTTGATCATTCGTTTGGGTGTTCGTCTGTGCATTATTTGTCAAGTACACATGCACCATTTTCTCAGGACTTACTCGATGACGATGAGATGCCCGATTGTGGAGTATTTATTAATAATTCATGAAATTTTGCTCGGAATGATTCATGAAACGGAGTAATAAAATGAGTTGAGCATCTATTACTAATCCATGAAATCCAGTCGGGGAATTCAGGGAACGAAGTAATGAGATAAAGTGATTATCTATTACTAATCCATGGGATCAGCCTGGGATCATCCTTGGAACGAAGTAATAAGATAGAATAGATTATATTCTAGGAATTCAGTCGGTGAATGTCACGGTAGAATTAATCTATTGTAGAATCGAGATATGAGATAGTTGAAGCATCATACTCGTTCTGAAAGGTGCATAGTCAGGGAACAACGTGCAGCGTTGTTAACGTCCTGAAGGATTTTTTCCATCTCAACAAACAATTATGTATAGATAGCCGCCTGAATCTATATACTGTCTCTCTACATAGTCAGGGAACAACGAATGAGTGTCACCGACGTCCTGAAGGAGTTTTGCCTTCTCAACAAACAATTATGTATGGAGGACCGCCCAATCGTTCTTTTATGTATAGGCGGGTCTCTCTATGTAGTCAGGGAACATCGAGTGTCGCCGACGTCCTGAAGACGTTTTCCCCTCTCAACAAACAATTATGTATGGAGGACCTCCCAATATTTCTTCTACATAGAGAGGCACGATAAAATGCGTAGCATCGAACGCTCAGCAAGTGGGAGGCCTTTCGAGAAAAATATTCATCGTGGCTCTGAGAGGTACTCGATTAGAGATCGTGAAAATGGTTCACGGATCGTAAAAACACAAATCATCACATGCGTTCTTGAAGCCGGGTCAGAAACATGCAGTATCATGATTTTACGATTTTATCCCTTGCTGGAAATCCACCATCAACAATTTACCTAGCTTGCCTTTAGGGGGAGTGAAAGCTTTTGTTATTCAAATGTCAACATCGACATTTATTTTTGAGTATATGCAGGTTATTATATTGTTGAAACTTGGAATAAAGCGTATGAAGAATGAGTTATTTTGTAATTCGTTTATCTCCATATGTTATAGAGTTTTGTCACTAAAATTGACAAAAGGGGAGATTGTTAGAGCATAGCTTGGTTGAACCCACCAAGCGTTGGTATGTCAAGTTTTATTATCAAATTTTAGTATCAAAACTCATCTAGAAACGCTTGATTAAATACTAGAGTAAAATTCGTTTAGATTAGACTAGAAAGTCTAGGAATGTTGAGACGTACAAGTATTACTCCGAAGATCCGAAGAATGTGAAGAATTAACGAGTGCAACGAGGACATCATCCTTATACTTGAGGTTAATAATATTTACTTGATCATGTTTCCATTCCTAACGTATCTTTCAAGTCGGATTACATTGAAAACATAACATGCGAAGCTGTATACATAATACTCTAGTAGTTAGATTTGGTCATATCTTTATGATCAAAGTGTCAAAAAATTTATTGAACTATGAATTATAAACACTTATATTTTGGAACTTCGTAAATACGACATCAACATAATCTTTGTATTTGGTTACTTGGTTATGTGTAAGATATAGGTATGATTTCACCTTAGGAAACAATGTTTTATAACATTTGTTTAAAGGAAGTACATATATGAACTTGTTTCATAATCGAAAGGAAATCATGATTGGTCAGGTTCTTTATTGAATATCTTTTGAATGACCAATACAAGATGACAAGGTAGAACCTATCTTAACTTTTTTGACATTTGAGGAATAACTGGTCATAGCATATACTGTGTAGCATGTTGTAACCGGTCACAAGCTAAATTGTGAAGCATGGTGTAACCGGTCACAAGCTACATTAGGAAGTTAGTTGTAATTGGTCACAAGCTACCTTTTGTAAGCAAGGCATAACTGGTAACAAGCTAATTTGGGAAGTAGGTTATAATCGTTCACAATCTACTTTGGGAACCAAGGTGTAACCGAGCACAATCTAACTCGGTAAGTAAGGTGTAATCGATCACAACCTACCTCTGGGTAACCTGTCACAACCTAGTTTGGAAAGCATGGTATAATCGGTGACAACTTACATTTTGAGCCATGGTAAAACCGATCCCAAGGAGCAAAACCGAGTTTCCAATATTCACACATCTCTTTATGTTTAGGGTTTTCCAAGAAACTTCTCTATTTCGACATTATTTGAACATGTACATAACCCTTATCATTAATTGCTCAAAGATATTCCTTAATACTCAAGGTGATCCCATACCTAAAAATTGAAAAACATTTAATTATGATTTTCAAAACATTTGTTCTAATTACCAACAATTAAAGCGTATCCTCTGGAAAATATTATTAGTTAATATGGTGGACTAATAATAGAAGTTTTCTAAGGGAGTTTTCAGAAATATGGTTTGGTAAAATCTATTATGACCGCTCTTTGAAGACTTCCGTGGGATAAAGAAGCTCCACGAGAACCGTTGGTGGGAAACTAGATAATTGCATTATTATTTTAGTTTTCGATTATTGATTTGATTGACTAACGATTTTTGAAACTTTGATTGCACCTAGTTTGTTTATTCTTGAGAACCTTCTCTTCTGATATAAACTAGATCAAAGTATTGACGGGATATTTAGAACCATATTCGGATCTAAAGACATCTTGTGATAATCCATTATTAACAGACTCCGTTCTGTGTGTGATTGATCACAAGAGGATTCAAGTTGTGTTGTGCATGTTATTATTGAAGACAAGAAAAGATTTGAAGACGATGAAGTATTTCTTATTAGTTTTCGTATCTTTTGAACTGTGTGCACAAACCTTGATCGGCTGAGAACCAACTATAATCATGTTAATCTTTGATAAAATTGATTGCCTAGTTTTCTAAGATCGGCATCGTTTTATAGTTTCTCTTTAGATCTATATTGATTGATTGCGAATCTAAATATTAGTTATTTCGGTAATCAAAGTTTAGGTTGATCTAACCAGACAAAGGAGTTCATTATTTTAAACAGAAGAGCCTTTGTAAACAACTCAAAAAATATCTTTATAGCAAAGATTGATTAGAGTGGTTACCAAATAGATTCTTCCTTTGCTATTTGGAAAACGATCCAAAATACTTGCTATTCACGTGCATGACTCTAGAAATCGAAGTCACAGGGATACTGAGGAAACTAAGTAGCTAGGGGTAGTCTACTTGGTCACAACTATACGAAGTTGGTATTAGATTTTGTATGGCGGCTTAATTTGAGAGTATTCAAAACTAGACTAGGTCTCAGGTTTTTCTGGATTTGTGGTTTCCTCGTTAACAAAATCATGTTGTGTCATTTACTTTTCTTTCGCATTATAATAGTTATTATAATTAAGTAAATTACACATGTACGTTAGTCCAATTATGGACAAACTCCAACATAATTCCAAGAGAATCGACTAGAAACTCAGACTCAATCAATGAAAATATATCCAAGAGTTCGTATCTCTGTTTCTCAATTCAATCCGCAATCAAACAAATAGGAATTTGCGAGCCTGATTGAATATAAGAAATAACTTGGACCGTATCAAAAACTAATATCCAAGTGTCAATCAATTTATCAACAACCAAAGGTTGGATTCCCAATTAATTGAACATACGCACAACCTATGATATTTCTATTATACAACAAAATATAATGCGAAAAAACAACAACACAGGCACCAGAAATTTTGTTAACGAGGAAACCGAAAATGCAGAAAAACCTCGGGACCTAGTCTAGATTTGAACACCACATTGTATTAATCCACTACAGACACTAGCTTACTCAAAGTTAACTTCGGACTGGAATGTAGTTGAGTCCTAACCAATCTCGCACTGATCAAGGTACAGTTGCGCTCCTTACATCTCTGAATCCCAACAGGACTCTAGCACTTGATTCACATAGTTGATCTCACCCACAACTAAGAGTTTGTATGGACCAAAGTCGAAGACTTGATAAACAAATCTGTCTCACACAGAAAAGTCTATTGTATAGATAAATCTGTCTCCCACAGATAAACCTATGAGTTTTGTTCTGTCTTTTGATAAATCAAGGTGAACATGAACCAATTGATATACCAGACTTATATGCCCGAAGAACAGCCTAGAAATATCAATCGCCTCACAATAATCTTAATTGTATGGTAGCGAAACAAGATATTGTGGAATCACAAACGATGAGACGAAGATGTTTGTGATTACTTTTTATCTTGCCTATCGGAGAATAAATCTCAAGCCAATCTTAAAGAAGATAGTACTAAATACGATAGAAAATGCAAGATCAGATCGCGCAACTACAGAGAAAATAGTTGGGTCTGGCTTCACAATCCCAATGAAGTCTTCAAGTCCTTAACCTACAGGGTTTCGTTAAAAACCTAAGGTTCAAGGAGAATCGACTCTAGTCGCAACTAATATCACACATGAGGTGTGGGGATTAGGTTTCCCAGTTGCTAGAGTTCTCCTTTATATAGTCTTCAAATGAGGGTTTGCAATCAATGCTATCTTGGTAATAAAGCATTCAATATTCACCGTTTGATGAAAACCTGATTAGACTCAAGCTAATATCTTTCAACCATTAGATTGAACTTAGCTTGTTACACACAAATGAAATGTACCTTCATTTAGGTTTGAGTAACCGTACATAAACGTGTACACCTTGTTGGCTCAACAATAGTTATCCGAAGTTAGACATATGAACACTTTCATATCAACCTCATTCATCTTAACCATAACTAGTTTAAACGACTCAAATGAAACTAGTTTTAGTGTTGTTCAATTGTTTTTATACTCATAGAAGTATACTAGACACAATTGAAGCAAAATCGAATTTGATTCACATGAATCAAGTCATGAACATTATAGACACGGTTTGCAAAAGATTTCATTCCTTATTATATAAATGTATTAGTTCATGAACAAACCGATTTTAGAACATCATCTACTTAGGTATGTGTACGGGTATGCATACCTAAATAGTCGGACCAAGTTTGGGTTTCGCCGGTACGTGAACTGGTATGCATAACTTCCAAACTCAACATAAATTCCCAGGAAACTTACGCCAATACGCGTACCGGTTTGAATACCAGGTCCCCGACCTTTCTCAAAATCAGGTACGCATACGGGTATGCATACCATGGTTCCCGAACATGGATTACATATATGCAAGCACGCATACTATGGTTAAATCCAATTGATCTAAACTCTCATTTCAATTATTGAAACATTCTCAGAAGGCGGGAATAACTGTGTCACACAAACTATTAGCTTCAAAGCAATTTCCAAGTGATCGAATGATCAATACGAAACATTCCGAGTCTACATCAAATGACTATGTCACACAAATCATGTAAGATGTTACCAGGAGATTTTCACATGATCATCTTTTGACTTTCGTCAAGAATATAAGATGAACTTGGTTAAAGCGAAAGCTTACCAACATATATTTCGAGAAAGATGTAAGCGAGTTAAACTCAGCTTGAAATATCAAATGTGTATAAGTGAAGTCTATATAGCTATACGAATTTTGTCCCAAATAGGAGATATAGTGGATAGACTTTTGAGTGATATATGAGTTCAAGTCTCCACATACCCTTTGTTGATGAAGTTCCATAAGCTCCCCTAAGTAGTTCTTCATCTTCAATCGATGAACACCGTGAAGTCTAATGCTCAACTACACTTTCTATCCTAATCCGAGACTTAGCTATAAGTAGACTAGAAATCAAGACTTATAGTTTTGGCAACTAAACGTGACAACAAGCTTGAGATAGCAACGCTTGCGATTTCGACCGAGCAGTGCTCTAATAATCCTAATAGTTAAGCGGTTATTACTGTAACTATCGTCAAGTAAATATCTTGTTGTTGTATTGCTTCGACCTCGTCCATAAACAATCACATAAGGTATATATGACTTAAGTTGTATTGTCTCGACTATGTCCATATACGATCACTTAAGATACCAGACTTATAGGTTGATATTTATAAGATTGTGGTGTATTTGGGTACCCTTGTCTTTTCAATTGGTATTAGAGCAGACAAACATGAAAAGATACAACAATCTGTGTTTGGTGCGATCCAACCTATAAGATTTGAATCTATGAGAGATTCAGTTTACGTCGAACAAGATGATGCTCAACTACACTTTCTATCCTAATCCGAGACTTAGCTATAAGTAGACTAGAAATCAAGACTTATAGTTTTGGCAACTAAACGTGACAACAAGCTTGAGATAGCAACGCTTGCGATTTCGACCGAGCAGTGCTCTAATAATCCTAATAGTCAAGCGGTTATTACTGTAACTATCGTCAAGTAAATATCTTGTTGTTGTATTACTGTAACTATCGTCAAGTAAATATCTTGTTGTTGTATTGCTTCGACCTCGTCCATAAACAATCACATAAGGTATATATGACTTAAGTTGTATTGTCTCGACTATGTCCATATACGATCACTTAAGATACCAGACTTATAGGTTGATATTTATAAGATTGTGGTGTATTTGGGTACCCTTGTCTTTTCAATTGGTATTAGAGCAGACAAACATGAAAAGATACAACAATCTGTGTTTGGTGCGATCCAACCTATAAGATTTGAATCTATGAGAGATTCAGTTTACGTCGAACAAGATGATGATATATTGTATTTACAACATACTCTACAGAAAGTCAGTTTGTTTTCAAATCCCGATAAACAGCTCAACACTTTCAGTTCATTTGTTGAACACAAGTTAGGGAATATTAACCACAACAAGTTAATAAGAAAACAAACACCTGTAATGCATGATTCAGATTCAGATGACAGTGATGAGATTAAATTTTTCATAAAGCTTGCTGAAAAATATAATCTAAAAGATAATATCTATTATTCATCTGCCAAAAGGATTATCAAATATTCTTTCATAAAATACAGGTCTCATGAAAAAAATGTGCTTCAAGAAACTCTTGAAATTCATGAACCTCCTGACAGGATGACAATCACATCTAGTCAATCTCAAGATGAGAATACAGTCTTGTTTCCTCTTGAAACTGAATCTGAAAATTCTGACAATTTTTTTAATATCAGAAAAGATTCATTGGTGAAGACAGGATATGTGATTCTAGTTTCCAGAATCTCTTAACTAATAAACAACATCTTGATTCAAATAGTCTAACCACTTGCAAGAATAATCCATTGACTAATACCCAGTCAAGAAAAATTGTTTCTAACAGTGACAAGGATTATTTTTCGGAAAAATACAAAGATCAGCTTAAATGCATACAAACTAATGATTTCAGGCCATTTAGCTTTGTTATAGATCGTCTTTTTCAATTCAGGATCAAAGAAACAATCTAATCAAAAGATGTTAGCTTATTCCAAGAAAAAACTGGGCCAATCTAACAGTACTACTCAACTCATGACTCAAAGGGTTTCAAATCGCCCTTACAACTCTATTCCTGTTCAAATAGAACTGTCTGTTAAATCAGATTTATCAAGTTGTGATCCACAGAATTATGAAACCTATTCTTGGAATTTTTCCAGAAAAAGGAATGTCCGAAAACATCAAGAATATCTTGTAAAATCTATTGATTACTCTGATATATCTTGTTCCATGTGCAATATTGAGCTGTTGAGAGATCAATTCAACAAATAAGTTTGTTGATTGAAACTTCCTCATAATTTTGCTCGACTTAATTAAATGAGGAAGTTCTCAAAAAAACATAGGAGATTTGTGAAATCCGTACTTGATATATTGTATCATGAACAATATAACTATTTTCTAAAAGATGGAATTATGTTTACCTTTTGGAGCAATGTTTTCAGTCCATGATAAATTTGTACAAGATATCTTTGGACCCATTTGATGTCAATATTTAGGAAAAATCTTCCTTGATTTTATTTCTGAACTTGAGTATGTTCTCACCTATTTTTAATATCAAATAAAATACCTTTTTGGTTGTTTGGAAACTTGGAAATCAAGTTTTATTTGATATATAAAACATCTTGAAAAAAAAAAACCTATTCTTTCTCCACAAAAAGATTATGGTTCAAGGTGGGTGAAAATACTATTGATATCTATTTTCAATTACAAAAGCTTGAAATCTATCTCCCTTCTAAGATCAAGTGCTATTTTTCAAGGGAACATGAGAGAAATAAATTATCTCTTGAACTCATGTGTATGATAATGTGAGATTTTGAAATTGTGTGTGAATAATTAGAAGCTTCTGTAAAAAATGAGGAATGGCTTGAGTGAAAACTTTTGAAGATGATCGTGGATCTGAAACTTTTGAAGAGGAGATTCAATCAGCTGAAAAAAAAGAGGAAACTCAAGATCTTTAACACTGAAGAAACCTCAATGAACAATTAGAGCACCTCTAAGGATTAAGTCATATGCTAAGATACTTGATCCGAGAAATAGACAATTCAATTGGTTGATTTATTTCGATATTTTGTATAAGGTCTATTTAAATAAAATTATCAATTATTTATGAATAAATAAAATTTTATTTAATAATTCTTTGTGTTTCATTGTTTGATAGTTTCCGATTGCATAGCCTGTGTGAATATATTTTATGTTATTTGCTTTCGATAGTGAGATGTTAGTTTCTTTCTTTATTAACCTAAATATTCAATCTCATATTGTGTTACCCTTATGATTTGTGTGGCTTTTTGATTTAGCGGGATAAAGTTCTAGCCCTTGTTGGTAGGCTTTATCAAAGGATCATAAGGTGTTTCGAATGAAAATCATATGTGAAAAGTCGCAATATGTTGATAATCAATTTATGTTTACATGAGTTGTGTTTAGCATAACATATGTGTTTCGGGTTTAAACTTTTGTTATTGACACTCATTAGTTAAAACCTATTCAACCTTTCTCTGATAAAGGTTGTTCTTGTTGTTGTTCTTGCGAGAGGATGACAACAAACTGTCGGGGATGGAGAGTTCTTATTTGAACTTACGCTTAAATGATATATCTTTCTGGTAAGAAGTGGCTGGGGAATTTGAGGTAACAATTTTTATTTAATCGTTTTTCCTGTTGAAGAAAAGATTGAGTTTACTGCATATATTTTGTTTTTTCTTAAAAAAATTTCGGTACAACTGTAATGTTCTATTGTGTTGTATGGATTGATTATTGTGATTTAATTGTTTCTAGTTAAGAAAAACTGTGTCAATTTATTGACTTATGATTTGGTATCTTCTTTATTGTTTGGTATCAAGTATTTTTGCTTAACGAAATTATGGGTTCATGTTTTTAGTCCATTTGATTCCGGATAAGAGAAACTAAGTTAATTCTAATCTTAGTTAGACTTATCAATTTGAGGATTCAGTTATTCAAGTCTAATCAAATTCCTTGACAAGAAAAACTAGTTAACTAACCTAGTGTTTGTCTTGTCTAAATGGAAATGTCCAAGTTATTTCATGGAATAATTAGAACCTGATAAGAGAAAGAGAGTTAATTATGATATCTATTTGTGTCTTATCGAAATAAGAGATTGTACATACACAATCGGTTCGATAAAAGAATTAAATTATCTTAGTCGGTTTGTCGGACTTAAGGGAAAATTGCTTCTGGAAATTGTTTCCTTGATAACATACTAAAGCTAAATTACTTTTGTAGTTTCGATTTTAGTATTGGTTATCTAAAATGGTATGTGAAACATTCGTGCTTAACTCTTATAGGTTGTACAAGTCTTATGGATTTGTAAGATCCTTTCTGTTTGTCCTTTTTTTTGCTCGTACCTTTGTCATTTTTGTGACAAAAGGGGGAGAAATATATGGAGCAAACTAGCGATTTTTAATTACTAGGAAAGGATATATGTGCTTAAATGTTATGTCTAATGAAAGAGTAAAGCATAGAAAAAGGGGGAGAAACATATGAACATGTTGTGTAGTATTTCATACTACAAAATGGTAATAACAAAGATGTTCGGATTGAATATTTACCTAGATTGCCTTTAGGGGGATTAAAAGCTTTTGTTATTCAAATGTCAACAACGACATTTGTTTTTGAAACTTGGAATCAAGCGTATGAAGAATGAGTTATTTTGTAATTCGTTTATCTCTTTATGTAATAGAGTTAGGGGGAGATTGTTAGAGCATAACTCGGTTGAAACCACCAAGCGTTGGTATGTCAAGTTTGGTTGTCATATTTTAGTATCAAAACTCATCTAGAGTCATTTGATTAAATACTAGAGTTAACTTCGTTTAGGTTAGACTAGAAAGTCTAGGAATGTTGAGACGTACAAGTATTACTCTGAAGACCTGAAGAATGTGAAGAATTTAACGACTGCAACGAGGACATCATCCTCCCACTTGAGGTTAGTAATGTTTCCACTTCTAATGTATCTTTCAAGTCGAATTATATTGAAAACATAACATCCGAACTTGTATATATAATACTCTAGTGGTTAGACTTAGTCATATCTTTATGATCAAAGTGTCATGGAATTTATTGAATTAGGAAGTATAAACGCTTATCTTTTGGAACTTCGTATATACGACATCAACATAATCTTTTTATTTAGTTACTTGATTATGTGTAAGATATAGGTATGATTTCACCCTATGAAATAATGTTATATAACATTTGTTTAAAGGAAGTACATATATGAACTTGTTGCATAATTGAAAGAAAATCATGATTGGTCAGGTTCTTTATTGAATTTTTTTTGGATGACCACTAAAATATGACAAGGTAAAACCTATCTTAACTTGTTGAGATTTAAGGCATAACACGTCATAGCCTATACAGTGTGGCATGTTGTAACCGGCCACAAGCTACTTTGTGAAGAATGGTGTAAATGGTCACAAGCTACATTGGGAAGTTAGTTATAATCGGTCGCAAGCTACCTTTTGGAAGCATGGTGTAACCGGTCACAAGCTAATATAGGAAGTTACTCAAAATCAGTCACAAGTTACTTTGGTAACTGATGCGTGTCGTAACCACAACAAATTAATTAATTTTTTTCCACCTAAATAACAAGTAATATAGTGTAGTCAAGTTCGTTCCCACGAGGAGCAAGAGTTTTAGTTGTTTAATTGTCACAAAAAGGGGGGATTGGTTATAGATTTTAAAAACAAAAGAAAGTAAATAAAGCAATTAAAAGTTTAAGTTGAAATCAATAAGAGAGATTAGATCAAGGAATCCTTCTTCGTTGCAAAACAATAAATCAAGTTATGTTCTTTTCCACTTTTTATTAGTCACAAATTATCACCAACCATAGGTAAAGCAGCTAGCTCAGTGCTAAACCCCTAAATCCCTAGTATCACCGGATACGGAAGTTCTCGACTACCGGATTCTATTCACCAAACCACGTAGTAGTATCTCACTCAAGATGTAATTTAGTTAAACGCATTAAGATTTATGAATTTATTAGATTGATATTAGTAGTTAGATTCTTAGCTCAAGGTCTACTTGCTAACGTTGTTTTCACACACAATTGCTCCACGGAATCCCTCTGCAAGGTCTCGTGTTTGCCACTTGTGTAAAGAGTAAGGAAACGATTACTTATCCCCTAACTTTCACTAGCTTTAGATCAATTAACAAATCAATTTAGTATGCATCCTAAACGACCTATCAATCAACCATGAATGTATAAACATTCCTATTAGTAAAAACAAACGATAATCATGTGAAAACTTCAAAGTAGATTTAAAACAAAACTCAAAACATGTCAAGAACTAGGAATTCATCCTCAATCAATAAGAAAATTAGCTACTCATGCTAAGGAGTTCACACAAAGAATAAATAAAAGAGAAGTGTTGTGTGTGTATAGGTGTAAAAGTTGTGTAGAGAACTTCTTTATTTATATGCTTCAATTTCCTAGCAATCCTCTTAGGAATAGAATCCCCATTCCATAATAACACCACTTTCCCTTTGTAGCTCAACTTTCAAGTCCAAGTCTTTCTCAAATCTTCCATCTTCTCTTTCCAAATCCAAGCCCAATTCTTCAAACCCATGAGTCTAGAAAATTCTTCATTAATTGAATCGCCGGAACTTCACTGGTACTACCGGAATACGGCACCGGAAAGCTCCCTTCCGGTCACTGGAATCTTCATCACCGCTGACAGAATATTCCGTCCCGTCGCCGTTACAGTTAACGGTCAAACTGGTCAAGCTGTCAGTCAACTGGGTCAAGGTAGGATAGTCAGCTAATGAATCAGCTTCTCTGACTCGGTCTTAATAGGCTGAATTACTGAGTCACATGGATGGATCGGTCATCGAACTCGTCTGGAACGGTCATCGCCGGCATCGAGTCGACTCGTCAGAGTAGAAAATTCGACAGAGTTTCCTCTGTTTTCTGGGCATTTTCAGGCCAAATTCAGGCCTCTTTGTGCTTCAATTCCTGCACAATCCTATCATACATCTAGCAGTTCATTCAATTTCAAACACAACCCATTACTTCTCAGAAGCAGCTCAGTTCACCATTCAGGCTACATCACCACATAGCCCATTCTCTGCAACATTCATTCACCTTCATCCATCTTAGACCACCATGTTAATTCCAGCTGCAGTTTCAACATCTTCTGCTTCTCTGTAGCTCCAGTTTATGTCACACTGCAACCATTCCTGGCTGAATCCAGTACCCATCTTAGATTCACAGAAAACCCCCAATTCTTCTATTTCAATTCAGCATCAAGCCCTAATTTTTTCGAACTTCATCGCCATCTTTGCTTCTATAGCAGCAACTACCACCAACAGTGAATTCAATAAAAACCCATTACTTTAAATCATCACAGACTCGGGATTCAACCGCAGAGACGATCCCCAGATCCATTTCTTCTTCCGGATTCAACAGCAGCACCAAACCGCCTTCTTCCATTTCATTCTTGATCTGATTCATCCACAGAACCCTCAATTTCATCCTCCATCTGAGTCTTCAAGTCTCTTTTCTTTCTCATAGCAGCAACAACCAACAACGCATTCATTCTTCAGAACCGGAAGCAAAAACCCCAATTTCTTCGAATCCTAATTTCTGAAATTATCAAATTCTCTCATGTTATTCATCAATTTCTTCTTCTCAGCTCTTAACAAACCCTTTTCTCGATCTTCTCCAGAAAATCCATATCATTTCCATCACCAATCCCTCTTAAGTTCAATCACTACCAGAATTTCTATATCTGCATTCGCAATTGCAGCGGCCTTTTATCATCTCTCAATTCTCTGTCTATTTCTCGATCCCGTCTCGGCAATAAGTGCAGCGCCTGCTGCCTGATTTCTTTCTCAATTTCAGATTCAAATGAATGAGAAAACTGTATCTCGATTCTAGGGTTAAGAGTTGGGACTGAGTCCGGATCTGGGTACTCTTATGGGCCGCCCAATGACATCCCCAGCTAGCTTAATACATAGGTGCCATGAGTGTCTAACATGGTGCTTTAAACACTTAAGTGGGTTTCCCTTTAACACTAATGGACTCCAGATAGTTTTCGCCTATGAAATGACAATATTGCCCATTTCGCACAAATTGAGTGATTTCTTCTTCTCTTCCTCCGTGCGACTCCAAAATACCTAATAACTCAAAAACATGCGTAAAATACATAATTTACAAGAAAAATAGCAGAGAAAGCATAAACAATAGATAATATATAGGATGTATTCTACACCCTATCAAATTCCCCCGCACTTAGACTTTGCTAGTCCTTGAGCAAATCAAACTAAAACTTACAACTTCAAAGCGTTCCAGCTTCCCAAGCATCCAACGAGTTATGAGGACATAGAGTTTCTGTATGTTAGTAATACAAAGTTAGAAATACTAAAGAACATATTCTCATTCTTAAATGTTGAGTGAGAAATAACCACACCATAATGAGACAACGCGTGTTTGAGAGCGATCAATAAGCATTTCTCCTCAACTTCTGCCTCACCAAAAAGGATTTTCTGATAATTGCACTCAATAAGACGGCTTATGGGTCTCACATGTGTGTAGGTAGGAATGAAGAGATAAATCCTGCAACACGTTGAATGGTGGGAAGGATAACTTCCGAAATATTTTAAAAACCCACATCTTTTAACATTTTGAAAAACCATTTTTCTGAGATCTCTAAGAAAGCAAATCAACCATTATTATCGAGGATGCGATTACTTACTCACCTTCACATCCGATTGCAATGATGATAACACCACTCTGACAGCATCCAATAGAAATGTCTTCCGCTCCTCGTTTTTATCTTCTTGGTCTTCGTCTTCGGCTTCAACTATTGATGATAAACTCTCGAACTTCGTAATTCCTTGACAATTTGTAACTCTTTACCTTAAATCCTTGTCGCTTGAAACTTCCTTATAGATTTTTCTTCCCCACGGCTTATTAAATAAAAGATAAAAACAAAAATTTCTCTAGCCATCATTTTTTTTTCATTTGTTCATTTTTTTTAATTTACTTTTTTTTAGAGACAAGAGAAATAAAATACAAAACAAAGTGAAAATAAAAACAAACCATGGCCGTGGAAAAATTACTTTACCGCTTGATTCTTCACAACTTGTATCGTCTCGAAATCATAAACTTCAATAATTCTCACCTTTTGCTTTTCTTTGCTCTTGTAAATAAGTCTTCAACATGTATATATAATTCCGCTCATTGTCTAGTTTCTTTACTTGGATATAAAATTTTCTCTTTTCTTGTACCGTTGCTTGTAAACCTTGAACTTTTTCAACTTTCCTTGTATATTTTGATGTCGCTCCCTTGTTGATGATGATGGTGTTTCTATGGACCCGTTGTTGTCGAGAGAGAAAATGGTGCTAACTGCAAATCGAATTACAAGAAGGAGGCTTTCATCTATAGACATCACCCTCATGATTGACAAAATTAGCACTCAAGAGATCAAAGAGTAGTGCTTCTATTTGTGGGAGGTTGGGTAGCTCACCATTCTACCCAGAATTAACGTACGGTGACACACACTCAAAAGAAAGCTCTTTAGTTATTTACAAAGAAATCTGGTCGGTGCCTCGCATGATATAAATAGGGTAGTCTCCACTAATGATTGATCAGCAACTCTAATAATGCATGTCTCCATGCTCCTAATCTGCATCACCGGCATGATTAAATCCATTATTTAACACTCTAACAAACAAGAAATCCGAACGTAGTTCCCTAACACTTCCAAGTTCAGTTATGTCAGTCAGAATTCTCTATGTAAACATACCTAGAAGTATGTTAGTGACTATAAAATCTCTAAAAGTTGGAGGTTTTATGAAAAAATTTTTTAATAGCTTAACCACTCCCCCACACTTAAACCTTACATTGTCCTCAATGTAATTGAATCGTCCAAGTAAAGTCAAGGTGGGAAACCCTAGTATGATATGGAACAAGAAAAATAAATAAACAAAATAAAAAGAAAATAAAAAGTAAAAGGATAAGAAATACAAAACCTATGGGTTGCCTCCCATTAAGCGCTTGTTTTAAAGTCGACGACCCGACTTAGATTTTTGTAAGATTCACTCCCCATATACTAACAATCGGAAAATTTGGGAATCCACCCGTAGTACCTGTTTTTCACATAATAGCTTCATACAAATGTTAGCACAAGAAAAGAATAGCAAAGTTATCGCTCGATAGAAATTTTCCCCACACTTAGTCTTGTCTACACTTGGAAGTGTATAGAGAACATAGAATTTGCGAATTTCCATGTATTCCTCTTGGAAAACCTGCATAGTGTTAGCATCAAGTGTTTCCAATGGTGGATATCGAGAAACAAAATCATCCAAAAATATTTTCGAAGCACATACATTCAAACCAATAAGAGGTAAAGGAGAAGAATCAATATGCAAAGGGTTAGAAAAACCTTGCAAAAACTCTTGTATTACGTAATCCTCTTCATCCTTAGAAAATTCAAGTGAATTACTTACCTCTTGTATATGGTGGTCCTCTATCAAATCTTGCAACCATTCTTCGTTATTTTCTACCTTCACCAAAGTCTCGACATCATTAAAATCATTGGCAAGTTCAATTTTGTCTTCCACAAAATCAATGAATTTGGTTTCATCCTCTAACATCATCTCTTCAACATTCTCATTATCGGAATCGGCCCATTCACTAAAATGATTTTCATCGGTATAAATTGTAAGATCTTGTGAGCGTGTTACACCATTTATAACAATAGGCAAGTCACACCCAATCTCCTCCTTTTGAATAGGTGAATGATCGTTATTATGATCCGGAGTTGGAATAACTTTATACTTGTTACAATAATTTTCATAAGGTTCAAAATCATCATCGTAACCGATATAATAACGTTTTTCACGCTCAATTCTTAAATCTCTTTTAGCTTCAAGAATTTCTTCATCCGATGCTAGGCCTTCATCGATCAATTGATAAAACCTTCTCTCAAGTTCCCTCAAACTAGGTTGCCTTACACCGAGGAGATCACGCATAGATTTAGAAGCATAACTATCCTCCCCTCCTAGTGATTGTTCACCTACATACCCGTCATACGGTTGTTGATATGTATGAGAATATCCATAAACTCTGTATCTTAAGGATGGTTGGAAGTTGACATAATGTTGAGGTTGAAAACCGTATTGATTGTTGTAATATGCTTGCTCTTGTCCACCGTACATGGAAAACTGGTACCTGAAATAAAAATTCTATAAAACAAACTTAAAAAAAAAAACAAAACGAAAATAAAAACAACTAAAGCTGCTCCGCTGCTCCCAGGCAACGACGCCAAAATTTGATGCGTGTCGTAACCACAACAAATTAATTAATGGTTTTCCACCTAATTAACAAGTAATATAGTATAGTCAAGTTCGTTCCCACGAGGAGCAAGAGTTTTAGTTGTTTAATTGTCACAAAAAGGGGGGATTGGTTTTAGAATTTAAAAAAAAAAGAAAGTAAATAAAGCAATTAAAAGTTTAAGTTGAAATCAATAAGAGAGATTAGATCAAGGAATCCTTCTTCGTTGCAAAACAATAAATCAAGTTATGTTCTTTTCCACTTTTTATTAGTCACAAATTATCACCAACCATAGGTAAAGCAGCTAGCTCAGTGCTAAACCCCTAAATCCCTAGTATCACCGGATACGGAAGTTCTCGACTACCGGATTCTATTCACCAAACCACGTAGTAGTATCTCACTCAAGATGTAATTTAGTTAAACGCATTAAGATTTATGAATTTATTAGATTGTATTAGTAGTTAGACTCTTAGCTTAAGGTCTACTTGCTAACGTTGTTTTCACACACAATTGTTCCACGGAATCCCTCCGCAAGGTATCGTGTTTGCCACTTGTGTAAAGAGTCAAGAAACGATTACTTATCCCCTAACTTTCACTAGCTTTACATCAATTAACAAATCAATTTAGTATGCATCCTAAACGAACTATCAATCAACCATGAATATATAAACATTCCTATTAGTAAAAACAAACAATAATCATGTGAAAACTTCAAAGTATATTTAAAACAAAACTCAAAACATGTCAAGAACTAGGAATTCATCCTCAATCAATAAGAAAATTAGCTACTCATGCTAAGGAGTTCACACAAAGAATAAATAAAAGAGAAGTGTTGTGTGTGTATAGGTGTAAAAGTTGTGTAGAGAACTTCTTTATTTATATGCTTCAATTTCCTAGCAATCCTCTTAGGAATAGAATCCCCATTCCATAATAACACCACTTTCCCTTTGTAGCTCAACTTTCAAGTCCAAGTCTTTCTCAAATCTTCCATCTTCTCTTTCCAAATCCAAGCCCAATTCTTCAAACCCATGAGTCTAGATGAGTCTAGAAAATTCTTCATTAATTGAGTCGTCGGAACTTCACTGGTACCACCGGAATACGGCACCGGAAAGATCCCTGTCGGTCGCTGGAATCTTCATCACCGCTGACCGAATATTCCGTCCCGTCGCCGTTATAGTTAACGGTCAAACTGGTCAAGCTGTCAGTTAACTGGGTCAAGGTAGGATAGTCAGCTACTGAATCAACTGCTCTGACTCGGTCTTAATCGGCTGAATTACTGAGTCACATGGATGGATCGGTCATCGAACTCGTCTGGAACGGTCATCGCCGGCATCGAGTCGACTCGTCAGAGTAGAAAATTCGACAGAGTTTCCTCTGTTTTCTGGGCATTTTCAGGCCAAATTTAGGCTTCTTTCTACTTCAATTCCTGCACAATCCTATCATACATGTATCAGTTCATTCAATATCCAACACAACCCATTACTTCTCGGAAGCATCTCAATTCACCATTCAGGCTACATCACCACATAGCCCATTCTCTGCAACATTCATTCACCTTCATCCATCTTAGACCACCATGTTAATTCCAGCTGCAGTTTCAACATCTTCTGCTTCTCTGTAGCTCCAGTTTATGTCACACTGCAACCATTCCTGGCTGAATCCAGTACCCATCATAGATTCAGAGAAAACCCCCAATTCTTCTATTTCAATTCAGCATCAAGCCCTAATTTTTTCGAACTTCATCGCCATCTTTGCTTCTATAGCAGCAACTACCACCAACAACGAATTCAATAAAAACCCATTACTTTAAATCATCACAAACTCGGGATTCAACCGCAAAGACGATCCCCAGATCCATTTCTTCTTCCGGATTCAACAGCAGCACCAAATCGCCTTCTTCCATTTCATTCTTGATCTGATTCATCCACAGAACCCTCAATTTCATCCGCCATCTGAGTCTTCAAGTATCTTTTCTTTCTCATCGCATCAACAACCAACAACGCCATTTATTCTTCAGAACCGGAAGCAAAAACCCCCAATTTCTTCGAATCCTAATTTCTGAAATTATCAAATTCTCTCATGTTATTCATCAATTTCTTCTTCTCAGCTCTTAACAAACCCTTTTCTCGATCTTCTTCAGAAAATCCATATCAATTCCATCACCAATCCCTCTTAAGTTCAATCACTACCAGAATTTCTATATCTGCATTCGCAATTGCAGCAGCCTTTTATCATCTCTCAGTTCTATGTCTATTTCTCGATCCCGTCTTGGCAATAAGTGCAGCACCTGCTGCCTGATTTCTTTCTCAATTTCAGATTCAAATGAATGAGAAAACTGTATCTCGATTCTAGGGTTAAGAGTTGGGACTGAGTCCGGATCTGGGTACTCTTATGGGCCGCCCAATGACATCCCCAGCTAGCTTAATGCATAGGTGCCATGAGTGTCTAACCGGGTGCTTTAAACACTTAAGTGGGTTGCCCCTTAACACTGAATGGACTCCATATAGTGTTCGCCTATGAAATGACAATATTGCCCATTTCACACAAATTGGGTGATTTCTTCTTCTTTTCCTCCGTGCGACTCCAAAATACCTAATAACTCAAAAACATGCATAAAATACATAATTTACAAGAAAAATAGCAGAGAAAGCATAAACAATAGATAATAAATAGGATGTATTCTACACCCTATCAGTAACCAAGGTGTAACCGATCATAATCTAACTCGGGAAGTAAGGTGTAATCGATTACAAGCTACCTCTGGGAAGCAAGGTATAACCGGTCACAACATAGTTTGGGAAACATGGTAAAACCGATCACAACTTACATAGTGAGTCGTGGTAGAACCGATCCCAAGGAGAAAAACAAGTTTCCAATATTCACATATCTCTTTATGTTTTGTGTGAAGCTTGGAATTTGGGTTTGCTGAGAAACTTCTAGATGTCGACATTACTTGAACATGTACATAACTCTTATCGTTAATTGTTCAAATATATTACTTCATACTCAAGGTGATCCCATACCGAAAAATTGAAAAGCATTTAATTATGATTTTCATAATATATGTTTTAATTACCATCAATTGAAGTGTATCCTCTAGAAAATATTATTAGTTATTGTGCTAGACTAACATTAGAAATTTTCTAAGGGAGTTTTCAGAAATATGGTTTGGTAATTAATTGGAAATGGGAAAACCAAAATTAGGTACTTTAATGTTAATATGTTGAGAATATTTTCGATTTTGGAATTTCCTTGTTGTCCAAATAGCCTTAGTCTATAAATACTTGAGTTTCATTTCTTGAAAACCATCCTAAGAGCCAGGCAAACTTTATTATTGTTGTTTCTCATGGAGTCGTCTATCCGGAGAGGAAAGTACCCTAATTAGGCGAAATCTCTTACGACCGCTCGTTTAAATACTTATGTGGGATCGAGAAGCTCTACGAGTACCGTTGGTGGGAAACTAGATAATTGCATTGTTTTTTTTTAGTTTTCGATTATTGATTTGATTGACTAACGGTTGTTGAAACTTTGATTGCACCTAGTTTGTTTATTCTTGAGAACCTTCTATTCTAATATAAGGCTCACTCAAAATAGATCAAAGTATTGACGGGATCTTTAGAACCATCTTCGTATATAAATATTTCTTGTGATAATCCATTGTCAACAGACTCCTTTCTGTGTGTGATTGATCACAAGAGGATTCAAGTTGTTTTTTGCAGGTTATTATTGAAGACAGATGAAGATTTGAAGACGACGAAGTTTTTCTTATTAGTTTTCGTATCTTGTGAATTGTGTGCACAAACCTTGATCGGCTGGGATCCAATTAGAATAATGTTTATCTTTGATAGACTTGATTGTCTAGTTGTGTAGGATCGACATAGCTTTATAGTTTCTCTTTGAGATCTCTATTGATTGAATGCGAATCTAAATATTTGTTATTTCGGTAATCAAAGTTTAGGTTGGTCTAACCAGACAAATGAGTTTATTAGTTTAAATGGAAGATCCTTTGTCAAAAACTCAAACAATATCTTTATAATAAAGATTGATTAGAGTGGTTACCAAACAGATTCTTCCGTTGCTGTTGGGAATACGATCCAAAGGACTTCCTATCACGTGCGTGACTCTAGAAGTCGAAGGCGTAGGGATACTGAGGAAACTAAGTAGATAGGGGTAGTATAATTGGTCTCAACTATACGAAGTTGGTATTATATTTTGTATAGCGGCTTAATTCTGAGGGTATTCAAAACTACTATACTATGTCCCGAAGTTTTTCTGCATTTGCGGTTTCCTCGTTAACAAAATCTTGCGGTGTCATATACTTGTTTTTTATATTATATTTTTTATTATAAGTAAGTAAATTACTCACGTACGTTAATCTGAATTACTTGATCATTGATCCTAATAGTCAATTAGTTATTACCGTAACTATTGTCAAGTAAATATCTTGTTGTATTTTTTCGACCTCGTCCATAAACAATCACACAAGGTATAGAACTTAAGTTGTATTGTCTTGGCTCTGTCCATAGATG
This sequence comes from Papaver somniferum, assembly GCF_003573695.1. Lineage (NCBI taxonomy): Eukaryota > Viridiplantae > Streptophyta > Magnoliopsida > Ranunculales > Papaveraceae > Papaver > Papaver somniferum. Next base: position 22,094,309 of record NC_039363.1, on the reverse strand, counting down.
ATTACTTAAGATACCAGACTTATAGGTTGATATTTAAAAGATTGTGGTGTATTTGGGTACCCTCGTCTTTTCAAAATGAGTTAGGGAGAGCCAATACTATGAATACTTTATATAGAAAAATCCCCAACAAATCTATTTTTTGAGAAAATATAGTTGTTTATTGCATTGTACTTGAACCAGTGTGTTGTTCGGCTCATAGTAAGGATTTCTATATAAGCCGAACCTAACAAGTATTCTTATATAGTTTGAGTAAGTTGTTTCGGCTTATTTGAAAAATACCTTCTGAGCCGAACCATTCCTGCTACTATCACAAAATAGTTAAGCCAACTGGTTCGGCTGATACGAAAATACTCATATGAGACGAACCAACTTACTACATGTTGTTTTGGTGTTAAACACTTCTTCATTTATAAAACCATTCTACAATCGATCAAAAAATATAAAACCATTCTACAATCAATTAAAACATAAAAGTCAAGGTACTTAACAGAAGAAATCCATACATTCAAGCCAGTGTACACATCTGAACTTACAGTTCATTGACCACGACCTCTTTTCCTACCTTGGCGTACATCCTTTGTATCATCGTCTTCACCAGTTGGCCCGCCCCTAGAACTTCGACTTGTGTCTTCACCTTCTTGTCGTGTCCTATTGCTCGTCCACATTTTCTGGTTTATTCCGTCCTTGCGCTTTTTTTATGACTACATCCCACTGGTTGTACAAATCTTGTGCAAATCTTGGATTAGATTGGGCCATGCGTTGGGGTTTTGGGCGAATTTGTGTTCGTTCCGACTCTTTTGTTGTTATTCAAGCTTTCAAAATTTCTACCATCCCTTGGTTCTCAAGGATGAGATGGGTGCAAATCGGTAGTCATTATGAGTCTATTAGATTCATTCACACTTTTCGGGAGGTGAATTTTTCTGCGGATAAAATGGCTAAGCGTGGATGTTTATTGGATAATGAAGTGGGATCGCATTATGATGGAAGACCTCCTTTTTTAACTTCAGTTGAATACCCAAATGTTTCTTATTATCGTTTCAAGTAGTTTACAAGTTTTTAGGGTTGCTATCACCTCTTTTCTTGTAAACTCTTCTTTGTAAATTTGTTATCTATTAATACAAATTTTTGACTTATCAAAAAAAAAAAAAATCTTGTTACTCCTCCACCGTCATCGGTGTTTTGCAAGAAAGTCTCTTCTTCATATTCTTCAACAACTCCTTGCCCTCCGCAACCTAATTCCATTTAAAGGTCAAAGAACTTTAATATTTACGAAGTAAAAAATTTTCATATTTGTATAATAAATTATATAAGTATTAATCGAAGAGATCGCTTACTATAGTTTTATAAGCCTTAGGAATGTTTACGTCCTTGGACTTCTTTTTTGCGACCTTTGCCTTCTCCCTTTTAGCTACAACTTGACTTTGTCTATTAATAATCAGGGGATGTGAAATTTCGTTGTACCAATCCATGTTGCCCGTCTCGACTTCACGAGGATTATCAGCCAAAAATTGTAAGTGATACAAACTTAACTTGTTGGTTTCCAATTTTTTCCAATATTCTAGGTTTGGTTCTCAATCATATTTGGGACTCCACGAAGAGGTGGTGCTTTTAGTTCCCTTGGAACCCAATGCCAACAACTTCAACTTATCATAAACCACTGAGAGCATTTGGATAGATCCTAATTGACGTAGTATTCGACGAGGATCATACACTACAACCACCTGGATAAAATAATGGTACATACCTATCGGCATATCATTATCTTCAACAATATAATATTCTTGAACATCTCTCAAATATGGGTCGAATACGACATCACTGCCATCTAAAGAGTCTCATTTCTCTCTCAACTTTATCAACACTTCATTTTTATTCTTTTTTATTGGTGTCCTCGAACTCATATCGATCTGCAGTTGGCGTTGTATCAACCCAACATTCATGTGTTTTGGCCAATTTCAAATTTGGGTAATGGTCATATACCCACACCTACATCAATAATATAAGTACTCACAAAACATCCTCGAACGAAGAAATTTTTTCTTTAAGTTTTCAGCTGAAGCTAACAAATTTGGATTTCCAGACACAGGTTAGGCTTAAAACGTAAATCAAGTATGCAACCAAACCAGATAACTATGTGGTTACTAACATTAGTTCGACATAAAATGAACTACCAGATTGGCCGAACCTATACAAGACAAGGATCGACTTGTTTTGTAGGTTTATCTTTAAGTCGAACCTATCACTGAACTAGCACTATTTTGGTTTATAACAAAACATTTGAACAACAAATTTAGATTTAATAAAGATAATTACTTGAAGCATAATGAAATTTCCTCAAATGTTTGTACTTGCCAACCTAGAGGCTTGTGCGAGATGATTGAGTAGGTAGGAAAGCGACATGGTCCCCCATGCATATTTCTTAACGGAGTGAACATCCCTTAACAATTGGAGATATTGAGCACTGACCTTGTTCCCAAAAAGGTCTGGAAAGATATCTCTGCCAAGAATGTACAACATACAGGCAGTTCCAGTTTGCTTCACTTTCTCCTCAGTTATCACCAACTTTCCGTTTTTAACCTTCTCCATTGTACCTGCAAAATAGTTTTTCAATCTCAACAACTTGAAATTCTTGTTCTTCTTGTTGTATCAACCTCGATCATCTCAGATAGAATTCACCTCTTTTACGGAACAACAAAACTCTAGTTCGGTTTTTGATATTTGCCAACCTAGAGTTTCCTCCACCAACTTATACTACTCATCCCAACTCATATCATAAAACTATGCATCCATGCTTTCGCTAGTGACACTAAGGCACGTAATATCATAAAACAACTTGAACTTCTTGTTGTATCTACCTTGATCATCTCAGATAGAATTCACCTCTTTTACAAGACAACAAAACTCTAGTTCGGTTTTTGATATTTTCCAACCTAGAGTTTCCTCCACCAACTTATACAACTCATCCCAACTCATATCATAAAAATCAGCATCCACGCTTTGTAATTTGTAATTTTCATTCCGGTGAAATATTCCCGTAGGAAGGACAGCTGAACCATTAATTTTCACAAAATCCTCAGAGGAACGTTCTGGTGTACCTGCTCCACTACTTGCTATTACAGGGATGCTAACGACATATGATATGAGATTTATTAGGTTTATATCCATTTTCTTTGGCCTGCAACCACATCGAAGCAAATACTGAGCAGTTTAAAGGAATCAATACTAAAAAAATGTGAACTTGAACTCTTCTCAATTAAGGTAGTTGAAATAGAATGCCCAAAACAAATAAATATTCAATGCTAAAAAAGTTCTATACACAAGAGTTGAATTACAACCGCATTATTTGATAGAAGAAAGGAAATTAACAGTTTAAGAAAAAGGAAGGACTGATTTTGAATTGAGTCTGAGTTTGGCTGGAATCATCCAAAATATTCCCCTCAAAATCAGTCTTTCTTTCCAACATCGCATGAGCTAGGAGAGAAACCTCCCTCCACTTACCTACTCACCAAGGTAGACAACTATTCACAAAGATCTCCAGGTTTAGTAATAGAGTGGAATACAAATATGAGTTATTTCAGAAAATGGAACTCATGACTGGAGGCAGATTGACTTATATTTTATAGCTAGGATAGCAATACAGTCCAACTTTAAGGCAACCCGGTCGAAAAAACTAGTTCATTACAGATCAAACCTTTTTTTTTTGGTAATTGGTTCGCATATATACATCTAGATAGAAAAACTTAATACATCTCGAAGATTTCAGTTTAAACAATATCAGGTAGATATTTTCATAATTTCAATAAAATTATGGACGAGTCTACTGGACGTTTTAGAGAGTTCTACTTTTTGAAACTAATCTTATTCGCAACATGGTGCACAACTCAAGTTACTTGGCTACTCTTAATTATGTTATCAGAATTCGTAATGTTATTCGCAACATCAGAAGTGATTTTCATCTCACCAAATGGGAGATGAAATGTATAAGTCTCCGGAAAAAATCTCTCGCCAAAAGCGGAAGCCGTCACTCTATCTGAAAAGGCGAGAGTACCCAAATATACCTCAAGCTAAAAAATTTCCTACCTATAAGTCCTTTCTCCGAAAGTGATTGTCTATGAACTGAGTCGAGACAACACCACTAATCGGTTCACACTTCATGTGATCGTCTATGGATACAAGATCGAGACAATACAACAACGAAGTATGTTTACTTGATAAAAGGTTCGGACTTAACCAAACACAATAGGATTACTTATCAAGTAAATAGGAATTAACGTTTGTGTATTTACTTTAAATTATAATAAAGACAATTATAATTGCGGAAAGTAAAAGTAAATGACATGGAAAGATTTTGTTAACGAGGAAACCGTAAATGCATAAAAACCCCGAGACCTTGTCCATAATTGAATACTCTCAGGATTAATCCGCTATACAAAATAAACCAACTTCATATAGTTGACACCAATCAACTAAACCTATAGTTCACCTAGTTCCGTCTGTATTCCCACGCCTCCAACTTATGAATAAGTTACGTACTTGGAACAATTCCTTTGGTTCGTATTCCAAACAGTAAAGAAACAACAAATCTGTTTGGTAGAAACTCTCTTCAACCAAGTGATATGAGTTCGACAAAGGCTCTTCTGTTTATCTCAATAAACTCCTTCGTCAGGTTCTAAGATCTATCTTTTTCTCAATTACCAAAGTAATTGTTAATATTTTGAAATCAATACTTTTAATCACAAAGAATTGTATTGATGCCGATCTACACAACTAATCAATCTAATCTATCACAAGGATAAACCGATTATAGTTGGATCCTCTATACCGAAACAAGTATTGTGCACACCAAATATTATGAACCCCAAATCAGAAATCTTCAATATCTTCTTAGATCTTCAATAAACACCTGCACACAACAACTTGAATCTCTTGTGATCAATCACGCACAGAACGGAGTCTATTAACAATGGATTATCACATATGTCTTCAGATATACAAACAGTCTAAAGATCCCTGTCAAAACTTCGATCTAGTTTGAGTGAATCTTATATCAGAATATAAGAGTCTCAAGCATAAACAAAACTAGGTGCAATCAAAGTTCAACCACCGTTAGTCAATCAAATCAATCGAAAACAAATGATAAACCCCAATTATCTAGTTTCCCACCAACGGTACTAATAGAGCTTCCCAATCCCAAAGAAGACTTTAAACTGAGCGGCCGTAAGAGATTTCGCCTAATTAGGTTACTCTCCTCTCCGAATAGGCGGCTTCACACCGAGGAAGTTTGCTTTCACGAAGGATTAGTTTGCACGAAATGCAAACTTTCATATTTATAGACCAAAGAAGTTTGGACACCAAGGAATTTCCAAAACCGAAAATATTCTCAAGATATGCATTAAAGCTCATATTCGGTTTCCATAATTCCTGGAAATGCTCTGTCCAAAATATTGACCGAAAATCTCTTTGGAAAATCTCTAACTAGTAAATGCACATTACTAATTCTCATTCCTAAAATAAAATTAACAACCTTAATTAAAAGATTCGTAACTTATATATGTTTCGATCCTGGGATTTTCTTCCTTTAGCTATTAAGCAATAACTCTGAACAATTAAAGATTAACATTTACTGCACGTGTTCAAAGTATGTCGATATCCTTACTTTGTAAGTCCTCTTTGATACTTACAATCCTTAAACCTGTTTGCCACACTTCCAAACAAGATTAGAATTGGTTCATCTGAATTTCAATAACTATGTGATTGATCAAGAACACTCAATCACAAATCACGGGTTTAACGGTTCTACCAAAACAAGTTTTGGTTCTACCTCCATGTGAGTACTGTGCATAGTCACACTAGTTTTCCAAAATTCGGTTGACTAGGTACTAGGATCGGTTCCCCACATATATATGGTATCTAACTGAATGTGTTGCACATGTCCATAGGATCGGTTCCCCTTTGCCTAAAAACGTGTTGCACGTGTCCATATGATCGGTTCTCCTTTCTACTATAAACTTGATGCACCTCATACAAGGATCGATTCCCCTTTGTGATGTGTTTCACCTCTTACTAGGATCTTCCCCTTTACCCATAGTAATCCATACACAAATCAGAAACTTGATCATACCATCTCAGGTGATTACTTAAGATCGGTTTCACTAATAAAAGTCATACCAATACAAAAGTCAGTCATTTGTGAATAGTTTTACCAAGAATACAAAAAATTCATGAGCGGTTATACTAATCACACATATTGGTTGTTCAAAATATAAGAAATGAATAACAACACCAATAATACCTGGCGATTTCCTTTTCGATTCACAAAACAAGTTCATGAATTTACTTTCTTAAAACACATGTAAAACATTGTTTCTTAGGATGAAATCTTCACCTTATACCCATACATAATCACAATAGCATTCAAACGATTATGTCGATGTCTTATCTACAAAGTTTAATGGTTAAGCAATAAACCTCGTATTGTATTCCTTAATACTATATTTATCTAGAGTTCAATCATGCTTGGCAGTTTTGTTTTCAATATGCACGACTTGAAAGATATGTTAGGGAATGAAACAGTTCAAGTGAAATATCACTAACCTCAAGTGGAAGGATGATGTTGTCGTTGTAGTTCCTTGCTTCTTCACTTCTTCAAGTATTTGCAATACTTTTAATGTCTCATATCCTAATACTTTCAAGCTAACCTATACGAAGTTGACTCTAGTAAATAATCAAGCGACTCTTTAAATGAGTTCTGATTCACTAAAATATGACAACCAAACTTGACATACCAACGCTTGGTGGGTTCAACCGAGCCATGATCTAAAAATCTCCCCCTTTGTCAATTTTAGTGACAAAACTCTTACATCGTATGGATAAACAAATTACAAGAATTCATTACACATACGTTTGATTCCCGAATTCAACAGTACAATAACCTGTATACATTCAATCCTTTAAATGCCGTTGTTAACATTATAATAACAAAGCTAATACTCTCCCTAAAGGTAAGATAGGTATATTTCAATCCGCACGTCTTTGTTATTCACTTGGTAATGATATGTTACTCCCCCTTAGTCTATGCTTTCAGTCTTTCGTTAGATAAACGTTTAAGCACCAATGTCCTTTCCCTTAGTGATACCAATCAATATAAATCAATGCAAGTATCACTTGTTTACTCCATATATTTCTCCCCATTTTTGTCACAAAATGACAAAGAAACGAAAAAATAAAGGACAAACCGAAAGGATCTTAAAAATCTCAAAAGACTTGCAACCTATAGAGTTAAGCACGAGGGTTCCACACACCAATTTTGATAACCAATATTAAAACCGAAACTACAAGTAGTTTTATTTTGATATGTTACCAAGGAAACAATTGTCCGAAACTATTTTCCCTAATAGTTTAGCAAACCAAAAACAACTAAGCACCTTAGTTCATTTGCTAAACCGATTGTACAAATACAATCGCTTTATTCGATAAGACCAAAATAAAGATAACTCTATTTTTCTCATCAGGTTCTAATTATCCATATAACTTAGACCTTTAACTTTTAAACAAGACAACTACTAGGTTAGTTAACTAGCATTTCTTGTTAAGGCATTCGATTAGACTTGAATAACCGAAACCTCCACTTTGATAAGTCTAACTAAGATCATAATTAACTTAGTTTCTCTTATCCGGAATCGAATTGGACTAAAAACTTCATCCCGTAAACCTTTTATTTCGTTAAGCCATAAATAACTCATACAAACCTATAGATGGGGGAAAACGGTTTGCTGGTTTTCTAGGAAAGTGGAGAGTCAAGCATGCTTTCGAGACTCCTCAACCGAGCGAACTACTGAACCTCACACAGATGCACCGCTGCAAAGGGGGTGCTTAGATTCGGGAAATCAATCTGTATGTCTCCGGCCTAAACCATGACAATGGCCGTTTCAGAGTCAATTCGGACGCAAAGAGGGAGATGAGTTGATCTTTAGTACTGCTAAGGCGAGATTACCCAGTCATAGCATTTGATGATAGCTTGGTCGTGATTATGATTGAGTCCCGGGATAAAGGTAGCATATCTGAAAGTTGCTAATATGGAATTATGAGGGGGAATAAAACTTTCCTTCATGCGGAATCTCCTGATAAATTCATGTGCGCTTTCTTCGTGCTTTTGTGTGAGTCTTGTTAAAGTTTGGACCTTCTCCAAATGCTCGAAAGGTTGATCATCTTCCGATTCAGAATTTTCTTCGACGGAGGATTGTGCAACTGAGGATGAAGATACCGCAGCAATTCTTCCATCATGAATCCATGCTCTCCCAAGAATCATGTCATATCCCGGATCCTCCTTAATTATGAAGAATTTAGTTTCTGTCCAGGTTGAATCGTTTCTTATGTTGAGAATAATGTAACCATAAGCCTCCCTGGAGATTCCTTCGTGGTCTCTGACTGAAATAGGAGCATGAGTCGTTTCTTGTCGAGTGATGCCAGCAGTTTCGAGGGTTTTCAAAGGGATGATGTTAACAGCAATACCAACGTAAACTAATGCTCGTTTGAATTCATTTCCATTGAGATGCATCATAGTGAGAAGTCCCCAGTTGTACATCTCGTTGTCTGTTACTGGTGGTTCAGGGAGCGTCTGCTGGATTGCTAGACGCTTTCCAGACACAATATGGTTCAACACAGTAAACATATCATTTCTCTGGGCCTTTGACAGGTACAACAACTCGCATACGTGCTCAATTAAGGATTGAATCGCTTCCTTGACCGGCTGCTCGGAGGGTGTGAATGTTTTGATTGGGAGAGGATTTCTGTGCACTCCTTCAGTCCCCAGTTCTCCTGAGTCGACCTTCTCTTTGAATATGCGTTTCAAATTTTTACAATCACTTGTTGGATGACTGACGTACCCATGGAACTAGCAGTAACGTGCGTTTTCCATTTGTTCCGCAGTTGGTTCCTTATTGACAGGAGGTAGTTTGATTGCACCATCTTGGACCCGGACTTCTAATAGTTCGATCACTTCTTCAATGGGAAAAGGGAAGTCAGGTACTTCCTGATCATCTTGTTGATTCTGTGGTTGTGTATTTCTAATCTGGTTGTCCTTCCTTAGAGCTTTCAGAGGATGAGACGTTGAAGAAGCATTCTTATGTTGATGTGCCTCGCTATTCTCTTGCTCCCTTCAGCAACATTCATGGAGGCTTCAACATTGTACTGTTTGTTGATCAGACGTCGGGCATTGCTGCTTCGATTTTCTTTCGATTCCTCTACTTTGAAAGTTTTCATTCTTTCTAGTAAGGAGGGAGCAGTAGTCGCTGATCGCTTGGCTGCTTCATGAGGTTCTGAAAAGGTCTGAAAGCGAAGATTCTCCAGCAAAGCCCTATAAACTGGGATCATGCTATTGATGCACAAGTCCACCAGTTTTTGTTCAGTAACGTTTGGATCATGACTGTCCAAAGTTTGAATCCCGAACCTCTTCACATAATCATTCGGATTTTCGGCAGCCTTCTGAGCCATCCTTCCTAATTCATAAAGAGTAATTTGCTCAGATAGAAAGAAGTATTTCCGGTAGAAAGCATTGATCATTTCTCCCCAATTAGTTATGCTCCCTGGTGCAATGTTGTTGTACCAAGTATACGCTTGACCCGTCAGGGATTTTGAAAACTCTTTCAAGCGGACAACATGGTTGTGTTCATGCTCTCCTAATGCTTCCAAGAATCGAGACACGTGTTCTCGGGCATTCTCCGTTCCGTTATAGAGTGTGAACTCTGGAGAAGTGTAACCTTTTGGGAGAGGAATTCTTTGTGTACCAGCGGGATATGGAGGTTGGTGACGGTGCACAGACGGTGCATGGCCTTTTCCTCGATTCTCCATAAAATATTCCGGGTCTTCACGGGTGATGAAACTGGCATGTTCAGGTTCTGCAGCTTTGCGGGTTTCATCATCGTCAGGGATTGGAATAACTTCGGGATCAGCAGTTGGAGACGTTTCCTTGTCTTTTTCTTTCTCTTAAGTTTTTTATGACATCTTGTCAGTGAGAGTTTTGAGATAATTGCATAGATCTTTCTGTGTTGCAGCCATGTCAATATGATTTTTGGCAAGAGTCTCTTGCACCTTCATAAGATCACCTATGGTAGGCGAATTTTCTCTGGTTTCCTCGGGAGACTGGCCGAAGAGAGGATGGTTTTCCACGTTGGTTCGAGGAGGAGTAGTGTCACCACCATTGTTGGAAGAAGGAATGGTTTATGGAATACCACCGTTGTTGCTAGTGCTAGCGATGTTCGCGTTAGGATTTGTAACTGAACCTTACCTAAGATCAACCATTTTGCAAAAATGAGTGATTGCAACCGAGAGATTAATCTCCCACTATGGTCGCCAATATGTAGATGGGGAAAAACGGTTTGCTGGTTTTCTAGGAAAGTGGAGAGTCGAGCGTGCTGCCGAGACTCCTTAACCGAGCGAACTGTTGAACCTCACACAGATGCACCGCTACAAATGGGGTGCTTAGATTAGGGAAATCAATCTGTATGACTCTGGCCTAAACCAAGACAATGGCCGTTTTAGAGTCAATTCGTCCGCAAAGAGGGAGATGAGTTGATCTGTAGGATGGAAGTTGAGAGTTGTGTGGGATCAGTGATGATCAAGGATTGTGGGTGTGTTGAAGGTTTCTGCAATATTGCTGAACTGCTGAAGTTGAGTTCTGTGAATAAGTTTATATCGAGTTGTTGACGATAATGATGATAATCGATGATTGATGATATCCCGATTGATGATATCTTGACATCCTCGATTTAGACTTATTTATATTGCAAGAATGATGTACCGCTGATCCCTGTAAGTGTGACGGTTTCTTGAGTGAAAGAGTGGTAAAGTGGGAGATCGTGGTAAAGTCAGTTCCATGTCGTGCGGAGACTTGACTGATCTTGCACCCACTACTTTTCTAACTCCTTTAACCGTTTACACGACTTACGCACATTTCTCATTGTGGATGAATCCACGTGTCGTAGACCGCCAGACCAAAACCCTAAGTGATATCCCCCATTTGTGACGTGATTGAGATTTCACGAATCGTGGAGTCTGCAAGGTAGACGTGTATTAGTTGGTCAGTTGTTGACTGATTTAGACTGTGAGTCTAATTTTGTTGAATCGATCATAAGTGGTGAATGCTCGGAAATTCATGGATTGAGCATGTAGTTCTCTGAGATGTCAATGAATTACTGACTAGAGACTGAGCAAGTATTGCTCAACTCGAAGAATTTCCGAATATTGAGAGTTTGTCGAGCAACTGAGCAAGTATTGCTCAATACGACGAATTTGATAAATTTGGTGTGCAATTGAGCAAGTGTTGCTCAATTCACCAAAACACTGAATATTGATAATTTGACGTGCAATTGAGCAAGTGTTGCTCAATTAGACAAACTATTGATGAATTACCGAATATTGATGGTTGGATCAATATTCGAGCAACTGAGCAAGTATTGCTCAATTCAAAGAATTATTTACTGGTGTCGTGACCCAATAAAATATTAATCAAAAATATTGGTGAATTACCGAATATTATTAATTTGGATGTTGATTGCTGAATCAACATAATTTTGTGTTTGAACTTGCTCAGAATGGTGATTCGTGGAGCGTTTGTTCGAAACCCTAATTTTTTGATCAATCCTTCAACAATTGGTGAATTGCTGAAAATCGGTCATGAGTGAAGAGGGACCGACCACATGGGATGATGAGCGTCCATATGATGCCCAGTGATCGAGTGAGCACGCACCAGGGTTCTCAGTTTGAGAGTTGGTGAAAGAACGATGATTAAATGCAGGTTTCATAATTTATTGAAATATTGCTGGATTCAGCGTTAGGTGACAAAACTAGGTATGAGAGATGAGGACCGACCAAGAGAGCATGGTACCGGCTCTTGATGGTCACGGGAACAGTTGTTGGTCATTTTAAGGATTCTCCAGTTGGTTGGAAAGAGTTCGGGCCCAGTATGAGCAATTGAACAAATTAGGTCAGAATTATGAAAACATGTGGGACCGGATTTGTGCAATCCCTAGGAATGACTCTGGTCGGTCATTGAGGCATGCACGTGTTTCCGTGGTGTCCGTGTTTCCATACTGAGAGTTTCAGTATTTTCTGATGCGCATTCGAGCAACATAGTGAATTTTCAGAAGAGTTTCATCTTGACTGAGAATTCTCGATTTTTGTTGGAATGAGCATGTATGCTCAATTCATCAATATTTTGAAAATATTAAAATAAAAATGTTTTAATATTTAAAATTTTCATGAGAGGCTAGACATTCATGCGGCTATGTTGGCTTTTGTTTTTTCGTGATTTGAGCAATATTTGAGAAAATATGGAGAAATCATGAATTTTTCTCAAACCCAGGAGTTTCATGAATTGAAGAAAATAATAATTATGCAAGATTAGGGATTGCAAGGTGTGGGACCGACCATGGCTAAGGTATGGCCGGACAGCTAGGTTACCCGGTACCGCACATCTTTCCCTATTTTATTATTTTTCATGAATCCTTGAAGTTATGGAGAATCCACGATTTTTTGTTGAAACGGAGGAGTTTCATGAGATTAGGGAATAATAATTATAAAAGGCTAAGGATTGTGAGGTGTGGGACCGGACACGGCTAAGGCATGTCCGGCCAGTTAGGTTGTCCAGTCCCACACACCTCTCCTTATTTTATAATATTATTTCGTGAATCCACCAAGTTATGGAGAATTCACGAGTTTTTGTTGAATCGAAGGAGTTTCGTGAGATTAGGGAATAATAATTATAAAAAGCTAAGATTGTGAGGTGTGGGACCGGCCACGACTTAGGCATGTCCGGACGGTTAAGTTGCCCGGTCCCGCACACCTCTCCTTATTTTATAATATTATTTCTTGAATCCACCAAGTTATGGAGAACTCACGAGTTTTGCAAAAACAAGGAAAGTTGCTAAAACCAAGGAGTTTTCGTGAGTTCACGAAATAACAAAAAATAAGGAAAATAATGGGAGAGGCACGGACCGACCATGGCTAGGGAACGGCCGGTCGACCGGCTGGTGGACCCGGCCTTGGGCGCCTCTTATTATTTTATTAATATTCATTGTTTTCTCCTGTTTTGCGAAGGATTCCTCATTATTTCATATTTTTGGACACTCGTTCGTGCATCCGGGTGCTCAGTCGTGCATCATTGTCGAGTACACTCGCACCATTTTTGTGGGGCTTACTCAGTGATGGTCCAGATGCCCGGTTGTTGGGTATTTATTACTGCTTTATGAAATTCAGTGGAGAATAATTCATGAAACTTAGTAATAAGATGAGTAGTTATTTTATTATCAATCCATAAAATCAGCAGCGGATTGGACTATGGATTCAGAATAATAAAATGATAATTTCATCACCATCTCATGGAATCACAGATTTGACCATAAAATCAGAGTAATGAAATGAGCGGTGATATTACCATTCCATGGGACCATGGTGATTCGACCATGAAATCGGAGTAATATCTATTACCATTTCATGAGATCAGCGGTGGATTCGATCATGAAATCGGAATAATAAAATAAGTGGTGATATTACCATTTCATGAGATCAGCCGTAGATTCGACCATGAAATCGGAGTAACATCTACTACCATTTCATGAGATCAGCCGTGGATTCGATCATGAAATTGGAGTAATACATTTATCTTTACCATTTCGATCATGAAATAGGAGTAATGAGATAAGATAGATTATCTTCTAGGAATTCAGTGGTGAATATGACCTAGAATTTAATATCTTGCGTATAGTCAGTGAATCAGCGGGTGTTTCTAATATCCCGAAGACGTTTTGCCCTCTCAACATTTCATGTATGGAGGACCGCCTGAGTCTATACACGGGTCTCTCTACATAGTCAGGAACAGTGAGTATCACCGTCCTGAAGACGTTATTGCTCTCAATCTTACGGAGAACCGCCCAATTTTTCTTGTATGTAGAGGAAAATTCCTCTATGTAGTTAGGGAACAGTGAGTGTCACCGGCATCCTGAAGGCGTTAAGTTCTCAATCTTACGGAGAATCGCCCAATTACGTTATTCTACATAGAGGCTATGATGAAATGCCCGGTGTCGAACGCTCCGGAGAGGCCTTTCGAGCGACATATGCATCATACTTCGTAAAACACGAATCGTCACATGGATCCCTGAAGCGGTGCCAGAAACATGTAGTATCATGATTTTACGGTTTTGACCTTTGTTGAAAATCCACCATCTACAAAACCAAATAAATCAACTTGCATAATTATTCACCTCAACCGGGAGCAATTGAAACAACATAGACATTAAAGCACCGCAATTGCACCGAAATTTTGTAAGCCTAAACAATTGATACCACACAATAAAGCAAGATAACAATAATTTTTCTTAACCGGAAACAATTGAATCACACACACATCCATACACAAATAATGGAATAAAGCATCAATTATACCGAAATTTTGTTATGCAAAAGCAATAAATATATGAAATAAAATAAGGCTTTCCTTAAATAGAAAAACAATTAACTAACAAGATTGTTACCTCAAATTTTGCACCCTCTTCTCCAATATGTTTGCATCTTCGTCCAGGGAGAATTGGTATCGAAATATCATTATGTTGTCATCCTTATGCAAAACAAAAGAATAACAACAACCAACCTTTACCAGAGAAAGGTTGAAAATCGGTTTTAACAATTGCAAGCAAAAGTTGAAAACCGCCGAAAAACATATGCTTTTATGCTAAACCAAAACCGATTCAACATATTGTGACTTTTTCACATATTGTTTCCATCAGAACCCCTCATGATCCTTTGATAAAGCCTACCAACATGGGCTAGAACTTAATCCTGCTAAATCAAAAAGTCATCCAAACCATAAGGGTTCACAATATTATGAGATCAAATATCAAAGTAATAAAACCGAAATTAAACATCCCATAAACATACATAGCAATAATATAAAGCATTCAAGCACATGCTATGTAAATCAAAAACTATCACAAGAAAAATTATAAATCAAATAATTTTATTCATAATAAGATAGTTTTATTCATAATAGATCTTATTGAAGATATCAAACACTAACGTCTATTTTTCAGTATATTTTTCAAAGATCATCTTCAATATCCTCAAATTTTCAGGATCTTCATCAACAGCATCTCGACCGATATCTCGGATTCTACACACAGTACCTTGATTATGTTCACGGGATAAACCATTAACCTTTCGATTAATATTTTGAGCATACTCCTTGTTACCGATTCCAAGTTTAATCATCTTTCTTTGGTTACAAATAACAGTTCTTAGTAGTGTTGCCTGTCTATGATGAGTTTCGATAGTACTGAGGAGGACTTGACAAAGATTGATAATATCAACCTTAGCATCCAAACAGTTTTGGACAAGGATATGAGTTACATCTTCTTTTTATTTTTCGACATCTTCACAACCATATTTCTTGAAAGTATCATCAAGATGAACAAATTCCTTAGCAGTCATTCCACTCAAGGCTTTCAGGAGTTTTGCTTGAGATCAGGTTTGAGAATTCATCCTTTAGTGTATGTTCTCAGACGAAGAGTACATATACTTAAAATAACTTTAACACATATCAAATATAGATATCAGCTTTAAATGAATAATTCTGACAATATATTTTGCATCAAATGTGTAACAGAAACACAACATTCTCCAAAGAGATTATCTCCAAAAACGGTATCAAGAGATACCTCACACAAATACACAAATCCTTTTTACACAAGTTGTTGTAAGACAATCTGTCTACACAAAAATAATTAAAGTATACTTAAGTTAGATTGTGTATTCTCTCTATATTGAATAAGAGATATTCATCGGATTCTGATTCCCAAGTATATGTGCTTCCTTATATCCGAAGATTGGGCATTGTAATGATGCACATTCTAATGCGACTAAGCATTAGGATGAGGATCTTCCTCATCAAATACCTTTAAAGGAGATTCTTCTTCCTTTTCCTTAGGAGCATTATCATGTTCCTTTTCTTGAGGTTTTGAACCCATCCTCTTGGTTAGGAAATTATGAGATGCAATATCTTCAATTATATCCTGTTCCCGGGATGGAATGTTCTCTGAACTTGAACCCGTGTGATCAAGATTTGCCATTAGACAAAATACTAGTGTCTCTTGTTCAAGACATTCTATATGTCCTCTTAAGGTATCCATTCCTTTTTGGAAATGTTTTTCTAAACATCTGTTTAGATATACCTATTGACATGTTACAGCAAGAAGTTTCTCAATAAGGACCTTATTCCTTATCTGTTAGAGCATAGCTCGGTTGAACCCACCAAGCGTTGGTATGTCAAGTTTGGTTTTCATATTTTAGTGAATCAAAACTCATGTTAAAAGTCGCTTGATTATGTACTAGAGTCAACTTCGTATAGGTTAGCTTGAAAGTATTAGGATAATGAGACATTACAAGTATTGTGAAGACTTGAAGATGTGAAGAAGCAAGGAGCTACAACGACAACAATCATCCTTCCACTTGAGGTTAGTGATATTTGACTTGAACTGTTTCATTCCCTAATGTATCTTTCAAGTTGTGCGTATTGAAAACAAAAATGAGAAGCATATTTGAACTCTAGATAGACATAGTATTAAGGAATACAATACGAGGTTTATTGCTTAACCATTAAACTTTGTAGATAAGACATCGCCATAATCATTTGAATGCTATTGTTGATTATGTATGGGTATGAGGTGAGGATTTAATCCTAGGGAACAATGTTTTGCATGTGTTCTAAGGAAGTAAGTTCATAAACTTGTTTGTGAACCGAAAAGGAAATTTCCAGGCGTTATTGGTTTTGTTATTCATTTCATATCTTATGAACAACCAATATGTGTGATTGAGTATAACCGTTTACGACTTGTTTGTATTCTTGGTAGAACTATTCACAAAGGCCTGACTTATGTATTGGTATGATTTTTATTAGTGAAACCGATCTTAAGTAATAACCTAAGATGGTATGATCGGGTTTGTGATTTTATGTCTGACAAAATATGGCAAAGTGGAACCGACCCTAGTAAGAGGTTCAGTACATCACAAAGGGGAAATGATCCTTGTATGAGGTGCAACAAGGTTTATAGCAGAAATGGGAACCGATCCTTTGAACATGTGCAACACGTTTTTAGGAAAAGGGGAACCGATCCTATGGACATATGCAACACATATAAGTTAGATACCATATATATGTGGGGAACCGATCCTAGTACCTATTCAATCGAATTTCGGAAAGCTAGTGTGACTATACACAGTTTTCACATGGAAGGTAGAACCGAAACTTTTTTTGGTAGAACCGTTAAACCCATGATTGTGATTGAATGTTATTTTATCAATCGCATAGTTCTTGAAAGTCATATGAACCAATTCTAAACTTGTTTGGAAGTGTGGAAAATCGGTTTCAAGTTTGTAAGTGTGAAAGAGAACTTACAAAGTAAGGATGTCGACATACTTTGAACACCTGCTGTGAATGTTTATTTCTTTAATTGTTCAAAGTTATTCCTTAATAGCTAAGGGAAGAGAACCCCAGGATCGAAAAATAAATAAATTAAGAATCTTTTAATTAAGGTAATTAACTTCATTTTTAGGAAAATAATAATTAGTAATGTGCATTTACTAATTAGAGATTTTCTGAGAGATTTCGATTATTATTTTGGACAGAGCATTTCCATGAATTATGAAAACCGAATTTGTGCTTTAATGAATATCTTGAGAATATTTTCGGTTTTGGAAATTCCTTGGTGTCCAAACTTCCTTGTCTATAAATACTGAAGTTTGCATTGCTAGAAAACTAATCCTTCGTAATAACAAGCTTCCTCTTTGTTGTGTTGTTACTGGACACGCCTATTCGGAGAGGAGAGTAACCTAATTAGGCGAAATCTCTTACCGCTCAGTTTAAAGTCTTCGTTGTGATTGAGAAGCTCTAGCGTGTACCATTGGAGGGAAACTAGATAATTGCGGTTTATCTTTTGTTTTCATTGATTTGATTGACTAACGGTGGTTGAAACTTGATTGCACCTAGTTTGTTTATGCTTGAGAATCTTCTCTTCTGATATAAGATTCACTCAAACTAGTTCGGAGTTTCGACAAGGATATTTAGACTGTTGTTAGTTCTAAAGACGATCTTGTGATAATCCATTGCTAACAGACTCCGTTCTGTGAGTGATTGATCACAAGATATTTAAGTGATCGTGTGCAGGTTATTATTGAAGATATAAGAATATTTGAAGACGAAGAATATATTGAAGTTTTTTTATTTGTGGGTTCATAATCTTTGGTGTGCACAATACTTGTTTCGGTAAAAGAGGATCCAATTAATAATCGGTTTATCCTTGTGATAGATTGGATTGATTAATTGAGTAGATCGCCATCAACAAAATTCTTTGGATTAATAGTATTGTTGGATTAATCTTAAACGATTACTTCGGTAATTGAACATAAGATAGATCAAGGACCTGACGAAGGAGTTATGTTAAGATAAACAGAAGAGCCTTTGTCCGACTCATATCACTTGGTTGAATAGAGTTGATACCAAACAGGTTTGTTGTTCCTTTACTGTTTGGAATACGAACCAAAGGAATTGTTCCAAGTACGTGACTTATCTATAAGTTGGAGGTGTGGGAGTATAGACGGAACTAGGTGAACTATAGGTTTAGTTGCTTTGTCTCAACTATACGAAGTTAGGTGTAATTTTGTGTAGCGGCTTAATCCTGAGAGTATTCAATTCTGTACAAGGTCCCGGGTTTTTTCTGCATTTGCGGTTTCCTCGTTAACAAAATCTTGCCGTGTCATTTACTTTATATTTCCGCATTATAATTGTTTTATTATAATTAAAGTAAATTACACAAACGTTAATTCCTATTTACTTGATAAGTGAATCCTATTGTGTTTTGTTAAGTCCGAACCTTTTTATCAAGTAACATACTTCGTTGTGGGATTGTCTCGATCTCATATCATATAAGATCATATAAAGTGTGAACCGATTAGTTGTATTGTCTCGACTCTGTCCATAGACAATCACTTTCGGATAAAGGACTTATAGGTAGGAAAAGTTTTATCTTGAGATATATTTGGGTATCCTCACCTTTTCAATTGGTATCAGAGCAGGCAAACACGAAAAGATCTAACAATCTGTGTTTGGTGCGATCCAACCTATAAGAATGAACTCGAGTTATCATGAATCGACTTCAATTAACGTACCGCCAAGATTTGACGGAACAAACTGTCTATGGTGGAAATATTCTATGAGGTCTTTTCTTCAATCACGAGACTTTAATACTTAGCTATTAGTCTTCGATGGTTATATTCGTCCAAAGATAGAAAATTCGGAAACTGAGTTTAAACGCTTAGTAGATTTTTCGAACGAAGAAAAGGCACTTGAAAAACATAATTCAGATGGTTTGAATGCTATTATTCATGTTGTAAGTCGTGATTTACAACATCATGTGTCAAAATGTCAAACTTCGAAAGAAACTTGGGATAATCTTCAGATCGTATTCGAAGGAAATTCATCAGAGAAAGAATCTAGACTTCAAACTCTCACTTTCGATTGGGAAAACCTTCAAATGGATGACAACGACACTTTTGGAGAGTTTCATATTAAACTCTCTAAGATAATTAATGCTTCTTTCTCGTTAGGAAAGACTATTTCTGAAAAATATATAGTACGCAAGATTCTCAGATCGTTGCCATCTAGATACGATTCTAAGAAGCATGCAATCATAGAAGCATACGATATTTCAACTCTCTCACGAAACATACTCGTTGGTAAGTTAAAGATCTTTGATCATGAATCACAGTCTATTCAAGGTAAAGGAATCGATTTAAAGCTGCAAGAATTCCGAAAGCTCCATCGAAAAGGAATAGATAGATGGATGATTCAGATGAACAAATTGCACAAAATTCTGATGATGAAATTGAAAAATCATTGTCATTAATTACTAGACAGTTTTGAGATCTCTTAAAGAAAAGAAACAAGAGATTCGTTAAGGATACTTATCGATCTTCTCTCCCACATGATCGAGTTCTTGTCAAAAATGATCATGAAGAAGATGATGAATATCAGTCGCAGTGCTTCAACTGTAAAGGTTTTGGTCATATTGCTAAAGACTGTCCCAATCTTAAGAAATACACTGGAAGCAAGGCATGGCTGTAACTCTAGATGAGACCTCTGGTTCATACGATTCTGAAGAAGAGGAAACAACTAATATTGCATTAGTTGTCAATCTTATTTATTCCTCCTCCATTAGTGATTTACCCATTTTAATAATGGACTTGTCTTCCGATGTTATTAAATCACCTAATGGTAAAGGGAAAAATAAGACAAGATGCAAAAACTGTCTTAAAAACATAATTGCTAAGAGTTGCATATGCAATTCCAGTCAATCTCAAGATACTTCGTTAGTTCGGGGTGACAAAAGGGGATATTTTCATAATATACTATATCAAGAACACTCTGGCTGTTCAAAATTCCATAATGAGAGAAAATCTCATACTAATGCCACTTGAACGGTATTAGAATTCTTTCCTCACCAAGTGTGTCAATTCCTTGGGTGAGGAAGAAGAAAAATCAAGGCACTTTTGTGTAGATTATGGAAATAATGTCTAGTATTTGAAGATATTTGATATATTCGTATTTTTAGGAATATTATATTTTCGGTAGTATGAAAATTATAAAAAGATCCTTCTTCTAATTTGGTAATTCCTTGTCCGAACTATGGGTCTGGATCAAATGGTTTTTCTGGAGAAGATTCTAGATCATAAAGATCATCTTAAAACTAAGTCTGGATCGTCCCTTGATATTAAGAGTAATCAGAAAGGGAGATTGGCTTAGCAAGAAGGAAATAAAGAATACTCTAAAGAAAGATCAGTGCATTGAGGCATTAACACACTTTTTTTTTTTATCAAAGACAGAAGTACATGCTCTTGCAGAATCCTTCACAAAAAAATCTCATATGCAAGAGATTCTGGTCAAGCAACAAGGTTTTCTACTTGAAGAAATACAAAATATGAAGAGTAGTAATCCAGCTTCATTCAGCTCTAATATGAAGGACTAGGTTGCAATAAAATAGACATCAATTTTTGATTTCTTTCAATGATTGTATTAGTCTATTATGAATAAAAATATTATGAATACAATTATTTTATTCATAATTTTTCGTGTGATAGTTTTCGGTTTACATAGCCTGTGCTTGAATGCTTTTATCTTATTGCTATGAATGTTTATGGGATGTTTGATTTCGGTTTTACTACCTTAATATTCGATCTCATATATTGTGAACCCTTGTGGTTCGGGTGACTTTTAGATTTAGCAGGATTAAATTCTGGCCCATGTTGGTAGGCTTTATCAAAGAATCATGAGGGGTTCTGGTAGAAACAATATGTGAAAAAGTCATGATATGTTGAATCAGTTTGGTTTAGCATAAAAGTATATGTGTTTCGACGGTTTTCAACTTTTGCTTGCAATTGTTAGATTTTCAACCTTTCTCTGGTAAAGGTTGGTTGTTGTTATTCTTTTGTTTTTGCATAAGGATGACAACATGATGATATTTTGATATCAATTCTCCCTGGATGCAAAATTTGAGGTAACAATCTTGTTAGTTAATTGTTTTCATGTTTAAGAAAAGCCTGAGTTTATATCATATATATTTATTGCTTTTGCTTAACAAAATTTCGGTTCAATTGATGTTTATTCCATGATGTGTGTGTGGATGTGTGTGATTCAATTGGTTCCGGTTAAGAAAAACTATTGTTATCTTGCTTTATTGTGTGGTATCAATTGTTTAGGCTTACAAAATTTCGGTGCAATTGCGGTGTTTTAATGCTTATGTTGATTCAATTGCTTCCGGTTGAGGTGAATCATTATGCAAGTTGATTTATGTTGGTTTGTATGAATTATTTATGGCTTAACGAAATAAAGGGATTAGGGATGAGTTGTTTAGTCCAATTCGATTCCGGATAAGATAAACTAAGTTAATTCTGATCTTAGTTAGACTTATCGAAGTGAGGTTTCAGTTATTCAAGTCTAATCGAATGACTTAACAAGAAATGCTAGTCAACTAACCTAGTACTTTTCTTGTTTAAAATTGAAAGGTCTAAGTTTATGGATAATTAGAACCTGATGAGGAAAACAGAGTTATCTTTATTTTGGTCTTATCGAATTAAGCAGTTGTTTTTGAACAATCGGTTTAGCAAAGGGACTAAGGTGCTTACTTCATTTTTGTTTTGCTAAACTAAATTGTAAAAATTATTTCGGACAATTGTTTCCTTGGTAACATATCAAAATAAAACTACTTGTAGTTTCGGTTTTGATATTGGTTATCAGAACATGATGTGTGGAACCCTCATGCCTAACTCTACAGGTTGCAAGTCTATTTTGAGATTTGTAAGATTCTTTTCATGTTGTCCTTTATTTTATTTTTTTTCTTTGTCATTTTTTGAAAAAAGGGGGAGAAATATATGGAGTAAACAAGTGATGCTGGCATTGATTTTATATTGATTGGTACCTCTAAGGAAAAGAACATTGGTGCTTAAACGTTTTATCTAAACGAAAGAGTGAAAGCACAGACTAAGGGGGAGTAACATGTCATATGAATTGGTATAACAAAGACGTGCAGATTGAATATATACCTATCTTCCTTAGGAGGAGTAATAGCTTTGTTATTATAATGTCAACAACAACATTTTCAAGGATTGATTGTAAGCAGTTTATTATGCTGTTGAATTCGGGAATCAAGCGTATGTGTAATGAATTCTTGTAATTTTTTTATCCATATGATGTAAGAGTTTTTTCACTAAAATTGACAAAGGGGGAGATTTTTAGAGCATAGCTCTGTTGAAGCCACCAAGCGTTGGTATGTCAAGTTTGGTTGTCATATTTTAGTGAATCAAAACTCATGTTAAGAGTCACTTGATTATGTACTAGAGTCAACTTCGTACAGGTTAGCTTGAAAGTATTAGGATAATGAGACATTACAAGTATTGCGTAGACTTGAATATGTGAAGAAGCAAGGATATACAACGACAACAATCATCCTTCCACTTGAGGTTAGTGATATTTGACTTGAACTGTTTCATTCCCTAACGTATCTTTCAAGTCGTGCATATTGAAAACAAAACTGCGAAGCATATTTGAACTCTAGATAGACATAGTATTAAGGAATACAATACGAGTTTTATTACTTAACTATTAAACTTTGTATATAAGACATCGCCATAATCATTTGAATGCTATTGTGATTATGTATGGGTATGAGGTGAGAATTTAATTCCAGGGAACAATATTTTACATGTGTTCCAAGGAAGTAACTTCATAAACTTGTTTGTGAACCGAAAAGGAAATTGTCAGGCGTTATTGGTTTTGTTATTCATTGCATATTTTATGAACAACCAATATGGGTGATTGAGTATAAACGTTCACGACTTGTTTGTGTTCTTGGTAGAACTATTCACAAAGGCCTGACTTATGTATTGGTATGACTTTTATTAGTGAAACCGATCTTAAGTAATCACCTGAGATGGTATGATCGGGTTTGTGATTTTATGTCTGACCAAATATGAGAAAGGGGAACTGGTCCTAGTAACAGGTGCGGTAAATCACAAAGGGGAACCGATCCTTGTATGAGGTGCAGAAAGGTTTATAGTAGAAAGAGGAACCGATCCTATGAACATGTGCAACACGTTTTTAGGAAAAGGGGAACCGATCCTATGGACATGTGCAACACATATAAGTTAGATACCATATATATGTGGGGAGCCGATCCTAGTACCTAATCAACCGTATTTTGGAAAGCTAGTGTGACAATACACAGTACTCACATGGAAGGTAGAACCGAAACTTGTTTTTGTAGAACCGTTAAACCCATGATTGTGATTGAATGTTATTTGATCAATCGCATAGTTCTTGAAAGTAAGATGAACAAGTTTTAAACTTGTTTGGAAGTGTGGAAAATCGGTTTCAAGGTTATAAGTGTGAAAGAGAACTTACAAAGTAAGGATGTCGACATACTTTGAACACATGTTATGAATGTTTACTTCTTTAATTTTTCAAAGTTATCCCTTAATAGCTAGGGGAAGAGAATCCCAAGATCGAAACATAAATAAGTTAAGAATATTTTAATTAAGGTAATTAACTTTTTTTTTTGGTAAGTCCAAATTGTATTGATGAATAGCAAGTATTTACAAAGAGTTTACAAGAAAAGAGGTCATAAGACCCCGAAAACTTACAAACTACTTAAATATGAAATAAGATACATTTGGATATTCTAGAGAATTCAAAAAAAGAGGCCTTTCTTCATAATTCATGCCTACTCCATTTCTTAGCAAACAACCCATGTTGGCCATAGTATCCGCTGCAAAGTTGGTTTCACGATAGCTGTGCACAAAACGAATAGAGTTGTATTTGCTTTTAATTTCCCTCCACCTTTGACGAGCAAACCAAAGAACATTATTAGATGAGAAATCCATGATAGCACCTCCAGAATCTAATTTCACCAAAATCTTCCGCACCTGCCACTTCAATGCTCACTCCAAGCCTACTATAACACCATACAACTCTGCCAAGAAGGTTGTAGTCCTGCCCAAACCAATACTCATGGCTCCAACAAAGTTACAGTTTGCATCACGTGCCAAAACACCCCCACCTGCTACTCCAGGATTACCTTTCGCAACCCCATCGCAGCACAACATCAACTCATCACTGTTCGGAGGAGAACAAAAGCACTCAACAGGCTGAGAAACTTTAACTCTCTTATGCGCTACACAAAAATAATTCAAGATATCTAGGTCTGAAGTTGTATTTCTCATAAAACTCTTTAACCTGATTGAAAATTCATGAAGTGAATGGAAGACTTTCGGCTTAAAAAAGTGAAAGTTCGCTGACTGATTTTGAAAGCAAGCCTTGTTTCTGAAGTTCCATAACTCAGTTCGCACCGCCAGATTATAAAATAACCACAAATCTTTAACAATACGACTTCTTCCCTTAGCATATTTCTGAAGTTCCATAACTCACTTCATTTTTAGGAAAATAAGAATTAGTAATGCGCATTTACTAATTAAAGATTTTCTGAGAGATTTCGATCATTATTTTCGGACAGAGCATTTCCAGGAATTATAAAAACCGAATTTGTTCTTTAATGAATATTTTGAGAATATTTTCGATTTTGGAAATTCCTTGGTGTCCAAACTTCCTTATCTATAAATACTGAAGTTTGCATTTCTAGCAAACTAATCTTTCATAACAACAAGCTTCCTCTTTGTTGTGTTATTACTGGTGTAGCCACCTATTCGAAGAGGAGAGTAACCTAATTAGGAGAAATCTCTTACGACCGCTTAGTTTAAAGTATTTTTGGGATTGAGAATATCTAGCGTGTACCGCTGGTGGGAAACTAGATAATTGCGGTTTATCTTTTGTTTTCATTGATTTGATTGACTAACGGTGGTTGAACTTTGGTTGCACCTAGTTTGTCTATGCTTGAGAATCTTCTTTTCTGATATAAGATTCACTCGAACTAATTCAGAGTTTCGACAGGGATCTTTAGACTGTTGTTAGTTCTAAAGACGATCTTGTGATAATCCATTGTTAACAGACTCCGTTCTGTGCGTGATTGATCACAAGAGATTCAAGTGATTGTGTGCAGGTTATTATTGAAGATCTAAGAATATTTGAAGACGAAGAAGATATTGAAGATTTTTGATTTGTGGGTTCATAATCTTTGGTGTGCACAATACTTTTTTCGGTAAAAGAAGATCGAATTAACAATCGGTTTATCCTTGTGATATATTGGATTGATTAATTGAGTAGATCGGCATCAACGCAATTCTTTGGATTAATAGTGTTGTTGGATTAATATTAAACGATTACTTCGGTAATTGAACAGAAGATAGATATAAGGACCTGACTAAGGATTTTATGTTAAGATAAACAGAAGAGCCTTTGTTCGACTCATATCACTTGGTTGAATAGAGTTGATACCAGACAGATTTTTTGTTCCTTTAATGTTTGGAATATGAACCAAAGGAATTGTTCCAAGTAGGTGACTTATTTATAAGTTGGAGGCGTGGGAATATAGACGGAACTAGGTGAACTATAGGTTTAGTTGCTTGGTCTCAACTATACGAAGTTAGGTGTAATTTTGTGTAGCGGCTTAATCCTGAGAGTATTCAATTCTGGACAAGGTCCCGGGGTTTTTCTGCATTTGCGGTTTCCTCGTTAACAAAATCTTGTTGTGTCATTTACTTTATTTTTCCGTATTATAATTGTTTTATTATAATTAAAGTAAATTACACAAACGTTAATTCCTATTTACTTGATAAGTGTGTGTTTGGTTAAGTCCGAACCTTTTTATCAAGTAACATACTTCGTTGTTGTATTGTCTCGATCTCATATCCATAGACGATCACACGAAGTGTGAACCGATTAGTTGTATTGTCTCGACTCTGTCCATAGGCAATCACTTTTGAAGAAAGGACTTATAGGTAGGAAAAGTTTTAGCTTGAGGTATATTTGGGTACCCTCACCT
Source organism: Papaver somniferum (assembly GCF_003573695.1). Lineage (NCBI taxonomy): Eukaryota > Viridiplantae > Streptophyta > Magnoliopsida > Ranunculales > Papaveraceae > Papaver > Papaver somniferum. The sequence goes on along the minus strand of NC_039363.1, from coordinate 22,067,778 downwards.
TTTCATTATCTGTGAATGTTCCAGCGATTGAGTAAGAATTTCACACTCTGTAGTATGTTGATGAAATTCATTGCACAAGGCCAGTTTTTGTTCCATATAATCTGCCAGATTATTTTGAATAATGAGTGTTTCTCGCTTTCCTTCACATATTCTTACATTTAGTTGAACAATAAGTTCTGTGGCATCATCTAGACTATCAATGATCTTTCAATATGGTTAAAAAATCTTTCCAACACCTTTCGAAATTCAGAATTTGGGAAGGCTAGTGAATCGAATCTCTTTTCAGACGATTTTTCACTGGAGTGAGATCCAAAACATGTTTCTTGAGTTTCAAACTCATTCTTTTCTGACCGGTAACCTGACTCGTAATCAAGTCATTAGTCATAAACTTTTTCTTTCATTTTCGAAAGGCTTTCGAGACCAATTTCCATTGACCTTCTGATGACCGATTAATTCTTACATATTTACTACCCAAAACCCAAAATATATATATTGTTGGTGCTTATTTTGGTATTTATTGTGTTTTTGTAGGTAAATGAATAAAATGGGCTCTTCCAAGAAAATCGGCTAAACCTAGGATTCCAAGAAAAAAAATTTGGACTACGGAGTACAAGGGTCATGGATACTTTTGGATCTAAATGGGATAGGCCCAATTTAAGTTAGTAAAGGAGATGATGGGCTGAAGTTGGTTTAAGAAATTAACATGCTCGGGCATTTTGGTCTCGTGGATTTTAGGATGAAGGACTTGGTGATTAGTTCTCGAAGGATTTAGGAGGTATCACGTAAAATGAAAAATCCTACTCAATAATTAATGTACGAGGTATGTCGACATGGTGGAGGAATAAAGGAAACTAAATATCTTTTGCAACTAAAGAAGATTGATTTTGAGCATAATATATTCTTCACCACATTAATACATGACATCTGTTTTGGAATTGAGATAATGACAAAATGAGTACTTACCTTGTACATAAGATCAGTATGTGCTCATATAATATTTTCTTTCCCATGAAAAGAAAAGAAAGTGGTCGGACATGTGGTGAGTCTTTATTAGGTGATATTGTGTATTCTTAGACAAGTGGCATACTCCCATTGGACATGACATGTGGAAGATAATTAAAAGAGGAAGGTTAGATTTTGTTGAAATCTATATATTTATGTCGTGAACAGGAAATCAAGAGAGTTATTGGAGAGCCTGTGAGCCGGTAGCCAGTTTCACAATTTTATTTTATTTCTTTTATTTAGTTTTGTTTATAATAATGAGGAACTAGAATCACATGCTGGGATTATGGAGGAAGCGTTGTTCCAATAATAAAGTGGTATTTTCTTATTAATTTATTATTGCAATTTCTTTATGATTATTTGCACTGAACTATAATTGATTATAATATTTTGATTAATTAGTTGTGTTCTCTCTTGATGGTGCATGCTTAGCTTAGAGCTCTTGATGTTCCATACTTGCGATTAACAATTAATATTTTGGAAATCTAATATTGGTAATATCTTAGAATCAAATTGAACGTATGAATTGCATAAATATTGTTGTTAACTGAATCACTTAAAAATTGGTCAATGGTAGAATCCATAGTCTCAGTTCTTTCCATAATCTTAAATCTTAAATTAGTCTTCACAAGTCCGAGAGAACGACAACCTCCTTACCACTATATAAAATTCGATCAATTTTTGGCGCCGCTGACGCGGATTTGTTTATAGATTTATTTTTAGGTTTTATTTTATTTGTTCTTTTTTACGTGTTTTCGTATTTTTGTTTGCTTTCAGATTTAGAGCTAAGCTAAAGGAAAACAGAAAGTGCTGAAAAGAAAGAAAAAGCCCAAAAAGGAAAGAAAAGAGAAATCCAAAAGGAATGAAGAAGAAGATTTTGTAAATAATTTTATTTTTATTTTTTTAGAAACTGTAATTAAGGTTTTTATTTTTGTAATATTTTATTTTTGGACATTTTTTTTTCTTCTTTTCTTTTGGACATTGAATATTGGACTTTATTTTTAAAACCCTACGGAAGGGTAGTTTTAAATAAACTTTTTGCAGAGAAGGACGGCGATTACGATATCGCCACGGCCCCTCGGGTTCGTACATGACATAAGAGTCATGGCCCGAGTCGACTTCAACGGTTCATCCCCCGTCTGGAACGAGAGTTAAGAATTCTAAACAACCGCGAATCCCCTGTCAGCGGGTTTACTGGATGATTTCGTATGCATATATGTTGAGGACCTGAAATCGGATTCAATTTTCTAGTAAAGGGCAAGTCCTGGCCAAATCAAGATAAGGACTCAGATTTCATCACCGTTTCCTTCTTGCCCTCCTTAGGAACACGTAACCTACGCGAACCTAAGCCTTAAAATTTGGACTAGAACGAGACTGATAGGGTAACGAGCTTATTAGGAAATTCGTTCGGAAAATATTGGTTTCTCTTTTGAGCATACTTTGAAGTTCATGATGGTTTCTGTGAGTTGAATACGCCGCCTTGTAACGCCGGTGAGGCCTTGAGTATCAAAGCTCCAATGAGCTTCCCTCGTCTCTATTCAACTTACTTTAACTCGGATTGATTCCAGAGAGGTTTTCTCAGATTGTAACGAATTCCTTTTCGAAAGAATAAAAGATGGTCTAGAAACAATCTAAGGGAGCCTTCATGATTTTTGTTTGGTAGATAAAATTGGCTTTTTGTGGTCGAGTCAGCCTTCTTTGTGTTTGTTTAGAATTACCTTGCAGTTAGGATGTCGAACTGGTATGCCAATACAATGATTATTTGACTGAGCAACATGAACATTATTCTTTTTATGACCATAGTGTGAACAGTGGTTGGGAACACCAAACTTTTGAAGGTTATGGCTCATACCATGGTGAGCCCAATTACTATTCACATGAATAACGGTCATACGAGCAAAATTCCTATAAATCCTCTTCTATAGATGAGGCTCGTAAGATACTTGAGTCAACCCATAAGTTACATGAGTCGACACATAAGTCAGCGGACACATATGACCTAGTTATAGACGAAAGAACTGTAACAAGGAGTGAACCTTATTTAGAAGATAACCTCAGGAAGTTAGCTGAGTCAACATGTAAGTTAACTGAGTCAACACGTGAGTTTTCTGAGTCAACACGTAGGATTGAGTTAGAGACGGAAGAAAGAATTGCTAGAATTGCACTGAATTGCCAATACATTGCGTCAAAAATCAACTTTGAAAGTGAGGAAAATTTTTATTTACATAATCAAGATGACAAGGATATAATTGGAAGCAATACTTTAGATGAGGTTCAACCATTTTCATGTTATTATGATTATGATGAGGATAGTGCTGATGAAAAATCTGAAATATTTAGGCATAGTGATCAGGAATTTGTTACTCCAACTGAGCTTTATAATGATAATATTATTTCTAGTTCAAATCCAAATAATTTTAATAATTATTCACCTATTCAAAAGGATGAGGATTTGACTAAAGATAAGACTTCCTTGGATGATGTAGTATTTCCTTTTGATTACGAAGGCGATAATAGTTTAGAGGAGCGGGTTTATCCTGAGAATATTGTTTTCGAGTCTAGCGATTTAGAAACATTAGTCTTAGAAAAACAAAATGAAATCGTAGAGATGAGTGAGGATGTACCTGACTTAGAAGAATCAATTTAACATCTTCAGGAATCTGATGACCTTGAAACTAGGGAAGTTGTGACTAGTCTTTATAGAGACACTGAAAACTCTAAGTTTGGGGGTGATTTTTATTCTCCATGTGCTTTAACTCTTACAAAGGTCATTCACTTGGAACTTAACATATATGCCTCAACCATTTTACAAGATTATCTTCATACACGTTTTCCTGAACCTAATGATGTACAGAAAGAAGTTCAGTTGTTAGAAACCCATCCTCTGGTTGATGTGGTTAACCCAGGCTACAATACCTCGATTGACTTTGTTTTCCCACCAAAAACTTTTTCTCCAATTGTGGGAACTTATGAAATTCAAATGTGTCAGATATTAAGTTTCGAGACTAAACCTAATTACTTTAGGAGATTAGGGTCGACATATTTGTTTAAGGAAGACCACCACTCTCTTTGTGGTCAGTTGTGTAAGTCAAATTTGATTGACTTTAAGGATCCGCAATTATTTAGGTTATTATTATGTGCTTCTAAGTTTTTATTTGAGTTTTTCCAGACTCTAGAACCTGAACATTTGGATCTAACTTTTGAGGAAATGCAACCCAGGAAAATATGTTATCTAGACCCAGTTATAGAACCTGAACCTGAACCGAAGCTAGATGTAGTTGTCTTAAACAGGAAACTAGGAAGGGTGTGCTTTATTTGTTAACTTTCTTGGCATGGTGCATATTCCTTTTACTTGTGATAGCTCTATTTGGTTTTGGTGATCCGCAGTTATTCCGGCTATTACTTTATGATTCTATAAGGTGACTAATCCTTTCTTAGTCTGGCTGAAGACTTTAAACTTAGCACTTCTTGGGGGGTAACCCATGCTCTTGCAACACGGTAATATCTTTCCTTAACTCTTGTGCTTCAAGTGGTAACAGTTTCTCCTTGTTCATGCTTTTAATTTTATCTTTAGAACATTAAGGACAATGTTAGATTTAAGTTTGGGAGTATGGGAGAAACTTTTAGTTGCAATGAATAAAATCCAGTGCCTAGAAATTTATGCTTATTAAGGTTGGCACTAACCAATCTAAGTGGATGGGAACATCTTGGTTGTAGGAGTTGAGGAACCAATCTGATTAGATGGAAACATCTAAAGAGCCTATTCATAAAAGCACAGAGCTCAGGTGTTAGAATTAAAAAAAAACATGGTAGTTTCGCCATATCTCGTTGAATCCTAATCTTTTTTTTTTAAGTGATTTGATGGGGAATACGATTCAAGTTGTTACCATTGCTAGGGTGAAATAGAGTGATTGCGATACCAAAAAAAAATAAAAAAATTTGAGACCAGAGCATCAGACCAACCGGAAGAAATTCAATAAAGTCGACCACTGGTGCCCTTGTATATGCCAGTTGCGTTGACCTAGATTTAGGTTTATCGACCACTAGTCCCCTTGTATATGCCAGTTTTCTTGATACTAGTCAGACCGGTATCTCAGTCCATTAGGATAGGATCATCTTGGAAGAGGCCTTCAGAAAGATATGGGAAACACCGTTCACTTTAAACCATCTATTTTTTCTCTTTATCCATCTTCTTAATCTATCCATGTGATTGGTAGACTCCGGTTATGATGTCCAGAAACTATCTGAGTAGAGCTCTGTCACTTATATATGAATTTTACTATGCTGAGTGCAAACTCGTGTACAACAATTGGAATGTCGCATCAGGGTACTTGCTCCTGTAGTCAATGAGAGTATGCCAACCAAGGAGATTCTTTAGTGCCTTTCAAGGTTCTGCGTAGATAGCTAGGGTATGGAGTAAAGGTTCTGTGGGTACACCTATGGTAAACCCTCCCGAGACTATAACTCGGTCACTAGGGACACCTAGCGAGTTTTTATTTTCTAGAATAAATTTGCTCGAGGACTAGCAAAATATAAGTTTGGGGGTGTGATGAGTGATTAATTCTTACATATTTACTACCCAAAATATATATTGTTAGTGCTTATTTTGGTTTTATTGTGTTTTTGTAGGTAAATGAATAAAATGGGCTCTTCCAAGAAAATCGGCTAAACCTAGGATTCCAAGAAGAAAATTTGTACTACGGAGTACAAGGGTCGTGGATACTTTTGGATCTAAATGGGATAGGCCCAATTTAAGTTAGTGAAGAAGATGATGGGATGAAGTTGGTTTAAGAAACTAACATGCTCGGGCATTTTGGTCTCGTGGATTTTAGGATGAAGGACTTGGTGATTAGTTCTCGAAGGATTTAGGAGGTATCACGTAAAATGAAAAATCCTACTCAATAATTAATGTACGAGGTATGTCGACATGGTGGAGGAATAAAGGAAACTAAATATCTTTAGCAACTAAAGAAGATTGATTTTGAGCATAATATATACTTCACCACATTAATACATGACATCTGTTTTGGAATTGAGATAATGACAAAATGAGTACTTACCTCGTACATAAGATCAATATGTGCTCATATAATATTTTCTTTCCCATGAAAAGAAAAGCAAGTGGTCGGACATGTGGCGAGTCTTTATTAGGTGATATTGTGTATTCTTAGACAAGTGGCACACTCCCATTGGACATGAAATGTGGAAGAGAATTAAAAGAGGAAGGTTAGATTTTGTTGAAATCTATATATTGATGTCGAGAACAGGAAAACAGGAGAGTTATTGGAGAGCCGGTAGCCAGTTTCACAATTTTCTTTTATTTATTTTATTTAGTTTTCTTTATAATAATGAGGAACTAGAATCACATGCTGGGATTATGGAGGAAGCGTTGTTCCAATAATAAAGTGGTATTTTCTTATTAATTTATTATTGCAATTTATTTATGATTATTTGCACTGAACTATAATTGATTATAATATTTTGATTAATTAGTTGTGTTCTCTCTTGATGGTGCATGCTTAGCTTAGAGCTCTTGATGTTCCATACTTGCGATTAACAATTAATATTTTGGAAATATAGTATTGGTAATATCTTAGAATCAAATTGAACGTATGAATTGCATAACTATTGTTGTTAGCTGAATCACTTAAAAATTGGTCAATGTTGGAATCCATAGTCTTAGTTCTTTCCATAATCTTAAATCTTAAATTAATCTTCACAGGTCCGAGAGAACGACAACCTCCTTACCACTATATAAAATTTGATCACCTTCTCTGAGATATTATTCTCATTGTCTTGACATACGTTAACTAAGTTCTTCATATTTTATCTTTGCTTTTCTTATTTTGACTCATATCTTATAGGTTGGATCGCACCAAACACAGATTGTTAGATCTTTTCGTGTTTGCCTGCTCTGATACTAATTGAAAAGGCGAGGGTACCCAAATATACCTCAAGCTAAAACTTTTCCTACCTATAAATCCTTTCTCCGAAAGTGATTGTCTATGGACTGAGTCGAGACAATACAACTAATCTGTTCACACTTCATGTGATCGTCTATGGATACGAGATCAGGACAATACAACAACGAAGTATGTTTACTTGATAAAAGGTTCGGACTTAACCAAACACAATAGGATTACTTATCAAGTAAATAGGAATTAACGTTTGTGTACTTTACTTTAAATTATAATAAAAACAATTACAATTGCGAAAAATAAAAGTAAATGACACCGCAAGATTTTGTTAACGAGGAAACTGCAAATGCAGAAAAACCCCGGGACCTTGTCCAGGATTGAATAGTCTCAAGGTTAAGCCGCTATACAAAATAAACCAACTTCGTATAGTTGAGACCAAGCAACTAAACCTATAGTTCACCTAGTTCCGTCCGTATTCTCACGCCTCCAACTTATAAATAAGTCACGTACTTGGAACAATTCCTTTGGTTTGTATTCCAAACAGTGAAGGAACAACAAATCTGTTTGGTAGCAACTCTCTTCAACCAAGTGATATGAGTTCGACAAAGGCTCTTCTGTTTATCTCAATAAACTCCTTGGTTAGGTTCTAAGATCTGTCTTATTCTCAATTACCAAAGTAATTATTAAGATTTTGCAATCAATACTTTTAATCACAAAGAATTGTATTGATGCCGATCTACACAACTAATCAATTTAATCTATCACAAGGATAAATCAATTATAGTTGGATCCTCTATACCGAAACAAGTATTGTGCACACCAAAGACTATGAACCCCAAATCATAAATCTTCAATATCTTCTTTTCCTTCAATTCTTCTTAGATCTTCAATAAATACCTGCACACAACAACTTGAATCTCTTGTGATCAATCACGCACAGAGCGGAGTCTGTTGTTAATGGATTATCACAAGACGTCTTTAGATCTAAAAAAAATCTAAAGATCCCTGTCGAAATTTCGATCTAGTTTGAGTGAATCTTATATCAAAAGAGAAGATTCTCAAGCATAAATAAAACTAGGTGTAATCAAAGTCCAACCACCGTTAGTCAATCAAATCAATCAAAAACAAAATATAAACCACAATTATCTAGTTTCTCACCAAAGGTACTAATAGAGCTTCCCAATCCCAAAGAATACTTTAAACTGAGCGGATGTTAGAGATTTCTCCTAATTAGGTTACTCTCCTCTTCGAATAGGAGGCTTCACCATTAACAACACAACTGAGGAAGTTTGCTGTCATGAAGGATTAGATTGCTCGAAATGCAAACTTTCATATTTATAGACCAAGGAAATTTGGACACCAAGGAATTTCCAAAACCGAAAATATTCTCAAGATATGCATTAAAGCTCAGATTCAGTTTCCATAATTCCTGGAAATGCTCTGTCCAAAATATTGACCGAAAATCTCTAACTAGTAAATGCACCTAAAATAAAATTAACTACCTTAATTAAAAGATTCTTAACTTATATATGTTTCGATCCTGAATGAATCAGGCGTTGGCACTTCTAACAATGAATGCACACCAGTAAAGGGTAAAAATTCGCTTAATAAAGGTACTCCTTTCTCTTTTACTCATTTTGAGAATGAGTTTACTCATTTTGTGGATGCAATATTGCAATCTGAAGTTGTGGTTAAAAACAAATATGACGTACTATCATCTGAGTTAGGCCTTGATAGTGTTAATATTGAGGAGAAGGAGGAACAAGTATTGGAATCTAGTGACTCAGATGTTAGTATGGGATCTAAAGATTGGGGCGAAGTTGATGCTGACATTTTAGCAAGAAAAAAAGCTAGGAAAGTTCCAAACAGGCTGCTAAAATCATAGCAAAGCGTTCTTTGCAATCTGATTCAAGTTTGGAATCTTCTCCCAGCAAGTCTAATGAGGATTCTCCAAGCCGTGACACTAACATGGAAATTCAAGACGGGTTGGTTGATACCGTTTTGGATATGAACAATATTTTGTCTAAGGAAGAATTAGAGGTGGCAACCAATATTCAGATTGAAGACGTGCGTGCTAAGTTCATTAGAAGTCCAGCTTTTAGACAAGATTATTTCAAAGAAAAGAAGGAGCAAATGGAAAGAATGAATCCAAATACAAAATCCCCTAGTAAGTTTTCTCCTATTAAGCTTGTTCCTGGTAACTTTGCCACTGAAGATGAAGATGGGGAGTTTTATGTGGATGAAGATGAAGATATCTTGGGTAATTATGCTTTTGATACGGATATTATGGCTGAAATGTTTTCCAAGAGAAAATCGTATAGAGTTGGTAGCAGCAAAAGTAAATTGAAAGGGGTTGGCTATAGATATAAGTAGCATCTTTTAATTTTCTAGTTTGAGGTTATTACTTTAGTTATTTCTTCGAAGTTATTTAGACCCCTTTGGTTTATGGGGGTAGGGAGTTTTGTGCTCCAGTTTTGTAATTCTTGTAATTACGTTTTTTTGTTATAATAAACTTTAGACTTAACAAAAAAATAAAATAAAATAAAATATATGTTTCGATCATGGGCTTCCTTTAGCTATTAAGGAATAACTCTGAACAATTAAAGATTAACATTTACTGCACGTATTCAAAGTATGTCGACATCTTTACTTTGTAAGTCGTCTTTCATACTTACAATCTTGAAACCGATTTGCCACACTTCCGAACAAGTTTAGAATTGGTTCATCTAACTTACATGAACTATGTGATTGATCAAGAACACTCAATCACAAATCATGGGTTTAACGGTTCTACCAAAACAAGTTTCGGTTCTACCTCCATGTGAGTACAATGCATAGTCACACTAGCTTTCCAAAATTCGGTTGACTAGGTACTAGGATCGATTCCCCACATATATATGGTATCTAACTTGAATGTGTTTCACATGTCCATAGGATCGGTTCCCCTTTCTACTATAAACTTGTTGCACCTCATACAAGGATCGATTCCCCTTTGTGATGTGTTGCACCTCTTACTAGGATCGGTTCCCCTTTACCCAGAGTAGGCCATACCCAAATCACAAACTCGATCATACCATCTCAGGTGATTACTTAAGATCAAAAAGTCCTACCAATACAAAAGTCAGGCCTTTGTGAATAGTTTTACCAAGAACACAAACAAGTCATGAGTGGTTATACTAATCACACATATTGGTTTTTCAAAAGAAATGCAATGAATAACAATACCAATAATGCCTGGCGATTTCCTTTTCGATTCACAAAACAAGTTCATGAATTTACTTCCTTAAGACACATGTAAAACATTGTTTCCTAGGATGAAATTTTCACCTTATACCCATACATAATCACAATAGCATTCAAACGATTATGTCGATGTCTTATCTACAAAGTTCAAGGGTGAAGCAATAAACCTCGTATTGTATTCCTTAATACTATGTCTATCTAGAGTTCAATCAGGCTTCGCAGTTTTGTTTTCAATATGCACGACTTGAAAGATACTTTAGGGAATGAAACAGTTCAAATCAAATTTCACTAACCTCAAGTGGAAGGATGATGTTGTCGTTGTAGCTTCTTGCTTCTTCACTTCTTCAAGTCTTTGCAATACTTGTAATGTCCCATGTCCTAATACTTTCAAGATAACTTATACGAAGTTGACTCTAGTACATAATCAAGCGACTCTTTAAATGAGTTTTGATTCATTAAAATATGACAGCCAAACTTGACATACCAATGCTTGGTGGGTTCAACCGAGATATGCTCTAACACTATAACATCCTGATGTCCATATCTAATGGACGTCCATAAACCAGAGGCTTACACTATAGAAAATCACCTAAGGAACCTCTTTTAACAAATCCCAATGTGCATCCTGAGAACGCGGGGGTACCAAAATGCACCACCACTTTTTTATTAGGCAATCTGTATGGACAAACTCAATACAACTCCGAGAGATAAACTCAATCGAGTAATAATATATAGAGTTATATCTCTTTCTTGTGATTAGAACGTTTATAGAAAATAAGTCCGTGAACCTAATCATAATGAGATAACTTGGACGGTACCAAAGACCAATTGTCCAAGAATCAATTTAGCCGTATCCAACAAACTAGGTCGGATGTATCTACTAAGATTGATCAACGTAGAACCTGTGATATTTCAATTATAAAGATAAACAATATAATGCGGAAAAAGAAATAACACAGAATCAGAAGTTTTGTTAATGAGGAAATCACAAATAAAGAAAAACCTCGAGGCCTAGTCCAGATTGAACACCAAACTGTATTAAGCCTCTATATACACTAGCCTACTACCAATTAACTTCGCACTGGAATATACTTGATCCCAAAAAGGTATCCCACCGATTAAGGTACAGTCACGCTCCTTATGCCTCTTAAATCCCAGCAGAACTCCGCGCTATTGATTCTCTTAGATGACATCACACCAACTGTGAGTTGCTTCAACTCAATTGAAAACTTTAAACCAAATCTGCCTCTCACAGATTAAGCTTATATAATTGACTTCCTGATTACGATTATAATGTATGATCAAAATCAAACGTATGTGTTAAAGCATAACTCGGTTGAACTCACCAAGCGTTGGTATGTCAAGTTTGGTTGTCATATTTTAGTATCAAGACTCATCTATAGTCGCTTGATTAAATACTAGAGTCAACTTCGTTTAGGTTAGGATACAAAGTCTAGGAATGTTGAGACATACAAGTACTCCGAAGACCTGAAGAATGTGAAGAAGTGACGAACTACAACAACGACATCATCCTTCCACTTGAGGTTAGTAATACTGACTTGAACTTGTTTCATTCCTAACGTATCTTTCAAGTCATGCATATTGAAAACATAACTGCGAAGCTGCATATACTGTATATATTGTATATTATACTCTAATTATGAGACATGATCATACTATAAAGTATAACGCTTATCTTTTGAACTTCGTAGATATGACATCGACATAATCTTGTATATATTGTTATGATTATGTGTATGGGTTGTGATGAACATTTCATCCTAGGAAACAATGTTTTACATTTTTTAGAGGAAGTACATTCATGAACTTATTTTGTGAATCGAAAGGGAAATCAATAGGCTTATTGGTCCGGCTATTCATTACATATCTTTAGATGACCAATATGTGTGAGTTGGTAAAACCGATGTTAACTCAGCTTATGTATCTTGGTATAACCGATCACAATGCCTAGAATTATGATTTGGTATGACCGATCCTTATAATTGGCATAACTGAGCCTAGTGACTGGTGTGACCGATCACATGTAGGTACCATATTTAGGTATAGCCGATCCTAGTGATTGGTATAACCGATCCGAACCCATGTATGTGACTTGAAAGGACCTATCACAACTAACCATTGTGATTTGGTGTAAACGATCACATAGTAATCTTGGAATACTGGCAAACCAATTCTAAACTTGTTTGGAAGTGTGGAATAAACAATTCCAAGAAAGCAAATCCATGTAAATGTGGAATAAGGATTCGCAGTGAAAACATGTCAACATACTTTGAACACGAGCATTAACTCTTATCATTTATTGTTCAAAGATATTACTTGGTATTCAAGGTGATCCTGTGCCGAAATAAATTAAGAATCTTTTAATTAAAGTTTTTTACTTTATATGCTTTAATTATCAGCGATTAATGCATACCTCTAGGAAAGAAAATAAAAATTAGTAATGTGCCTTTACTAATTGGAGATTTTCTATTGATATATTTCGGAAATATTGGACAAGCATTTAGGAAAACCGAATTTTTCCATTCATTGCATATCTTGAGAATATTTTCGGTTTTGGAAACTCTTTGGTGTCGAAACATCCTTGGTCTATAAATACCTAAGTTTGCATTTCTATCAAGCCATCCTAAGATCCATGAAAATTTCATTTCTTGTTGTTTCTGGTAGAGCCTTCTATTCGGAGAGGAAAGTATCCTAATTTGGTGAAATCTCTTACGACCGCTCGTTTAAAGATTTCTGTCTGATCAAGAAGCTCTGCGAGTACCGTTGGTGGGAAACTAGATAATTGCAGTGTTATTAGTTTTTTATTTTTATTTGATTGACTAACGGTTGTTGAAACATTGATTGCACCTAGTTTGATTATGCTTGAAAATCTTCTCTTCTGATATAAGATTCATTCAGACTAAATCAAAGTATCGACGGGATCTTTAGAACTGTTGTTAGATCTAAAGACATCTTGTGATAATCCATTGTTAAGAGACTCCGTACTGTGCATGATTGATCACAAGAGATTCAAGTGGTATTGTGTAGGTTTTCAAGATAAAATAAGATTTGAAGACAAAGAAGATTTCTTATTAGTTTTCTTATCTTGTGAATTGTGTGCACAAGCCTTGATCGGATGGGATACAACTAGAATCAATTTATCTCTGATAGATTCGATTGATTAGTTGCGTGGGATTGACATTCTCTATGTTTTTTTTTGAGATCTATATCGATTGAGTGCAAATATAAACTTGCCTACTTTGGTAGTTATTGGATAGATTGATCTAACCAGACAAATGAGTTTATAATATTAAACATAAGAACCTTGGTCAATGACTCATATATATCTTGTAGCAATATTGATTAAAGTGGTTACCAAACAGATTCTTCCTTTTATGTTTGGAATACGATCCATATGACTTGCTATTCACGTGCATGACTCTAGAAGTAAAAGGCGCGGGTATACTGAGGGAACTAAATAGCTATGGGTAGTCTGCTTGGTCTCAACTATACGAAGTTGGTATTATATTTGTGTAGCGGCTTAATTCTGATAGTATTCAAAGCTGAATCAGGTCCCGGGGTTTTTCTGCATTCGCGGTTTCCTCGTTAACAAAATCTTGCTGTGTCATTTACTTTTCTAGTCCGCAATTATAATTGTTTTTATTATAATTTAAAGTAAATTACACTTGTACGTTAACTCCGCAATACTTGATAGTGATCCTAAAGAGTTTGGTGATTTCCGAACCTATTGTCAAGTAACACACTTTATTGTTGTATTGTCTCGATCTTGTATCCATAGTCAATCATACAACTTATTTTTTTGTCGTATTGTCTCGATCTCGTACCCACAGACGATCACACAAAGTGTGAACCGAATTGTTGTATTGTCTCGACTTTGTCCATAGACGATCACATTCGGTAGAGGACTTATAGGTTGAAATAAAAAGATTGTGGTTTATTTGGGTACCCTCGAATTTTCAATTGGTATCAGAGCAGGCAAACACGAAAAGATCTAATAATCTGTGTTTGGTGCGATCCAACCTATAAGAAATGTATTCAGGTTCTCATGAATCGATTTCGGTTAACGTACCGCCAAGATTTGACGGAACAAACTATCTGTGGAGGAAATCTGCTATAAGATCTTTTCTTCAATCACGCGAGTTTAATACTTGGCTATTAATCGTTGATCGTTATAATAGTCCGAAAATGGAAGATTCGGAAACTGAGTTTAAACACATAGTAGATTATATAGGGGAAGAAAAGCATTTGCAAAACAGAATTCAGATGGTTTGAATGCTATTATACATGCTGTAAGCCGTGATCTGCAACATCATATATCCACATGGAAAACTTCAAAGGAAGATTGGGATAATCTTCAGATCGTATTCGAAGGTAACACATCAGGAAAGGAAGCTAGATTTTAAACTCTCACCTATGATTGGGAAAACCTTTTGAAGAGTTTCGTATTAAACTCTCTGAGATAGTTAATGCTTCTTTCTCTCTTGTAAAGACTATTTCTGAAAAGATATAGTGTGCAAAATTCCCAGATCATTACCATCTCGATACGAATCTAAGAATCATGCAATCATAGAGGCAAATGATCTTTCAACTCTCTTTCTCGAAGAACACTTGTTGGGAAGTTAAAGATCTTTTATCATGAATCACAATCTATTCAAGATAAAGGAATCGTTTTTAAAGTTGAAAATTTCCAAAAGCTCATGTGGAGAAAAATAGATTGTTAGATGATTCTGATGAATTGATTGAAGAAGATTCTGATGATGATATGGAATAAACATTATTACTGATTACAAGACAGTTTTGGGACCTCTTAAAGAAAAGGAATAAGATATTTGTAAAAGATGTTCATCAATTTTCTCGCCCTCATGATCGAGTTCCAGTCAAGAACAAAAAGGATCAAGAAGAAGATGATGAATAGAATCCTCAGTACTTCAAGTGTAAAGGTTTTGGTCATTTGGATAAAGACTGTCCTAATCTAAGGAAATACACTGGAAGCAAAACATTAGCTGTAACTTTAGACGAGATATCTAATTCATATACCTCCGTGGAAGAGGAAACAACTAGTATTGCACTACTTGTTAATTTAATTCCCTCATGTTCTATTAGTGACTTAACCATTTTAAAAATGGGCATCTCTTCTGATGTTGAAAAATCATCTAATGGTGCAAGGAAAAATAAGACAAAGTGCAAAACTGTCTCAAAAACAAGGATTGTTTTTTTTTTTTGGTAAGTCCAAATTGAATTAATGAATATCAAAATTACAAAGCTAAATAAGTAGTAAGAAAAGAGGTCATAGAAACCCCAAAAACTTACTATTTATTTGAAACGAAAATAAGATACATTTGGTAATTCAATAGACAAGATAAAATCAGGCCTATTATCATAACTAAGACCTTCACCTTCATCTAGAAAGCAAACCCTTTTGGCCATACAATCTGCCGCAAAATTTGCCTCTCTATAGGAATGAATAAAGCGAATGGAATTATATCTAGCCTTTACGGCCACCTATCTTGGTCTAAGAAACCAAGGCACAATAGTATCATCACTGGAGAAAACCAAGACAACACTCATGGAATCTGTTCTAATACAAATATTGCCAACTTCAAACTTAACTGCCCACTCCAGACCAACAATTACACAGAATAACTCGGCCAAGTAGTTCGTTTGCACCCCAAATACAACACTCATAGATCCAACCATATTAGCATTAGCATCTCGGACAACCACACCAGCACCCGCCCTTCCAGGATTACCCCGAGCTGCCCCATCACAACATAACATCAGTTCATTAACTTGCGGAGGCTCCCAAAAGCATTCTATGGGAACAACATGATTAACTTGCCTATGACGAACTCTAAAGAAAGATAGAATCCGAAGGTCATCTTGAGAATTAAACATACAACCCTTAAGCCGTATAGAATACTCTTGAATCTGATTAAACACCTTCTTTTGGAAAAATAACCAACTTACTCTTTGGTTACCATAGACAAACCCATTACGGGTCATCCAAAGCTCCGAACGAATTACCAGAATAGCAAGTAGCTATAAATCCTTGACCATCCTACTTTTACCTTTTGCTGCCTTGTAAGAGGTTGTAAAAACCTGATGCGGAAGAATCCCAAACACTTCCGAAATCCAATCCCAAGCTTTCGCCGCAAAAGAACAAGACCACAATATGTGATCCAGCGACTCCTCTTGGTTGTTACACAGGCAACACTTATTAACAACATGATGCTTAAATCTGCTTTTTACCTTGTCCAAAGTAGCACACGCCCCTCGCAAGATTTTCCAGTTTCTGGCCGCTAGAGCCGGATGCACAGAAGGCCTCCACAAAATATTTGATCCCTCCAGCGCTAGTTTCCTTGTACGAACCAAATCCTTGGCAGAACGAACTGAAAACTTGCCTTCTCGTACGAATTCTATTATAAAAGAAACTAGTATTACTTGCTACCTCCACCAGCCATTGGTTCCTAGACTTTTGTTTCAGAATTGTCACCAACTGCATACAAATATCATTCACTTCAGCTTGCACATCCTTCATCTGATTTTGTTTCTCAACATTGAAAGGATCATCATCGGTTACCCGAATAGCCCCCTCAAGTCTTAGTTGTGCTTGTTTAAGCCTAACATGAACATTACCAAACACCAACTGGTTCCACAAATTCATCTCCACCTTGACCTGCTTCAATTTTTGAGGAAAAATAAAAGCTGGGGACCCAACCAAATGAGCAGTCCAACTATCCCGCACCATTCTCATAAAGTCAGCATGTAAAAACCACATTTTTTGCACACAAAAAGGAGCTTTACGAGGTCTAGTATTTATAAAAGGATATCCAATAAGCGGAGAATGGTCAGAAACTTCCCTAGGAAGAGCTTTACACCTCCAATTCTCAAAACGATTCAACCAAAATTCATTGATCACCGCCCGATCCAGTTTATTAATAATTCTTCTAACCCCCGATTGCCTGTTGGACCAAGTGAAGTTACAACCCAAAGCTTCAGCCTCAAAAAGACTATTATCATCCAACCAGTCACTACATTCATTAATAACCTCAGTTCTTGGAGTATCACCTCCCTTCTTTTCTTCATTGCGCAAAATACAGTTAAAATCACCAATAACCAACCATGGAACTTGCTGCGAACCCATATCCAGTTGCCGCCAAAGATTTCTCCTTGTAGTCTGAACTGAACTAGCATGAACCAAGGAAATATAAACACCATCTACGGAAATTGTAATAGCCTGACGTGACATATTTAACACAACAGGTTCTGAAAAATTCAGAGACCACATAACCCGCAAGTTTCCAATAGTAGAGTCTGTAGAGTTATGAATTAAAGAGCTATGAAAACCATCAATTTTGAACCGGCGCAAAGACCTAGAGGAAACAGCCACTCTCGGCTCAGCAATGCCAATAATATCAGGGTTTAAAATCTTTAACTGATTCCTTAATCTTACATTGTGCTTCATCACGCATAATACCATTAATATTCCAAAAAAGAACCCGCATTAATAACCAGATTTTTTGGGGTTGTTTAATCTAACACGCTGTGCTGTTCTTCCAGAGTCTTTCTTTTGGAAAGCCTCAACTTGCTTAATATTCTTGTCATTCAAAGTTTTATTACCTGATGAAATGCTTTCCTTATTCGAGTCTGTCTTGGATTTAGTCACACCGGTCACAGTACCAACCTTCCTTATTCGAGTCTGTCTTGGATTGGTAAGAAGTGCATATGCAATTCCAACTAATCTCTGGAAACTTTCGAGGTAACAAGAGAAGCTATTTGAATCATACTTCACTATATCAAGAACAACCTATTTGTTCTAAATCCCACGATGAAATAAAATGTCATACTAATACCACCTAATAGGTATTAGATTGCATCCTCACCTTGTGTCCCGATTATGTGTGTGAAGAAGCAAAAATCAAGGCACCTATGTGTAGATTATGGGAATAAAATCTAGTAATTGAAAATATATTTTAAGATATTCGTATTTATTGGAATATTATATTTCGGTAGTATACAAAATATAAAGGATCTCTCTCATTCTCTGGTCATTCCCTGTCCGAACTATGTGTCAGGATCCGATGTCTTCTCTTGCAAAGGTGCTTGATCTAAAAGAGTTCTTTAAGAATAAGTATGCACCATCTCTTGATGCTAAGAAACCTAAGAGAAACATCAAAAAGAGAGATTGGCTTAGCAAGAAGGAAAGACAAAATATACTGAAGAAATATCAGTGTATTGAGATATTGATACAATTTTGTGTTCAATCGAAGAAAGAATTACATGTACTTGCAGATTCCTTCACAAAAACATCACAACTGCAAGAAATTCTCGTCAAGAAACAAGGTTATCTTCTTGAAGAAATTCTCAAGCTCAAGTCAGAAAGTAATAACCTGCCTTCCTCTAGTGCTGATATGAAGGATTAAGTTGCTCTTGGAATAAAAATAAGATTCGATTCTGATAAGTGCATATTTCACATATATTTGGTGTCAATTCCATGCTAGTAATTGCTATCTTTCTGGATTATTATTGTATATTACGCTTGTTTTCTTGTATTTGTCTTTCATTAGGAAAATCATCTGAAAAGAATTGAAAATAGCTACAAAAGTGAAGTCACAAGTGGAGAAGGGCCAAAGTCCCAGTGAAACTCGTTCAAATGGAGGATTTCTAGTCATCATTTTGTAGAGGATGAAAAGACGAAGACAATAGCGAAAGAACGAAGTCACTCTGATTTCGTATGAAGAAGTTATGAGCAAAACAAGAACTTGGAAGACCAAAAGGGCAAAATGGTCATTTTCTAGGACAAGTGCTATTGGCACCCCACTGTACGTTAAGGGGCAGTCATCCTGTTAAGGGGCGGACTGTTTCAAAGGAACTGCTAAAGGAAGTCATATCATTTACTAAGGGGAAGTTAGAATTCAAATAGTGTTAAGGACACCAGGCCATTCAGTTCAGGGCTGCCATCTTCAAATTCAAACACGCGCGTATTTCTTCAAGACTTCTGCATGGGTATCTCGAGTTGCTGATATGAAGCTGTGATGAACGGGGAAGGTTTCGGCTTGCTGTCATTACCGAAAGTTGATGATGGAGCTGGGTAATGAAGAGAAGATGATGATTGGAGTTTCCGGAGCTCAGAGCTAGGTGGATGCTTCCATTGGTGATGATCAGTGATCTTGATCATGATTGATCACACTATATTTTAATCTCGAGACACAGATCAGTGGGTTGGTGATGTTGTTAGAATGAATGGGTTTAGCTCGAGAGAACAAAGAAGAAGAAAGCAGGCATGCAGTCACCGTTTGATGGATTGAAGGAGATGATGGATCGTGATGAGAGCTTCAGCAAAACAGAGATGATGAAGGGTGTTGCTGATCAGTGTCGATGGAATAAAGCTGAGTTTCTGCCAATTCCGAAAGATGCTGGTACGAGTTGGCTACGGAGAATTGATGGGAGCTCGAGTTTTAACAGAGAGGGAAGATTAAACTACGGACTACATTTGGCAGAGAGCAAAGCGTTGGTGTTATGATCGTTATCGATGATAGAAGAGGTTAAGATGGATTTACGGATCCGTACTTGGATATGGGACCGAGTTTGAGAGAAGTCAGGAGGCGGTGATGGAGTTTGGTTGCTGTTCAAAGACTTGTTAAGGATAGATATAGAGAAGATTTCCGAGCAGTGAAAAGATTTGTCGCGTACTGGAAAAGTGGGAAGTTGGTACAAAACAGAACATCAAGTCTGATGTAAGATGATTCTTAAAGGAAGACCATTGGCTCATACAAATCCCACTGAGCTATCAGCCAATTATAAATCCGTGTGTACTCAACCACAGTACTCCTTGTTACACTGAATCGCAGCACATGCGTTTCTTCAGCTCGTAAACACTGTTGACTGGCTATGAATCGTTATCAAATACTGATGAATTCTCCGTGAAGGTTATAGGTGGTAAGTAGAAGTTGACTTTTACGAAGATTTGCACGGGGTTAGTCCTCGAGTGATTTCTGGGGAGTTGAGTGTATTTTAAATCTCAGGAATTTTGAGAGAGTTTGAGAAAGTGTACGGTGTTTGAGAGAGTTTGGTGTTTTTGAGTTCAGGGAGTTTGGAAGAGTGTAGGGAGTTTGAGAGAGTTTATTAGAGGGAGTTTGGGGGAGTTTGAGAGAGTTCACTCCTAACTCATTCTCTTTTAAGAAACAATAAACCCTCATTTGCAAATAACATTGATCTTTAATCAAAAGAAAAAAAAAATGAAAATGATCATATCTCTGTATCAATAGTATGTTATTTTGTGCAACGAGATAATTTTTTTCCCCTTCAATTTAACGGTCTCCATACAATTCTAACTCCCTTTATTTATTTCTGAAATTAGGGTTCTTATTTGGGGTGGTTAAGGGAGTAGTGGTTGGTTATAGGTGGTGATGGTAGTGGTGAGAAAATAGTTTTGACGGTGGTTGCAGAAGTGATAATGTAATTCAACTCAGGAAAGCGCTAATTGTGAAGACTTCTACATTTTTTTTTGCTGGTGCATCTTACGGGATATGTAGATCTAAAAAAATCTATATATCCACAGGTTTTAATGGACTCTAGATCACTATCCTAATATTTTCATAGAAATGTTTCACCGCATCATAATGGCCATCATCTGATAATCATTTCATCATGTTGGGAACAACATTTTTGTTGCTGAGATTTGAGAAATCCGTATGATTTGAAAAGAAAGATTTTGAACCAAATTTGGTTGTGAGACCAAAATACACTAAAATCTCTACTCTTTTGAGAGATTTGTTGTGAGACCAAAATACACTAAAAACTCCTTCAAACTCTCCAAAGAAACCAACTCCCTAATATTGTAGGGTTTTATGACTAACAGGGAGTTCAAGAGCTTTTTTTAAACTCCCCAGCGACTAACAGGTGTTTTCTAGGGAGTTTAGGAGACTCCTCTAAACTCCTCCACGACTAACGGGGATTTGGAGAGACTCCCTCAAACTCCCTCAGGACTAACAAGAGAAAACCCAAATACATTAAAATCTCTCGAACTCTCCCACGACTAACCCCCTGTTGGTTTTTGATTAATAAAGAAAATATTAAGACAAGCTAATTAAAAATGATTTTTACTATCAAGGAGAGATGAGTCTAGGGTTTTGAATTCCACTATTTCTAATGTTTGTAAACTCAATAATTAAAATTTTGACATAATACTTCTAATTTAGTCAAAACAATCCGAACTCAATCTCATGCTTTGGAAGATATAACGTTATAAGCTCTTTTTCTACGACTCTCGTCATTATTCTAAGGTCTAATTTTCCTTCGCTTATAAAATATCGGCAGCTCAAACTACCCAAAACAGTTTTTACGAAGCATACAAAGAAGAGAAACTTTTAGACAATTGAAAACACAAATATGAAGTAAAATATGTCAAAGATTTTAAATACTAAATACTACCCATTAAAAATAGTTTCCTCCAAAACCCTAGAAAAGAAATTTAGGTATTTATGGATTGAAAATTGGAGAAAATTTCATTCATCATTGTATTCAAAAAGATACAAATAAGCTTACAATGATTCTGCAGTCGCTAAAGGTCTTTAGATACTGAATTGAGCAACTTAGCTATTATACGGCACAGTGGCTGAAGATCTCTTTCTACTGAACGGTAAACGATATATGCCTTCTGTCTTTGATAAACGATATCTTTCTGCGACTGTGTATACCAGGCTATGTTCTTCGTGTTCTTGGTTTAGCAGCAGCAGGTAAACTTTTCTGAAAGTTGTGATTTTTTCGATTCTGCAGTATCTATTCTTTCCTAGGCTCTCCGTACGTATCCTTTTTTTTGAACTCGAACCACCCTATTTATACACAACATGATCGAGAAATCTCTAGAAATTCTCTAATTTTCCTCCACGGCAAGCTACAGATTTTTCTTCCTTCTTTCCCTGTTTCATGGAAACATTCCAATCATACTAAGATTTGCTCCTTCTTTTAGCTCCAATACACGTCATTATCCCTTGTTGATTTGGTAATAATGTAACCAGGCCGTAAAACCCTTGAAAATCTCCCAAACTTCCAAACTCGAACCAACAGAGACCCGTGTATATTTCTTCCCCTGTTTGCTCCAATCCGACGTTGTGGACCAATCCAATCGATTCCAACACACATAGCAGTCCTGTTAAGTCGTAACTGGATAATTGTAATCCATTTGACCGGTTGAATCTCAGTGCAAAGGTCCAAATCTTCTCAACAGAACCCCGGGCATATTACCAACTCTGTTTTCATCACCGGTGATTACCCAGCCCAACTGGATTGAAGAAATAACCCATATCCTTCCTGTTTAGCTTTAACATGCCCAATGAAACTAAATCCAACGATTGAATCTCATTAACTCTCGGCCAAAATTCGAAAATCAACTCTGTCCATGAAGAACACATTTTCCCGCCGATTTTCTTCTCAATCTGTTTGGCTCAAATCAAGATTCTAGCCAATTTCAATTCATTCAAACGATCATACCATATCTATTTAGCCTTAAGGAAGATACCCATTCAATTCTGGGGATTGAATCTCAGTAAAACACCTTCAAATCTTCAACCCTAATAAAGGTCCTCTTTTCCCGCCAAAATTCGAAATTCAAATGAAGAAGATGACCTTCCCCTTATCCAACAACGGTGTCCCTTTAGCAATTTGGGCTACGTTTAACAATTCCTAGGGGTGCAAATAGCAATTTGTGGGGTACAAAGATGACTTTTGGGTTGTATATAGTGAAAAACTCCTTGGTGACTTTATCAACTCCTCCGGGACATTTCTGGGTGCCTTTAACACTTTTCTGGGTGCCTTTGAGTAGTTTCTCGAGCATCTATCTCTTACCTCTCATATTCACTTCTTTTCTTCAATTTTTATACATCACTAAGGCTGTCATGCTTTTCAGACATAACTCGCATCACTAAAGCCGACATGCCTTTCAGATAGAAAAGAAGTAAATAATGAGAAATAAGTCGCCTCCAACAGCAGTTGCACATGAAATGACACTTTAGCCCCTTTTAAGCGACGTTTCTTCTTCTTTTGCTCCCAAGTACCCAAAAATCAAAATCAAACATAAAGTGCATAATTTACAAGAAAACTTAGCAAAGAAAGCATAAATAATAGATAAATATCAAGGTGTTTTAGACACCTATCAAATTCCCTCACACTTAGACCTTGGTAGTCCTCTAGAAAATCAAACTAAACTAATTTTTAAATACATACAACTCCATCTCGTTGAGGATACAGTCACACTTAGCATGTATAACAAGCCTTTAAACCCCTAGGTGTCCCTAGTGGCCGAGTTATAGTCTTGGGAAGGTTTACCTGAGGTGTACCTACAACCCCTTTTACTCCAAACCCTAGATATCTACGCAGAACCTTGGAAGGAACTAAAGAATCTCCTTGGTTGGCATACTCTCATTGATACAGTTCATTCCGTCCCTTGACACCATTATCAAGTTGGAGTCTTTACCATTCATTACACTCTTGTCTTAAAGTACAGACGTTCGTGCTCTGCATCCGCAAGTCTTTCTTAGTTATTGGTATGCTATCCTCGTAGGAGTACCTTCTTACAGTTGGAGTACCTACGTTGCCTAGGTTAGACCTTCGGAATACCCCAGAAGGGGATTTTGCTCTACTCCCCCAATCTTCACTTTACGCCACGCCGACTCTCCGTCGTGGAATTAGACCGCTGCTGACCGAATGCTATGACTAAATTCGAAGAATATTTTCTGCTTTCATTATTCCATCTAATTTATTTTTTCTTGAAACATAGCTTGATAACTTTGGAACGGTTCTAGACCTGAGAAGCCTCAGAAATGCAGTACTAGGGCCTGGTCTAATTGAACTTTAGGTTTATTATGTTGGAACTACTAGGTTTGGGCCAGCTAGTGGAAGTGGAGATCCTTGAGGTTAGCAGGCTCTTTGACATAACTTGGTTATACGGGTCTTTCATTCATAGGAGTAGGTGCTTGTGCTAGGCGAATGCCTGATGGGGGAGTCTTCAGGAAAGCTAAAGACCTGTGTAAATGGAAGTTCTGTTGAATGCCTCATTCCTTAAACCTTTTTTTCTCATCCCTTGCTTGTTGAGAAGAGCCATTCTTCCTAAGGAGTTAGTAGGATCGATTGATCTCCACGGATAAGCTGCTTTCTCAGGTTCTTCCTCTTTGTATCAGTGAGGCGATGCGCTTAGCTTGAAAGAAGAACGAGGTGGGCCATTGACCTGGTTTGGTGTGTCACAAGCTGAAACTTGAGTTGAGGCGAGAGCAGCCTAGATTTATCGGTATGGACTTCAATCTGGCTCTTGAACGGGATCTTAATGAAAGAAAAGGACTAGATAAGTTAGATCGGGACAGGAAGAAATACAAAAATAGGAGTCCACTGGATAGGTTGGATCGAAAAGCCTTTATCTCCTTCTGGTCCGGTCTTGCATAGTAAGACCGGGAATGAATCATAGTGCTGTGTGCGTGGGGCAAGATCACAATTTCCAACTTAGCAATCTCCGCTTTTTGGAAGGACGTCTCCTTCAGAAAGAATAGTTGAATAATCAAGATCTAGCCAATACGAGTTTGGAGCCCCTTCCAGTGCGTCTTTGGTCTCTTTTTACCTTTACATGTACCCTGATCCACGAGGAGAGTCTAACCAGCCTTGCAGGGACTGAAAGATCAATGAAGCATGGTTTTGATATACGGGAGATTCACTTCATTATCGAGATTGGAATGGCTTTCTTTCTCGCCGACAGATTCCCCTCCTGATAGGAATGCCGCAACCTCTGTTATCGACTTTGGCTCGCCTTTCTTTGAACTACGAATAGAAAAGGCCTCTGAGGTCCGTCGGATTGTAGAGATGATCACATCAGCCAGACAGAAGACAATAATAATCCCTCAGAAGAAGAAGCAAGATAATCGGGAAATTCGGAACTGGTAGTTACGTAGGCTTTGGTTCTTCCGTCGATATGGAGAGTCAAAGGAAGTGCGAGTGGAGGCGCCGATGAAGAGCTAACGAAAGTGCCTGACCGATCCATTGAAGAAGGACGTGGAAACGATATTACGAATCTTGTACCAACCCGTGGATCACATTTTGTATACATTGTCGAGAATTCAAGAAGATGACATCTTTCCTTTGATCAGCTATTAGTGCACCTATATGACTGGTCGTTAGATCTGGAATTTGACTCTAAAGTGCTGTCGAGATCGAACTCGTCCCCTAGATATACGTGTTTTATGAATCCACTCGACTAAGCCGGTCAGATTTATTATTATTTGTCTCAATAGCTAGACTCCTTGTTTCTGTGTGTGATAGAATAAACAAATTTAGGGCTAAACGCGAACTGAAAGGAACGAGAGTTCAACCTGTGGAGACATAATATGTTATAGTAACAACTGCGACTGCTTCCCCTAAGTATGATTCCCTACTCCCTTGTATTCCAGCGGCTCGCATACACGAAATGAATCCTCGGCAAGAAGATAAAAATCCCAGTCTTTAGGGCAACTACCTACACTCACATAGCGGAGAAGGCTCGGTTCAAGGTTGAAGTTAGACGTTAGGGATATGATCCCATAATATCTTGTCAACACTGTTTGTAATATTTAACCCATGAATGACTAGCGTCTCTCCCGTCTCGACGAACAACCAGAAGTTGGATGCTGCTTTCCCAGGTGTACTGAAAAGATAATACTTGTCTATTTCATATCTATCAGGAAGTAGTGACATGGAAGATAGCCCGGTCATGACTGAGGAAAAGAAGGAATGACGTCTTTTTAATTCTTTCTTTCATACTGACAAAGGAAAGAGGTTTCAATTGTGAGGAGAGCTCACTCAATCTCTTAACTATCATTCACTGCCAGTTGGCTTCTAAGCGGGAGCTCCCCGGCGTCCTCCTTAAGGGGAAAGTCACGCCTTGTCGACTCAATGATAACATCTACAACAACCAATTCATGATCAGACTATCTTCCTCAGGAAGCGATCATCGGTCACCTTTCCTTCGGATAAGCAGTGACCTTGCTTAACAGAGAACTAAGAGACTTAGCATTCCTAAAAAGATCCGTGGAACCCTAAACCGCTTACTCCACCTCTCCAAATATATGATCTGACTCTCCAACATTTTATTTGTTATTTTTTGAGATGTCCACAGATTCCTCGAGTTGTTTACCACTCCTCAATGTCACAGGGGGGGGGGGGGGGGCGAGTGTTCTTCAGAATGACTGGGGGTAAAGGGCACGTAGGCCGTTCATCGGGTTGAAAGTGAAAGTCGCCAAAAAGTGGCGGATTGCTTTTGAAACCAATGAACTTGGGTAAGATAGAGGAGAGTGGAATTTCATGTGTAGGGGTGAAATACGGAGATCTACGAAGGAAGGCCAAAAGCGAAGGCATCTCTCTGGGTCTCTATCGACGCTGATGTGCGAAAGCATGGGGAGCAAACAGGATTGTATGTAATAAAAATGTGAATTAAAGTATTCCGAAAATAAAGAAGAAATTAAGATATCCAACTTTTCTCCGGAAATCCTATATGGGACTCACACATCCATATTGTATATTATCAAGAACGTATGATCTAGGGATAAATATATAGCTAAAGAAAAAAATGACCCGTTTTGAACAATACATGTCTTTCACATCCAACTATAACAATGAGTAACTCTTGAAACTCTTAAATCAGTCCACCTTGCAATGCTATTCTTTCTAAGGACTGGGTATTTCTCAATGCGGTTTAGGAATTCCCTTTTGCGCATCAACAACTGTCAGAGCGTGGGTCTTGCACGAACGTTGGTCTGGAAAGTCTTAGGTCACTAGTTCATTGGCTGATGGATCGCAATCTAGATATCACAAAGATAGAGATCAAGGAAATTTATGCACTTGAGCGTATGGGATAGATGGCACAAACTCGCCAATACGGATTATAGGAGGAAGTACCGTGATGCGAAATTCCAATTGTTGTACACGAGTTTACACTCAAGCATACTAAAATTCATATATAAGTGACATATCTCTACTCAGATAGTTTCTGGACATCATAACCGGAGTCAACCAATCACATGGATAGAGTAAGAAGATGGATGTAGAGAAAAACGTAGATGGATTTGATGTTGACTAAGGTGAACGGTGTTTCCCATATCTGTCTGAAGGCCACTGCCAAAACGAACCTATCCTAATGTACTGAGATACTGGTCAGGAATAATATCAACACACTGGCATATACAAGGGTACCAGTGGTCGATAGTCCTAACTCTAGGTCAACTCAGCTGGCATATACAAGGGTACCAGTGGTCGACTTTATTGAATTTATTCCGGTTGGTCTGATGGTCTGGTCTCAATTTTTTTTCAGTATCTCAATCATTCTATTTCACTCTAGCAGTGGTAACAACTAGATTCGTGTGCCCCACCTAATCACTTAGAGAAACATATTTTAAAAAGAAAACAAAAAACAGAAGTGAAAAGGATTCAACGAGATATGGCGAAACTACCATGTTTTTTTTTTCTAACACCTTAGCTCTGTGCTTTTATGAATAGACTCTTTAGATGTTTCCATCTACTCAGATTGGTTCCTCAACTCCTACAACCAAGATGCTTCCATCCACTTAGATTGGTTAGGTCCATCCTTAATAGGCATAAATTTCTAGGCTCTGGAGTTTAATAATTTTTTTTTTGATTAAAAACTAACAGCGCTATGTTTATTGTCTTCAGTCAGACTTTGTTACCCGTTAAAATTAATCCAGGTAGAGAGGATCTCTCAGCTCCGATTCTTTTATTGCATGACTGGGTAACTCCAAGAATGGTTTCAACCGTTGAACGTTAACCTTGAAAGTTTCGCCGTTCTTCGGATTTTCAACTTCAACTGCACCATGAGGAAAAACAATTTTGCCAAAGTATGGTCCGGACCACCGAGACCTTAATTTACCAGGGAAAAGATGTAAACGAGAATTGTAAAGGAGAACTTTTTGACCTGGTTCAAATGTCTTTCGAATAATCGATTTATCATGAAATATTTTTGTTTTCTCCTTGTAAATTTTTGCACTCTGGTAAGAATCATTACGAATTTCTTATAACTCATTGATTTGTAGTCTACGGTTATCACCAGCAGTAGATAGGTCAAAGTTTAGCCATTTAATGGCCCAATAAGCCTGGTGTTCTAATTCTACAGGCAAGTGGCATGCTCCATCACTAATGATTGCTCTAGGCATACCAAATCGAGAGAAAATATTGTCTCTAACAAACTTGATCACAACGTGGCGATCATTTGTCTTGGTAGCGATTGCTTCAACCCACTTAGAAACATAGTCAACAGCTAATAAGATGTAAAATTTTCCATAGGAATTGACAAAAGGACTCATAAAATCTATACCCAACACATCAAATATTTCTATTATTAGTATAGGACTAAGTGGCATCATATTACGTCGGGTCAACTTCCCTAACTTTTGACATCTATCACAACTTTGACAAAATAGGTGGGAGTCCTTAAACAGTGTTGGCCAATAAAGACCGGATTGCAAAACCTTCGCAGCTGTTTTCTTAGAACTAAAGTGACCCCCACAAGCTCTAGAATGACAAAAAGTCAGGACACTGGATATTTCATTGTCAGGAATACAACAACGGATGATCTGATCAGAGCAATATTTGAATAAGTACGGATCATCCCAGAAAAAGTATTTTACCTCAGACAAGAATTTAGCTCTATCCTGTTTAGACCAATGGTCGGTCATTTGACCAGTTACCAAATAATTGACAATATCAGCAAACCAGGGTAACACAGAGATGGAAAATAACTGTTCATCAGGGAACGTTTCATGGATCGGTATCTCATCATCTCTAGTCTCATCAAGGATACGGGATAAATGGTCAGCTACTGCATTTTCAGACCCTTTCTTATCACGAATATTTAGAGTAAATTCTTGGAACAACAATACCCATCTAATAAGCCGAGGTTATGATTCCTTCTTTGAAAGGAGATATTTGAGCGCAGCATGATCATAATAGACTATGACCTTAGACCCTAGGAGGTATGATCTAAATTTTTCAAAAGCAAAAACGATGGCTAACATTTCTTTCTCGGTGGTTTTATAGTTCAACTGGGCATCGTTTAGGGTCCTACTAGCATAATAAATCACATTAGGTGCTTTATCACGTCGTTGGCCAAGAACAACACCAACCGCATAATCAGACGCATCACACATGATTTCAAATAGGAGGTTCCAATCGGGTGGTTGGATTATAGGGACAGAAGTCAACAATGATTTTAGCTTCTTAAAAGCTTGAACACAGGCTTCATCAAAAACAAAGGCAGTATCTTTAGCAAGTAGGTTCGACAAAGGTAAGGAAATCTTGCTAAAGTCTTTGATGAAACGACGGTAAAATCCAGCATGGCCAAGGAAATATCTAACATCTTTTACATTCTTAGGTGGTCTTAATTTTGAAATTAGTTCAACCTTGGCTCTATCAACTTCTATTCCCTTAGAGGACACTACATGTCCTAATACTATTCCAGATTTAACCATAAAATGACACTTTTCCCAATTAAGGACTAAGTTCTTTTCTTTACAACGTTCTAGAAAAAGTGTAAGGTGGTGCAAGTATTCATCGAAAGAGGATCCAAAAACCGAAAAATCGTCCATAAAGACCTCGAGAAATCGCTCAACCATTTCCGAGAAGATACTTATCATGCAACATTGGAATGTTGCGGGTTCATTACACAACCCAAAAGGCATACGCCTGTAAGAAAAAGTACCAAATGGACATGTGAAGGTTGTCTTCTCTTGATCTTCCGGTGCTATAGGGATTTGGTTATAACCACAATTTCCATCTAGGAAATAATAATGGCTGCGACCATCTAATCTTTCTAACATCTGGCCGATGAATGGTAAAGGAAAGTGGTCTTTCCTAGAGGTTGAGTTCAGCTTACGGTAGTCTATACATACTCTCCACCCGGTAGTAACACGGGTATGAATCAATTCATTGTTCTCATTTGCAACTACTGTAATCCCAGACTTCTTTGGGACAACCTGGACAGGACTGACCCATTTACTATCATATATGGGGTATATGATACCCGCATATAACAATTGGAGCACCTCAGTGCAGACAACTTCTTTCATATTAGGATTCAAACATATCTGCATTTCTCTTAAGGTTTTGGAACCTTCTTCTAGGTAGATGTGGTGCATACAATCAGCAGGACTAATTCCTTTCAAATCTGCTATGGTCCACCCTATTTCATTCTTGTGCTCTCGGAGAACACTAACTAGTCTACTGTCCTGATCGGGCTCTAAGTCAGAGGCAATTATCACAGGAAGAGTATTTTCATTACCAAGAAATACATATTCCAGTGTATCTGGTAGCGGCTTTAATTCAAGAGTGGGTGCCTTAACTGATGATAGGAGGGGTTTATCTATGGTCGGTGGAAGAGGTTCTGGTTTAGGTTGCCATTTTCCATAATTCATTACTGCCGCGGAATCTAACAACGCATTAACTTCTTCAAAATGTTTATCCTCATCATAGTAGGCTCCAAAGTGGGCCAAGCATGCCTCTAAAGGATCGCTAACACTATTAATGGTAAAGGTATTCTCAACTAGAGAATCAATCATGCATATGGACTCATAGTGTTCAGGGTCCGGTGGGGCTTGTAATGCCTTAAAAACGTTCACCGAGATTTTCTGATTCCCAAAGGAAAATTCTACTAGGCCAGTTTGACAATGTATGACTACATTTGCAGTAGCTAGAAACGGACGACCTAGGATGATTGGGATATTTATATCTTGACTAGAGACAGGTTGGGTGTCTAAAATTACAAAGTCAAATGGATAGATAAAGTTTTCTACCTGAACCAAAACGTCTTCAATAATTCCACGTGGGATTTTGACTGACCTATCAGCTAACTGTAGTGTTATCCTAGTTGGTGTCATCTCCCCTAGTCCAAGTAGTTCATATACCGAGAAAGTTAAAAGATTCACACTAGCCCCAAGATCTAATAGAGCCTTGTCTATTGTTTGGATACCTATGACACATGTGACAGTAGGACAACCGGGATATTTAAATTTGTCTGGGTACTTTTGCGAGATTATGGAACTAACTTGTTGGGTCAAAAATGCCTTTTTATGGACACTCGCGTCTCTCTTGACAGTGCACATCTCTTTTAAGACTTTGGCCATAGCCGGTACATGTTTTATTGCTCTAACAAGAGTAGGTTGACCTTAACTTGCTTAAAGATGTCTAAGATTCCAGCATATGTACTAGACTTTGTCTTAGCGAGTCTTTGAGGAAATGGTGCAGGTGGTATGTACACCCTCTCAGGGATATCTTCCTCACTTGGAATTCTAGAACTCTCAGGCCCATTAGGGTATTTAGGCGTAGTTTGGTCAACTTCGGTCTGTTTTTCAGTTGTACTACTATCCTTAAGTGGTTCTACCGAGTTCTTTATAGTTTTACCACTCCTAAGGGTGATAACTGCTTTGACATGTTCATTGTAGTTAGAACTACCTGACCTATTACCCTGGTTGACTCCTTTCGGATTTGGAGTCGTTTGGCTAGGAAATGTCTCGTCCTCCCTTCCATTTAACCGGTTCGAAAGTTGACTTACTTGAGTCTCTAAGTTGGAAATAGCCCGGTCACTGTTTTGTTGGTTACGCTGACTAGACAGGACAAAGTCATCGAGCTTCTGACTTAAATGGCTGATATTTTGGGTAGTCCGGGAATTGTTTAGGGCATTACCCTCAACTAAGAGTCTTATACTTTCCTCTAAAGGTGACACCCTTTTGTCAACTGGTCTCGGTTCTTAGACTTGAGCTTGGTTCTTAGAAAAACCTGGTGATGGGTTGCTAGATGGGCCACCCTGATGGGTACCCTTAGACCACGAGAAATTCGGGTTATGTCTCCAATCGGGGTTATAAGTATTAGAGTATGGGTCAAACTTGGGTCGACTCTCATATTTAGAGTTCATACCACCATGTAGGACACTAACCTGATCACGGGTAGTTTCACTAGGGTAAAACAGGGGACAATGAGGTCCAATATGAGTTTGATCACCACAAATGGTACATGGATAGGTTCTGGGCTCACTGTTATAGCTCATAGTATGATTTGAACCTTGGTTCATCTCTAAGGCCTCTAGACGCCTAAGGATATCAGACCCATTATCAACTCTATTGACCCTATGGATAGGGTTCCTAGTTATTTCGGGCTCCCTCATTGAATCCCATTGACGAGTCTTTTCAGCTAACTCTATGAACTCGTCAAAACATTCATCTGGGTCTTGATAGGTAATTTATCCACCACTAATTGTTTCTACATGTATTGGTTTCACTATCAAGGCCCTTATATAAGATTTGGGCCATGTGGGATTTATCAAATCCATGGTGCGGGCATTGGTATAACAATTCATTAAACCTTTCTACATAATCGTGTAGGTGTTCACCTAATTTATTCTTAAAGGTTTGGATAGACTGTTGAACAACATTAGTCTTATGGTGTGGGTAGAAATTCTTAACGAAAATCTCTACAAGTCCATCCCAGGTAGTGAATTTTTTAGAAGGAATGATATGATACCACTCACCTGCTCTCTCTTCTACGGAAAAAGGAAACAAACTCAACCTAACATCGTCTTTGGTGACATTCGGATAACTCATGGTGTCACATATCATCTCAAAGTCATAGATATGGGTATACGGGTTCTCATTCTCTATCCCCCTAAACTTACGTAGCATGCCAAATGTCCCAGGTTTAATATCAAACTTAACGGTAGTGGCCGGTAAAACAACCCCAAGTTCACGCAACACTCTAGACGGGTTCAAACGGTCCCTAAGGGTTTTAACTGGGACCTCAACATCCTTTATTTCATCATTTTCATTAACCATTTCGACAAAAATAGAAGTGTTGCCTAAATCGGTGTAACGGGTCGGTGTCAAATTAAAAAGGTCGTTCTCCTCAAGTCTCTCTCCTACCCGTTTCCAACGTCGCATACACAAGCAAGAATACTAGTGAAGCAAGAAAATCGTGCACATGAAAATGCAGGGTTTACTAAATTAGGTAAACTTGGGCTACCTCAGCAAAATATACCTAAAGGTACGAGGCTGAGGCTTGTGGAATTTCGGCTGGTAACTCCCAAATGGCCCAAGGCACGGGTTCAGCGTACTTTTCCACGAGTTTCCTAAATTCGGTAATCTGACGATGCAATTGGTGTGTGCAACGTGTATTTTTTTGATTTTTTTTTTTATAAAAGAAATATATACAAAAGGAAATAAAATAAAAAAGACAGGGTTTCGTTACTTACCACTTTTGGTAGGCAACTCCATAATAAATGTAGAATATCACCTGCATAATAAAAATAAGACAAATACCCAAGTAAAATCAAAGGAAAAAAAATACTAAAAGAATAAAATAATATACTAAAAAAAAATCTGAATCAAACCTAAAGGCAAGTCCGTGTCGGCGGCGCCAAAAATTGATGTAGTTTTACAGGTGGTAAGTAGAAGTTCGTTGCTCGGACTTTTATGAAGATTTGGTTTTTGATTAATAAAAGAAAATACTAAGACAAGCTAATTAAAACTGATTTTTTCTATTAAGGAGAGATGAGTCTAGGGTTTTGGATTCCACTACTTCTAATGTTTGTAAACTCAATAATTAAAACTTTGACATAATACTCCTAATTTACTCAAAAAAATCCGAACTCAATCTCATTCTTCGGAAGATATAACGTTATAAGCTCTTTTTTACGACTCTCGTCACTATTCTAAGGCCTAATTTTCCTTCGCTTATAAAAGATCGGCATCTCAAACTACCCAAAACAGTTTTTACGAAGCATACAAAGAAGAGAAAACTTTTAGACAATTGAAAATACAAATATGAAGTAAAATATGTCAAAGAATTTAAATACTAAATACTACCCATTAAAAATAGATTACTCCAAAACCCTAGAAAAGAAATTTAGCTATTCATGGATTGAAAATTGGAAAAAATTTCATTCATCATTGTATTCAAAAAGATATAAATAAGCTTACAATGACTCTGTAGTCGCTGAAGGTCTTTAGCTACTGAATTGAGCATCTTAGCTATTTCACGGCACATTGGCTGAAGATCTTTTTCTACTGAATGGTAAACGATATATCCCTTATGTCTTTGATAAACGATATCTTTCTGCGACTATATATGCCAGGATATGTTCTTTGTGTTCTTGGTTTAGCAGCAGCAGGTGAACTTTTCTGAAAGTTGTGATTTTTTTCGATTCTGCAGTATCTATTCTTTCCTAGGCTCTCCGTATGTATCCTTTTTTTGAACTTGAACCACCCTATTTATACACAACAAGATCGAGAAATATCTAGAAATTCTCTACTTGTCCTCCACGGCAAGCTACGGCTTTTTCTTCCTTCTTTCCCTGTTTCATGGAAACATTCCAATTATACTGAGATTTGCTCCTTCTTTAGCTCCAATACACGTCATTATCCCTTGTTTATTTGGTAATAATGTAACCATGCCGTAAAACCCTTGAAAATATCCCAAACTTCCAAACTCGAACCAACAAAGACCCATGTATATTTCTTCTCATGTTTGCTCCAATCCGACGTTGTGTCCTAATCCAATCGATTCCAAAACACATACCATTCATGTTAAGTCGTAGCATGATAATTGTAATCCATTTGACCGGTTGAATCTCAGTGCAAAGGTCCAAATCTTCTCAACAGAACCCCGAGTATATTACCAACTCTGTTTTCATCACGGGTGATTATCCATCCCAACTGGATTGAAGAAATAACCCATATCCTTCCTGTTTATCTTTAACATTCCCAATGAAACTAAATCCAACGATTGAATCTCATTAACTCTCGGCCAAAATTCGAACATCAAATCTGTCCATGAAGAACACATTTTCCCGCCAATTTTTTTCTCAATCTGTTTGGCTCAAATCAAGATTCTAGACAATTTCAATCCATTCAAATGATCATACCAGATCTATTTAGCCTTAAGGAAGATGCCCATTCAATTCCAGGGATTGAATCTCAGTAGAACACCTTCAAATCTTCAACCCTAATTCTGGTCCTCTTTTCCCGCCAAAATTCGAAATTCAAATGGAGAAGATGACCTTCCCCTTATCCAACGACGGTGTCCCTTTAGCAATTTGGGCTACGTTTAACAATTCCTGGGGGTGCGAATAGCAATTTGTGGGTACAAAGATGACTTTTGGTATGTATATAGTGAAAAACTCCTTGGTGACTTTATCAACTCCCCGGGACATTTCTGGGTGCCTTTGAGTAGTTTCTCGAGCATCTATCTCTTACCTCTCATATTCACTTCTTTTCTTCAATTTTAATACATCACTAAGGCTGTCATGCTTTTCAGACATAACTCGCATCACTAAAGCCGACATGCCTTTCAGATAGAAAAGAAGTAAATAATGAGAAATAAGTCTCCTCCAACAACAGTTGCACATGAAATGACACTTTAGCCCCTTTTAAGCGACGTTTCTTCTTCTTTTGCTCCAAAGTACCTAAAACTCAAAATCAAACATAAAATGCATAATTTAAAATAAAATTTAGCAAAGAAAGCATAAACAATAGATAAATATCAGGGTGTTTTAGACTCCTATCAGGAGGAGGGTCGGTGGAGAGGCCTATATAAGGCTTAATAGCCAAGCTTCACCATAAAAACTTTTTTAGAGAGAAAAAAAAATACAAAGAGAGATAGAAAGGTTTTTATTCAATATTTTAGGGTTTACCCCTTTAGGGGGAAACCGAGATTTTCTTCTTCTCTTTTATAATATGTCTAGCTAATTATTTCTTTGATTAGGGATGATTTCAATGTCCTGATTTTTCATAATGGAATTCTGATTCTTTTTACAAGTTTATTTTAGTTGATTTTTCTTGTCGATTATCTCTATTGTTTTTATTGTCTAAGATGATTACTGGTTTATTCAACTGGCCATTTGAATTAACCTAATGATAATTCTTCTACTAGTATTGGGATTGGTGATACGTGTAATAGTCACTCAATTGCATACACTAGTTGTACATCGCAAAAGCTGACATAAGGATTTTGTTAAGAAATTGTGTATAGAGATGACACTAGTAAGCAGACCGAGCTTATGCGTATGATGCTAGAATCAACCTAATTCCTAAAACGTAATGCATTCGATGGGTTACACTTTGAGAGTTTATTCATGGTGGATCAGATGGATATAATATGGTAGTCGAGTGCTTCCGTATCCAGTGGCAACAGGAATTCCGGGGATAGCAGAGCTTATTGCTATTCTACGGTTGGTGACAATAGAAATTCTACAAGAAATAAACAAGTACTTTTATTAAGTTTCTGTTCAGTGGCGGCGAATGATTCCCTAATCATCTTTGCTTTCTTATTATATTTTTATTTTTCTTTCATCAAACCAATCCCCTCTTTTTACTTTATTTTTGCTCATTCAAATAACATATCAATTACACAGCTCTCTGTGGGAACGATCTCTTACTACCGCTATATTACCAATTAATTAGTCGGAAATATATTGAATAATTTGTTGCACTTACGACACGCATCAAATTTTGGCCCCGCTGCCGGGGAGCAGTTGCTAATTTATTTGTTATTTGTTTAGCTTTTTTTATTTTTGTTTTTAGATTTTTGTTTTATTTTCTCTATTTCTTGTGAGTCTTCATGTTTCCTTACAGACATAACGTGTACAAAGCACAAGATCAAACATATAATTCTGGTAATCAATATGGTTTCAATCTCATTCTTATAACAACTACCAACCATCCTATGGGTATAATCAAAACCAATCTTTTGGCTATGATCAATATCCCATGGAACCTTATGGATACTCGCATGCATATCAACAATCTTATGACGGGTATGTAAGTGAGAAAACACAAGGGTGGGGGATAGTTTTGCTTCTAATGATAATTTTTCTTGTCTTGCAGATCTAATGCACCAATTTATGGATAATTTGGATCGAGATAATCAAACAATGAAAGAGTACCGTCAAACTATGGATGAGTACAACAAAAAGACTGAAGATACACTTCAAGAGCTTCAAGAGGTTATTGACAACCTAAGAAGAGACATGGATAAAATTAAGAAGGAAATAACATAGGAAGATGTTTGGCCTCAAAACCAAATCAATTCTGATGTTTTCATGACCAACAATGGATATACGATTCATGAATATCTTGAAGATGAGCAACCTTTGGGAAGTCCTTGAAATAATGGTAAAGTTATTCCAACTCCGGATCATTATAATAATGATCACTCGCCTATTCAAAAGGAGGAGAATGGATATGACATAGCCGTTGTTATAAATGGTGTCATGTAGGACGAGTCAATTACATTGAGGACAATGTAAAGTTCAAGTGTGGGGGAGTGTTTGGATATTTTGCATATAGAATTTTTCAAATTTTTGCATAAAAACCTCCAACTTGTAGATATTTTAGAGTCACTAGCATACTTCTAGGTATGTTTACATAGAGAATTATGAGCGACATAACTGAACTTTGAAGTGTTGGAGAACTACGTTCGGATTTCTTGCTTGTTAGAGTGTTAAATAATGGATTTAATCATGCATGTGATGCAAATGAGGAGAAGGGATAAATGCATTATTAGAGTTGTTGATCAATCATTAGTAGAGACTACCTATTTTCATATCAACCGAGGCACCAGACCAAATTTTCTTAGTAGCTGACTAAAAAGCTTTGTTTTGAGTGTATGTCACCGTACGTTAATTACGGGTAGAATGGTGAGCTACCCAACTTCACACCATTTTCAGCACTATTTTTGATCTCTTGAGTGCTAATTTTGTTAATCATGAGGGTGACGTCTATAGATGAAAACCACCTTCTTGTAGTCTGATTTGCAGTTAGCACCATTCTCTCTCTCGCCAACAACAAGTCCATAGAAACACATCATCATCAACAAGGGAGCGACATCAAAATACACAAGGAAAGTTGAAGACGTTTGAGGTTTACAAGCAACAATTCAAGGAAGCACAAATTTCATATCCAAGCAAAACAACATACAATGATCAGATTTTTATATACATGTTGAAGACTTACACATAAGGAGTGTAATTTATATCCAAGTATGAAGACTTACACATAAGAGAGAAGAAAATCAAAAGATGAGAGTTATTAAAGTTTAGGATTCAAAGACAATACAAGTTGTGAAGATCAAAGTGGTAAAGTACTTCTTTTATGACCATGTTAGTTTTAATTCCGTTATTATTTTTGTAGTTGCAATCTTTTTGTCTGAAAAAAAATACAAAAAAAAAATATAGAAAAAGAAAAAGAAAAAAAAAGAAATGAAAAAAAATACAAAAAGATTTGCATTTAGGTTGTTATTTATTCAATAAGGCCATGAGGAAGAAAAATTTATAAGGAAGTTTCAAGCAACAAGGAATAGAGGAAAAGAGTTACAAATTGTCAAAGTTCTACGAAGTTTAAGAGTTTATCATCAACAGTTGAAGACCAAAAACGAAGACCGAGAAGATAAAGAATACGAGCCAAAGGAAGGAAGACGTTTCTATTGGATGTTGTGAGAGTGGTGCTACCATTATTGCCGATCGGATGTGAAGGTGGTAAGTACTCCCATCCTTGCATATAGTTTATTTCCTTTCTTAGAGATCATCAGAAAAAGTCTTTTATTTCCTACGATTTTGTGGGGTCTCCAGAAATAATTCGGAAGATTTCCTTCCCACCATTCAACGTGTGTAGGATTTTTCTCTTCATTCCTACCTGCAAACATGTGAGACCCATAAAAAAGCCGTCTTATTGATTGCAATTATCATAAAATCATTTGAAGTGGGGCAGAAGTCGAGGCGAAATGCTTATTGATCGCTCTCAAACACGCGTTCAGCTTTATTAAAAATCAGAGATCAAAAATACAAGACCAAACAAGGTCCATTATCAAAGAAGAAAAACAAAAAAATCTCAACACACAGAACTAAGAGTGCAAAGACACACCATTACTCAAATTTATAATATGGCCTATCTTGGAATTCCATTTGAGAAAGGGAATAAGGTCTCTCTATGAAGTTTTGGATAATACCCTTTGGAATATGCACACCCTTTTTAGCAAAGTGATCAGCTGAAAAGTTTGCTTCCCTGTAAGCATGTTTGACAGAAATACTGTGCAGTCCACTTATAACTCTCTGCCATCTAGCCATCAAAAACCATGGTATCTTCTTGTTCAATAAAGCTGTGGCACAAGCCTTAGAATCAGTTTGCATAATGATCTTAAACTTTTGATTTTCCAGAGCCTATTCAAGAGCTCTTATACTGGCTATAAATTCTGCGATGTAATTAGATAGTACTCCCAATCCACCTAATTCAGCATAAACAAAGTTACCAATATGATTTCTGACAATAAATCCGTAACCAGCCTTCCCTGGATTACCTCTACAAGCACCATCACAACACAAAAGAGTTTCATCCATGTTAGGTAAATAAAAGAAGACTTCAATGACTCTCAATCTCTGAAATTTTCTATACTGTATTTGAAAGTGACTGAGAACCTGGTTTTCATATGGAGAGCCCCATCTACAGCCTTTCAATCTTCTTGTGCACTCCTGAACAGTCTTTGAAATTATGATTGTAATTTTGTGTAGATTAGGCTTCTCATCTTCAAAAAAGATTTTATTCCTTAGGAACCAAAGTTCTGCCATCAGAGTGTAAGAACAA
The DNA here is from genome assembly GCF_003573695.1 of Papaver somniferum. Lineage (NCBI taxonomy): Eukaryota > Viridiplantae > Streptophyta > Magnoliopsida > Ranunculales > Papaveraceae > Papaver > Papaver somniferum. The sequence goes on along the minus strand of NC_039363.1, from coordinate 22,027,949 downwards.
ATATACCATAACTCTTTTACCATAGGGATGGTGGAATTACACCTTTTAAGAACTTCTTCAAAGGATAAAGGATGAAGAAAATGGAAAATACCTCCCAGCCAATTCCAAAGCTGTCTACTAAAGCTGCAGTTCCACATAATATGATTTAAGGAATCAATATCATTATGACAGATGTAACATCTTGAAGCTATATTGAAACCTTTTTTTTCAAGTTCTCATCAGTTGCACAAGCTTCCCTTGTAATTTTCCATATATTAGCTGAAGTAGAAGGCAAAACTGCATGATTCCATATTTTTTTATACTAGTGTAGCTTTGGCAGAGGATTCTTGATATTCTTCATTGCATCAACAACAGAAAAAATGCCAGTATGATTACTGCTCCAGACTAAAGTATCTGCACCAGTTCCAATAACAGGTAATTGCTCAATTTGGAAAAGTTGGAGAATATCTTCAGGGATTCTCCATTGACCATTCATAATAAGACTGCTAACTTTTAAATTTGGATATTGAGTCATAAGGGAATGGTTTGGAAATATTGTACTTAAAGACTCTCCAAAAATCCATTTATTATTCCAAAAAGAAATTTGAGAACCATCTCCAACAACCCATCTAGTAAGACTTTTGAAACTTGGAATTATCCACTTAATTCCAGGCCAAGTTGAAGATCTTTTATAGTAAGTGATCCAGCTGCCATTTTTATCAGTGTATTTAGCTAAGAAGAAAAGGGCCCATTCTTCCTTCGATTGAAGCATATTCCAAAGGAATTTCATTAATAAAACTCTGTTAGAATGTTCAAGTATCCTTATTCCCAGACCACCTTCTTCAAGAGGAGAACAGACTTTATTCCACTTTAAAGTCACACACTTTTTCTCTTCAGCATTACCTGACCATAGATAGTTCCTTATAATTCTTTCACAAGCTTTAATCTCCTTCTTAGTCCATTTATAGATAAACATATTATACACTTGAATACTACAAAGGACAGACTTAACCAGAGTAAGTCTAGCTTGAAAGCTTAACATTTTACCACTCCAAGAAGACAATCTATGTTGCATATATTCCACTAAGTGCTATAAATGAGTGGATTTAATCTTCCCTTGAACCAAATTAACCCCTAGATATTCATCAGGGAACTGAGAGATATCCATATGAAAAAAATTAGCAATTTTTCTTTGCCTCACAGAAGAAGTCCCCCCCAAAAAACATCTACTTTTAGAAGTATTGATAATTTGACCAGTTGCAGCTTGATATTCCATTAAGAGATTTCTGAGATTAGTTATACTACTCATATTTCCATTGCAGAATAAGAATATATCATCAACAAATAATAAGTGTGTAGGGTGTATACCATTTCTAATTACCATAGGCTGAATTTTCTTATCAATTACCAACTTTTGAATATTCCTACTTAAAATATCTTCAGCTATAATAAAAAGAATAGGTGAAAGAGGATCACCTTGTTTAAGCCCTCTGTCAACTCCAAAAAAATCAATAGGACCACCATTGAGAAGTATAGAAATTTTAGTAGTCTTGAGCAGCACCATAATTCAATCACAGAATTTTCCAGAGAATTCAAAACTGGATAGAGCTTTATAAAGAAAATCCCAACTCATAGTGTCATAAGCTTGAGAAATTTCCAATTTTAGCCCCAAATTACCACCTCTTCTTTTAACAGACAATTCATTGACAAGCTCAGAAGCAAGAAGCACTTATTCATGTATGTTTCTATTTTTAATAAATGCACATTGCTGAGGGGATACAATCTTTGGAAGGAATTTACTAATCCTCATGGTAATAATTTTGATGATTATTTTAAAGCAGAAGTTTCTAAGGCCAATAGGTCTAAATTGCTTTGCATTCTTAGCACCTTGCACTGTAGGAATCAAAGTCAGGAAATTAGAATTCAAACCACTAGGTATGATACTGTGTTGCCAACAATACTGGATTGCAGCAATGAGATCATTTTTAATTACCTCCCAAGAAAATCTGTAAAAAGAGCCAGTGAATCCATCTGGACCAGGAGCACCATCTGGGTTTAAATCAAAAGTAGCATTCTTTATGTCATCTTCAGTGGGCAAGTTTTCTAAGAAGGAGTTATCTTCATCATTAATAACTTTTGGAACAGCTTCAAAGAAGGAATCACAGTGATATCTTGATGAGCAAATTTAGTGCTAAAATAATCAATGAGAACATTTGAAATACCATTATGATCAGTGATAATGTTACCTGATGAGTCTTCAATTTCAGAGATAGAATTTTGAGCTTGTCTTAGCTTTATACTTGTATGGAAGAATTTAGAATTAACATCACCATCTTGAATCCAGTTGATTCTAGCTTTCTCTCTTAGGAAAGTGTTATAATTTTGAGAAGCAAGATCACATTTCCCTCTAGTAGTAACCAAATTATTCAAAAGGATAATATTAGAAGGATCATTATCTGATTTCAAAGTTTCTTCTAACAACTTATCTTCAGATTTCCTGAGAGTTTCTTTAACATCCCCAAAGACCTCCCAATTCCACACTTTTAAGAACTTCTTTAGTCTTTTAAGCTTATTCATGAAAATATAAATGGGATTACCATAAATTTCTTCATTCCAAGAATCTTGGATAACTTGAAAAAAATCAGGAAAATTCAGCCACATTTTCTGAAATCTAAAAGGAGAGTTTAAAGCTTTAGGGATGATAGCATCTGAACCAATAATAGGGCAATGGTCAGAGATTCCTCTTGTTCCAACCTTGTAACTCCAGCCATTAAATTTCTCTAACCATTTTAAGTTAAAAAGAGCTCTATCAAGATTACAAATGATTCTTTTGTTCCCAACTCTACCATTGCACCAAGAGAATTCCAGACCACTTTTAGGAGCTTGAATTAGATCACAGAAATCCACACAATCTTGAAATTCATCAATTACAGATATATTGGGTTGTCTACCACCTCTTTTATCATCAACATATAGTAAAGTATTAAAATCCCCTAGAATTAACCAAGGTTTATTCATGAGACTAATATCACACATATCTTGTCATAATTCTTTTCTGTTAATTGAAGAGCAACTTGCATGAACACCAGTAACCAGAACTTTACCGATTTCTACTGTAACACTTTGACTAGTAACTTTGATAGTAGAAGGAGTACTTAAAGAACAATTCCAGAAAAGCCGAATGTTACCTTTTGAATTATCCTTTGAGTTGTGAATAATTTGATGATGCATACCTGAGAGCTTGAAATGAAATTTTTTTGTTTTAATTTTGGGTTCAACAATCCAAACCAAAGAAGGATTATTAGACTGAATTAGACTTCTCAACTTATCTTGGGCCTTCTGTCTTAGAATGCCTCTAATATTCCAAAATATTATCTTCATTTAAAAGGAGGAGGTTGAGGAGAGATATTCCCCTTATCAATCATATGTTTAAGAGACTCCTTACTAGCTTTTCTAGTAGTAACTGCTGGTTTTAAAGGGGGCTTTTTCTTTGCAGTCTTACTAGAACTTACTTCATCAGATGATTGAGCACTTTTTGGAATAATAGTAATTTGTTGAGGAATAGTACCAAATTCAAGAACATTTGAAGCACTAACTTCTTTGATTTCACCATCTTCAGAGTCAGACAAATCATTTTCATTTTCTTGTAATACTTCAAAAGGATTAATTGTAATGTTAATACCAGGAGACTGATTAATACTTTCTAAAACTGGACTGATAGTATTCACTTCAGTTATATGCTCAACATTATTATCTTTAAAAGGCTTATCCAATTCCACATTGTTTTGAGTGGGAGGCTTACCAGAGTTACTTGGAGAAGTACCTTGATTGGTTTGCTGGATAGCTTGTAATTTTTGAGAAGTATGATTATGCTCAATCAAGATTTCCCTCTCCATTAAAACAGAGCTTCCTTTTTGCTGAGTTTCTTTACGTTCAGATGTTAAATGTCCAACTATCTTGCATTTGGTACAAAATTTTGGGAGTTTTGTAAGTATCACCCTTTGAGAGAAAGCACCAAATTTAGTAATGATCCAAAGTTTGTTAGGAATTGTTTTTGTAAGATCAATCTCAATCAATACTTTAGCATAATAACCACTTTGATATTGAAGTGTAGCATCATCAACCTTAATAGGTGTTCTAATAGCTCTACTGATAGTAAATAGTGTAGCTTCATCCCAGTATTCCAGACTGAGACCAGGAAATTGAACCCATACCATGGCTTTTGATGTCCCCTGACTTTCAGGTCTGAAGTTTGGACTCCAGTTCCTTACTCTAAGAATTTGATCATGAACCTCCCAAGTACCAGTAGTAATATAGTTCTAATCTTCAATATTTGATAATCTGATAGTGCAAAAACCTTTACCCAATGGAATAAGTCGGTATTTATCCTTCAACTTCCATTGATTTCTCAAACTAGTAGCAGCATCTGAAAACTTAAGATGGACAAAATCTAGACGACCAATTAAAGAAAAATTCCAAGCATCATATCTTGAATCATCCATATCTGCTGCCAGATTAACTGATGGATGAATCTCAGGAGTTTTTGAAAGATCTACAATTAAAGGATTCATTGTAGACCTAGAAAAGTTTTACCAAAAAAATTAATGAACAACACCAAGACCCAGATAAGTAATTAAAAATGGAAGAAATAGAAATTGAAACACCAATCATTAGTGAAACTGTAATGAAAACACCTGATTTTAATGGATTGTTGACTTCAGGAAGGAAGATTTTTCGAATGAAGAGAACCGATTTGGTCGCCCGAGTTGCAAAGCATGACTTACCCGAGTTGCAGAGCGTTGTATCCACTTATTGAAGTGAGTTCTCAAACACGCGTTCTCTCATTATGGTGTGGTTATTTCTCACTAAACATTTTAAGAATGAGAATATGTCCTTTGGTATTTCTAACTTCTTATTACTAGCATGCAGAAACTATATGTCCTCATAGCTCTTTGGATGCTTGGGAAGCTAGAAAGCTTTGAAGTTGGAGTAGGTTTTGTGGGTATACCTATCGTAAGCCCTCATGAGACTATAACTCGTCCACTAGGGACACCTAGAGGTTTAAAGGCTTGTTGCACATTCTAAGTGCATCCGTATCCTCGACGAGATGGAGTTGTTGTACTTTAGATAGTTTGCTCGAGGACTAGAAAAACCCAAGTGTGGGGAAATTTGATAAGTGCATATTTCACATATATTTGCTGTCAATTCCATGCTAGTAATTGCTATCTTTCTGGTGAATTATTGTATATCACGCTTGTTTTCTTGTATTTGTCTTTCATTAGGAGAATCATCCGAAAAGAATTCAAAATAGCTACAAAAGTGAAGTCACAAGTGGAGAAGGGACAAAGTCCCAGTGAAACTCTTTCAAACGGAGGATTTCTAGTCATCATTTTGTACAGGACGAAAAGACGAAGACAACGGCGAAATAACGAAGTCATTCTGAGTTTGTATGAAGAAGTTATGAGCAAAACAAGAACTTGGAAGACCAAATGGGCAAAATGGTTAGGCCAAGTGCTATTGGCGCCCCAATGCACGTTAAGAGGAAGTCATCTTGTTAAGAGGTGGACTGTCTCAAAGGAAATGCTAAAGGAAGTCATATCATTTACTAAGGGGAAGTTAGAATTCAAATAGTGTTAAGGACACCAGGCCATTCAGTTCACGGCTGCCATCTTCAAATTCAATTTTTTTTTTGCTAGGTCAAAAAGGTTTATTAAAGGAAAAAAACGTAATTACAAGAATTACAAAATGGGAAGCTCAAGGCCTCCCACCCCCATAAACCAAAGGGGAGAAAAAAATAACACCAAAATGAGACTAGAAACTCATAAAAAAGCCCCTAAACACAAAAAATAACACAAAGAGGAAAACTAAGAACTAAAAACGTCTGCGCCCCCTATTTCCCTACTCTTAGGTTGAAGACCAGAAAGGATTTCTTCCATAAAATCAGGGTATCCATAAAGATCATTATATTCATCTCCATAAGTAGCATCATATTCATCTTCATCCGAAACATAGTTACCACCGGGAACAAGCTTAATAGGAGATTGAAATTTGCTAGATTGAGCAGGCCTAGGCGACCTTCCCTTTTGAACCTTGAGACTCAAATTACTAATATTTGGAGAAGTATCCAAAATATTCCTCTCCAAATCAGTCCTACCTTCCAACATAGCATGACCTAGGAGAGAAAGTTCACGCTGGGATTTTATAGCCTCCAAACGTGCACGAAAAGCCTCCGAGCTCTTTTTAACTCCCAAATCTTGTCGTGGCATATCAGGCCCATCATTCAGACCATCCGGGCGTTGATCTTTGTCCAGATCCTTGCTTAGATTGGACTCCAAGCTAGACACGCCAGTACCATCGCGGCTTGAAGATTGGTTGGTTACCACATTAATATCAGATTGTGAATTTCGAGAGCCAGTAATTTTGCAGTCTTCCTAGCCTCTTTTTTTGTTTCTTTCCTGGCTTGAATGTCCGCATCAACATCACCCCACCTCATAGAACCAATACTTCCATCTGTAGCATCAGATGAGTCTTCCATATCCTTTTCCTCTTCGTTTTCCATATTCTCATTAGCGTTATCAATGCCCAATTCACTTGCAAGAACAGCAAACTGGTTTTTGCTTACAGCTACCTCCGAACAAACAAAGTGATCCACAAGAGGAGTAAGAGAAAAAAGGAGTAGCAGAAACGTTACCCTTATTCTTTTGTGGAGATGAATGCTTACTGACATATCGCCAATCACTAGGATTAATCTGTTGAGAAACGTTAACCTGTTGAGAAGAATTCTGAACCCCAACACCAATAGGATTTACCTGACCCGGCGTATCCACTTTTTCTGCATGAACTGCATGGGCAGCTACATCTTGTTTACGCTTGTTCAAGTTTTCAAGTGAAACACGATATTCCCTCTCAGCCCTAAAAAGATCCTCCTCGAGCTTCTGAGTAGTATCATCAATATTAATCACAGTTTCCTTACTGCCATTACTGTCGCTAGCCTCAGCACCATTCTTATCACTCCCCTTACTGCCATTACTTTTGTGAGCATCAGCACCATTGTTTTTGTTTTTCACTTCATGCGAACCCTTAGGAGCATTATTCTTCATCACAGGCTTGTTAGAAACCTTCTTCTTACATTCAGCTTCATTGTGACCAATAATGTTACAATGCAAGCAGAACTTTGGGCATTTAGGGATGTCAATGTATTGCCAAAAACTCTTACCTCCAGCATTTAGCCTGATCCTCTCCGGTATATGTTTTGCGAAATCAATATCCACCAAAACTGCAGCAAAAGAACCATATTCCAAAGCTAGTGTTTTAGTTTTTTCAGTCCATAACTCCACATGAAGGCCTGGAAAACGAACCCAGACAGCAGCGTGGGATGTTCTTTGTTTCTCTGGATTAGTACTAGGGTACCAATCAATGAGCCTGAGCTCTTGTTGATTCACGTACCATTTAGTTTTACGAATCTGCTCCTTAACCTGTTCATTGTGTAACATGATAATAAAAAAAACTTTAGACATTGGCATAAACCTAACTAAACCCGTGTTTAACTTCCATTGATTTTCTAGGGTTTTCTTGACTTCATCAAACTTCAATCCCGTGAAATTTAATCTTGCTATAAAACTGTGTTGAAAGGGTTTGCATCCTTCTTGATAAAACTCAGTAGGAATATCCAGGGACGGTTCACCATCAATCAAAGTAGGGTTTGGAAGACTATTAATATCCACTTTCGTTGGTTCTAGGGTTTTTTTCCCTTTTACCATATCAGCAAACGAAAAATTGCTAGAACCATCCTTGCTAGGAATTAAATCAAGAGTATTAACCATCGTGAATCAACAACAGTTGATCCGGATGATCAAGGAAAGCTTCGAAAATTTTTAGAAAAAACTCAAGAGAAAAAACCGGACTTTCTCTTTCCTCTCATTTTTGAGATCTTCAAATTCAAGCACGCGCGTATTTTTTCAAGACTTCTGCATGGGTATCTCGAGTTGCTGATATGAAGCTGTGATGAACGGGGAAAGTTTCGGCTTGCTGCCATTACCGAAAGTTGATGATGGAGCTGGGTAATGAAGAGAAGATGATGATTGGAGTTTCCGGAGCTCAGAGCTAGGTGGATGCTTCCATTGGTGATGATCAGTGATCTTGATCATGATTGATCACACTATATTTTAATCTCGACATAGATCAGTGGGTTAGTGATGTTGTTCGAATGAATGGGTTTAGCTCGAGAGAACAAAGAAGAAGAAAGCAGGCATGCAGTCACCGTTTGATGGATTGAAGGAGATGATGGATCGTGATGAGAGCTTCAGCAAAACAGAGATGATGAAGGGTGTTGCTGATCAGTGTCGATGGAATACAGCTGAGTTTCTGCCAATTCCGAAAGATGCTGGTACCATTTGGCTACGGAGAATTGATGGGAGCTCGAGTTTTAACAGAGAGGGAAGATGAAACTACGGACTACATTTGGCAGAGAGCAAAGCGTTGGTGTTACGATCGTTATCGATGATAGAGGAGGTTAAGATGGATTTACGGGTCCGGACTTGGATATGGGACCGAGTTTGAGAGAAGTCAGGAGGCGGTGATGGGGTTTGGTTGCTGTTCAAAGACTTGTTAAGGATAGATATAGAGAAGATTAGTGAAGAATTTTGTGGCGTACTGGAAAAGTGGGAAGTTGGTAGATGTAAGATGATTCAAGGAAGACCATTGGCTCATACAAATCCCACTGAGATATCAGCCAATTAGAAATTCGTGTTTACTCAACCACAGTACTCCTTGTTACATTGAATCGTTATCAAATACTGAATTCTCGGTGAAGGAGGGTCGGTGGAGAGGCCTATATAAGGCTTAATAGCCGAGCTTCACAATAAAAACTTTTTGTGAGAGAAAAAAAATACAAGAGAGATAGAAAGGTTTTTATTCAATATTTTAGGGTTTATCCCTTCTTCTTTTTTGTAATATGTCTAGCTAATTATTTCTTAGATCATGAATGATTTCAAAGTCCTGATTTTTCTCAATGGAATTCTGATTCTTTTTATAAGTTTATTTTAAGTAGATTTTTCTTGTCGATTATCTCTATTGTTTTTATTGTCTAAGATTATTACTGGGTTATTCAACCGGCCATTTGAATTAACCTAATGATAATTCTTCTACTAATATTGGGATTGGTGATACGTGTAATAGTCACTCAATTTCATACACAAGTTGTACATCGCAAAAGCTGACAGAGGGAATCTGTTTAGCAATTGTGTATAGAGATGACACTACTAAGCAGACCGAGCTTATGCGTCTGATGCTAGGATCAACCTAATTCAAAAAACGTAATGCATTCGATGGGTTACACTTTGAGAGTTTATTCATGGTGGCTCAGATGGATATAATATGGTAGTCGAGTGCTTCCGTATCCAGTGGCAACAGGAATTCCGGGGATAGCAGAGCTTATTGCTATTCTACGGTTGGTGACAATAGAAATTCTACAAGAAATAAACAAGTACTTTTATTAAGTTTCTGTTCAGTGGCGGCGAATGATTCCCTAATCATCTTTGCTTTCTTATTATATTTTTATTTTGCTTTCATCAAACCAATCCCCTCTTTTTGTTTTATTTTTGCCCATTCAAATAACATATCAATTACACAACTCTCTGTGGGAACGATCTCTTACCACCGCTATATTACCAATTAATTAGTGGGAAATATCTTGATTAATTTGTTGCACTTACGACACACATCAAATTCTTATATAGAGAAAATAGACATCAATGTATTGATTTGTCTCGATATCTTTGTATGAGGTCTATTTTGAATAAAACAATCATTATTATTTATGAATAAAATTATATTTTATAATTTTTGTGTGATCGTATCCGATTACATAGCCTTTGAATGAATGTTTATATATTTTTTTCTATGTATTTTCGGTTTATGAGATGTCTGATTTTGACTTTTATTAACCTTAATATTCGATCTCATAAGATGAAACCCTTATGATTTGAACCGTGGTTTTTTCATTATCAAACTTTTTTCCCAAGAAGATAAATATAGGGTTTTCTCTGAAGATGGTTGGATGGTCGATGATCATCATCTAGCCTCACTGAATGGTACCCAGGTTTTGACGCTGACAAACAACCAACTTCTCGTGCAACAGTTTGAGTAAGGTTTCCTAGATTACCATTGGAGTTGTGGGTTGAAAAGTCGCTGCTGGCTATGGGTAAATCACTTGGAAACCCAATTTTAGTGGATTCAAAAACTCTAAACCATGAATATTGACACTTTCCTGCTGTTCTTATAGATATTGATTTTTCTAAACATGATAACATTGATGTTATTCATGTTACAGCGGGTGGTAGAGATTTCTGGCAGAATACTGACATTCCTGAACATCCTAAGTTTTGTTCAAAGTGTAATACCATTGGTCATATGGATGTTGATTGCAGGAAAAAGAGGCATACTACACAACAGGCTAAAGGTCCTCCAAAGCAACAATGGAGGCAGGTACGTAGTACTGATTCTTCTAACAAAGAAGTTGATCCTATTACAGATTCTGGTAATGGGCGACATAAACAAAATATTGCTAATGGGGGTGTGGATTCTCAGTTTACTACTATAGAAAAAACGTCCTCTACAATACTAGCAGATGAATTACAGCACACTGAGAGTGAGTTAGTTAGTTTAAGTGAGGAAGATCGCATTGCCTTGGAGCTAGCTAAAGTGATTTCTGAGTGCAAGGCCAAGGTTGATCAAGGTGAAGAAATAAGTGCTGAAGAGAGAGCTACTTTGGAATTAACACAAAAAATGGAAGAAGATCTTGCAAAGAGCGCGAGTGGAGAGAGATTCTCAATCATATTCAAGAAAGCTAGATAGCCCTGGAGTGATTTTATCACCAAATAAATTCAGTGTGCTAAAAGATGAGGCGTGTTTATATGAGTCCAAGGAAGACACGGAAAACCAATTTAAATTGGATTCTGTTTGTGGAAAAGAATATGAAATACTCACGGACTCTGATTGCTCGGACCAAAAATTGGACTTGAGTTCTATAAAGTTAACAAAACAAGAACTTGAGTACTATTACAAAATTCGATATTGCACAAAAGTACTTGAAGGATTTATCTTTTCGAAAGGAGTATGTTAAGGAAACTATAGATCAATCAAAAAGAATGACGACTCCAAAGAAGAAAGCTAAAGGTGGTGGAAACACTTAATCTCATTCTATGGGAGAAATGTTTGCTAAAATACAGTTGTGTTATTGAAAGTGAAGAAAAATTAGGCATTTTTTCTTATTTTTTTTCTTTTTTCTTTTTTCTCTATTGATTTCTAGAGATTTTTGTCTTTAGATTAGTTATTTATTTTTACCTCTTTGGTTTATGGAGGTAGGGGGGCCTTGGCCCTTCGGCTTGTAATTCTTGTAATTACGTTTTTTTGCTTAATAAACTATTTTGACCTAGCAAAAAAAAAAAGAAACCCTTATGATTTGTGTGGCTTTTTGATTTAGCGGGAATAAGTTCTAGCCCATGTTGGTAGGATTTATCAAAGGATCATAAGGTGTTTCAATTTAAACTCATATGTAAAAAGTCACAATATGTGGAATCAATTTTTGTTTACATGATTTATGTTTAGCATAACTTATGTGTTTCGGGTTTTCAAATTTTGCTATTGGCACGCATTAGTTAAAACCGATTCAACCTTTCTCTGGTAAAGGTTGTTTTTGTTGTTGTTCTTTTGTTCTTGCGAGGGGATGACGACACACTAGGAGAAAGTTCTTATTTGAACTTGCGCTTAATGATAAATCTTTCTGGGGAGTAGTGGCTGCAGAAACTGAGGTAACGAATTTGTTACTTAAACGTTTTCCTGTTTAAGAAAAGCATGTTTATATTATTGCATATATTTTTATTTTGTTGAACAAAATTTTGGTACAATTGATATGTTCTATCATATTGTGTATGGATTGTTTATGTGATTCAATTGTTTCCGGTTAAGAAAAACCGTGTCAATTTATTTGGCTTATTGTTTGGTATATTCTTTATTGTTGGGTATCAAGTGTTTTTGCTTAACAAAATTCAATGATTACGGTGTTGTAATGTTAATATTTATTCAATTGCTTCCGGTTAAGAAAATAATTGTGCAAATCAATTTATTTTGGTTTGTATTTGCTTTTTGTGGCTTAACAAAATACGGGATCATTTGTTTAGTCCAATTGATTCCAGATAAAAGAAACTAAGTTAATTCTGATCTTAGTTAGATTTATCAATTGTTGGATTCGGTTATTAAAGTCTAACCGAATGCCTTGACAATAAAAACTAGTTAATTAACCTAGTGTTTGTCTTGTCTAAAAGGAAAGGTCCAAGTTATTGTTTGAACAATTAGAGCCCGAAAAGAGAAATAAAGTTAATTCTGATCTTTATTTTGGTCTTATCTAAACAAGCGATTGTACATACACAATCAGTCCAACAAGGGAGTTGAGTATCTTAGTTGAATCGTTGTATTTTAGGGAAAATTGCTTCGAGCAATCGTTTCCTTGATAACATATTGAAACTAAATTACTTTTGTAGTTTCGGTTTTATATTGGTTATCTAAAATGGTATGTGAAACCTTCGTACTTAACTCTTATAGGTTGTATACAAGTCTTTTATATTTGTAAGATCCTTTCTGTTTGTCCTTTATTTGCTCGAACCTTTGTTATTTTGTGACAAAAAGGGCGAGAAATGTATGGAGTAAACAAGTGATTTTTAATCATTAGGAAAGGACAATTGTGCTTAAACGTTATATATAATGAAAGAGTAAAGCATTTACTAAGTGGGAGAAACTTATCATATTGTTGTGTAATAATACTTACTACCAAAGGGGAATAACGAAGATGTTCGGATTGAATATTTACCTAGCTTTCCTTTAGGGGGAGTAATATCTTTTGTTATTCAAATGTCAACAACGACATTTATTGATTGAATATATGCAGGTTATTGTGTTATTCAAACTTGGAATCAAGTGTATGAAGAATTAGTTATTTGGTAATCCGTTTAGCTCCATATGTAATAAGAGTTTTGTCACTAAAATTGAAAAAGGGGGATATTGTTGAGCATAAATCGGTTGAACTAACCAAGCGTTGGTATATCAAGTTTGGTTGTCATATTTTAGTATCAAAACTCATCTAGAGTCGCTTGATTAAATACTAGAATCGACTTCGTTTAGGTTAGACTAGAAAGTCTAGGAATGTTGAGACATACATGTATTACTCCGAAGACCTGAAGAATGTGAAGAAGTAACGAACTACAACGACAACATCATCCTTCCACTTGAGGTTAGTAATACTGAATTGAACTTGTTTCATTCCTAATGTATCTTTCAAGTCGTGCATATTGAAAACATCTCATGCTACTGTTTGGGTATATCAAAGGCGATTTCTTTCTTATAGGGTTTCAAACTTTTTCACGTTTTTTCCTTCATCCTTGATCATCTTTTGGTGATTTAGGATGGGGTAAAATCCTGTTTCAAACGTGATTTCTCATGGGGCTAAAACCGTGAGTTTTGCTGATTTGGTTAAGGGTAAGAAACCCTATATGCTAACAAATTCTGATTTAATATCTCTTCCTGAGGCGTCTTTATATTTTGAAGAACCATCATTGGTTTTACCTGTGGAACTCACTCAAGAAGGGCGTGATATCTTCCAGTTTAGTCTTATTGGGAGACTGAACTTCAAGGGTTTAAAACTTAATGATGTTCAAAAAGTTTGGAAGAACAATAGGGTCTTGGTGATGGAAGATGCAAACTGGTTCCTATGACTAAGGGTTTTTCATCATCAAACTAATTTCTGCAGAGGATAAAGAACGATTTTGGCATGGTGATTCATGGAGGGTTCAAAATCAAACTCTTAAGGTTATGAATTTTATCCTAACTTTGATCCAGAGAGGCAAAATATATCTCATGCTACTGTTTGGGTGAGTTTTTCTGGCTTGTTCATTGAATTGTAGACTAAAAAAAATCCTTCTTTCTATTGGTAAACCAATTGCTATAAATCAAAAAACATTTGACCGTGATGTTGGTAACTATGCTGCTGTGTTGATTGACATAGATTTTGCTAAGGTAATTCCTAAAAGAATAAGGCTTAAAGCTAATGGAAGGGAGTTTTGGCAATATGTGGAAATACATGATATGGAGAATATTAAGTTTTGTACTCATTGTAAAATTATGGGGCATAAATTTGAGAGTTGTCTTGCTGCACGTAAGATCTTAGGGAGTTCTGTTATGGAAGGGAAACAAGTTTTGAATGAAACTACAGGTGGGTTTCCAAAAAATAAAAAGGAATGGCAGGTTAAAAAGTCTATCGAAAATACTACAGGTGTTGTGGGTTCTTCAACTATGGTTAAATCTAAGGAGAAAGGAAAACAGGCTCTTATTATTCCTGTTGTTCTAGAATGTGTTGAGGTAACAAGTGATGAGTTTACAACTTCAACTTCTGTAGTTAATAAAGCTAAAAGTTCTACAGACATGGTTGAAGTTCATATGGACAAGAATAATATGCATGGTCATGTTAATTCTTTTGCAACTGATGATTCACGTGTTAGCCCATCTGATAGTAAAATTTCAGATGATATTGCAGCTAATGATACTTCTCTTCAAGAGTGAAGCTCATCTCAATTTGATTCGATGTAAAAACGCTATTGCAACTAAAAAGGATCTTGCTGCACGTAAAAATTCTGCTCATGCAGACCATGCGGTTGTTCCGCCAAAGCCAAACACCAATCAGTCCGTGGAATTTCAACAGAATCTTGATATCCATCCAGCGTCGGTGACCAACAAAAACTCTGAAATCAGGTCCGTGTCAAAGCAAAATACCAGAAGTAATTTAAAGGCCGTGCATTCTCAGGGTTTGACTGCAAAGTCTGTGACCAAGAATAATTCTGAGTCTGTGTCCAAGCAAGCAACTGAAATTCGTATTCAGGCAGCGGTTGACTCTCAGGGTTTGAATATAAATCAAATGCAAGGGTCCGTTTTAAAGCAAAACTCAGTTTTGGAAACTAATTTCGTGCCTAATTCAACTAAAGAAGATTGGAAAACAGTAAAGAGTAAGAACTCTCCAAACAAAGGTACTCCTTTTAAATTTACTCCTTTTGAAACTCCTTTTGTGGATGAGCTATTAAGAAAGGAAATAGTAGTGAATAACAAGTATGATGTCCTAGCATCTGAGTTAGGCCTTGCTAATTCTAATGAGGTTATGGTGGAAGATGAGGAAAAAGATGAATCAAGTGACACAAATGGTAGTATGGGTTCGAAAGATTGGGGTTAAGTTGATGCAGATATTCTAGCAAGGAAACAAGCTAGAAAGTGTCCAAGAAAACTGCCAAGATCGTGGCTATGAATTCAAAGACTAACGAGGAAAGTCAAAAACGTGAGCATAACAAGGATATTCAAGCAGGGTTGGAGGAAAATGTTTTTGATTTGGATAATATTTTGACTAAGGAGGAACTAGAGGAGGAAAGTACTATTCAGATTGATGAAGTGCATGCCAAATTCATTAGAGATCCAACACATAGACAAGACTATTTCAAGGAAAAAAAAAGAGCAACTGGATAGCATGTCAACTAAGATGAAAGATCAATCTCCTGTTAAGCTTGTTCCGGGTGGTAATTATGCTTCAGATGAAAATGAAGTGGATTGTGAGTATGATGAATCTTATGATGATTATGAAGATGATTACAAGGAGACTTATGGTAACTATGATTTGACTCAAATAATTGATGGTCTCATTCCCAAGAAGAATTTTAGAGTTGGAAATAAGGGGCAAAAACGTTTCTAATTTTCCTAGTTTTCTTCTTTATGCTGTTTTTAAGTGTTTAAGAGCTTATTTTATGTGTTTTTAGAGTTTTTTGCCCCTTTGGTTTATGGGGGTGGGGAGTCCTTGAGCCTCCCATTTTGTAATTCTTGTAATTACGTTTTTTTGCTTTAATAAACCTTTTTGACCTAGCAAAAAAAAAACATATTGAAAACATAACTGCGAAGCTATAGATACTTTATATATTGTATATTATACTCTAGTGATGAGACATGATCATAATAGTATGATCATAGTATTAAGGAATTAGAATACGAAGTATAAAGATATCTTTTGAACTTCGTAAATATGATATCGACATAGTCTTGTATATATTGTTATGATTATGTGTATGGGTTATGGTGAAGATTTCATCCTAGGAAATAATATTTTATATTTGTTTAAAGGAAGTACATTCATTAACTTGTTTTGTGAATCGAAAGGGAAATCAGTTGGCTTATTGGTCCGGCTATTCATTGTATATCTTTGGATGACCAATATGTGTGAGTTGGTAGAACCGATCTTAACTCAGGTTATGTATCTTGGTATAACCGATCATAATGCCTAGACTTATGATTTGGTATGACCGATCCTTGTAATTGGTGTAACCGTTTCTAGTGACTAGTGTAACCGATCACATGTTGGTACCATATTTAGGTATAACTGATCTTGATGATTGGTATAACCGATCCGAACCCATGTATGTGACTTGGAAGGACCTATCATAACTAACCATTGTGATTTGGTATAAACAATCACATAGTAGTCTTGGAATACTGGTAAACCAATTCTTAATCTGTTTGGAAGTGTGGTATAACCAATTCCAAGAAAGCAAATCCATGTAAATATGAAATAAGGATTTGCAGTGAAAAGATGTCAACATACTTTGAACACGAGCAGTAAATCTTATCATCTATTGTTCAAATATATTCCTTGGTACTCAAGGTGATCCTGTGCCGAAATAAATTAAGAATCTTTTAATTAAGGTTTTTGATTTTATATGCTTTAATTACCAGAAATTAATGCATAGCTCTAGAAAATAAAAATAAGTAATGTCCATTTACTAATTGGAGATTTTCTATTGAGAGATTTCAGAAATATTTGACAATCATTTATTGGAATTAGGAAAAACTAATTTTTCCATGCATTGCATATCTTGAGAATATTTTCGGTTTTGGAAATTCCTTGGTATCCAAACATCCTTGGTCTATAAATACCTAAGTTTGAATTTTTAGGAAACTATCCTAAGAGCCACTCGAACTTCATTTATTGTTGTTTCTGGTGGATCCGTCTATTCGGAGAGGAAAGTATCCTAATTAGGTGAAATCTATGAAGACCGCTCGTTTAAAGACTTCCGTGGAATCAACAAGCTCTATGAGTACCGTTATTAGTACCGTTATTAGATAATTGCAGTGTTATTAGTTTTCAATTTGATTTGATTGACTAACGGTTGTTGAAATTTTGATTGCACCTAGTTTGTTTATGCTTGAGAATCTTCTCTTTTGATATAAGATTCACTCAGACTAGATCAAAGTATCGACGGGATCTTTAGAACTGTTGTTAGATCTAAAGACATTTTGTGATAATCCGTTGTTAACAGACTCCGTTCTGTGCGTGATTGATCACAAGAGATTCAAGTGGTGTTTTGCAGGTTTTGAAGATAAAAGAAGATTTGAAAATGAATAAGATTTCTTGTTAGTATTCGTATCTTGTGAATGTGTGTGCACAAACCTTGATCATCTGGGATCCAACTATAATCGATTTATCTCTGATAGATTCGATTGAGTAGTTGCGTGAGATAAACATTCTCTATATTTCTCATTGAGATCTATATCGATTGAGTGCGAATCTAAACTTGACTACTTCGGTAGTTATTGTATAGATTGATCTAACCATACAAAGGAGTTTATTAGATTAAGCACGAGAGACTTTGTCAACGACTCATTTATATATTGTACCAAGATTGATTAGAGTGGTTACCAAACATATTCTTCCTTTGTTGTTTGGAATACGATCCAAAGGACTTGTTATTCACGTGCGTGACTTTAGAAGTCAAAGGCGCAGGGATACTGAGGGAACTAAGTAGCTAAGGGTAGTCTGCTTGGTCTCAACTTTAAGAAGATGGTATTAGATTTTGTATAACGGCTTAATTATGAGAGCATTCAAAAATGGACTAGGTCCCGGGGTTTTTCTGCATTTTCGGTTTCCTCGTTAACAAAACCTTGTTGTGTCATTTACTTTTCCATTCCGCAACTATAATTGTTTTTATTATAATTAAAACTAAATTACACTTGTATGTTAACTCCGCAATACTTGATAGTGATCCTATAGAGTTTGGTGATTTCCGAACCTATTATCAAGTAACACACTTTGTTGTTGTATTTTCACGATCTTGTATCCATATTCAATCACACAAGTTATCTTGTTGTCGTATTGTCTCGATTTTGTACCCATAGACGATCAAACAAAGTGTGCACTGAATTGTCGTACTGTATCAACTTTTTCCATAGGCGATAGCATTCGGTAGAGGACTTATAGGTTGAAATAAAAAGATTGTGGTGTATTTGGGTACCCTTTTCTTTTCAGTATGATCAAGATGATGGAAATCGATAGCAATTAGACAAAGTCTCACTATCCTCAAAAGCCAGACTTATTCAACCCGAAGTAAAGACTAGATTGTTATTCACCTCACAAGTACAAAACTTGTGGGATTAAAAAAATTTGAGACGAAGAGAACTTTGATGATTTCTATCTATCTCGATCGATGGAGCAAGCTCTACAAACAATCAAGATCAGGATACTCAAGTTATCAAGGAAATATAACTGGGCCTGGCTTCAGAAATTCCTATGAAGTCTTTGTATTCGTTAAACTCAAAAAGGTTTACAAAGAGGACGAATCTAGTTACAATTAGGACACACCAAAAAGTAGTGTCGGGATTCAAAGATCCCAGTTGCTTGAATTTCTCCTTTTATAGACATTCAAAGCATAGGTTGCTTTAGGTTTAAGCTAAGATATCTTTGGAACCAAGCAAGCAATATCCAACGTTAGATCAATCTTTGAATCTGATTTACAGGTAAAATCGTAACTGAACCGTGTAAAAAAACTATTTTCAATATGGTTAGCCGAAACTAGCCGGTTTGAAGTTAAAAGCTTAATCTTCATTTTCATGAACACATAAGACATTAATTCTGAGTCACAAACATGTGTTCAATTAAGTCTAGTGTTTATAGAGAATTAATCAAATGTTAATTATCTCGAAGAAATAATTTTAACACACTTGAAAATATAATCGACATGGTTAGTAGGCGTACAAGGTACAAATACAATTGCCGTTCGTGAGTCGGTTCAATCACGGTATACATACCATTTGGGAACTTTAAACCAAAACCAAGTTTCGGAGTTCACAGAACTTTTTAGGTTTGCGTACCAGTTTACAAACTTTCCACCAAACCAAAGTTCCGGAGTTCGTAGAACTTTTTAAGTTTTCTTACCAGTTTGGAAACTTTAAGACTATTGTCAGTTTCGGAGTTCACAAAACTAAATAGGTTTACCTACCGATTTCGAAACGCTACCGAGTTCAGGATCACAAAACTGTTTTAGTTCACGTACCGGTTTGGATGCTCACCCCGGTTCCGTAAGCACAGTTCAAGAATGCTTTTCATACGAGTATGCATACCTATCAGGTTCATGAGTTAAACAGATTTTCATATGATGTGCATAAGAATATGTGTATCACAAATCTGTAAGTCGATATCTCTAGCTACTCCATTACGTGTACGAGTACATGTAATACGGGTTAAAACGTATAAGAGTTTTCCCAATTTGTAAGACTGATACCACTGTCTTGTATCTGAATCTATAGTAGTTCTATATTTTTCTCTAAATCGACTCAAAACATTCCCGAATAACATCAATGACACATATCACTGTTCTAGACTATTTTTGAATGATAAAACTTGAATCATGATTTTGATTCCGAACAATAAATTGTCCTTAACCGAAATTCTTCAAGCATGAACAAATGTTCATTAAGCTTAGTCATTATATTTCGAGAAACTATGAAGATAAACTTGACTCGAAATTCTTGTCTATGCATACTAATCTAATTAGTTATGCGACATCGTCTCAGATGATATAAAAGTGAATATAACTTGAGATATAGGCAGTTCAGTTTTCACTTACCTTTTGTTGATGAAGTTCTCCAAAAGCTTCGGTTGATCTTCGCCTTCAAACGGTAGAACGCAATGATGACCGTTGTGATCCTCTGTTTGTCAACTACATTTCTATCCTAATCCGAGACTTAACTAATTGTAGATTAGAAATCAAGATATAATTTTGACAACTAAATTTGAAAACAAGCTTGAGATAGCAACACTTGTTAGTCGTCGAGCAATGCTTTAATACATCCCTATGATGTCTCAAAACTCGGATTGCACGGGTATGATCAGGACTCTCATATATCCTCTTTGAGTAAGAGTCTCTGTAACCAATCAATACCTTTCCCCTGTCATTTGAAAGACCATGTGGTAAACCATCCTCTAGCTGAGGTATTACATCATCGTCATGAGGAATTTGAAACCCTACAGTTCGGGGTGTATCTTGTTTCTTCTCTTCTCTTGGTTTTTGTTGATCTTCTTCTTCTTCTTCTTCTTCTTCTTCAGTATTATTATCCTCTGGAGCCTCTTCTTCGTTATGTTTGGTTGGTTTTTAGTTCCATCTCATCTAGGACCGGGAATTTTATAAGTACAAGAAGTTACTTCCATGTTTTTCCTTTTACCTTTTTGGTTCTTAAACAAAATACAAAATATAACTAAGTATAATCTGTAACTTCATGCAACACATATGACTTATAACCTAAATTTCCTACAGAATCTAGTTCAACGTATATGTAAGCATGTCGAAATAGCCGAACCTGGAAAATTAAAGGATCGGCTATTAATAAAGATCAGCCGAACTGTTCTTCAGTATTAGTTCAGCTTATAATAAAAAAAAATGTTTTATCAGCCGAGCTATTCACTGTATCCGCAAAAAACCTTATGTTTTCTCTAATTAAACATATTCTAACAATCAAAAATAACAAAATAAAGAGTTGGATTTATACAAAATACCTTTTAATCCTCATTTATGGGGTTTCTTCTTCACTTGATTGAGGTTCTGCTTCAATTTCAGTTTCAACTCCTTCTATTTGTTGTTGTTCTTCAATTGATAGATTACAAGAAGATTTAGAATGTAATGACCCGTCTCTCCACCGATATTGTCTCCATTTAGCCACTACAGTTATTCGACAATGTAGGGTTTTCAACGGACAGCGCTACTACGGTAATCCCACAGAAACTTCCCGGAAGGTCACCCATCCCTGGATTGCTCCTGTCTGACACGTTTAACTGCAGAGTTTTCTGCCAACTCTTGAGTCAATTATGCTAAAAAGGCCTCGGTGTTAAGAAAGTACAAATCATTACTTATATTCCATTCAGGCAACCACTTGTCTCCGAAATATAATTTCAATCCCAGATCTCCGGCATTCTCTGCCCCTCATGAGAGAAGCACCTGAACAAAATCCGTCCAGCGTACTCTCCCACCCTCGGCAGGTGACCTGTCGTTGGCTCTGATACCATTTGTAATGACCCTTCCCTCCACCGATATATATTATCCCCACTTAGACACTGCGGTTATCCGGCAGTGTGGGGTTTTCAATGGGAAGCGTTGCTACGGTAATCCGGTAGCAACTTCCGAGAGGTCACCCATCCCCGGATTGGTCCCGCCCGAACACGCTTAACTGAAGAGTTTTCTGCCAACTCTTGAGCCAATTGTGATAAAAATGCCTCGGTGCTAGGAAAGTATAAATCTAGAGCAATAACATCTTCAGGATGTAACAATGTTTTCCCTGACTATACAAAATATGACGCTTCAACAAGCTCATATCGCTCGATTCTTGAATAATTAATGCTCCTAGACGATCGTGCTAGTATAGAGACATCAATTAATTATTTCTAAATCATTAGATTCATTAACTGAATCCTTAGAAAATATTCTACGTTCTTCATAATATTTCATTACTTCAATTCATGGTTCTTCTCAGCAGAATTCCATGGGTTAGTGATAAATATTCAACGTACGGGAATCTGAGCCGCTATCGAGTAAGCCCCGACCAAAATGGTGCAAGTGTACTCAGCAATAATGCACTAACGAGCACCTGAATGCACGAACGAGCATTTCAAAGAACCTATGCAAAATAGGAAGAAAAATAACATAATAAATATTAGCTAAGGCGCCAAGGGACTGGGCCCACCGGCCGACAAGTCACGTCGTGGCCAGTCCACGCCCAATTCTATATTTTATCATATTTTTATTATTTTCCTTGATCTCATGAAAATCCCTTCATTTGAACAAATATCCTTCATTTTAAGGAAACTCCCCAGTTTCATGGTGTTTCCTCCGTACCAAAGAAATATAAAAAATTAGGAAAGGTGTCACGGGACCAAGCCTACTAGCCGTCCGGTCATGCCCTAGTTGTGGCCGGTCCCATACCTTGCATTCCTTATTATTTTATTATTATATCCTTCATCCCATGAAATTCCTTGATTTCATGATATTTCCTTCACATCAAGGAAAAGATATAAAATTAGGGAAGACTCACGAGACCGGGCGGGCCGACCATGCCCTAGTCGTGGCCGGCCCCACACGCCCTTATTTTATTATTATTATTATTATTATGAAAAGGAGCCATTGAGTCATTTATTAATAAAACCAAGAGTTATTATTATTATTATTATTATTATTTGTGTCCTTCATATCATGGAAACTCCTTCACTTCAAGGAAACTCCTTGGTTTCAACAAACTCCTTGATTTCATGATATTTCCCTAAATCATGAAAATAATATAAAATTAGGAAAAGTGTCATGGGACCAGATTATTGGCCGGCCTGCCATGCCTTGGCCATAGCCGGTCCTACACTTTATGGTTCTTTATTTTATTATTATTATTTCCATCATCTCATGGAAATTCCTTAACCTTATGAAACTCCTCAATTTCATGGTATTTCCTTCACATCAAGGAAATTACATAAAATTGGGAAAAGTGTCACGGGACCGGGCTCGCTAGCCGGCCGGCCATGCCCTAGCCATGTCCGGTCACACACCTTGTAATCCCTTATTTTATTTATTATTTCCATCGTCTCATGGAAATTCCTCAGTTTCAGCAAAACCCTGAATTCTTCATATTTTCTCAAATGTTGCTCAAATGCGCATCAGAAAATGTCAAAACTCTCAGAACTGAGACATGAACACTTTGGTGACATGATCATATTACCTTGACCTACCAAGGTTGTCTCTTTGGCTTGCAAGAGGCCGGCCCCACACATTTTCATCATTTGACCTAATTTGTTCACATTAGGTTCAAACTTTTCCAAACAACTTGGAATTTCATATGACGATCGTCAGTTGGTCCCATGACCAACCAGGGACGATTTCATGACCTCTTGGTCGGTCCTTAATCTCTTCATAATTTATTAGGTTTTATCACATAAGGTTCAGACGAACATTATTTTAATGAAGGATTAAACCAGCATTTAATCATCTTTTCACCAACTGGTCTTCAAGAGACTTTGGTATTTTTCTCACTTGAGCATCTGGGCGTTACATGGTCGACTCATCCTCCCATGTAGCCGGTCCCTCCTTCACTCCGTGGTTGATTTTCAATAAATCATCAATTGATTAGCAATTGATCAAAATTAGGGTTTCAAATCCAAAGCTCTGCAAAACATAACTCTGAGCAGATTCAAACACTAATAATTTTACATTGATCCCGTGATTAACATTTTAATTAATTATACTCGGTTCAGTTACCAGTATTTTAAATTAATATTTCATTTGGTCTTGCTACCAACAATTCATCAAATGAGCAACATTTGCTCAGATGAGCAATATTTGCTCAGACTAAGGAATATTGATGCAACTATAAATATTCAACAAATCAACAACATTTTCTCACCTTAACTATCAACATTCATTCGACAATTATACCTCATTCTCAACACACGTTCAACTCATGAGTCCTATAACGTTTGCAAATCATGTTCAACTCATCAATACAAAGACTCATCGTCGCATCAAGTCAGCAACCGACTAACTAAAATCACGAGACATCAATCGTGTTACATGGGGGACATCAACTAGAATTTTGGTCTGGAGGTCTATAACACGTGTTCATACACGATAAGAATGTAAGTAAGTCGTGAAAGCAGTTAGAGGAGTTGGCAAAGTAGTGGGTAGGAAATCAACCAAGTCTCCGCACGATGAGCAACTGGTTTTAACATGATTTCCATGTCCCCACTCTTTGACTCCAGCAACTGTCAAAATTCATGGGGTCAAGGTGTCTACAATTCTTTCAATATAGATAAGTCTCTGAATCATGATTGAAACAACAAACAATCTTTCATCAAACAGACAACAAGATATTAACAACTCGACGTCTGAGCAATTACTCTTAACAGAGAAAAACTCAATCAATCAGAACTTATCTTATTTCTTCATGCAGAATACACAACACACCTACAATCTTCGATCACCATTGATCTAACACATTTCTCAGCTTTCCTCCTACAGATCGACCCATCCTCTCTTGTGACCGAATTGACTCTGAAATGACCATTGTCTTGGTTTATGTAGGAGTCCTACAGATTGATCTCTCGAACTTTAGTGTATCTGTGTGAGGTTAAACATTTCGCTCGGTTCAAGGAGTCTCCTCCGCACGGTCGTCTCCTCAATTCCGTAAAAACCAGCAAATCGTTTTTACCCATCTACAGATTGGCGACCACAATGGGAAATATTTTCTCGATTGTAATCTCAGTTCTCACAAAGATGTTCGATCTTAGGTCTGGTTCAGTTACCAACCCAGGTTCAACACCTAACCCTAACATTGCAATATCTAGTGATACCGCTAATACCACTCCTTCGGCGTAACCTGCCAATGCTACTCTTCCGAATACTGGTACTCCAATGATCACCCCTGCAAATGATGGTACTGGCGCCATCAACAATCCTCTCTTCTGTCGGTCTTCTGAAGAAGTCAGAGAAAATCCGCCTACCATAGTTGATCTCATGAAGGTTCAGACTGAAATGGCTGCAACGCAGAAAGAGTTGTGTGCTCATCTCAAAACTCTCACGGACAAGCTTGTGTCTGAACAAACTCAGCCTCAACACGAGAAAGGAAAAGCTAAAGAAACATCTTCAACCGCTGATCCTGAAATCTCTCTAATCCACGTTGTAGATGATGAAGAAGTCCGCAAAGCTGCAAACGATCCACCAAAAAAGGAACCTGCAAGTTTCATCACTCGAGAGAACCTGAAGCTCTTTTTATAAGATCGAGGAAAAGACAAGACATCATCTGTCCACCGTCACCAACCTCCGTACCCTGCTGCTACATAAAGGATTCCTCTGCCAAAATGTTATACCTCTCCAACGTTCACTCTTTATGATGGAACGAGAAATGCTCGACAATATGTTTCTCGGTTTCTGGAATCAATGGATGAACATAAGCACAACCATGTCGTCCGTTTGAAGGAATTCTTGAAGTCTCTGACAGGCAGAGCATACACATGGTACAACAACATTCCACCAGGAAGTATCACCAGTTAGGGAGAAATGATTAATGCTTTCTACAGAAAATACTTCTTCGTCTCAGAACATATCACTCTCTCTGATTTAGGAAAAATGTCTCAGAAGAACAATGAATCCGAACAATTATATGAAGAGGTTCAGAGTGCAAGCTTTGGATTGTCATGACCCGAATGTCACAGAATAACAACTGATGGACTTGTGCATCAACAAAATGATACCGGTCTATAGATCCTTGTTGTAAAATCTCCGGTTACAAAATTTCTCATAGCTTCATGAAACAGCCAAATGATCAGCGACTACTGCACCTGCTTTACTCGAAAGAGCAAAATCTGCAAGGTCGAGGAACCTCGAAGCAGCCGACGTCTAGTCAACAATCAGTACAATCTCCATCCTTCAACAAACATTGTTTCTAAAAGGAAAGACGAGACACAACATCAGAACACTTCTCCAACATACCAGGCTCCTCTGAAGGCACAAAGAAAAGATAAGCGATCCTGAAATGCACAAACCTCGACCCGGCATCAACGAACGAGGAAATGGTCTTACATGCTTAAACTTCTCTCTTCTCATGAAGGATTGATCGAGTTACTGGAAGTCTGGGTTCAAGATGGTGCAATCAAATTGTCGTTCGTCAGGAGAGAGACAACTGAAGAAGAAATGGAGAATCTCCGGTACTGTCGCCTTCATAGGTTCATCGATCATCCAACAAGTAACTGCAATATTTTTAAGTACATCTTCAAAGAGAAGGTTGATCCCTAATAGTTTCAACTGGGGACTGAAGGAGTACACAAAAATCCTCTCCAGTCAGAACCTTTACACTCTGAACAACCAGTCAAAGAACCAGTTCAATCGTTGATCGGGCATATCTGTAAAATTGCTCTATCCGTCTAAGAAAAAAAGGAAAGACATGTTCACAACATCTAATTACATTGTGTCAGACGTCTGTCCATCCGGAAAATATTCCTTGAACCTTCATCCATAGACAAGGAGATGCATGACTGAGGACTGCTTACCACAGACCATATCAGAGGAAATGTATTCGGAAGAATTCTGATCGATGTTGATACCACCATCAACATCATTTCACTGAAAACCCTCAGAGACGCAAGTATCACTTGACAAGAAGCTACTTATGATCTATCTCAATCAGAGACCTTGAAGGAACGCTCGGAAATACTTATGGATATCAACATAAGTTCCTAGGCAGAAACCAAGTTTCACACATAATCAGGAAGATCCAGGATATGACATTTCTTCAGACGAGCGTGGATTCATGCTGAAAAGATGGCTACTGACAAAGCACCTTTGGTTGCACATCTCTCCAATGAAGAAAGTTCTGATCCAGAAGATTTGGGGTATTCCGTCATCAGAGCACTTGGAGGAATTTCGAACTTTGACGAGGTTGAAGCAAGAACCTGCAAAGATGCATAGACATTCATCAAGAGGTTCCGCACTCAGGCAAGTCTCATTCCTCCCATGTCTATGTCATTTATTTCCTCACATGCTATCCTAGCATGGGGATGAATATGCTAGCAACTATGTATTCAAGACGAATGGTAGCTTTACCACATTAGTATTTTACCAAGTGGTTGAATCTGACATTTCTCCGAATCGAACACTGAGACATTCATTACTGAGATGATGTCCAAGCCTAAAGAACACTTTGGACGTACCTTGTAGGAGTGTTCATGTGTGCCACAAAATCAGAAAGCTCTGATGTCTGCACAAGTGTTGAATCCCACTACTGCAACGAAAGGAGTGCTGATCAACAGAAGATACTCAGGCCGAGATGATCAAACCTAAGATCTTAAGGGATATGACGCTTCAACTCTCAAATCTAAGAAGCCTTCAAATTGTACTCCCAATCAAAGAGTATACCTCTAGCTTCAGCACAAATATCTCGACGATGACACACTGATTCAACACCAGCAGATCAAAGTGTAACTGAATTTATCCCATGATAAGACTTCTGAAGCAGATGCAACATCATTCATCCATGGATGGCACAAACTCCTTCAACATACACCGGGGACTTGATCTTATTGGAGAAATCAATTTATTTCAATAAATGTTATCCACATAACAAGTTATTGCAACCTGATGTGATTCCATGAAACTTCATCAACGGGTCTCTCTACATCACAAGCCCCTGCACGACTGAGGAACTTCCTCTCTTCACCGATCACATCCAGAATGGAAACTGCCGCTGCTATCTACCAACAACATCGATTCCTGACAAGGCACTTCACAGTAAAGGTTGGGAGAATTTGGGTTAAACCCTACACCCTCATCTTAGGGACGCTCAACTCATCAATTAGTTCGTGAATGTAAAGGCTCACTGGATGAAGGAGTAAAGACTATGTCGATAATCTAGCCTTTTCGGTCTCTGGAGCAACTCCGACCATAGTATCGCATCAACAAGCATTTCTGGAGAAAATTCTATCGTGATCCAGCATCAACGACGGTCTCAGGGGAAACATCCTCATGACCAGCTTCATCAACTATCCGTTCTCTGAAGTGTTACTCGATGGATCAGACTTCTCCAAGCACTAATGATTCATATCAAGGTGTGTAGACATGAAATATGTTCACATGAAAGTTTTCCGAAGCTTGCACAACAGGCGGGCACAATCCCAAGTCTTCTACAAGATGTTCTCATCACCTCTACAAATGAGATACAACATACTTCAGCCCATGGGTTTACAAAACGTACCAATGAGTGAGGAATGGGACAATACTTCCTCAACGAAAGATATTTGTCTATGTCTCTTCTACAACATACCAAAGGGCGCATCAATCGGACATACGAGCTGAAAGTATGGCCTCCACACTCAAGTTCATGGAATCTGAAAACTTGCACGGGATTACAAGTTACAAATGTGCACGCTTCGTTGGCTGACCTAGACAACTCCAAATTGGGTGATTCTTTTCTATATGATAACTCGGTCTCTTAGCTTCAAAAGTTGGGTCAAGCACCGAATTCCGACGACGTATGAGGTTCCTACACCTCCAGAGCATACAACATGCAAGCAGAAATTCGTGGACGGATTCATAACCTCTACATCGATCGATGTCCACCAGGTCTTTTCGCTAAGTCCTTCATCAAGGTACCTCCTACTTCGACCACCTAGGAGTTTACATCAAGTTTTTTGTACCTGGTCCTCTATCTAGGTCTTGCCAGAAGAAGGGAAAAAGAAAGGGAGAGATTTAAAAAATACTGGGGACTGACGGTCCACTGATCATGACGATCAGTTCACAGTCCAAGACTCGTGACTGGCACCAAGTTCACCTACGCTAATCTCATCATAAAACGAATGCTACAACAAGACATACAACCATGGTCATTACATCATCCCCTCTTGAGAGCAACCTCAGTTAAGGTCCCGTGACCAAGGTTTCAGAAGTGATGTTTCTACGACTGACAGAAACAAGATGGCACTGCAAGCACCATGCTCATGTATCAATCACGGGTCCTGATCTCAAATGCGTCAATGTCATTAAAATCCTTCACCAACCGTTCAAGACATAAGCGAATGGTCTAAAGACACAACAGAGTGTTTTACAACAAGCTCGTCTGAGATGATTTTACACTGTCCACAAAGCACAGCTGGGAGAAACTGGTGAAGAATTAGGATGAGTCATATACCATTTCTTCGTATGGATGTCCTCTACAACATATCCAAAATTCACAACAATTGGATAAACGAGCAAAGATATGTGGCTGAAACATTGGACTACATGCCAGCTGAAAAATTTCTGAAAGTCTCCTGGAAGTTTACTGTTTCGTCGATTTCGGCCCTTAAACGTGCTCAAAAGCCGAAACGCTTCTTTCTAAAGCTTGGAAATTTTCTGAGGATGAAGAAACATGGGTAGATAGCGAAATCCCGACATCGGACGAAGATTCTACAACATTTTTGCTAGAAGACCTAACTTCTGAATTTTCTGATGACGAATTATATGAAATTCTTCATTCATCAACATCTGAATCAGGAGCTACACCATCAACGAAGCCGAACTTCATATTCACCGATAATCTCACTTGCTGAAGTCGGCGGTGCTTCTGCTGATGAGATATGAGCTTTTCATCTTCACTCTTTTCTTCTGTGATATTTCATCACGTCCCTGCTTTCCCTCCGCATCTGCTAATACCAATAAAGCATATATCTTAGCACGGACGACTCCCAGATGATCGAGAGACATACAATGTGTCAGCCTTCCAGCGTCTCTGAAAGGTTGATTCACCTCGGCATGAGCATCTGCAGAAGTCTTCATCTTTGACTTCATAGAGCGTTCCCCGGAAGAGCCAGAAGAGTGGTTGTAACCAGAAGTCACCACTATCTGAGGCGAAAGACATGGAGTCATGGATATACCAATAACAAACGCGTAACAAAATGGTAACAATCCAACTCTTACCTATTTACAATTTCACTAGCTGTAGTGATTATAACGTCAGAATTTCGAAAACTTGCTCGTTCCTTCAAACCTGCAAAGACGAGCAAGATTCATTATTCAAAATCATGACTTGATTTTCATAAAACCATGAACAACCCACGTGAATTTTAACATCCACTGGTTTTTCAAAAATTGGACAGACGTCCATTCTACAATTGTGAAAACTCACATACAGACATTATTTCACCATGTATAATTGTCTACTTTCAACGTTTGTTCAAAATCAAAACATTGATTTTACAAAAAATACGTTTTAACGTGAAACTCACGTAAATTTAAAAACATATATATATATATTTGCTCCCTCGAGAGTATATTTTCAAAAATTTGTGAAAGCTTACATATCGAAAATAAATTTTTCATGAAAGCTCATAGACAAATTTTTTACTAACAGACGCACGTCTATTCAAAAAAAAACTTTTTCTCTCGTACAAGCATCCACCTATGAAACGAGAGTTTATTAAAATCTCACATATTTAAAAAAAATCTCTCTACATTAGGGATTATTGCTAGTTTCTTAAACTAACGATCGAACGAACGTTTGTTCCTAAAACAAGGGTTTTTACAAAACTCACGTCTATACATGCATATGTATATATAATTTTACAACATGAACAAGTTATCAACTTCTGAAAAAAAAAAAGAGCGGTGCTACACCAATTTACGCTCGTTAGACGATGCTCTGTCATGCTACTGGATCTTCGTTCAAGCCATGGTTCGCTCGTACAATCGAAAATCCGGTAACATTCTATCTTACGACTAAGTTCAATTACTTATTTCGTCTGTAACTAAAAAAATCACCATCCAGTGCTGACTGAGGAACATGACTGTCCCTCACTAAGCAGGGGACTTAATGTAGTGGTGGATTTTCGAAAGGCTAAAATCGTAAAACCATAATTGTACATATTCCTGATCCAGCAATCAGATGAGTATTGAGGCTCATGTCTCTCATTGAAGCATGAAAACTCATGCCGCAAGAGTCTCTGACTGAGTTTATTGTCTCAGAGCATACGTGAATATGCAGTCTCTCAACTGAGGCAACGACATATCTCATGAATACTGAGCAATTTCAGTAATCACTTTTATATAGAATCGAACGATTGGACGGTCCTAGACAGCTCCTGCTAGTAGAGCATAACGTCTTCAGGATGTAACAATGTTTTCCCTGACTATATAAAAGACATGCATATAGAATCTTAACGATTGGACGGCTCCTAGAAGCTTTCCTGCTAGTATAGAGCAATAACGTCTTCAGGATGTAACAATGTTTTCCCTGACTATATAAAAGAAATATGACGCTTCAACAAGCTCATATCGCTCAATTCTTGAATAATTAATGCTCCTAGACGATCGTGCTAGTATAGAGCCATCAATTAATTATTTCTAAATCATTAGATTCATTAACTGAATCCTTAGAAAATTTCTACGTTCTTCATAATATTTCATTACTTCAATTCATGGTTCTTCCCAGCAGAATTCCATGGGTTAGTGATAAATATTCAACGTACGGGCATCTGAGCCGCTATCGAGTAAGCCCCGACCAAAATGGTGCAAGTGTACTCAGCTATAATGCACTAACGTGCACCTGAAGCAATACTGACTTGTATCTGCAATGGTGTAAACTCCCAACCCGCCATCCTTAATGGGTAGTGTAGCTAGCCGTCGCTGAAGAGGACCGAACCCAGGACCATCCTCTGTGACTAAATTTTAAGTACTGAAACAAGTGGTGATCAAAGTGATTGGCAGCAACATGTAGGACTCAAGGCTCAGTGGTGCGCATGGTAAAGTAGAGTTTGGACACACCAGTACAGTTGCGTAGAAGTAAAAGCTCAGATTGTGGATCTTGTAACTTCCTCATAGAGTCCATAAGTTGTATAGTTTTATTGACTCTAGACATTACCAAATCACTGCAATAGTGAGTATCCAGGATAACAGGTCCACCAAGTAACTTAACACCTCCCTTGGCTCTGCCAATATTACTCGGAAACACCCCATCTATAAAACTCCTAGAGTCTGACGAAGGACAAAATACTTCAGATTTATTAATGTTCAAAAACAAACCCCTGGCACCACCATCATTTTGTATTATACTGAGTTCCTTAGAAACCTCCATTGTGTCCTCAATTATAGTACCATCATCAAGGTACCAGGCATGTAAGTCCAGAGAACATTGAGTAGCAATTTTACAGACAAGAGGATGTAATGTTAAAGAAAAAAGCAGAGGACCAAGGGGGTCCCCTTGCTGAACCCCTTGAGCAGAAGATAAAATAGAATCACCGTAATACAGTCTTGCTGGTTTAGCATAACAGAACTCAACCCATTTTGATATACTGGGGCATTTAATCCTCACTTCTCTAATAAGGCATGTCCTATTAACTAAGTTGAAGGCATTCTTAAAATCTACAAGTAACATAGTTAGGTTAGATTGAGTACCTTTCAATTCAAGAAGTCTGTTTGCTGAATGCATGATTCCTTCTCCTCCACATTGGATACCTACTCCAAACTGGTGGTTACCCAAGTGTGCAGTCATGGCCTGGCTCACTGAACTTGCTGCAAGCTTAGAGCACAACCGTCTCCAGATGGTACCAATTGCAATTGTCCTGATACCCCCATCAGGTTTAAGGAGTGGTGTAATAGGAGCACTAGCAATATACTCCCCTAAAACAGAAGGAAATTTAGCAGAGAGCCATAAGTTTACAACACCTGAAATTAAATTGAGAAAATCTTCAGAAACTGCAGCTGCTGACCCACTAAGAGCATCCAAAAGGTGTTTTGCTCTAAGTCCATCTCTTCCACATGAAGTACCATTGGGGAAGCTCCGGATGGCAATCAAAACAGCTTTGACATCAACAGACACAGGTGCAACATCAATATTATCTGGAGGTATGATGGGAGGAGGAGCGTAAGGGTGTTTCAGTTGAAGCTCGTGTAGTGTGTCAGGATTATATGGTGCCACACCATTAGAAGAGAGGATCCTAATTGCAGCTTTATAGTGCCCATACCTGAGTTTCTTTTTGCAAGCTTCAATGTCAGGCTTTTGCTTCTTCTTGCTAAGTTTCCTATTACTCTGAATCTCCTTGTTAGTCACCAATAATTGTTGTACCAATGTGATGCAGCCATTTGGTTCTCTCCACTTAGCCAGGGCTGGTTGATTGAAGCTATTTGTAGCCTTCTTCTAGTGCCTGATCTCTCCTCCATAGAGCTCTTTGGTACATAAGTATTGAGAGTGCATGTGGTGAGCAGAAGCAACTGCAACCATGAAGCTAAATCATTAGGTTGGAACAAAATTTTATCAAGAGTAGCCGTTAAAGTTCTAGAAAAGTTGAGCCTGCATAGTGGTGGAATGCTTGATATAGTAGCAATCTGTTTCTGAAACACCAAGTCCAACAAATTAACAGAAAGACACAAAGAATTATCAACACTACTTATAGGTATGTCCAAGTTGGTATTGATGTCACATGTAGTGGAAGTAGGTTTTTCAACACCATATAAAAGGAAATCAGCACTTCTACCGTTAAATGGACCAATAATACCTCCATGATCACGACACGGTCGTTTCCATGAGTACCAAAGCATACAAGGAAAGCATAGCCATGTCCGGTCACACACCTTGTAATCCTTTATTTTATTTATTATTTCCATCGTCTCATGGAAATTCCTCAGTTTCAGCAAAACCCTGAATTCTTCATATTTTCTCAAATGTTGCTCAAATGCGCATCAGAAAATGTCAAAACTCTCAGAACTGAGACATGAACACTTTGGTGACATGATCATATTACCTTGACCTACCAAGGTTGTCTCTTTGGCTTGCAAGAGGCCGGCCCCACACATTTTCATCATTTGACCTAATTTGTTCACATTAGGTTTAAACTTTTCCAAACAACTTGGAATTTCATATGACGATCGTCAGTTGGTCCCATGACCAACCAGGGACGATTTCATGACCTCTTGGTCGGTCCTTAATCTCTTCATAATTTATTAGGTTTTATCACATAAGGTTCAGACGAACATTATTTTAATGAAGGATTAAACCAGCATTTAATCATCTTTTCACCAACTGGTCTTCAAGAGACTTTGGTATTTTTCTCACTTGAGCATCTGGGCGTTACATGGTCGACTCATCCTCCCATGTAGCCGGTCCCTCCTTCACTCCGTGGTTGATTTTCAATAAATCATCAATTGATTAGCAATTGATCAAAATTAGGGTTTCAAATCCAAAGCTCTGCAAAACATAAATCTGAGCAGATTAAAACACTAATAAGTTTACATTGATCCCGTGATTAACATTTTAATTAATTATACTCGGTTCAGTTACCAGTATTTTAAATTAATATTTCATTTGGTCTTGCTACCAACAATTCATCAAATGAGCAACATTTGCTCAGATGAGCAATATTTGCTCAGACTAAGGAATATTGATGCAACTATAAATATTCAACAAATCAACAACATTTTCTCACCTTAACTATCAACATTCATTCGACAATTATACCTCTGTCTCAACATACACGTTCAACTCATGAGTCCTATAACATTTGCAAATCATGTTCAACTCATCAATACAAAGACTCATCGTCGCATCAAGTCAGCAACCGACTAACTAAAATCACGAGACATCAATCGTGTTACATGGGGGACATAAACTAGAATTTTGGTCTGGAGGTCTATAACACGTGTTCATACACGATAAGAATGTAAGTAAGTCGTGAAAGCAGTTAGAGGAGTTGACAAAGTAGTGGGTAGGAAATCAACCAAGTCTCCGCACGATGAGCAACTGGTTTTAACATGATTTCCATGTCCCCACTCTTTGACTCCAGCAACTGTCAAAATTCATGGGGTCAAGGTGTCTACAATTCTTGCAATATAGATAAGTCTCTGAATCATGATTGAAACAACAAACAATCTTTCATCAAACAGACAACAAGATATTAACAACTCGACGTCTGAGCAATTACTCTTAACAGAGAAAAACTCAATCAATCATAACTTATCTTATTTCTTCATGCAGAATACACAACACACCTACAATCTTCGATCACCATTGATCTAACACATTTCTCAGCTTTCCTCCTATAGATCGACCCATCCTCTCTTGTGACCGAATTGACTCTGAAATGACCATTGTCTTGGTTTATGTCGGAGTCCTACAGATTGATCTCTCGAACTTCAGTGTATCTGTGTGAGGTTAAACATTTCGCTCGGTTCAAGGAGTCTCCTCCGCACGGTCGTCTCCTCAATTCCGTAAAAACCAGCAAATCGTTTTTACCAATCTACAAATTGGCGACCACAATGGGAGATCATTTTCTCGATTGTAATCTCAGTTCTCACAAAGATGTTCGATCTTAGGTCTGGTTCAGTTACCAACCCAGGTTCAACACCTAACCCTAACATTGCAATATCTAGTAATACCGCTAATACCACTCCTTCGGCGTAACCTGCCAATGCTACTCTTCCGAATACTGGTACTCCAATGATCACCCCTGCAAATGATGGTACTGGCGCCATCAACAATCCTCTCTTCTGTCGGTCTTCTGAAGAAGTCAGAGAAAATCCGCCTACCATAGTTGATCTCATGAAGGTTCAGACTGAAATGGCTGCAACGCAGAAAGAGTTGTGTGCTCATCTCAAAACTCTCACGGACAAGCTTGTGTCTGAACAAACTCAGCCTCAACACGAGAATAGAAAAGCTAAAGAAACATCTTCAACCGCTGATCCTGAAATCTCTCTAATCCACGTTGTAGATGATGAAGAAGTCCGCAAAGCTGCAAACGATCCACCAAAAAAGGAACCTGCAAGTTTCATCACTCGAGAGAACCTGAAGCTCTTTTTATAAGATCGAGGAAAAGACAAGACATCATCTGTCCACCGTCACCAACCTCCGTACCCTGCTGCTACATAAAGGATTCCTCTGCCAAAATGTTATACCTCTCCAACGTTCACTCTTTATGATGGAACGAGAAATGCTCGACAATATGTTTCTCGGTTTCTGGAATCAATGGATGAACATAAGCACAACCATGTCGTCCGTTTGAAGGAATTCTTGAAGTCTCTGACAGGCAGAGCATACACATGGTACAACAACATTCCACCAGGAAGTATCACCAGTTAGGGAGAAATGATTAATGCTTTCTACAGAAAATACTTCTTCGTCTCAGAACATATCACTCTCTCTGATTTAGGAAAAATGTCTCAGAAGAACAATGAATATCCGAACAATTATATGAAGAGGTTCAGAGTGCAAGCTTTGGATTGTCATGACCCGAATGTCACAGAATAACAACTGATGGACTTGTGCATCAACAAAATGATACCGGTCTATAGATCCTTGTTGTAAAATCTCCGGTTACAAAATTTCTCATAGCTTCATGAAACAGCCAAATGATCAGCGACTACTGCACCTGCTTTACTCGAAAGAGCAAAATCTGCAAGGTCGAGGAACCTCGAAGCAGCCGACGTCTAGTCAACAATCAGTACAATCTCCATCCTTCAACAAACATTGTTTCTAAAAGGAAAGACGAGACACAACATCAGAACACTTCTCCAACATACCAGGCTCCTCTGAAGGCACAAAGAAAAGATAAGCGATCCTGAAATGCACAAACCTCGACCCGGCATCAACGAACGAGGAAATGGTCTTACATGCTTAAACTTCTCTCTTCTCATGAAGGATTGATCGAGTTACTGGAAGTCTGGGTTCAAGATGGTGCAATCAAATTGTCGTTCGTCAGGAGAGAGACAACTGAAGAAGAAATGGAGAATCTCCGGTACTGTCGCCTTCATAGGTTCATCGATCATCCAACAAGTAACTGCAATATTTTTAAGTACATCTTCAAAGAGAAGGTTGATCCCTAATAGTTTCAACTGGGGACTGAAGGAGTACACAAAAATCCTCTCCAGTCAGAACCTTTACACTCTGAACAACCAGTCAAAGAACCAGTTCAATCGTTGATCGGGCATATCTGTAAAATTGCTCTATCCGTCTAAGAAAAAAAGGAAAGACATGTTCACAACATCTAATTACATTGTGTCAGACGTCTGTCCATCCGGAAAAATATTCCTTGAACCTTCATCCATAGACAAGGAGATGCATGACTGAGGACTGCTTACCACAGACCATATCAGAGGAAATGTATTCGGAAGAATTCTGATCGATGTTGACACCACCATCAACATCATTTCACTGAAAACCCTCAGAGACGCAAGTATCACTTGACAAGAAGCTACTTATGATCTATCTCAATCAATGACCTTGAAGGAACGCTCGGAAATACTTATGGATATATCAACATAAGTTCAACGTAGGCAGAAACCAAGTTTCACACATAATCAGGAAGATCCAGGATATGACATTTTCTTCAGAAAAGCGTGGATTCATGCTGAAAAGATGGCTACTGATAAAGCACCTTTGGTTGCACATCTCTCCAATAAAGAAAGTTCTGATCCAGAAGATTTGGGGGGTATTCCGTCATCAGAACACTTGGAGGAATTTCGAACTTTGACGAGGTTGAAGCAAGAACCTGCAAAGATGCATAGACATTCATCAAGAGGTTCCGCACTCAGGCAAGTCTCATTCCTCCCATGCCTATGTCATTTATTTCCTCACATGTTATCCTAGCATGAGGATTTAGTATGCTAGCAACTATGTTATTTCAAGACGAATGGTAGCTTTACCACATTAGTATTTTACCAAGTGGTTGAATCTGACATTTCTCCGAATCGAACACTGAGACATTCATTACTGAGATGATGTCCAAGCCTGGAAAAGAACACTTTGGACGTATCCTTGTAGGAGTGTTCATGTGTGCCACAAAATCAGAAAGCTCTGATGTCTTCACAAGTGTTGAATCCCAATACTGCAACGAAAGGAGTGATGAGTCAACAGAAGATACTCAGGTATGAGATGATCAAACCTAAGATCTTAACGGATATGACGCTTCAACTCTCAAGAATCTAATAAGCCTTCAAATTTTACTCCCAATCAAAGAGTATACCTTCTAGCTTCAGCACAAATATCTCGACGATGACACACTGATTCAACACCAGCAAGATCAAAGTGTAACTGAATTTATCCCATGATAAGACTTCTGAAGCAGATGCAACATCATTCATCAATGGATGGCACAAACTCCTTCAACATACACCATGAACTTGATCTTATTGGAGAAATCAATTATGTTTCAATAAATGTTATCCACATAACAAGTTATTGCAACCTGATGTGATTCCATGAAACTTCATCAACGGGTCTCTCTACATCACAAGCCCCTTCACGACTGAGGAACTTCCTCTCTTCACCGATCACATCCAGAATGGAAACTGCCGCTGCTATCTACCACAACAACATCGATTCACTGACAACGCACTTCACAGTAAAGGTTTGGGAGAATTTGGGTTAAACCCTACACCCTCATCTTAGGGACGCTCAACTCATCAATTAGTTCGTGAATGTAAAGGATCACTAGATGAAGAAGTAAAGACTATGTCGATAATCTAGCCTTTTCAGTCTCTGGAGCAACTCCGACCATAGTATCGACATCAACAAGGTTTTCTGGAGAAAATTCTATCGTGATCCAGCATCAACGACGGTCTCAGGGGAAACATCCTCATGACCAGCTTCATCAACTATCCGTTCTCTAAAGTGTTACTCGATGGATCAGACTTCTCCAAGCACTAATGATTCATATCAAGGTGTGTAGACATGAAATATGTTCACATGAAAGTATTTCCGAAGCTTGCACAACAGGCGGCCACAATCCCAAGTCTTCTGCAAGATGTTCTCATCACCTCTACAAATGAGATACAACATACTTCAGCCCATGGGTTTACAATAACGTACCAATGAGTGAGGAATAGGACAATACTTCCTCAACGAAAGATATTTGTCTGTCTCTTCTACAACATACCAGAAGGGCGCATCAATCGGACATACGAGCTGAAAAGTATGGCCTCCACACTCAAGTTCATGGAATCTGAAAACTTGCACGGAATTACAAGTTACAAATGTTCACGCTTTGTTGGCTGACCTAGAAAACTCCAAATTGGGTGATTCTTTTCTAATGTGATAACTCGGTCTATTAGCTTCAAAACTTGGGGTCAAGCACCGAATTCCGACGACGTATGAGGTTCCTACAACCTCCAAAGCATACAACATCCAAGCAGAAATTTGTGGACGAGATTCATAACCTCTACAATCGATTGATGTCCACCAGGTCTTTTGGCTAAGTACTTCATCAAGGTACCTCCTACTTCGACCACCTAGGAGTTTATATCAAGTTTTTTGTACCTGGTTCATCTATCTAGGTCTTGCCAGAAGAAGGGAAAAGAAAGGGAGAGATTTAATAAAATACTGGGGACTGACGGTCCACTGATCATGACGATCAGTTCACAGTCCAAGACTCGTGACTGGCACCAAGTTCACCTACGCTAATCTCCCATCATAAAACGAATGCTACAACGAAGACATACAACCATGGTCATTACATCATCCCCTCTTGAGAGCAACCTCAGTTAAGGTCCCGTGACCAAGGTTTCAGAAGTGATGTTTCTACGAATGACAGAAACAAGATGGCAATGCAAGCACCATGCTCATGTATCAATCAAGGGTCCTGATCTCAAATGCGTCAGTGTCATTAAAATCCTTCACCAACTGTTTAAGACATAAGCGAATGGTCTAAAGACACAACAAGAGTGTTTTACAACAAGCTCGTCTGAGATGATTCTACACTGTTCCACACAAAGCAGCGAGCTGGGAGAAACTGGTGAAGAATTTAAGGATGAGTCATATACCATTATCTTCGTATGGATGTCCTCTACAACATATCCAAAATTCACAACAATTGGATAAACGAGCAAAGATATGTGGCTGAAACATTGGACTATATGCCAGCTGAAAAATTTCTAAAAGTCTCCTAGAAGTTTACTGTTTCGTCGATTTCGGCCCTTAAAAGTGCTCAAAAGCCAAAACGTTTCTTTTCTAAATCTTGGAAATTTTCCGAGGATGAAGAAACATAGTTAGATAGCGAAATCCCGACATCGGATGAAGATTCTACAACATTGTTGCTAGAAGACCTAACTTCTGAATTTTCTGATGGCGAATTATAATGAAATCCTCCATTCATCAACATCTGAATCAGGAGCTACACCATCATCAACGTGAAGCCGAACTTCATATTCATCCAATAATCTCACTTGCTGAAGTCGGCGGTGCTTCTGCTGATGAGATATGAGCTTTTCATCTTCAACTCTTTTCTTCTGTGATATTTCATCACGTCCCTGCTTTCCCTCCGCGTCTGCTAATACCAATAAAGCATATATCTTAGCACGGACGACTCCCAGATGATCGAGAGACATACAATGTGTCATCTTTCCAGCATCTCTGAAAAGTTGATTCACCTCGGCATAAGCATCTGCAGATGTCATCATCTTTGACTTCATAGAGCGTTCCCCGGAAGAGCCAGAAGAGTGGTTTTAACCAGAAGTCACCACTATCTGAGGCGAAATACATGGAATCATGGATATACCAATAACAAACGCGTAACAAAATGGTAACAATCCAACTCTTACCTATTTACAATTTCACTAGCTGTAGTGATTATAACGTCAGAATTTCAAAAACTTGCTCGTTCCTTCAAACCTGCAAAGACGAGCAAGACTCATTATTCAAAATCATGACTTGATTTTTATAAAACCATGAACAATCCACGTGAATTTCAACATCCACTGGTTTTCCAAAAATTGGACAGACGTCCATTCTACAATTGTGAAAACTCACATAGAGACATTATTTCACCATGTATAATTGTCTACTTTCAATGTTTGTTCAAAATCAAAACATTGATTTTACAAAAAATACGTTTTAACGTGAAACTCATGTGAATTTAAAAAACATATATGTATATATTTGCTCCCTCGAGAGTATATTTTCAAAAATTTGTGAAAGCTTATATATCGAAAATAAATTTTTCATGAAATCTCATAGACAAATTTTTTACTAACAGAAGCACGTCTATTCAATTTATTTTTTCTCTCGTACAAGCATCCACCTATGAAACGAGAGTTTATTAAAATCTCACATATTTAAAAAAAAAAAATCTCTCATACATTAGGGATTATTGCTAGTTTCTTAAACTAACGATCGAACGTTTGTTCCTAAAACAAGGGTTTTTACAAAACTCATGTCAATACATTCATATGTATATATAATTTTAACATGAACGAGTTATCAACTTCTGAAAAAAAAGAGCGGTGTTACACCAATTTACGCTCGTTAGACGATGCTCTGTCATGTTACCACATTAGTATTTTACCAAGTGGTTGAATCTGACATTTCTCCGAATCGAACACTGAGACATTCATTACTGAGATGATGTCCAAGCCTGTAAAAGAACACTTTGGACGTATCCTTGTAGGAGTGTTCATGTGTGCCACAAAATCAGAAAGCTCTGATGTCTTCACAAGTGTTGAATCCCAATACTGCAACGAAAGGAGTGCTGAGTCAACAGAAGATACTCAGGTATGAGATGATCAAACCTAAGATCTTAACGGATATGACGCTTCAACTCTCAAGAATCTAATAAGCCTTCAAATTTTACTCCCAATCAAAGAGTATACCTTCTAGCTTCAGCACAAATATCTCGACGATGACACACTGATTCAACACCAGCAAGATCAAAGTGTAACTGAATTTATCCCATGATAAGACTTCTGAAGCAGATGCAACATCATTCATCAATGGATGACACAAACTCCTTCAACATACACCATGAACTTGATCTTATTGGAGAAATCAATTATGTTTCAATAAATGTTATCCACATAACAAGTTATTGCAACCTGATGTGATTCCATGAAACTTCATCAACGGGTCTCTCTACATCACAAGCCCCTTCACGACTGAGGAACTTCCTCTCTTCACCGATCACATCCAGAATGGAAACTGCCGCTGCTATCTACCACAACAACATCGATTCACTGACAACGCACTTCACAGTAAAGGTTTGGGAGAATTTGGGTTAAACCCTACACCCTCATCTTAGGGACGCTCAACTCATCAATTAGTTCGTGAATGTAAAGGATCACTAGATGAAGAAGTAAAGACTATGTCGATAATCTAGCCTTTTCAGTCTCTGGAGCAACTCCGACCATAGTATCGACATCAACAAGGTTTTCTGGAGAAAATTCTATCGTGATCCAGCATCAACGACGGTCTCAGGGGAAACATCCTCATGACCAGCTTCATCAACTATCCGTTCTCTAAAGTGTTACTCGATGGATCAGACTTCTCCAAGCACTAATGATTCATATCAAGGTGTGTAGACATGAAATATGTTCACATGAAAGTATTTCCGAAGCTTGCACAACAGGCGGCCACAATCCCAAGTCTTCTGCAAGATGTTCTCATCACCTCTACAAATGAGATACAACATACTTCAGCCCATGGGTTTACAATAACGTACCAATGAGTGAGGAATAGGACAATACTTCCTCAACGAAAGATATTTGTCTGTCTCTTCTACAACATACCAGAAGGGCGCATCAATCGGACATACGAGCTGAAAAGTATGGCCTCCACACTCAAGTTCATGGAATCTGAAAACTTGCACGGAATTACAAGTTACAAATGTTCACGCTTTGTTG
Source organism: Papaver somniferum (assembly GCF_003573695.1). NCBI lineage: Eukaryota > Viridiplantae > Streptophyta > Magnoliopsida > Ranunculales > Papaveraceae > Papaver > Papaver somniferum. Next base: position 21,985,467 of record NC_039363.1, on the reverse strand, counting down.
GCTGACCTAGAAAACTCCAAATTGGGTGATTCTTTTCTAATGTGATAACTCGGTCTATTAGCTTCAAAACTTGGGGTCAAGCACCGAATTACGACGACGTATGAGGTTCCTACAACCTCCAAAGCATACAACATCCAAGCAGAAATTTGTGGACGAGATTCATAACCTCTACAATCGATTGATGTCCACCAGGTCTTTTGGCTAAGTACTTCATCAAGGTACCTCCTACTTCGACCACCTAGGAGTTTATATCAAGTTTTTTGTACCTGGTTCATCTATCTAGGTCTTGCCAGAAGAAGGGAAAAGAAAGGGAGAGATTTAATAAAATACTGGGGACTGACGGTCCACTGATCATGACGATCAGTTCACAGTCCAAGACTCGTGACTGGCACCAAGTTCACCTACGCTAATCTCCCATCATAAAACGAATGCTACAACGAAGACATACAACCATGGTCATTACATCATCCCCTCTTGAGAGCAACCTCAGTTAAGGTCCCGTGACCAAGGTTTCAGAAGTGATGTTTCTACGAATGACAGAAACAAGATGGCAATGCAAGCACCATGATCATGTATCAATCAAGGGTCCTGATCTCAAATGCGTCAGTGTCATTAAAATCCTTCACCAACTGTTTAAGACATAAGCGAATGGTCTAAAGACACAACAAGAGTGTTTTACAACAAGCTCGTCTGAGATGATTCTACACTGTTCCACACAAAGCACCGAGCTGGGAGAAACTGGTGAAGAATTTAAGGATGAGTCATATACCATTATCTTCGTATGGATGTCCTCTACAACATATCCAAAATTCACAACAATTGGATAAATGAGCAAAGATATGTGGCTGAAACATTGGACTATATGCCAGCTGAAAAATTTCTAAAAGTCTCCTAGAAGTTTACTGTTTCGTCGATTTCGGCCCTTAAAAGTGCTCAAAAGCCAAAACGTTTCTTTTCTAAATCTTGGAAATTTTCCGAGGATGAAGAAACATAGTTAGATAGCGAAATCCCGACATCGGATGAAGATTCTACAACATTGTTGCTAGAAGACCTAACTTCTGAATTTTCTGATGACGAATTATAATGAAATCCTCCATTCATCAACATCTGAATCAGGAGCTACACCATCATCAACGTGAATCCGAACTTCATATTCATCCAATAATCTCACTTGCTGAAGTCGGCGGTGCTTCTGCTGATGAGATATGAGCTTTTCATCTTCAACTCTTTTCTTCTGTGATATTTCATCACGTCCCTGCTTTCCCTCCGCGTCTGCTAATACCAATAAAGCATATATCTTAGCACGGACGACTCCCAGATGATCGAGAGACATACAATGTGTCATCTTTCCAGCGTCTCTGAAAAGTTGATTCACCTCGGCATAATCATCTGCAGATGTCATCATCTTTGACTTCATAGAGCGTTCCCCGGAAGAGCCAGAAGAGTGGTTTTAACCAGAAGTCACCACTATCTGAGGCGAAATACATGGAATCATGGATATACCAATAACAAACGCGTAACAAAATGGTAACAATCCAACTCTTACCTATTTACAATTTCACTAGCTGTAGTGATTATAACGTCAGAATTTCAAAAACTTGCTCGTTCCTTCAAACCTGCAAAGACGAGCAAGATTCATTATTCAAAATCATGACTTGATTTTTATAAAACCATGAACAATCCACGTGAATTTCAACATCCACTGGTTTTCCAAAAATTGGACAGACTTCCATTCTACAATTGTGAAGACTCACATAGAGACATTATTTCACCATGTATAATTGTCTACTTTCAATGTTTGTTCAAAATCAAAACATTGATTTTACAAAAAATACGTTTTAACGTGAAACTCATGTGAATTTAAAAAACACATATGTATATATTTGCTCTCTCGAGAGTATATTTTCAAAAATTTGTGAAAGCTTATATATCGAAAATAAATTTTTCATGAAAGCTCATAGACAAATTTTTTACTAACAGAAGCACGTTTATTCAATTTATTTTTTCTCTCGTACAAGCATCCACCTATGAAACGAGAGTTTATTAAAATCTCACATATTTAAAAAAAAAAAAATCTCTCATACATTAGGGATTATTGCTAGTTTCTTAAACTAACGATCGATCGAACGTTTGTTCCTAAAACAAGGGTTTTTACAAAACTCATGTCAATACATGCATATGTATATATAATTTTAACATGAACGAGTTATCAACTTCTGAAAAAAAAAAGAGCGGTGTTACACCAATTTACGCTCGTTAGACGATGCTCTGTCATGCTACTTGGATCTTCGTTCAAGCCATGGTTCGCTCGTACAATCGAAAATCCGGTAACATTCTATCTTATGACTAAGTTCAATTACTTATTTCGTCTGTAACTAAAAAAATCACCATCCAGTGCTGACTGAGGAACATGACTGTCCCTCACTAAGCAGGGGACTTAATGTAGGTGGTGGATTTTCGATAAAGGCTAAAATCGTAAAACCATAATTGTACATATCCCTGATCCAGCAATCAGATGGGTATTGAGGCTCATGTCTCTCATTGAAGCATGAAAACTCATTCCGCAAGAGTCTCTGACTAAGTTTATTGTCTCACAGAGCATACGTGAATATGCAATCTCTCAACTGAGGCAACGACATATCTCATGAATACTGAGCAATTTCAGCAATCACTTTTATATAGAATCGAACGATTGGACGGTTCCTAGACAGCTCTCCTGCTAGTATAGAGCATAACATCTTTAGGATGTAACAATGTTTTCCCTGACTATATAAAAGACATGCATATAGAATCTTAACGATTGGACAACTCCTAGAAAGCTTTCCTTCTAGTATAGAGCAATAACTTCTTCAGGATGTAACAATGTTTTCCCTGACTATATAAAAGAAATATGACGCTTCAACAAGCTCATATCGCTCAATTCTTGAATAATTAATGCTCCTAGACGATCGTGCTAGTATAAAGCCATCAATTAATTATTTCTAAATCATTAGATTCATTAACTAAATCCTTAGAAAATATTCTACGTTCTTCATAATATTTCATTACTTCAATTCATGGTTCTTCCCAGCAGAATTCCATGGGTTAGTGATAAATATTCAACGTACGGGCATCTGAGCCGCTATCGAGTAAGCCCCGACCAAAATGGTGCAAGTGTACTCAGCTATAATGCACTAACGTGCACCTGAAGCAATACTGACTTGTATCTGCAATGGTGTAAACTCCCAACCCGCCATCCTTAATGGGTAGTGTAGCTAGCCGTCGCTGAAGAGGACCGAACCCAGGACCATCCTCTGTGACTAAATTTTAAGTACTGAAACAAGTGGTGATCAAAGTGATTGGCAGCAACATGTAGGACTCAAGGCTCAGTGGTGCGCATGGTAAAGTAGAGTTTGGACACACCAGTACAGTTGCGTAGAAGTAAAAGCTCAGATTGTGGATCTTGTAACTTCCTCATAGAGTCCATAAGTTGTATAGTTTTATTGACTCTAGACATTACCAAATCACTGCAATAGTGAGTATCCAGGATAACAGGTCCACCAAGTAACTTAACACCTCCCTTGGCTCTGCCAATATTACTCGGAAACACCCCATCTATAAAACTCCTAGAGTCTGACGAAGGACAAAATACTTCAGATTTATTAATGTTCAAAAACAAACCCCTGGCACCACCATCATTTTGTATTATACTGAGTGCCTTAGAAACCTCCATTGTGTCCTCAATTATAGTACCATCATCAAGGTACCAGGCATGTAAGTCCAGAGAACATTGAGTAGCAATTTTACAGACAAGAGGATGTAATGTTAAAGAAAAAAGCAGAGTACCAAGAGGGTCCCCTTGCTGAACCCCTTGAGCAGAAGATAAAATAGAATCACCGTAATACAGTCTTGCTGGTTTAGCATAACAGAACTCAACCCATTTTGATATACTGGGGTATTTAATCCTCACTTCTCTAATAAGGCATGTCCTATTAACTAAGTTGAAGGCATTCTTAAAATCTACAAGTAACATAGTTAGGTTAGATTGAGTACCTTTCAATTCAAGAAGTCTGTTTGCTGAATGCATGATTCCTTCTCCTCCACATTGGATACCTACTCCAAACTGGTGGTTACCCAAGTGTGCAGTCATGGCCTGGCTCACTGAACTTGCTGCAAGCTTAGAGCACAACCGTCTCCAGATGGTACCAATTGCAATTGTCCTGATACCCCCATCAGGTTTAAGGAGTGGTGTAATAGGAGCACTAGCAATATACTCCCCTAAAACAGAAGGACATTTAGCAGAGAGCCATAAGTTTACAACACCTGAAATTAAATTGAGAAAATATTCAGAAACTGCAGCTGCTGACCCACTAAGAGCATCCAAAAGGTGTTTTGCTCTAAGTCCATCTCTTCCACATGAAGTACCATTGGGGAAGCTCCGGATGGCAGTCAAAACAGCTTTGACATCAACAGACACAGGTGCAACATCAATATTATCTGGAGGTATGATGGGAGGAGGAGCGTAAGGGTGTTTCAGTTGAAGCTCGTGTAGTGTGTCAGGATTATATGGTGCCACACCATTAGAAGAGAGGATCCTAATTGCAGCTTTATAGTGCCCATACCTGAGTTTCTTTTTGCAAGCTTCAATGTCAGGCTTTTGCTTCTTCTTGCTAAGTTTCCTATTACTCTGAATCTCCTTGTTAGTCTCCAATAATTGTTGTACCAATGTGATGCAGCCATTTGGTTCTCTCCACTTAGCCAGGGCTGGTTGATTGAAGCTGTTTGTAGCCTTCTCCTAGTGCCTGATCTCTCCTACATAGAGCTCTTTGGTACATAAGTATTGAGAGTGCATGTGGTGAGCAGAAGCAACTGCAACCATGAAGCTAAATCATTAGGTTGGAACAAAATTTTATCAAGAGTAGCCGTTAAAGTTCTAGAAAAGTTGAGCCTGCATAGTGGTGGAATGCTTGATATAGTAGCAATTTGTTTCTGAAACACCAAGTCCAACAAATTAACAGAAAGACACAAAGAATTATCAACACTACTTATAGGTATGTCCAAGTTGGTATTGATGTCACATGTAGCGGAAGTAGGTTTTTCAACACCATATAAAAGGAAATCAGCACTTCTACCGTTAAATGGACCAATACTACCTCCATGATCACGACACGGTCGTTTTCATGAGTACCAAAGCATACAAGGAAAGCATAGCCACATCTGCAGTTGTCTCAACAATCGTTCCCAAGACCTGTAAACATCAGCCATAGCATGAATTCTTTTCCTACATATAGAAATACCATTCTCAATAGATAAATGTCTATCCTTTATATGCTTAAGAATAGAGGTCTTAGCATAACCTCTCCCACTTACACCATCCTGACAATCTTCAAAGTGCTTGTAAGGGAAATGACATGATGCATCACCAACAAATTCATTGTCATTACATGGAGGTTGCACATAAGGACTTGCAGAAGCATCTGTCGAAGAATAATCCAAAGAACCAACTCCTGAATAGTTTGGCATACTTGCTGATGGAGTAATACTACCAGATGATGATCTGGTTGTCAGCATTTCACAATAGCCACACAAACCAGTTCACAAAAGAGAGAACTAAAAGGGCAATTAGGATTCAAGGAATGGGAAATTCAGAGTTCAAATTAGGTAAATAAACCTAATAGAAAACTTAAAATACCATTCGTTAAAACACTAATTATAACAAAACCCAAACCTTCACACCCTAAAACTTCAAAGTTGCAATACTGAGGATCGAGAGCTAGATGATCAGACTTTTCCCTTACAATCAAACCACACAATTACACACATAACAGTTCTAATTTTAAAACTCCTACACCACTGAACAAGCACAGATGCTGAAACTACTCACCTTGCACCACAAATGATTGAGAGCTACTTGATTAACTTCTTGCAATCTGACCACAATACCCAATTCTAATTCAATCTTCAATTACATACAACAAACAATTTGAATGAAAAAAACCCAACTTTGAATTTCACTGAAAAACCTCTTCTAATCAAAATGAACATCAAACAAATCAACCCCAGGACAAGAAGAGAAGAAAGAAGAAAACCAATAAAACCCCCAAATTTCTAACGACGAAAGAATCCTCTACAATACGAAAAATTCAAGATTTTAGAAACCCTGATAGAACCAACAAAGAAGATAGAAAAAACTCGCAATATTCAAACTCTCTGTCACGTTTCAGAAAACCCAATCTCCAACCTCTTCAAATTCTCTCAAGATTTTATTATTATTATTATTATTTTATTTAATTTTTTTTGAAAATAATAATTTCAAGGATTATAACACAAAGTAATTTACACTAAGTTGTTAGAAAGGGTAGGGAGCCTAGCAACAATCTGCGCTCCAACACCTTTCTGAATAGCTAAACCTATCCAATGAAAGAGAGAATTTCCCACCTTATAATTTGCATCATAGTTGTCCAAGCAATTCCTCAATTTGTTTAACAATACTATAAAATCATCACCCAGCTCTCCTAATGTCGAGAAGGCAAGAACTGTAAAATTATGCCCATGAGATAAGCATCTATCAAGATACTTGGTATTCTTGCGCCTAGTAGCAGCAACAATAGCGCGTCCCGGAACAAAACCTCGAGGCCCATCACCTGTAAAAGGGGAGATCCCGATAACATCGAAGCAAGTGTCACGTCCATTTTCCCAATTATACACTGGTATATCAGCCGGTCGAATGTTATTGCCATCGGACAGGAAATTCAAGTCCACTTCTTTCCTCGCAGCCACTCCAGATTTATAACAAACGTCCATAACTACATCTCGCACTATGTTATGTCGAAATTTCCCTCCTATAACATTAGCACAATGAATGACATGGTCACCAAACACATCCATGGCGCGACCACAGCAAGAACAAGAACTGTCTTCAGGGAAAAGAGGCACTCCTAGGCGATATTGTAATACAACCCTGAAGTGTCTAGGACCAATATTCTAACCCATGCCTACAATAGGAATGGTTTTTAAAAAGTCCATCGCGTGAGCTAACTTGTTGATTTTCCAAAGAACAACATCTCTCTCAGTCAAAGTGAACTTCGTCGGTATTTCCCTTTTAACGATATAAAAGTACCTAACTGCCAGAGCTTTCATGGGATTAAACAAATAATAACTTAGTCAGTATTTGTTATTATTATTATTATTATTTATTTATTATTAATATTATTATTATTATTAAACAAAGGAAATTTACAAAGAGTTGGTGGGTAGCCTAGCAACAAGTTGGGCGCCAATACCTTTTTGAATAACAATCCCTAGCCTATGGAAAAGAGAATTGCCTAGCTTGAAATTGGCATCATGTCTAACCATGCAATTCCCCAGTCTTTTGAGAAAGGAAATTGTATCCGCTCCGAGCTCACCTAAGGTGGAAAACGCCAGCACACCAAACCCATAGCCACGTGAAGAGCATATGTCCAAGTATTTCTTGTTTTTGCGACTAATAGCAGCACCGATGGCATGGACAGGAACAAATTTACGAGTCTGAGCACTTGTAAAAAGCGAGACACTTGTAACATCCATGCATACATCCTTACCGTCTTCCCAATTGTAAACCATAATATCCGCAGGATTGAGATCATTACCGTCCTTCGAGAAACCCAAAGAGACTTCTTTCCTAGCAGAGACACCTCCTTTGTAACATATGCCAGCAAAGACATCTTTCACCAAGTCATGACGAGAACTCTGCCCAACCTCACTGGCGCAGTGAATAGCATGGTTGCCGAAGACATCCATGGGTCTTTTGCAGCAAGAGCATAAGCTTTTCTCCTCGAAGAAAGGTATCCCTAGACGATACTGCAAGACATAACTGAATTGTCTAGGACCAACATTTTGGTTAAGCCCTGCTATAAGAATGGCTTTAAGAAAGTCCATAGCATGTTCTACTCGGTTGCACTGCCATAGTGTGTAATCACGTGCTGTTAAGTGGATACTAGAAGGTATCTTATTTTTGACAACATCAAAATAAATAACTGCTAGATACTTCATGTAATGGGGGGCAGTTTTACTGATGTTGAAACCCGGAGAGGAAAGATCACAAACTTCGGTGAAAACCTTTAGAGCGTGTTGATAACTAAGACAGGGATCTGTAACATTCGTTAACCCCAAGATCGATTGCTTTGGCTGTTGAGTTTGAGCATGAGAGGCAAGGTAGTAGTACATACCTGTATCGTCCATTGTAAGCACATCCAAACCACCGTCTTTAATGGGAAGCGTGGCCAGCCTTTGTTGGACCAATCCAAATCCAGTACCATCACCAACCACCAAATGGCGCAAATAATCCATGAGATGTTTATCAAACATAACTGCAGCCAAATGAATAGATTTAGGACTTTTAGTACGGAGGGTAAAATACAGCCTGGCAACCCAGTGCAGTTACACAAAAGGAGTAACTCACTTTGAGGATCCTCCAGTTCTTGAATGTTGCCCATTAATTTCACTACTTTGTCTACCCTCGACAACACCATGTTGCTGCAAAATTCCATGCTCAAGCTGACTGGTCCGCCAAGCAGTTTAACTTCATCCACTGGATTACCAATATTGGGAGGGAAAACGTCACTGTTATCTCTTCGTGGGTCATAAGAAGGCCAGAAAATTTCGGTCTTCGAAATATTCAGGTGCAAACCATAACTAGGGCCTTCGTCTTGTATAATCTTCAAGGCTTTAGATACTTCCATAGTGTCTTCAACTATGGTACCATCGTACAAGTACCACGCATGAAGATACAAAGTACACTGAGATTCAATCTTTTCGACAAGAGGATGCAGAGGGGGTACACTGAGATTCAATCTTTTCGACAATAAGGGGACCGAGGGGGTCGCCCTGCTGCACGCCTTTGGCCGAAGATAGAACTAAGTCTAGGTAATATAACTTAGCTGGTTTTGCGTAGCAAAATTCGACCCAATGAGAGATACTGGGACAATGAGCTCTCACCTCTTTAATGATGCTGGACCTGTCAACAAGATTGAAGGAATTGGAAAAATCTATAAGCAACATGGTCTTGGAATAATCAGCACCTTATAGCTCTAAAAATTTATTAGCCGAGTGCAGAATAGCTTCACCACCGCACGGGGTACCAACACCATATTGGTATTTGCCCAGATAAGAATTCATAGCTTTACAAACCGAGGTGGCAGCTAATTTTGAACACAGTCTCCTCCAAATAGTCCCTACTTCAATAGGTCGCAACCCTCCATCAGGTTTGAGATGGGGTTAAGGGAGCACTGGCTACAAGGTCACCAAGAATGGGAGGTCATTTCCCGGCAAGCCAAAGATTCACCACACCGGTGATAGATTGAAGCAATTCATCAGCAATGGCAGCACCATCTCCACTCATGGCATCCAACAAGTGTTGATCCTTAAGTCCGTGCCTCCCACAGGAAGTACCCTTAGGGAAAACTCTTAAGGGCCAAAAGAACATCTTTTGCATTAAAAGATAAAGCAGGAGATGAAATATCTTCTGCTGGTATAATTGGAGGCCGAGTAAATGAATGTTTTTGTTGAAGCTCAAACAGCGTGTCCGGAGTTGGTGGAGCTAAACCATTGGAGGAAAGGATACGGATAGCTGCAGTATAGTGGCCGTTACTTAGTTTCCTCCTGCAAGATGACAACTTAGTATTTTTCCTTTTCTTACCAGGTTTTTGTTGTCTAGGAGTTTTCTTAGGTAGGCCAAGCAATTGTTGAGCCAAGGTAAAGCAACCAAAAGGCTCTTTCCAACATAGCAAATTCCTATTTATTGCATCCATCTGCAACTTTCTCCTGTTGCCTGATCGTTCTTCCATGAAGCTTTTTGGTTCATATAAATTCAAGGTGCAGGTAGGCAGCAACAACAATTGTATCCAAGCAGCAGGGTTCTTAGGGTTTGCAAGCACATAATTCAAAGACGACTTCAGGTCACGAGAGAAATGCAGCCTGCTAGGTGGTGGGATATTTACAGTAGTTGTAATCTGTTTCTGCGGCACACTGTTAAGAAACTCCACCGTGAGACTAGCAGCAACATCGTCCACCACAGGAGTATTAGTCTCAACAGTATCAACTGTGACAGGGGACCCAACTTGTGGTTTCTCAGCTCCATGAATGAGGAAATCTGCGCCTAAACCATTAAAGGGACCATCAATGTCTTCTGAAGGATGAATCTGTGACCTGCAATTCATTCTCCATACATGTATTCGTAGGCATTTAATGCATAACCAACCCTGCATATCATTTAAATCCCTTTCCCAAGTAACAAAAAAGTTAAAATTATTCTTAATTCGTTCTTGACAAACCTCTCTGCTAAATTCATTAGGAAAGTGTTTATCTTTTAAATGTCTATAGATAGCACTCTTTGCATATACCCTACCCCTTGTACCACCAGTGTATCCATCGAAGTTATTAAACGGATAATGAATCTTATCTCGTTGTGAAACAGATAAGTATTGAGTGGTTGCGAACTGAGAAGGTGAAGACGAGCCCAAAGGTGAATCTACAGATGCATCACTGCTGCACTGATGAAACTCATTAGCAGTTTGATTAACACAACCTTGAGGGATGGAACGCAAGAATTGTGTTTGACTAGACCTAGTAACCCTTGGCATAGTAATTCAGAGAAACTAGCAATCAACCTCTGAAACTCAACAAGATTGCGAAAATATCAATTGAATTCGTAAATCAAACACAATGAGAGAACAAGAGACAATTAAGACTCAAGGAATGAGAAATTAAGAGTTCAAATTAGATAAACAAATTCAATTGAACCCTTAAAATACCATTCATTGAAACACTAATTAAACAATCACTCATTACCCCGTGGACGTAGACAAATGTCGATCCACGTAATCTCTTGTGTCTCATGATAACTTAGAAGCTTTTACATTATATTTGTGTTCTTCGTTATTATTGTGATCTTGAATATCTTTTATAACTTAGCATTATCAGTTCAACAGAGGTATCGATACTGCTTAGCATCAGATCCTCTGAGTTGTATACATTACGTAGACTACGGGAAAACGAGTAGTCACAGTTTGGCGCCCACCGTGTTTGGCTCACGAGCTTGAGTTTAGAAATAGTTTTACCTTTAACTTACGTATCTTCTGTAACGAAGGGATCTGTTCTTTTTAACGAAGAATCTCACTCTCTAGCGATTTGTTCATTCGTTATGTGTGTATGTTTTTTTGAGTTCGTAGCTTCTAAAACGTATCTTGTTACAGATCTACAAAAATTTCACAAAAAAGCATGCTCACAAAACGCCAAAATATTTGTTTTATACTAAACAACCCTTTTTTAACAAAGCATATTTCAGATCTGAGAACCTTTGACTGGCAGAGGAATCTCAGTGAGATTTTAAGGAAGAAAGATCTTCTAAGCATTTAATAACCTTATTTTTCACGAGATCTGACACCCTTTTTTATTGGTTTTCAACGTCTAAGGTTGTCTTTTCCAAGGGTGTCATAAACATTTAATACCTGTCTTTCAAAGACATTATGTCAGTCATTTCTCTGAAAAAGTTATTTAGCCGTCTTCTGTGTCAGAGCATTAATTGCTACTTTTAACGAAGGTACCCAAGTAAAAGATTTCTTCGCTTTTTCTGTGACCGCAGGATAACAAAAGCCGAAGGCATGCAGAAACCAAATGACGTACCAACAAGCTCACGACCAGCAGTCACCAGAGGAAGATCCCAAAAGCCGTCTCAATCAAATCAAAGGAATGAAGCAGAGGACGGACAAAGAGAAATAGCAAGAAGAAAAATTGCTAAAAAATCACCTATTCCGACTGAAGGGATGGGGAAAACATCAGGATCTCAACCACTTTACGGCATGCCGTTACCGGAGCATCCTACCACTACAAAGCCACCTGCGGCCAATGCAGGGTTACCCAAAACCTTAGCTAACTTAACCCCAATTCAGATAAATCTATACGCACCAATCGTAGATGAAGGAGTGGAAAACTATGAAGATCCAGGCGACAGCACCCCTCAAGGAGGTGGAGCCCACAATGAAGATCAAATGGCGGCACAAATAACATCTTTGTTACTACGTAACAAGGAGAACGAGGATGTAATACACGAAATGGCACAAGAGAACCTGAACCTCAAATGTATGCTAGACATATAGATCGAAGGTTCCCAAACTCACCCTCCACCAAAGAGGCGTGATAACGGAGCTATCTCAGGAAGACGAAGGGTGGATCTCGACCCACCAAAGGTCAATCAACATAAGGGAACCAGGAGATCGCACCACGATCCAGACGAGATGGACTCGACATACAAGCCCTCTCAATCCTATTACGACGAAGCATTTTCCAAGATGCTTTCAATGTGATTATGGTTATGGAGCAAATGGAGAAAATGCATAAGGAGATACAAGGCCTAGAAACTTTCCACGCAGGCGCAAGACTAGAAGAAGTGCTCCAAGAAGCAACCACGTCCCCACTATCTTTTCGCATTTTAAGGGAACCCATCACTCCGAAATGCCCGGTACCTACGTTCCAAGCATACAACGGTACCTCAGATCCCGCATCCCACCTGCGGTATTACACTCGTTTCCTTGCCCATTGGGAAAGATATGAGGTAGTACTCTGTAGGTACTTCCCTGTAAGCTTGATGGGATCAGCACTAGCCTGGTACGACAACTTACCATCAAACTCAATTGAATCCTTCGAGAAATTATCTACGGTGTTTTTGGAGACATACATGTACAACAAATCAACAAAGGAAGGGTTAGATAGGCTATTTGCTTTAGCTATCGTACCCCAGGAGACATTCATGCACTACACAGACAGGTCGCAAAAGACGTGCCCAGCAATCGGCAAAGTCAATCCAGAATTTAGCATTAACTTCTATAAGTATGGACTTGATAGAACCTCATCCATCTTCGTGGAGCTTCACAACAGAGCCTCGATTCCAAAGGCGAGCTCAGGGTTGTCCAAGAACGCTACATCAGACTCGAAGAAATCCAGAAGGACAACCCCAGGACACAAGCAAAGACGACAACAGCTCCGCAGCGAACCAACTCATTGGAACCAATCCCGGAGATACCTAAGCAATAAAATGAAGCCCGTGGCAGAACTAGATTTCGAGACAAACGATCCAAATACGGAGATGGAAAAATAGGCAAAGGAAGAGAAGAATTTATGGATAAAATCTACACGAAGCTAAATACAACTTTCTCTCACATACTAACCAAGGAGGGAGCAAAGCCAGGCTTTGCTTACCCTAATACTAGGGGAAAGCAACCAGAAAAAACGAAGGAGACCAAGGAGTATTGTGCATACCGCCAATACTATGGGCATACAACTGATACGTGCTATCACTTACGCAATGTGACCCAAAGATTCATCGACGAAGGAAAATTCATGGAGAACTGTTGATGGTGGATTTTCAACAAAGGTCAAAACCGTAAAATCATGATACTGCAGGTTTCTGACACGGCTTCAGGAATCCATATGATGGTTCGTGTTTTACAAAGTATGATGCATATGCCGCTCGAAAGGCCTCTCCGGAGCGCTCGACACCGGGCATGTCATCATAGCCTCTATGTAGAATAACTTAATTGGGCGGTTCTCCGTAAGATTGAGAGCTTAACGCCTTCAGGATGTCGGTGACACTCATTATTCCCTTACTACATAAAGGAATTCGCCTCTACATAGAAGAACGATTGGACGGTTCTCCGTAAGATTGAGAGAACTAACGCCTTCAGGAGGCCGGTGACACTCACTGTTCCCTGACTATGTAGAGTGTCCGTGTATAGACTCAGGCGGTCCTCCATACATGAAATCTTGAGAGGGAAAAAATTCTTCGGGACATTGGCAACACTCGCTGATTCACTGACTATACGCAAGAGATTAAATTCTATGTCATATTGACCACTGAATTCCTAGAAGATAATCTATCTTATCTCATTACTCATATTTCATGATCGAAATGGTAATATATAAATGTATTACTCCGATTTCATGATCAAATCCTCGGCTGATCTCATGAAATGGTAATAGATATTACTCTGATTTCATGGTGGAACCCACGGCTGGTCTCATGAAATGGTAATATCACCATTTATTTTATTACTCCGATTTCATGGTCGAATCCATGATCCCATGGAATGGTAATACCTATTTTATTATTCCGAATTCATGGTCGAATCCACGGCTGATCCAATGGATTGATAATAAAAACTACTCACTTTTATTACTCAGTTTCACGAATCATTCTCCACTGAATTTCATAAATTAGTGATAAATACTCAACAATCAGGCATCTGGACCACCACTGAGTAAGCCTCATAAAATGGTGCAAGTGTACCCGGAAATGATGCATGACTGAGCACCCGGATGCACAAACGAGTATTCAAAAATATGGAACACGAGGAATCCTACACAAAACAGGAGAGGTAAACAAATAATAATAATAAAATAATGAAGAGGCGCCGCCTCTCCCATTATTTTTCTTATTTTATCATTTTCATGAACTCATGAAAACTTCCTCATCCCAGCAACTTTCCTTGTTTGAGCAAAACTCACGGTTTCTCCATATTTTGATGAACTCATGGAAAATAATATAAAATTAGGGAAAGGTGTGCGGGACCAGGCAACATAGCCGCACGGCCATGCCCAAGCCGTCGCCGGTCCCACACCTTGCAAACCCTAACTTTTCATAATTATTATTTCCTTAAACTCATGAAACTCCCTTGTTTCAACAAAAACTCATGGATTCTCCATAACTTCAAGGATTCATGAAGAATAATATTATAAAATAAGGAAAGGTGTGCGGGACCGGGCAACCTAGCCGGCCGGCCATGCCCAAGCCGTGGACGGTCCCACACCTTGCAAACCCTAACTTTTCATAATTATTATTTTCCTCAATTCATGAAACTCCTGGGTTTGAGCTAAATTCATGATTTCTTCATATTTTCTCATATATTGCTCAAATAACGAAAACCAAAAGCCAACATGGTCACACGACTGGCTAGCCTCTCACAACAATTTTTAATATTAAAACACTTTTATTTTCATACTTTCAAAATTTTGACTAATTGATCATACATTCTCATTCCAACAAAAATCAATAATTTCAGTCAAGATGAAACTCTTCTGAAAATTCACAATGTTGCTAGAACGCACATCAGAAAATACTGAATCTCTCAGTACGGAGACATGGACACCACGACAACACGTGCATGCCTTCATGACCGACCAGAGTCATCCCTAGGGCTTGCACAAAGACGGTCCCACACGTTTTCATAATTCTGACCTAATTTGCTCAATTGCTCATATTAGGCCCAAATTCTCTCCAACTAACCTGGGGATTGCTCAAACGGCCAACAACTGGTCATGTGCCCGCCAAAAGCCGGTCCCATGCTCTCTTAGTCATTCCCCATATTTCATACCTAGGTTTAATCACCTAATGCTGAACCCAGCAATATTTCAGTAAATGATGAAACCGACATTTAAACATCATTCTTTCACCAACTCTCGAACTGAGAACCCTGATGCATGCTCATTAGAGCACTGGGAACCACATGGACTCCCATCATCCCATGTGGTCGGTCCCGATATCACTCATGACCTATTTTCAACGACCCATCAATTATGATCTGAAATTAGGGTTTCGAATAAAATGTTCTACGAATCATCATTCTGAGCAAAATTCAAGAATTAATGAATTTATATTGATTCATCAACCAACGTTTGAATTAATCATATAATATTTGGTAATCTACCAATAATTTAATATTTTATTGGGTCACGTCACCAATAAATATTTCTTCGAATTGAGCATACTTGCTTAATTGCTCAAATATTGATCCAGCTATCAATATTTAGTGAATTATCAGTAATTTGTCGAATTGAGCATACTTGCTCGATTGCACGATAAACTATCAACATTTAGTATTTTGTCGAATTGAGCAATACTTGCTCAGTTGCTCGTCAAATTCTCAATATTCAGTAATTCGTCGAATCGAGCGATACTTGCTCTCGCTGGTCAGTAATTCATCACTGAATCTATAGTACTGACACAATTTCAGAGAATTACATGTTCTATCCATGAATCTCTGAGCATTCACCACTTATGCTCGATTCAAAAAAACCTAGACTCACTGTCTAATCAGTCAAAAACTGACTAATCAATACACGTCTGTCACTCAGACTCCACGATTTTTGAAACATCAATCACGTCAATTGGGGGATAACAACTAGGGTTTTGGTCTGGCGGCCTATAGCACGTGGATTCATCCACAATGAGAAATGTGAGTAAGTCGTGTCAACGGTTGGAGGGGTTAACAAAGTAGTGGGTAAACGATCAACCCAGTCTCCGCACGACCTAGAACTGGTTGTACCACGATCTCCCACTTTCCCACTCTTTCACTCAAGAAACCGTCACACTTACAGGGATCAAGGTGTTCACAACTCTGACAATATAAATAAGTCTCTGAATTCATGATTTAAGAAGAACAGACGACGATTGATCACTAGCTATCAACTGTCTACGAAGAATTCCTCGAGAAAACTACTCTCAAGAATTCATCAATCCATCAGAACTTATTCGAACTCATCAGTTCACCACAAATTGCAGAAACCTTCAACACACCCACAATCCTTGATCATCACTGATCCCACACAATTCTCAGCTTCTCTCCTACATATCAACCCATCTCCCTCTTTGCGACCGAATTGACTCTGGAACGGCCATTGACTTGGATTAGGACGGAGTCATACAGATTGATCTCTCGAATCTAAGAACTCCCTTTGCAGTGCATCTATGTGAGGATTAACATTTCGCCCGGCTGAGGAGTCTCGACAGCACGCTCGTCTCTTCACTTACCAAAAAAACGGCGACTCTTTTTTCCCCATCTACAGATTGGTGACCACAGTGGGAGATTAATCTCTCGGTTGCAATCTCAAACTTTCACAAAATGGTTGATCTTAGGTCAGGTTCAGTTACAAATCCTAACACAAACAACGCCATCATTGGTAACAATGGTGGTACTCCAGAAACTACTCTTGCTTACAACACCGGTGCTGGTGATACCACTCCTTCTCAAACCAACAAAGGAACCTTCAGGATTCATCACTCGCGAGAACCTGGAACGCTTCATGGAGGATCGAGGAAAAGACAAGACACCATCTGTCAACCGTCATCTACCTCCATATCATGCTTCTACGCAAAGAATTCCTCTCTCGAAGGGCTACACTTCCCCAACGTCCACATTGTACAACGAAAAAGGGAACTCTCGATAACACGTCTCTCGATTCCTGGAGGCATTAGGAGAGGATGAACATGACGAAATGATCCTAGTCTACAGATCCTTGCTGGAAAATCTCTGGTTCCATACTTTCTCAGAACTCCATGAAGCATCCAAGCGATCAACAATGCTTTACTAGAAAGAGCAAAGTCTACAAGGTCGAGGAATCTCGAAGCATCCGAAGCCTAGTCAACAATCAGTAACATCTCCAACCTTCCATGAACATTGTTGCTGAAGGAAGCAGAAGGAAAGCCGAAGCACCATAGCAAAAGCATACTTCTCCAATCTCTCGGGATCCTTCGGAAGCGCAAAGAAAGGATAACCAATCCTGAAATGCACAAACCTCAACCCTGCATCAACAAACAAGGAGATGCACGACTGGGGACTGCTACCGGTCCATCTCATAGGAAACGAATTCGAAAGAATGTTGATCGATGCTGACACCGTCATCAACATCGTTCCACTGAAAACCCTCAGAGCCGCTGGCATCACTCGAAAAGAAGCTACTTGTCATCCCATCATTAGAGCACTTGGATAAATTTCGAACTTTGACGAGGTTGAAGCAAGGACCTGCATAAGATGCATATACATTCATCAAGAGGTTCCGCACTCAGGCAAGTCTCATTCCTTCCATGTCTATATCATTTATTTCCTCACATGTTATCCTGGTATGGGGACTCAATTCTTTCAGCAACTCTACAATACGTCATGAATGGTAGCTTCACCGCATTAGTATTTCACCAAGTGGTTGAATCTGACACCGATTCGAATCGAGCATCTCACCGAGAGATTCACTACTGAGAGATATGACGGAAGCATGGAAAAGAACGCTTTGGGCATTTCTCCATAGACTTGTAGGAATGTCCACGAGTATCAGAAATCTCTGATGTCTGCACAAGTGTTGAATCCCACGCAGCAGAATTCCGAATCAATAGAAGATACATGGGACGAGACGATCAAGACTAAGACATTCGACACTTCAGCGCTCAAGCATATAAGAAGACTTCACTATCCCATGATAAGACTTCTGAAGTAGATGCAACATCGTTCATTAATGGATGCTACAAACTCTTTCAACTCTGCTAAGTGAATGACGGATGCACTGGGGACTTGATTTTATTGGAAATATCAATTAAATATATTTCAATAAATGTTATCCACATAACAAGTCATTTCAACCTGATGTGATTCCATGAAACGTCATCAAACGAAACCTCTCTATATCATAAGCCCCTACACGACTGAGGAACTTCATCTCTTCACCAATCATATCCAGAATGAAGACTGCCGCTGTTATCTTACGCGACAACATCGATTCCCTGACGAAGCCACTTCACAGCTCAATGGATGGAGGAGCAAAGACTATCCTTTTCGGTCTCTGAAGCAACTCCAAACCATAGTATGGCATCGACAAGGATATGTGGAGGAACCCCATTCATGGTCTCAGCATCAACAAGAATTTCTGGAGAAAATTCAGTTGTGATCTCAAGCATCAGTCTCAGACGCAACATCCGACTTCATCAACTATCCATTCTCTGAAGCGTTACTCTATGGATCGTACTTCTTCAAGCCCTAATGATTCATATCCAGATGTGTACACATGAAAACATTCTAACATGAACGTCTTCCCAAAGCTTGCCCGAAAGACGGGCACAAACCAAAATCTTCTACAAGATGTTCTCATCACCTCTACAAGTGAGATACGACATGCTCTAGGACATGGTTTTACAAAAACATACCAATGGGTGAGGAATGGGACAATACTTCCTGAACAAAAGATGTTCGTCTGTGTCTCTTCAACAACATACCAAAGGGGTCCATAAATCGGGCATACGAGCTGAAAGATATGGACTTTACCGTCAGGTCTACGACATCTGAAAAATTTGTACGGGATTACAAATTACAAATGTGCACGCTTCGTTGGCTGACCTATGCAACTCCAAATTGAATGATTCTTTGATCATGTGATAACTCAGTCTCTTAGCTTCAAAAGTTGGGGTCAAGCATCGAATTCCGACGTCGTATGAGGTTCCTACAACTTCCAGTGCATACAACATGCAAGCAGCAATTCTTAGACGAGATTCATAACCTCCACAGTCGGTCGATGTTCACCAGGTCCTTCCGCTAAATCATTCATCAAGGTACCTCCAACTTCAACCACCTAGGTCTTTACATCAATTTTGCTACCTGGGTCCTCTATCTAGGTCTCACCAGAAGAAGAGAAAACGAAAGGGAAAGACTTAACAAAATATTGGGGACTGACGATCCACTGGTCAAGATGATCGATTTCACAATCCAAAACCAATCAAGAAATCAAAACCAAAATAAAACCTCGCATCGCTCAGAAGTCCAAGGTTCATGATATCATGGAAAGAAAACTAAAGAAAGTCAGCAAAATAAGATTTCTGCTTTTATGCATCCTCCAAGACTTGCAAAGCAGCTTTCTCCGCCCCCAGCTTCTTGGTCAGCTCAGCAACTTCATCCATCTTCTTCAACACGGCATCACTGGTGGTGAAAGGAGTGTCACCTTCCACTGCTTTCCTGATAGCATCAATCTTTTGACGAAGCCACTTCAGATTGAAGCCAAGTTTTTCAGCTTTCTTCAAGTTGTACTCCCAATCAAAGAGTACATCCCGGGTGACAATATTTCTAGCTGTGATGCGGATATCATTTATAACACGCAAGATGGCTTCTACTTTCCTCGTCAAGAAATAGCTATGCTCCGGATCCTTGGTAACGACGATGTGCCCATACATCTTCCACGGTTTCTTGTACATAGTAGCATATCCAATGGGAACGCTAAATCCACCAACAAACCTGTGATATGGGAGTATCTCACCAAATGGAGGAGTAAAAGCAGTCCCTGCGTAGGATACTCATGCACTATTATCCGGTTCTCGATTCGGGTTCCACCATCTCACGCACAATTGGAGTTTCAGCCACCTCTACCGCATCAACAACAAGCGTTACATGACCTTGAGGTACAGGTAAGGAGGTATTATTATCAACGTCTCCATGGTTGCTCAAGTCAACATTGTTGGATCCATTATTCCGAACTTCAGCATTTGACACCTAATGTGAAGATTACATGGGATTAGAATGATTCAAGCGTGGAAACCCAACACAACCATAAAATCCAGCATGTAAGTGAACTAACATCATCTAAGTTCTTTACTATGCATCTAAAACATGAGAAAATAGTGTAGAAGCCATGAAACACGTTTTTCAAACAAGCTCATATGAAGAGATTCTACACTGCCCTATATTAAACTCCGAACTGGGAGCAATTGGTAAGGAACTTAAGGTTGGGTCGTATACCATTCTCTTCATATGGATGTTGTCTACAACATATCAAAATTCATAGTAATCAGATGAACGAGCTAACAGATGTGGCCAAAACATCGGACAACATGCAATCTGGAAAAGTTTTGAAGGTCTCCTGGTAGTTCACTATTTCGCCTTTATCAGGCCCTAAAAATGCTCAAAATTCAAAAATCTTCTTTGGAAAAGCTTGGAAATTTTATGGACTTGAATATACATATGCAGATCGCGAAAATCCGACTTCGGACGAGGATTCTACAGCGTTTCTAGTAAATCTGAAGTCTGAAATTTTTTGGTGACGTATTTCAGCAAAGTTATCCATAAATTTATATGGATGCTCATTCATTCATTCACAAATCAACAATTTCATACTTCTATGAAGAAATTACAGGAGATATACTTACTAAGGGAGTCTCTAAATCATATGAAGGCTCGACAATGCCGGAATCTCCGTTGACAACGCCGCTATCTTCATTCGGTTCGGGATTTCGGGAATTCTCCATATTCTCATGTCCCAAAGAAGAGTGAGCTTCATCAATATGTTGCTTATCTACAATGGTTTCTTCCTGGATTCATCAACAACAATTATTATTATTTCATGCAAGAAGATGCCACGATCACCTGCACGAAAGAGATACTTACATCGACTTCTTCATCAGTGCTGGATTCCTGAATTGTTTGCCCGGGAACAAGTTGAAGACCGTCAATCGATGGAGCAAAATTTTGGAAAGAAATAACAAACCTTGGTATCGTGATCCTAATTGCACGGGGAGGGAAAATTCATGACACAAGGAGCGCTAACAACTCACCAAAGAAACGGCTGGGGATTGCACGTCATTTGCTAACATCATGTAGTCCTTACTTCTGGGTTCTCCGCTCCCGTAGACTTTCTTCCATTTCCGAGGAGTCCACGTTGATCCGGGATCTCACTATACGATCATCTTGTAGTAAAGCTAATAGAATAATCAGGAGTACAACTTAGTATGAAGGATCTCTCACCATCACTCAGAGTTCCCAGAAATACCATTTCTTGAAGTTCCATCCGTAGAGATGTCATCTCTGGAAACACCATCTTTGGAAGTATCATCATGGGAGTCAGTCATTCTTGCAAAGTGGTTATTTCAGCAGATCGTTCATACAAAGCGCAAGATTCGACAAAACAATGAATCATTGAATAAAAGTGCTCACAACAGCGTCTACAAAAATGGTAACCATCCAACTCTTACCTATTTACAATTTCACTAGCTGTAGTAATTACAATATCGAGAATTTGTTCGCTCCTTCAAACCTGCAAATACGAACAAAATTCGTTATTCAAAACCATAACGTGATTTTCATAAAACTGTGAACAATTCACGAAAATTTCATATTATTTTCACCGTGTGAGCGACTCCCACCGAGTGAACACCCATTGGTTTTATGCATACACTATCAAATCACAAAATCCATACAAATAGTATTTTATCAAAAAAAATTTACTTCTAGCAATTGTTGAAAATCAAAAACTTAATTTCACATAAATTTTTCACTGTGTGAACGTTCACTGTTTTTTCAAAAATTGGACAAATGTCCATTCTACAATTGTGAAAACTCACATATAGATATTACTTCACCGTGAATAATTGTCTACTTTCAACAGTTGTTCAAAATCAAAGCATTGATTTTACAAAATATACATTTTAACGTGAAACTCACGTATCATTGAAAATATATGTATATATTCTTGCTCTCTCTTTGAAACGAGAGTTTATTCCTTTTTGTGAAATCTCACATATTTAAAAAATAAAATTTTGGCTTTCGTGAAAACGCATAGAAAATTTTTTTTATCACTATAATTTGTTTATTTCTTAATTAACAAACGAACGAACGTCTGTTCCTAAAATAAGGATTTCCTTTTTTGGGCCCGGACCCGTAAATCCTAAACCGACCAAAACTAAACCTTCGGTCGCTCAAATCAGCAGTGCCTCATCTCTCTGCGCTCACATAATGACGCTCTATCACATTACCAGGGTCTCCACCCGAACATTTGCTCACATATGGCGTCATTGGAGTAAATTGGAGATTCTGAGAATGCCTTGTAGACTAAGTTCAACCACTGATCTCTTGTCGACTGAAAATCACCATCTAGTGCTTACTGCGGAACATGATTGTCCCTCACTAAGCAGGGGACTTAATGTTGATGGTGGATTTTCAACAAAGGTCAAAACCGTAAAATCATGATACTGCATGTTTCTGACACGGCTTCAGGAATCCATGTGACGATTCGTGTTTTACGAAGTATGATGCATATGTCGCTCGAAAGGCCTCTCTGGAGCGTTCGACACCGGTCATGTCATCATAGCCTCTATGTAGAATAACGTAATTTGGCGGTTCTCCGTAATATTGGGAGCTTAACGCCTTCAGGATGTCGGTGACACTCACTGTTCCCTGACTACATAGAGGAATTCGCCTCTACATAGAAGAATGATTGGGCGGTTCTCCGTATGATTGAGAGCAATAACGCCTTCAGGAGGCCAGTGACACTCACTGTTCCCTGACTATGTAGAGTTTCCGTGTATAGACTCAGGCGGTCCTCCATATATGAAATGTTGAGAGGGAAAAACGTCTTCGAGACATTGGCAACACTCGCTGATTCACTGACTATACGCAAGAGATTAAATTCTATGTCATATTCACAACGGAATTCCTAGAAGTTAATATATCTTATCTCATTACTCCTATTTCATGATCGAAATGGTAATAGATAAATGTATTACTCCAATTTCATGATCGAATCCGCCGATGATCTCATGAAATGGTAATAGATATTACTCCAATTTCATGGTCGAACCCACGGTTGGTCTCATGAAATGGTAATATCACCACTTATTTTATTACTCCGATTTCATGGTCGAATCCACGATCCCATGGAATGGTAATACCTATTTTATTATTCCGAATTCATGGTCGAATCCACGGCTGATCCTATGGATTGATAATAAAAAACTACTCACTTTTATTACTTAGTTTCACGAATCATTCTCCACTGAATTTCATAAATTAGTGATAAATACTCAACAATCGGGCATCTGGACCACCACTGAGTAAGCCCCATAAAATGGTGCAAGTGTACTCGACAATAATGCATGATTGAGCACCCGGATGCACAAACGAGTATTCAAAAATATGGAAAACAAGGAATCCTACACAAAATAGGAGAGATAAACAAATAATAATAATAAAATAATGGAGAGGCGCCCATGGGCCGGGCCCACCGGCCGGACGGCCGTGGCCGGTCCCTTGCCTTTCCAATTATTTTTCTTATTTTATCATTTTCATGAACTCATGAAAACTCCCTCATCCCAGCAACTTTCCTTGTTTGAGCAAAATTCACGGTTTCTCCATATTTTGATGAACTCATGGAAAAAAATATAAAATTAGGGAAAGGTGTGCGGGACCGGAAAAGATAGCCGGCCGGCCATTCCCAAGCCATTGCCGGTCCCATACCTTGCAAACCCTAACTTTTCATAATTATTATTTCCCTCAACTCATGAAACTCCCTTGTTTCAACAAAATCTCATGGATTCTCCATAACTTCAAGGATTCTCCATAACTTGAAGGATTATGAAGAATAATATTATAAAATAGGGAAAGGTGTGCGGGACCGGGCAACCTAGCCGGTCGGCCATGCCCAAGCCGTGGCCGGTCCCACACCTTGCAAACCCTAACTTTTCATAATTATTATTTTCCTCAATTCGTAAACTCTTGAGTTTAAGAAAAATTCATGATTTCTTCATATTTACTCATATATTACTCAAATCACGTAAACCAAAAGCCAACACGGTCACACGACTGGCTAGCCTCTCACGACAATTTTTAATATTTAAGCACTTTTATTTTAATATTTTCAAAATATTGATGAATTGAGCATACATGCTCATTCCAACAAAAATCAAGAATTTCAGTCAAGATAGAACTCTTCTGAAAATTCACAATGTTGCTCGAATGCACATCAGAAAATACTGAAACTCTTAGTACGGAGACACGTGCATGCCTTCATGACCGACCAGATTCATCCCTAGGGCTTGCACAAAGCCGGTCCCACACGTTTTCATAATTCTGACCTAATTTGCTCAATTGCTCATATTAGGCCCAAACTATCTCCAACCAACCTGGGGATTGCTCAATGGACCAAAAACTGGTCCCGTGCCCACCAAGAGACGGTCACATGCTCTCTTGGTCGGTCCCCATCTTTTATAACTAGGTTTTATCACCTAATGCTGAACCCAGCAATATTTCAGTAAATGATGAAACCGACATTTAATCATCACTGATCCCACACAATTCTCAGCTTCCCTCCTACAGATCAACCCATCTCCCTCTTTGCGACCGGATTGACTCTGGAATGGCCATTGACTTGGTTTAGGACGGAGTTATACAGATTGATCTCTCGAATCTAAGCACTCCCTTTGCAGTGCATCTGTGTGAGGATTAACATTTTTCCCGGCTGATGAGTCTCGACAGCACGCTCGTCTCTTCACTTCCCAAAAAACCGGAAACTCGTTTTTCCCCATCTACAAGTACGTACAGCTACAACTAGCGGAAACTGAGGAGACCCCAAAGAAAAGGGTAGAACTACCTCAGGACGGAAAATACATAAACATGATCACCTTCTCCAACGGAGGCCAAGAATAAATGCTCGAAGATATCCTCGAGTTAGCTCGAAATAGAAAGAAGATAGAATCCCATGAGGTGTTCAAGCTAAGTGGACCACCTACTGGCACTTGGGAGGAATGGATGGACACGCCATTAACTTTTTTAACAAAGGACGTCAACCAGGAGGTTGAAATGCACAATGATCCATTAGTAATAACTCTTCCAATACACGGATGGAATGTTACGAAGGTCCTCGTTGATGGGAACAGTTCGTTAAATGTGCTATTTTATGAATCCCACCTACGCATGGGTTTGACAGCGGAGCAAATGGACTCTTCCACTTGCACAATATACGGTTTCAATGGAGCTGTCTCTAGACCAACAGGAGAAATTTTCTTGCAGGTACATGCAGGACCTTTAGTAACCAATACACAGTTCTGCATAGTGGAAGCACCTTCGCCCTACAATTTCATCATGGGCAGGCTATGGGTCCATAGATTGCGAGGAACAACTTCAACATATCACCAATACCTACGCTTTCCCTCCCCTATGGGTGAAATGGAAATCAAAGGTGACCACCAAGACGCAAGGCTATGCAATCTAGCGAAAATCAGACTCAAGGAAGAAAGAACTGCTGCTCAACAACACGAAATAAAAAGACGCAAGGCAAACACCAAGGAAGCACAGGACGGAGCCTCCTTAGTACCCAAAGCCGTCTCAGCACCGGAGACAAGTACCTCCGCCACTCCAGGCGCAGATGTATCCACCAAATGACAATTACATAAAAGCACTCCTCAACGACCTCAACCACAAATCTGCTCACCGGTGGAACCAACAAAGAAAATCAACATCGGGACGGAGGCAGAACCAAAGATGCTCAACATCGGAACTTTACTTGAAGAGGAAGAGGAGGTGCAACTTCAAAGGTTACTAAAAGAGTACATGGACATCTTTTCATGGTCAATGAAGGACATTCCAGGAATTGATCCAAATTTGGTCTCACACCACCTTCGGCTCAGACCGGAAATACCACCGTTCAAGCAACGCATACGTAAAGTGGCGTACATCTACCACGAAGGGGTAGAAAAAGACTTACAAAAGCTATTTACAGCTGGATTCATACGAGAAGTCAAATACCCCACGTGGATATCCAACATGATCATTGTTCCTAAGAAGAACGGAGGCGTACGCATTTGCACTGACTTTAGCAATCTCAACAAAGCGTGCCCCAAAGAGAGCTGTCCACTGCCAAACATTGTCGCACGCCTTCGTTTTGGCAGCCGTAAAGGGAAGCCAGGCATGGTATGGTTTAGGCGCGACAAGGTGGCTGGCACGGCATGCCATTGGCACATGTGGCATGGTCGGCATGCCTTGGCACGATTTTTGCGTTTGGCCAAAGGTTACCATGCGTTCGCTGACGACCTTAGATGGCTAAGATTTTCCTCTAAGATGGAAGGGGGGCCATGGATTGTCGCACGCCTTCGTTTTGGCAGCCGTAAAGGGAAGGCCGGCATGGTATGGTTTAAGCGCAGCAAGGTGGCTGGCACGGCATGCCATTGGCACATGTGGCATGGTCGGGATGCCTTGGCGCGGTTTAGTACTGGCCAAAACTAGGGGTTTGGCGTTGGGCCAAAGGTTACCATGCGTTGGCTGGCGACCTTGGACGACTAAGATCTGCATCTCAGATGGAACAGTGGCCGTGGATTGTTGCAACCCTTCGTTTTGGCAGCCAATGGCATGTAACGGGGCCGGAATGGCTTTGGCATGGAATCGTTGCTAGCATGGTTGGCATGCTTTGGCGCAGAGACGTGGCTGGCATGGCTGTGCGGCTGGCATGGTTGGCATGACTTGGAGAGGAGACGTGACTAGCATGGTTTTCCATTGGCACGGTGGTGCGGCTGGCATGGTTGACATGCCTTGGCACGGAGATGTGGATGGCACGGCTTGTCATTGGCACGGTGGAGCGGCTGGCATGCTTTGGAGCAGAGACGTGGCTAGCATGTTTTTCCATTGGCACGGTGGTGCGGCTGGCATAGTTGGCATGACTTGGAGCAGAGACGTGGCTAGCATGGTTTGCCATTGGCACGGTGGTGCGGCTGGCATAGTTGGCATGAATTGGCGCGGAGATATGGCTGGCACGGCGGCGCGGCTGGCATGGTTGGCATGCTTTGGCGCGGAGACGTGGCTGGCATGGTTTTCCATTGGCACGGTGGTGCGGCTGGCATGGTTGGCATGCCTTGGCTCGGAGATGTCGCTGGCATGGCATGCCATTGGCACATGCGGCTGGCATGGTTGTCATGCCTTGGCGCGGAGACGTGGCTGACATGGTTTTCCATTGGCACGGTGGTGCGGCTGGCATGGTTTGCATGTCTTGGCGTGGCAAGGTGGCTGGCACGGCATGCCATTGGCACACGTGGCATGGTTGGCATGCCTTGGCGCGGTTTAGGCGTGGCCAAAATAAGGTTTTAGCGTTGGGCCAAAGGTTACCATGCATTGGTTGGTAACCTTGGACGGCTTAGATTTGCATCTAAGATGGAAGGGTGGTCGTTGATTGTCGCACGCCTTCGTTTTGGCAGCCGTAAAGGGAAGGTCGGCATGGTATGGTTTAGGTGCGGCAAGGTGGCTGGCACGGCATGCCATTGGCACATGTGGCATGGTCGGCATGCCTTGGCGCGGTTTTGGCGTTGGGCCAAAGGTTACCATGCGTTGGATGGTGACCTTGGACCGCTAAGATCTGCATCTCAGATAGAAGGGTGGACGTTGATTGTTGCAACCCTTCGTTTTGGCAGCCAGCGGCATGTAGCGGGGCCGGCATGGCTTTGGCATGGATTCTCTGCTGGCATGGTTTGCCATTGGCACGGTGGCGTTGCTGGCATGATTGACCTGCCTTAGCGCGGAGGTGTGGCTGGCACGGCATGGTTGGAATTCCTTGGCGCGGAGACGTGGATGACATGGTTTGCCATTTGCACGGTGGCGCGGCTGGCATGGTTGGCATGCTTTGGGTAGAGACGTGGCTGGAATGGTTTGCCATTGGCACGGTGGTGCGGCTGGCATGGTTGGCATGCCTTGGAGCGGAGACGTGGCTGGCATGGTTTGCCATTGGCACGGTGGTGTGGCTGGCATGGTTGACATGCCTTGGCGCGGAGATGTGACTGGCACGGCTTGCCATTGGCACGGTGGCGCGGCTGGCATGGTTGGCATGGTTGGCATGCTTTGGCGCGGAGACGTGGCTGACATGGTTTGCCATTGGCACGGTTGGTGCGGAGATGTGGCTGGCACGGCGGCGTGGATGGCATGGTTGGCATTCTTTGGCGCGGAGACGTGGCTGGCATGGTTTGCCATTGGCACGGTGGTTCATCTGGTATGGCATGCCTTGGCGCGGAGATGTGGCTGGCACGGCATGCCATTGGCACATGCGGCTGGCATGGTTGGCATGCCTTGGCGAGGAGACGTGGCTGGCATGGTTTGCCATTGGCACGATGGTGCGGCTGGCATGCCTTGGCGCGGAGACGTGGCTGGCATGGTTTTCCATTGGCACGGTGGTGTAAGAATTTAGGGTTTGGTGTACGAAGGTGATGTCGGTCAATACTAAGGGTTCTACCGTGGAACATGACACATATATATGTAAAAAAAAGGTACCCTGGTAATTCTTACGTAGACGTGTTTAATGATTCAATAAATGCGCTAGTGGTCCTAGTGACGTCATGTCAGGTAAGGTTTTACGATTTTAACCCTAAGCTAAAAACCACCATCAACAATAGCATAGAATAAATACTCGACAAACCATGCATTAGTGAGTAATGCATGAGGAAGATAAAATTTGCAGAATATTTTGGATTGTTGTTACATGCGCCATTCTGGATTATTTTTATACATAAATATACTGAATTGCTCAATACATATGTAAGTAAAGAGGCCTGGACACTCATCACTTTTAAATGGCTCAGTTTCTTTGCAGAATGACGACACATTAAATACAAGTTTTTACAATTTTAGCCATGAACTAAAAACCACCATCAACAACTATATAGGTGAGAACTCTAGCAACTGGTAAACCTAATCCCCACACCTCCTGTGTGATACTAGTTGCGACTAGAGTCGATTCTCCTTTAAACTAGTATTTTCCTAAAACCATTATAGGTTAACGACTTAAAGACTTCATTGGGATTCTGAAGCCAGAAATGCTACCTCTAAAAACATAAAAATAAGGATTCGTTGCTCGGACTTGTAAATATTTAAAAACATAAAAATATATACAAAAATTTGTCACAGGATCAAGAGATACTGGGACTTAGGATTTCACCAATTCTTATACTCATGCGATTCAATTATTAATTCTAGACAATTAAAGCTTATATTGATAACAAATATCGACTCTTACTTTGCCAAAAATAGATTTTGTACAGTATTATATGTAAATCATAAGCATGATGCATCAAGAATCTCATGGATTAAGCATACATCATCAGACAAAATCATAAAATAATTAATAAAAATCATAATTCCATTCATAATAGTGCAAATAGTCATAAAAGAATTAAATAAAAAAATTTCATGCATAAAGAATGGTTTCTTCCATCATCCCAGTATTGGGGTTTAGCTATTCATATTAACCATACACTCAAAATATTAATTCAAAGATCAAAGTGTGATCAAAATAGTCAAAAGTTATAAAACAGTGGTTCTGTGACCCACAAAATACGTCCAGAAAGAAACGATATCAGGGAACTGCAGTAAAACAACGACACTCCGCTGCTGCTGTTGACGATGCGGAAAATAAGACTGCTCTGTGCAGTCTGTTCTTCGTGTTCTTCAAGGTCCTCTAATGGCAGCAGCAGCAGCATGTGGGAATTGTTGTTAATCCTTCTTCTTCTCTCCTCTGCGTCCCAAACCTTCCCCAAAATCTTGATAAACCTTCTCTAACTTCTCTCCACCTCTTATATACTTCACATCTTAAAGAAATCCCGATAGAATCTCTTTTTTTCTTTCTTCCAAAGTCTTGGAAAATATTTCTCCTTTTCTGTTCTTCACGCGGCTTCTGGGTTTATCAAAACTGCTCAAAGCTATTCGTACGCGTCTGTTAGCTATAACTTTGTACTTTCCACCAAACTCTTATTAAGACTTGAACAGGACCTAGTACGTAACTATCCAGCGTAAAACTCTCACAAAATATTTCATAAAAATCCTTGAAACTGGACAGAACAATACGTATCCTGTTTGGACTTTGACCGCTTCTCCCAGCCATTCCAGCCCAATATGTTCGACCCAAACGCACACACAAACCCTGTTTTTCTCTAGTAAGTCCAACCCAATCGAATTCCACAATTGAATCTCTTTAAAACTGCCCAAAGATTCTCACACAAAAATTGATCCTCGCTGCTGCCAGTTTCCCGCCAAAATGAATGCTTGAAAACGTGAAGAAATGTGACCTTCCCCTATCCAGTCCCGGTCTCCCTTTAGAAGATGCCTGGAAATGGGTCACCCCTTAGTAATTAGGTTACCCCTTATCCAAAGTGAGAGTCCGTATAGTAATTTTCTCCCACGAGCGCAAAAACCACTTTTTTAGCCAATTTCGCCGCAAAAGCTTATTTCTCCAAAAATACCTACAGGGACATAAAAAGCCATTATAAATATAAAATCGAGCACTAATAATATATACAATTGAGATTATATAAGACTCAAAAATGTTCCTATCAAATACCCCCAAACTTATTATTTGCTAGTCCTCGAGCAAATCAAATAGAAAATAAAATCCTAACTCACTGTCGCAGGCATCGTCGATTGCATTTAGCGTATGCAATAAGCCTTTAAACCCCTAGGTGTCCCTAGTTGCCGAGTTATAGTCTCGGGAGGGCTTACTAAAGATATACCCACAAAACCTTAATACTCCAAACCCTATCTATCTACAACGAACCTTGGAAGGCACTAAAGAATCTCCTTGGTTGGCATACTTATTGACTACAAGAGGAAGTACCCTGATGCGAAATTCCAATTGATGTACACGAGTTTGCACTCAAGCATACTAAAATTCATATAAAGTGACAGAGATCTACTCAAATAGTTGCACTATGGACATCAATATCCGGAGTCAAAACTAATCACATGGATAGATCAAGAAGATGGATATAGAAAAACATAGATGGTTTTGATGTTTACTAAGTGAACGGCGTTTCCCATATTGTCTGAAGGCCTCCGCCAAAATGAACCTATCCTAATGGATTGAGGTACTAGTCTGACTAATATCAACACACTGGCATATACAAGGGAATCAGTGGTCGATAACCTAACTCTAGGTCAACACAACTGGCATATACAAGGGTACCAGTGGTCGACTTTATTGAATTTGTTCCTTTTGGTCAAATGGTCTGGTTTTTTTTTTTTTTTTTCAACTTTTTTTTTTCAACTTTTTTTTTTTTTTGTAACTCAATCACTCTAATTCATCCTAGCATTGGTAACAACTTGAATCGTGGGCCCCACCTATCACTTAGAGTTTTTTTTTTTTTGCTAAATCCAAGTTGTATTAATGAATAACCAATATGTACAAAGTGTTCATAAGAAAAGAGATCATAAGACCCCAAAAACTTACAAACTACTTGAATCTGAAATAAACAACATTAGGAAATTCTAAAGACAAAAGGAAATCAGGCCTTTCATCATAATTTAAACCTTCACCATTACGAAGATAACATCCCCTTTTAGCCATCTTGTCTGCTGCAAAATTAGCCTCACGATAAGTATGAACAAAACGAATAGAGTCATAATTGTTTTGTATTCTTCTCCATCTGTGCTTGACAAACCAAGGAAGATTTGTACCCGTCAATGTCTTAATTGTGCCCATTGAATCAGAACGTACAACCACTTTTTTAACATTCCACTTCATAGCCCACTCCAAACCAACAATAATACCATAAAGTTCAGCTAAGAAATTAGTAGTAGAACCCAAACCAATACTCATAGCACCCAAAAAATTACAATCAGCATCACGAACAACAACACCAGCTCCAGCTATACCCGGATTTCCTTTGGCTGCTCCATCACAACATAATAAAATTTCATCCCTATTTGGCGGACTCCAAAAGCACTCAATTGGCTGAACCTGCTTAACCTTCCTATGCATCACACGGAAAAAGTTCAAAAGATCCAAGTCCGTTGTAGTATTATGCATGAAACCCTTCAAACGACCAGCGTATTCACTAATCAAATAGAACACTCTCTTCTTAAAAAAATGAATGCTAACAGAAGAATTCTGAAAACATGCCATATTTCTTGTTTGCCATAATTCCGAGCGAATCACCAAAATAGCTAAAAGCCATAAATCTTTGACAATTCTACTTCTACCCTTTGCTGATTTATATGAATTCACAATATCATAATAAGGTGTTAGATTAAACAAACCTGAACACCACTGCCAAATTTGAGTTGCAAACGTACAACTCCAAATAATATGCTCCAAAGATTCTTCCTCCATGTTGCACAAGTAACATTTGTTGGCCATTTCAACTTTGAATCTACTCCTGATCTTGTCTTGAGTTGCACAAACCTCACGACATATCTTCCAATTCTGAGCAGCCAATTTGGGATGAACTTCTTTCCTCCACAAAAGACCATAAATTGCTGATTTTGGATACGCCTTTCTAATGATATTCTTTGCTGAAGAGACTGAAAACTATCACTTAGAGAAACATGGTTTAAAAACAAAATAAAATAAAATAAAAATAGAAAAGGACTCAACGAGATATGGTGAAACTATCATGTTATTTCTAACACCTGAGTTATGTGCTTTTATGAATAGACTCTTTAGATGTTTCCATCTATTCAGATTGGTTCCTCAACTCCTACAACCAAAATGCTTCCATCCACTTAGATTGATTAGTGCCATCCTAAATACACATAAATTTCTAGGCTCTGGAGTTTATTTATTCATACTGCAACTAAGAGGTTTCTCCCATACCCCCAAACTTAAATCTAACATTTTCCTCAATGTTCTAAAGATGAAATTAAAAGCATGAACAAGGAGAAACTGTTACCATTTGAAGCAAAAGAGATAAGGAAAGATATTACCGTGTTGCATGAGATTGGATTACCTCCCAAGAAGTGCTAAGTTTATGTCTTCATCCAGACTTAGGAAAGATTAGTCACCTCGAATCATATAGTAACAGTCGAAATAACTGTGGGTCTTCAAAACCAAATAGAGATGACCAAAGGAAACTGCAATAAACCAAGAAAATGAACAAGACTAGCAACCCCTTACCTAGTTTCCTGATTAAGATATCTATATCTAATTGTGGTTCAGGTTCTATAAAAGGGTCTAAATAAATTTCTTTAGGCTGCAACTCCTCAAAATTGAGATCCGAATTATTAGGTCCTAGAGTCTGTAAATACTCAAACAAGAACTTAGAAGCACATAATAATAACCTAAATAATTGAGGATCCTCTAAGTCAATCAGGTTTGACTTACATAATTGACCACAGTGAGAGTAGTGGTCATTCTTAAGAAAATGTGTCGATTCTAATATCCTAAAGCATTTAGGTTTAGTCTCACAACTTAATATTCGACACATTTGGAATATAAACGTTCCCACAGTTGGAAGAAAACTATTTGGTGGGAAAACAAAGTCAATCTGGGGATCATAGCCTGGGAAAACCACATCAACCAGAAGATGGGTTTCTAACGACTGAACTTCTTCCTGGACATCATTAGGTTCGGGAAAACGAGTATGAAGGTAATCTTGTAAAATTGTCGAGGCAGAGATATCAAGTCATAAGTGAAGGGACTTTCTGAGATTTAAAGGTAAGGCACTAGGAAGGTGATAATCACCCCCAAACTTAGAGTTTTCAGTGTCTCTAGATAGACTAGTTACAATCTCCCTAATTTCTGGATCATTAGATTCTTGAAAATGTTCAATTGATTATTCTAATTTATTATCAGGTAGTGCATCTGTACTCATCTCTACGGGTATATCTTCTTCATCTAATACTATTTTTTCTAAGTCGTTAGACTCTAAAACAGCATTTTCGAAATAAACCCGTTCCTCTAAACCACTATCGGCTTCGTAATCAAAAGGAAAAACTACATCGTCTAAAACGGTGGTATGCATAATCAAATCCTCGTCCTCTTTAATAGGTGAATAATCATAAAAATTATTTGGATTTGAAGTAGAAATAATATAATCACTATAAAGCTCAATTGGATTACTAGATTCCTGATCACTATGCCTACATATTTCAGATTCTTCATCACTACTATCCTCATCATCATAATAGTATGAAGATGATTGAACCTTATCTAAATAAGTAGTGTCTTTTATTCTAGCCTCGTCCTCTAAATTAGGCAAATATTCACTATTGATATCAAGGGTAGAATTAGAAACCCTATTTTGGAATTTTAGATTATTTCGAGCAGCATTAGCCAACTGTTCATTTTCTGCCTCTAGACGTGCCTGAATTTCACTGAGCATAACACTTATACGTTCACCACTCTCGTTTACCATCTCAGAATATCGTGTTGATGTATTTTCAAATGTTGTTGTAGATAGTGGTAAAAACTGGGTTCTTTTCGAACTTGTGAAGGTAACTCTTTTTATTTTTAAGATTTAAACAAATAAATGAATGAAGGAAATTAATTTTTTGATAGTAATGTCAAGATTTTAGAAGGATTAAGGCTCAGGATTCACTACCACTTCAAGTTGATTGGTTATAAATAATATTTCAGAAATTATTATTAAGCTCTTTTTCTTATTAAATCACTTTTTAATTTAAAAGGTGTCCAAATATTAAGTTGTAATCCTTAAGCATGATTTATCAAAGAATTATTCTAAGCATAAAACATCAAACTGATTCACAACTAATTAAGAAAACCATTTTATCCTTTTTTTTTATATTTATCCAAGTGAATTAAATAAAGTAAATAATTAAAGAAATTATAAATAAAAATATTACCAATCAAACATGAGTGAATAGATCCTCCATTGCCTCAATCACCAAGTATTTTAGCCGCTCATCATGTTGGAAAACCTCTCAAAATATTTCATTGATGCTCACAAGTGTTTACAATGAAGAGAAAGATAAGTAAATGATATAAAACAGGATTCGGCGACCCACAGAAGGCGTCCAGAAACAACGACACAGAAGAAATAAGACTGATGTATAGCGAAGCGCTGTAGAACAACGACAGTAGTCTGCGACTGTCGACCGTGGGTTGATGTTCTTCGTTTCAATACTTCACCAGTAAGGTCTTTTATTCTAATTGTCCCACAAATTTCCTCAAAGTCCCTAATATGGAAATAAGGGTTCTCATCATCTTTTCCTAAGAATATAGGGATCATCTGAAGAATACTAGGTTTTATCTCGAAATTAGCCGTAGTGGCTGGCAATTTAATGCACGAAGCTCGGTTGGTCCTAGTTGGGAACATGTAATCTTTCAAAGTTGCCATCGCTGGCACAACAGAAGTACTAGGGGTTATGAGATTTTCACGAAGAGACAAATTCTCAAAACTGAAGTTTCCAAAAACAGGGCTCTCAAAAGAACAATCTTCGAGCTCCCTGCTTAAATCAGAAGAACTACTAGGTTTTTCGCTAATCAATCGACCTAGAGTATCTCTTTTCCAAGCCCTATTAACAAAATCGGGCATACACTAAAAAAAATATCAAAAAGAAATAAAAATCCTAACGGGAAGGTTATAGCAATCACACATCAGGCTGACTCGACTTTACCACAGCAAACCTAGAGATTTCTAGCAAACAACAAGCATGATGGCTCACTTAGATTGTTTCTAGACCAGATTCTATCTCTCGAAGAGGAATTCGTTACAATTTAAGCAAACCCCTCTGGAATCAATCCGAGTCAAAGTAAGTTGAATCGAGGCGAGGGAAGCTTAGTGGAGCTTTGATACCCAAGGCCTCACCGCAGTACAAGGCGGCGCAGTCACGCATTCAACTCACAGAAACCGTCATGAACTTCGAAGTATGCTAAAAGAATAACCAATATCCTTCGAAAAATTTTCCTAACAAGCTCGATACCCTATAGGTCTCTTTCTAATCAGATTTTAAAGCTTGGGTTCGCGTTAGGTTTTGTTCTCCTAAAGCGGGCAAGAAGGGAGCGGTGATGAAATCCGAACCCTTATCTTGTTTACGCCAGGCCTTGCCCTTTACTAGGAAAATAAAGACAGTACAAATTCGTCCTCAATCAATGATCACCTTAAGGAATACAGTAACTCGCTTACAGGAGATTCGCGAGTGTTTCGATTGGACTTACCTCCCGTACCAGACGGGGGATGAAGCGTTGACGTCGACTCGGGCCACGACTCCTATGCCGTGTGCGAACCCGAGGGGCCGAGGTGATATTGTAATCACCGTCCTTCCCTGCACACAGTTTTTATTTAACTACCCTTCCGTAGGGTTTAAAAAAAATAATAATAAAGTCCAAGAGTCCAGTCCAAAGTCCAAATAAAGTAAAGTGCAAAAGAAAAAGAAAAATAACCTAAAAAAAATAAAAATCTCTTTTTTTTCTCTCTTTTCTATATATAAAACAAGAAAAAGAAAATTCCTCTTTCGCTCCTTTCGCTTTAAGCTTTTCCTTCCAAGGTCCTTAGTACTCCACTTCGAATCTGCAAATCAAAGACAAAAAGAAACGTAAAAAGGAAAAAAAATAATAAACCTAAAAAAAAAAAATTCTACCTAAGCACAGGTCCGCGTTGGCGGCGCCAAAAATTTGATGTATTTTCAAATGTTGTTGTAGATAGTGGTAAAAACTGGGTTCTTTTCGAACTTGTGAAGGTAACTCTTTTTTTTTTTAAAGTTTTAAACAAATAAATGAATGAAGGAAATTAATTTTTTGATAGTAATGTCAAGATTTTAGAAGGATTAAGGCTCAAGATTCACTACCACTTCAAGTTGATTGGTTATAAATAATATTTCAGAAATTATTATTAAGCTCTTTTTCTTATTAAATCACTTTTTAATTTAAAAGGTGTCCAAATATTAAGTTGTAATCCTTAAGCATGATTTATCAAAGAATTATTTTAAGCATAAAACATCAAACTGATTCACAACTAATTAAGAAAACCATTTTATCCTTTTTTATATATTTATCCAAGTGAATTAAATAAAGTAAATAATTAAAGAAATTATAAATAAAAATATTACCAATCAAACATGAGTGAATAGATCCTCCATTGCCTCAATCACCAAGTATTTTAGCCGCTCATCATGTTGGAAAACCTCTCAAAATATTTCATTGATGCTCACAAGTGTTTACAATGAAGAGAAAGATAAGTAAATGATATAAAACAGGATTCTGCGACCCACAGAAGGCGTCCAGAAACAACGACACAGAAGAAATAAGACTGCTGTATAGCGAAGTGCTGTAGAACAATGACAGTAGTCTGCGAATGTCGACCGTGGGTTGATGTTCTTCGTGTTCTTCAGCAGCACCAGCAGAACAACTTCTTCTTCCAGCGCCTGGTTCTTCGATTTTATGCCTCTATTCTCTTCCAAACTCTCCCTAAACTTTCCTAGCCCCTTCTGCTCGACACTAGGGACCTATTTATACACAACAGATCACTCCAATCCTTGTAATAACTCCAAGAATATCCGGCCATAAAAAGAATATTTTCCGAAATATTTTTTCTTTAGTTCTCTGATTTGTTACGGATTTTTTCCTGGTTTATCTCTTTCACGCATCATCTCTGAGTTGTAGGAGAAGTTTCCAGCCAATAGAGTTAACCCATGCACGTCTCTCCATCCAACAATTCCAAAAATAGAATATCTTCCCTATTTGAGAATATCTTCCCTGTTTTGATTCCCACCGATGATCTAACCAAATTTGACCGAATCAAACACCCATACCAGCCCTGTCTAGGCCCTAGGAACAAACCCATTTAATTTGGGCCGTTGAATCTCACTGGAACACCTTCAAATTCTCAACCTTAGTCACGGCAGTTCAAGAACACTTTTCCCCCCAAAATTTGAATTTCAAAAGGTTGAAGATGATATGCCCCCTATCCTGGACTGGGGTGCGAATAGCAGATGACTTGGGGGTGACCTGGGGGTGCCCCTTAGTAATTAGGTTACCCCTTATCCGAAAGCGAGAGTCCGAATAACACTTGTCCTCCGGGTGCCAAAATCAACTTTTCGAGCCGAATTTTCCAAAAAAATGTTTTATTCCCAAAAATGCCTACAAATACATAAAACACCAAAATTAATACAAAATCGAGAGACAACAATATATAATATTGAGATCAAATTAGACACAAAAATGTGTCTATTAAATACCCCCAAACTTATTATTTGCTAGTCCTCGAGCAAATTTATTCTAGAAAGGAAAATCATTTGGACCCCTAGGTGGCCCTAGTGGCGGAGTGTTGTATCCGGAGGGTTTACCAGAGGTGTACCCAAAAAATCAATACTCCAGACCCTAGCTATCTACGCAGAACCTTGGAAAGCACTAAAGAACCTCCTTGGTTGGCATAGAATTATTGACTCTAAGAGGAAGAACCCTGATGCGAAATTCCAATTGTTGTACACGAGTTTGCACTCAAGCATACTAAAATTCATATAAGTGACAGAGCTCTACTAAGATAGTTTCACGATGGACATCATACTTGGAGTCAGACTAATCACACGAAAAGATTAAGAAGATGGAAAAAGAAAAATGTAGATGGTTGAAAAGCGAACGGTGTTTCCCATATCTGTCTGAAGGCCTCTGCCAAGATGAACCTAACCTAAATGACTGAGATACCGGCCTGACTAATATTAACACACTGGCATATACAAGGGAACCAGTGGTCAATAACTTAAATCTAGATCAACAAACTGGCAAATACAAGGGAACCAGCAGTTGACTACACATAACAATAACCATTTTTTTTTAACTTAACGGCATGAATAGATCTTTTTGATCCAAGCGCATGCTTCTTGTCAGCAGATTACACGATAGTTCCCACGGGTCCTGCATTCCACGCTTGCTTAGGCGACGGAAACAGGGAGAACACACGCATATTGCTATCCAAGTGTTAATACTTATTCTGATTGGTCTAACTGGTCCAGTCTTTTTTTTTTTTTTGGTAACTCAGTCACTCTAATTCACCCTAGCAGTGGTAACAACTTGAATCGTGTACCCCACCAAATCACTTGAAATAAAAGAAAAAATAGAAAGTGAAAAGGACTCGACGAGATATGGCGAAACTATCATGTTATTTCTAACACCTGAGATCTGTGCTTTTATGAATAGACTCTATAGATGTTTCCATCTAGTCAGATTGGTTCCTCAACTCCTAAAACAAAAATGTTTCCATCCACTTAGATTGGTTAGTGCTATCCTTAATAGGCGTAAATTTCTAGGCTCTGGAGTTTATTTATTGCAACTTAAAACTAACAAAAAGTTTCTTCCCCACCCCCAAACATAAATCTAACATTGTCCTCGATGTTCTAAAGATAAAATTAAAAGCATGAACAAGGAGAAACTGTTACCACTTGAAGAAAAAGAGTTAAGGAAAGATATTACCATGTTGCATGAGATTGGGTTACCTCCCAAGAAGTGCTAAGTTTAAAGTCTTCAGCCAGACATCAAATACCTCAAAAAGGATCTTCACCTTCCAAAGTCATATTCCAATAGCCGAAAAAGTTGTGGTCCATAATACCAAATAGAGCTAACACCAATATGAGAAAACTGCACTGGTTCAGAAAAATGAACAGAAGGAGCACATCCTCATCTAAGGTTTCTTGCAAGACAACCGGATCTATCCAGAGCCTCCAGTTGGGCTTCATAAGAGTGTCTTGAAAAATAGATTCATCCGAAAAACGGGTTTCTAATATATGGATTTCCTCCTGAACAGTATCAGGCGGATCAGGTTGTGGAGTCTGAATAGACTCAAGCGATACCTCAGATGCACTAGGCT
Organism: Papaver somniferum; assembly: GCF_003573695.1. Lineage (NCBI taxonomy): Eukaryota > Viridiplantae > Streptophyta > Magnoliopsida > Ranunculales > Papaveraceae > Papaver > Papaver somniferum. The sequence continues at coordinate 21,945,374 of NC_039363.1, read as the reverse complement.
TGAGTCCCAAGTTAGGGACTTCTACTGGGATAATTGACAATCTCTACCCCCAAACTTAGAGTTTTGGGTGTCTCTACATAAACTAGTCACAATATTCCTAATTTCTAGACCATCCGGTTCCTGAAAAAGGTCAATTGCTTTCTCTGAGTTATAATCAGGTGGTTCATCCTCTAAATTCTTTTGAGGTATACTATCTATAGGACTTATATGTTTCATATCCTCTATGGTCATCCCTAGAGTTTCCTTATTGTGTTGAAGCACGGTTACTGGCCTAATCTCATAATCACTATCCAAATCGGAAGTTATAGGCAAAATCTCAGATGGGCCTACAAATGCATAATTGGGGTCCAACTTAGGAGGATCTTTAGGCTCTTCGAAATAAGGGCTTAAGGTAGATTCGATAGCTAGTAATGGTTCAAACCTAGATTTCCATTTATCGATATCTAACATAGGAATGGAATCCAACAGAGAATTTACTTGTTCAATTTTGCTATCATCGTCGAAATCCATGCTAAATCGGGCTATCCAACTCTCTAATGGATCTTCCGATTCGGTGTTTGGTACATACTTCGGAACTAAGGTTCCTATCATGTTGACCTCTTCAATGCTCGTGTCATCTAGCTCAGAATGTATCTTATTGACATTAAAAATATTCAACTCAATAGTCATATTACCAAAAGATAGATTCATAATACCATTTCGACAGTTAATGATCGCATTGGATGTAGCTAAAAACGGGCGACCTAAAATCACTGGTATTTGGTTCTCTGGGTCAGGGACAGGTTATGTATCTAGGATAACAAAATCCACTGGATAAATAAACTTGTCAACCTCTATGAGAACATCCTCGATCACACCACGAGGAACTTTTAAGGACCTATCAGCTAACTGAAGTATCATCTGGGTAGGTTTCATCTCACCAAGTCCTAGCTTAAGGTACACATGATATGGAAGTAAATTCACACTGGCTCCTAAGTCAAGCAAAGCTTTCTCAACACGATACTTACCTATTGTACAAGCAATGGTAGGGGACCCTGGGTCTTTATACTTAGGAGTAGTGGTATTCTGAATAATAGAACTCACATGACTAGCTATGAAGGCTTTCTTCTGGACACTGAGCTTACGCTTTCGCGTACACAAGTCCTTAAGGAACTTGGCATACGAGGGAATCTGCCTAATTGCATCTAATAATGGAAGGTTGATATTAACCTGCTTAAAAACCTCCAATATATCATTAAAGTTGGACTCCCTCTTAGTCGGAACTAGCAGCTGGGGGAACGGGGCTTTGGGAACAAAGCCGGGCTCATCAGGACCCTCATTGGTCTCTTTGGAGACTCTATCAGTCTCCTCATTTTCTGGCTCATAAGGGTGAACTACAGCATGTTCACTATCAGGCATGTCGACCTTATTATCAACTTTCCTTCCACTCCTAAGGGTCGTAACAGAGTTAACATGACTGTACGATTTCTCTCCTCTAGGGTGAGGATCAGTATGACTAGGGAACCTTCCTTCCTCTCTCTCATTAATATACTTAGCTATTTGGCCGACTTGAAGTTCTAATTTAGCAAAAGACTGGGCACTATTCTTAAAATTCTGTTTGGTTTCCTCTTGAAAATTACCCTGGCTTTTTACTAACACTTCCTGGCTTTGTGATAGCATCTCCTGGCTCTTCTTTAATATACTAATGGTTTCCTCTATGCTAGCTATTCTATTCTCAGATGGGTTCTGGGTCTGACCTGAAGAGTTCTTAGTATAACCAAAACCTGGGGGAGGCTGAGAATTACTAGACTGGCCTTGATTCTGGACCTTAGACCAAGAGAAATTAGGATGGTTTCTCCAACCAGGGTTGTAGGTCTCTGAGTAGGGGTCAAACTTCTGACGGTTTTCAAACCTAGCATTGTTATAGACAGCATGAGCTTGCTCTTCACTAACCTGACCTTCCCAAAATGAGTTATCCGGCTCTATTCCACAACTAGAGATTTGAGAGGCTCTATTAGGTTCAACAAGGGACTTATTTTTAGGTTGACCCATTTCTAACGCTTCTAACCTTCTAGACAAAGCAGCAAACTTAGCATCAGACGCAAAACTCGTATCTACCACATTGGTGCTACTTCCATTGACCAAGAGTCTTTTAGGGGGTTCAACACAAGATTCCCACTGTTGGGATTTTTCAGCGATAACTTCTAAGAAGGTAAAAGCATCATCAGCACTTTTACTAGTGAACTCACCAGCGCACATAGACTCAACCATGGCTTTGGTCGAATAGTCTAAACCATCATAAATAATTTGTACGAGTTTCATCTTATCAAATCCATGGTGAGGACACTGAGATAGAAGATCATTGAATCTCTCTAAAAATCTATAAAGAGAATCTCCCTCTTGTTGCACACTAGCACTAATTGTCTTCCTAACAGCTGCAGTTTTATGCTTAGGGTAGAATTTCATATAGAAAGCGGCAATAAGTTCCTTCCATGTTTCAATGGATTCAGATGGTAGGTTGTTCAGCCAGGTCATGGCTTTATCTCTCAAGGAAAAGGGAAACATCTTAAGTTTCAAGACTTCACCAGTAAGATCTTTTATTCTAATTGTCCCACAAATTTCCTCAAAGTCCCTAATATGGAAATAAGGGTTCTCATCATCTTTTCCTAAGAATATAGGGATCATCTGAAGAATACTAGGTTTTATCTCGAAATTAGCCGTAGTGGCTGGCAATTTAATGCACGAAGCTCGGTTGGTCCTAGTTGGGAACATGTAATCTTTCAAAGTTGTCATCGCTGGCACAACAGAAGTACTAGGGGTTATGAGATTTTCACGAAGAGACAGATTCTCAAAACTGAAGTTTCCAAAAACAGGGCTCTCAAAAGAAAAATCTTCGAGCTCCCTGCTTAAATCAGAAGAACTACTAGGTTTTTCGCTAATCAATCGACCTAGAGTATCTCTTTTCCAAGCCCTATTAACAAAATCGTGCATACACTAAAAAAAATATCAAAAAGAAATAAAAATCCTAACGGGAAGGTTATAGCAATCACACAGCAGGCTGACTCGACTTTACCACAGCAAACCTAGAGATTTCTAGCAAACAACAAGCATGATGGCTCACTTAGATTGTTTCTAGACCAGCTTCTATCTCTCGAAGAGGAATTCGTTACAATTTAAGCAAACCCCTCTGGAATCAATCCGAGTCAAAGTAAGTTGAATCGAGGCGAGGTAAGCTTAGTGGAGCTTTGATACTCAAGGCCTCACCGCAGTACAAGGCGGCGCAGTCACGCATTCAACTCACAGAAACCGTCATGAACTTCGAAGTATGCTAAAAGAATAACCAATATCCTTCGAAAAATTTTCCTAACAAGCTCGATACCCTATAGGTCTCTTTCTAATCAGATTTTAAAGCTTGGGTTCGCGTTAGGTTTTGTTCTCCTAAAGCGGGCAAGAAGGGAGCGGTGATGAAATCCGAACCCTTATCTTGTTTAGGCCAGGCCTTTCCCTTTACTAGGAAAATAAAGACAGTCCAAATTCGTCCTCAATCAATGATCACCTTAAGGAATACAGTAACTCGCTTACAGGAGATTCGCGAGTGTTTCGATTGGACTTACCTCCCGTACCAGACGGGGGATGAAGCGTTGACGTCGACTCGGGCCACGACTCATATGCCGTGTGCGAACCCGAGGGGCCGAGGTGATATTGTAATCACCGTCCTTCCCTGCACACAGTTTTTATTTAACTACCCTTCCGTAGGGTTTAAAAAAAATAATAATAAAGTCCAAGAGTCCAGTCCAAAGTCCAAATAAAGTAAAGTGCAAAAGAAAAAGAAAAATAACCTAAAAAAAAATAAAAATCTCTTTTTTTTTTCTCTCTTTTCTATATATAAAACAAAAAAAAAGAAAATTCCTCTTTCGCTCCTTTCGCTTTAAGATTTTCCTTCCAAGGTCCTTAGTACTCCACTTCGAACCTGCAAATCAAAGACAAAAAGAAACGTAAAAAGGAAAAAAAAATAATAAACCTAAAAAAAATCTACCTAAGCACAGGTCCGCGTCGGCGGCGCCAAAAATTTGATGTATTTTCAAATGTTGTTGTAGATAGTGGTAAAAACTGGGTTCTTTTCGAACTTGTGAAGGTAACTCTTTTTTTTTTTAAGATTTAAACAAATAAATGAATGAAGGAAATTAATTTTTTGATAGTAATGTCAAGATTTTAGAAGGATTAAGGCTCAGGATTCACTACCACTTCAAGTTGATTGGTTATAAATAATATTTCAAAAATTATTATTAAGCTCTTTTTTCTTATTAAATCACTTTTTAATTTAAAAGGTGTCCAAATATTAAGTTGTAATCCTTAAGCATGATTTATCAAAGAATTATTCTAAGCATAAACATCAAACTGATTCACAACTAATTAAGAAAACCATTTTATCCTTTTTTTTTATATTTATCCAAGTGAATTAAATAAAGTAAATAATTAAAGAAATTATAAATAAAAATATTACCAATCAAACATGAGTGAATAGATCCTCCATTGCCTCAATCACCAAGTATTTTAGCCGCTCATCATGTTGGAAAACCTCTCAAAATATTTTTCATTGATGCTCACAAGTGTTTACAATGAAGAGAAAGATAAGTAAATGATATAAAACAGGATTCTGCGACCCACAGAAGGCGTCCAGAAACAATGACACAGAAGAAATAAGACTGCTGTATAGCGAAGTGCTGTAGAACAACGACAGTAGTCTGCGACTGTCGACCGTGGGTTGATGTTCTTCGTGTTCTTCAGCAGCACCAGCAGAACAACTTCTTCTTCCAGCGCCTGGTTCTTAGATTTTATGCCTCTATTCTCTTCCAAACTCTCCCTAAACTTGCCTAGCCCCTTCTTATCGACACTAGGGACCTATTTATACACAACAGATCACTCCAATCCTTGTAATAACTCCAAGAATATCCGGCCATAAAAAGAATATTTTCCGAAATATTTTTTCTTTATTTCTCTGATTTGTTACGGATTTTTTCCTGGTTTATCTCTTTCACGCATCATCTCTGAGCTGTAGGAGAAGTTTCCAGCCAATAGAGTTAACCCATGCACGTCTCTTCCATCCAACAATTCCAAAAATAGAATATCTTCCCTATTTGAGAATATCTTCCATGTTTTGATTCCCACCGATTATCTAACCAAATTTGACCGAATCAAACACCCATACCAGCTCTGTCTAGGCCCTAGGAACAAACCCATTTAATTTGGGCCGTTGAATCTCACTGGAACACCTTCAAATTCTCAACCTTAGTCACGGCAGTTCAAGAACACTTTTTCCCGCCAAAATTTGAATTTCAAAAGGTTGAAGATGATATGCCCCCTATCCTGGACTGGGGTGCGAATAGCAGATGACTTGGGGGTGACCTGGGTGTGCCCCTTAGTAATTAGGTTACCCCTTATCCGAAAGCGAGAGTCCGAATAACACTTGTCCTCCGGGTGCCAAAATCAACTTTTCGAGCCGAATTTTCCAAAAAAATGTTTTATTCCCAAAAATGCCTACAAATACATAAAACACCAAAATTAATACAAAATCGAGAGACAACAATATATAATATTGAGATCAAATTAGACACAAAAATGTGTCTATCACGTGTACACTCTTCTTTTGAACTATTCATTGCAACTAAACGTTTATACGTCCTTTCAATCCGTTGTTGGGTCTCTTCTAGAGATGGAACAGGTTCAGAAATATCATAATCAGGAATAGTTTCCAAAAACGAGTAACCAGTACTACAGTGTTCCTGATTTTCTTGCTCGTAAGACCAATTCGCGTGTGGATAGTAATTGGGCTCACCATGGTATGAACCATAACCTTGAAAAGGTTGGCGTTCCCAACTACTATTCCCACCATGGTCATAAAAATGATGATGTCCATATTCAAATTTAGATCGATACTCATTGTATTGGCTTCTGTCATACCAGTTCGACATTCTTAATTGCAAGGGAATTATACACAATCACAAACAAGGCTGACTCGACCAAATCAAACCTATAAAATTTAGCAAACAACAAGCATGATGGCTCCACTTAGATTGTTTATAGACCAGCTTCTATTCCTTCGAAAAGGAATTCGTTACAATTTGAGCACACCCCTCTGGAATCAATTCGAGTCAAAGTAAGTTGAATTGAGGCGAGGGAAGCTCAGTGGAGCTTTGATACCCAAGGCCTCACCGCTATCACAAGGCGGCGCAGTCACGCATTCAACTCACAGAAACCATCATGAAATTTGAAGTGTGCTTAAAGAGCAACCAATATTTTTCGAACGAGTTTCCTTTTAAGCTCGTTACCCTATCGGTCTCGTTCTATTCCAAATTTTAAATCTTAGGTTCAGGTTCGGTTTTGTTTTCCTAAGACGGGCAAGAAGGAAATGGTGATGAAATCCGAGTCCTTATCTTGATTTGGCCAGGCCTTGCCCTTTACTAGGAAATTAAAAATAGTCCAAATTCGTCCTCAATCAATGAATCACCTTAAGGAATACAGTAACTCGCTTACAGGAGATTCGCGAGTGTTTCGATGGACTTACCTCCCTTACCAGACGGGGGATGAACCGGTGAAGTCGACTCGGGCCATGACTCCTATGTCATGTACGAACCCGAGGGGCCGAGACGATATTGTAATCGTCGTCCTTCCCTGCAAACAGTTTATTTTTATTTTTTTATTAATAATAAGACCCTTCCGTAGGGTTTTAAAAAAAATGTCCAAAAGTCCAGAATAAAGTCCAAAAATTACAAAAATTATGAAAAATAAAGCCTATTTACAAATTCTAAAAAAAATAAAATAAAAGCTATATAAAAAAAATAAAAATAATAAAAATTAAATCCTAAAAAAAAAAAAAATTATGTCTTTTTTCTTCTCTTTTAGCTTTTAGCTTTAAGCTTTTTGTTCCCAAGTCCTAGTATTCCACTTCGAACCTGTAAATCAAAGACACAAAAAGAAACGTAAAAAGGAACAAATAATAGTAAAAAAAAAAAAACCTAAAAACAAATCTATAAACAAGTCCGCGTCGGCGGCGCCATTTTGTTATAGTATTTCGATTGCGGTAAATAAGGATTCGTTGCTCGGACTTGTAAAGATTTAAAACATAAAAAATATATACAAAAATTTGTCACAGGATCAAGAGATACTGGGACTCAGGATTTCACCAATTCTTATACTCATGCGATTCAATTATTAATTCTAGACAATTAAAACTTATATTGATAACAAATATCGACTCTTACTTTGCCAAAAATAGATTTTGTAAAGTATTATATGTAAATCATAAGCATGATACATCAAGAATCTCATGGATTAAGCATACATCATCAGACAAAATCACAAATAATCAATAAAAATCATAATTCCATTCATAATAGTGCAAATAGTCATAAAAGAATTAAATAAAAATTACTCATACATAAAGAATGGTTTCTTCCATCATCCCAATATTGGGGTTTAGCTATTCATATTAACCATACACTCAAAATATTAATTCAAAGATCAAAGTGTGATCAAAAGAGTCAAAAGTTATAAAACAGTGGTTCTGTGACCCACAAAATACGTCCAGAAAGAAACGATACCAGGGAACTGCAGTAAAACAACGACACTCCGTTGCTGTTGTTGACGCTGCGGAAAATAAGACTGCTCTGTCCAGTCTGTTCTTCGTGTTCTTCAAGGTCCTCTAATGGCAGCAACAGCAGCATGTGGGAATTGCTGTTAATCCTTCTTCTTCGCTCCTCTGCGTCCCAAACCTTCCCCAAACTCTTGATAAACCTTCTCTAACTTCTCTCCACCTCTTATATACTTCACATATCAAAGAAATCCCGATAGAATCTCTTTTTTTATTTCTTCCAAAGTCTCGGAAAATATTTCTCCTTTTCTGTTCTTCACGCGGCTTCTGGGTTTATCAAAACTGCTCAAAGCTATTCGTACGCGTCTGTTAGCTATAAACTTTCCACCAAACTCTTATCAAGACTTGAACAGGACCTAGTACGTAACTATCCAGCGTAAAACTCTCACAAAATCTTTCATAAAAATCCTTGAAACTGGACAGAACAATACGTATCCTGTTTGAACTTTGATCGCTTCTCCCAGCCATTCCAGCCCAATATGTTCGACCCAAACGCACACACAAACCCTGTTTTGCTCTAGTAAGTCCAGCCCAATCGAATTCCACAATTGAATCTCTTTAAAACTGCCCAAAGATTCTCACACAAAAATTGCTCCTCGCTGCTGCCAGTTTCCCGCCAAAACGAATGTTTGAAAACGTGAAGAAATGTGACCTTCCCTTATCCATTCCCGGTCTCCCTTTAGCAGATGCCTGGAAATGGGTCACCCCTTAGTAATTAGGTTACCCCTTATCCAAAGTGAGAGTCCGTATAGTAATTTTCTCCCACGAGCGCAAAAACCACTTTTTTAGCCAATTTCGCCGCAAAAGCTTATTTCTCCAAAAATACCTACAGGGACATAAAAAGCCATAATAAATATAAAATCGATCACTAATAATATATACAATTGAGATTATATAAGACTCAAAAATGTGCCTATCACTAGTTGCGACTAGAGTCGATTCTCCTTTAAACTAGGATTTTCCTAAAACCATTATAGGTTAAAGACTTAAAGACTTCATTGGGATTCTGAAGCCAGAAATGCTACCTCTAAAAACGTACCACCAGTCTTCGATGGATCGAATTACTTATGGTGGAAAATTGCTATGCGTGCCTTTCTTCAAGTACGTGATTTTCAATCATGGGTTCATGTAATTAATGGCTATGATCCTCTGGTTGTTACATAAGGTGATGTAACTGTTTCAAAGGATATTGGCGCATATGATCCTGCCAAAATTCTCGCTGCAAAGGAAAATTCTGAAGGATTAAATACCATCGTTCATGCCATTACCCTAGAGCTTCAGCACCATGCGAATACGTGCACTAAGTCTAAAGATGCTTGGGATATCTTAGAAACTATATTCGAAGGAAATTCCTCTAAGAAAGAAGCTAGGCTTCAAAACCTAATTTCTGGTTGGGAAAACTTTCGTCCTGATGAAGATTCATTTGATGAGTTTAATCACAAAGTGTCTGAAATTGTTAATGCATCTTATGCATTGGATAAGACTATTCCTGAAAAGGACATTGTGATGAAAATTCTCAGATCGTTGCCAGCTAGATACGATTCTAAGAAACATGTCATCATTGAAGGTAATAACCTTGATACTCTTTCCAGAAATACTCTTGTTGGAAAGCTAATGATTTTTTATCTTAAACCGAGTAAAAGAGAAAAAGTCTGCATGTCTTGCGATCCTGTTGCCACATTTGATGTAAAGTCTCTTTGTCCTGAATTGATTGATACAAAGGATGAGAATTGCTTTAATTCAACTCTCTCATCGTTTGTACAACAGTTAAAGAAAACTCTAAGAGAAAAAAAAAAGTCTCAAAAGAATTTGTCTTCAATCAATGAAAAGGATAGAAAAGTTCACAAAAACTATGATAATGGAACTTGTTCCATGTCTCTGTTCATTCTAATAAGGAGGTTAGTGAGTTAACCAAAGCATGGATGGAAACTTTTGACTATTGTCCTGAATACAAGGAACCTTATGGAGACCTTGATTTGACACAAATAATTGCTGGTCTTCATTCCAAGAAGAGGAATTTTAGAGTTGGAAACAAGGGGCGAAAATGATTTTAATGTTCCTAGTTTTTCTCTTTATGTTATTTATTTGTGTTTATGAGCTTATTTTATGAGATTTTAGAGTTTTTATGCCCCTTTGGTTTATGGGGGTGGGGAGGCCTTGAGCCTCCCATCTTGTAATTATTGTAATTACATTTATATTGTTATAATAAACCTTGGACTTAACAAAAAAAAAAGAAGCCTGTGAATGTTCTCTCACCTACTTTGCTGATAATCACACTTGTCCCTCTAACAGCTCTGATTGTTCCATGATAAACAATCTTCCTTCCGCAGAAAAGAAAATTGATCTTTTAACCAAAGATTTGTACTCAATGAAGAGTATGTTTCAACTGGAGAAGGAAGCATGGATTAAAAGGATTGAAAATCTGGAAAGTCAACTGAAAAAAATTAAGACAAGAGAAAGCAACATCTCACAATCGTGATTTCAAGAAGAATAATCGATTATCTCCGATAAACTCTCTTAAACTAAATTAGCATATTACTCCTGGAACCATGTCTTTCTCAAATCTCTCTTGTAATGTGAAAGACATAAAATACAATAGCACAACAAATCAATTGTGTCTCTTGTATAAAAACCAAGATCACCCAGAGATGGTGTGCACAAAGGTTTTTAAAAATTCTTTCTTCGGGTAATTCTTGTTATCAGAAGGAGAAAATAAAATTTCATAAGAAATCTGCATCACTTTCTAAAGAGATAATCAGAACCATTCATAGTTTTCGAAAATCAATAAACAGGGCTTTCGGAACATTGCAGGAAAGGAAGACGTCTACCCATGATCGTCTCCTCATAAAAAGATATCAGAAACAAGGAATAACAAAATCTTCCTCTTCTCATAATAATCCACACGACCCTTTATCGGATGGGAGAAATTACAATCTGTAATAGGTTCTGAGATTGTTCTTGTTTTCCCCTTGGACAAGGACTATAATCGTCAAGAGGGTTCTTTTTTTTTTCTTTCCAAAAAATAATATTTTTATTAATATTAGAAAATTACAGAAACAATACAGAAAATGTGATAATCACCAAAAACAAAAAGCTAGCCAAGGCAGACAATATGGTTAAGGCAGAAAAGATAAGAAACAAAACTCATATCCAAAGACAATATGTCTAAAACAGGTCATCAGGCAAACCTATAATAAGTTGTATTTTGGAATTCCATCTTATGCATATTAGTTGGCCTAGCATCAAATTGGAGTACTTGTCCCTTGCTAAGAAAAACTCCCTTCTTTGCAAAGAAGTCAGCAGAGAAATTGATTTCTCTGAATACATGATTGAAGTGGATGGATTGTACATGTTTGCATATATTTCTCCATCTGATCCAAACAAACCAAGGAATTTTATTCTTCATGAAAGCCTTTATAGAAGCAGTGGAGTCTGAGTTGATGGTAAGTTTGAATTTAGAGTTCTTTACTGCCCATTCCAGAGCACAAACATTTCCCGTTATCTCTGCCACAAAATTGGTTGATACCCCCAAACCACCACTTTCTGCTGTCAAGAAATTACTTGTACAATCTCTGGCTATAAATCCATACCCATCATTCCCAAGGTTACCCCTTGATGCACCATCACAGCAAAGTAGAATATTGTCATTTTCAGGGAGAGAGAAAGAGCATTCTATTGTTGTGACAATTTAAACTTTTCTGCAACCAATATCAAAGAACTTTAGTACTTGTAGATCATGAGATGAGTTGTGCATGAAACCTTTAAGTCTGACTTCATAGTCATGGATCATTCTTGAAATTCTCTTTTTAGTTGTATCACTGTCAGGAGCTATGTTTTCAAAGAATACTTTGTTTCTAGCAAACCAAACATCAACCATTATATGAAAGGCTGCAATATACCACGATTCTTGGATTACTGAGCTACTATTTTTGCATGAAAATATAACATCTTCAAAAGATTTAGGGTTTTTAAAAGCAAGAATATCTCCAATCAATTTCCAGAGGATTTGTCCATAGGCACATTCCCAGAGTATTGATTCATTAGGTCTTGGTTTTTATGACACAAATAGCATCTTGAAGCAATATTTATTCCTCTTTTTTTAGCATTTTCATCAGTGCAACAAGCACCTCTGGTTATCTTCCATACATTGCTTGCAGTAGAAGGATGAACAAAGTATTTCCATATCTTTTTGTACCATTTCAAAATAGGTTGTTTTTTCCTTATTGCATCGTAGGCACTTTGAACAGAAAAATCTCCAGTTTGAGTTGCAGTCCAGACCAGTTTATCATCTTCAAGAGAAAGAGTAGGTAAGTCTTTAACAGAGAATAAGTTGAGCATTTCTTCAGGTATATTCCAAGTATTGTTCTGAATTAGATTCTCCACTTTCATATGACAATGTTGTTGAATATAATCATTAGCTGGAAAAAGGTTTATGTAAGTTTGAATCCAGAATCCAAGTATCCCTCCAGACTGATATCTTTTTACCATTTTCAATAATCCATCTTGTATTTTCTTCAAATTCTTGAAGTACCCATTTAATACCAGGCCACACAGAGGACTTTTTATAATAAGTAATCCAACCCCCAGCTTTATCTTGATATTTGTCTAAGAAATATTTTTCCCAATCTTCATCTGAATTAAGAATTCTCCATAACAGTTTCATCAACAATGCTTTTTTAACATCTTCAAGCCTCCTAATGCCCAATCCCCCTTCTTCCAGAGGTGTACAAACTTTATCCCAAGAGATAGTAATAAATTCTCTTTAATCATCATTTCCACTCCATAGAAAATTTCTTATAATTTTTTCACTAGCTTCAATGATTTTTCTGGGCCATTTATAAATGGACATATTATAGATGGGAATGCTTCTTAAGACAAATTTAATGAGAGTGATTCTAGCTTGAAAGTTTAAAAGTTTCCCAATCTAGCTAGCTAGTCTCTTCTACAAAATTTCCACAAAGGACCGAAGATGTCCTGATTTGATTTTTATTGGTATCTGCATGACTAGTAACTATTTATCTGGAAAAGTGGATAATATCATATTTATATAATCAGCAATCTGGTTTTGTATAATAATTGAAGTACCATCAACAAAGAATTTTCTTTTAATAACACTAACTACTTGTCCATAGGAAACTTGGTATTCATTTAGAAGATTCTTCGGATGTACTAGTGAATTCTTACGGCCATTGCAGAAGATGAAAATGTCAGCAGCAAAGAATAAATGTGAGGGATATATACCTTTTCTGATGATCATTGGCTTAATTTTTCCTCCCTGAATGAATTGATGAATTTTCCTACTTAGAGCATCAACAGTAAGAATATATATAATAAGGGAGAAAGTAGATCTCCTTGTTTTACTCCCCTTCCAACACCAAAATATCCAATAGGTCCACCACTAAGCATAATGGAGATTTTAGTTGTCTTGAGAAGAACTAGAATCCAAAGACAGAATTTTTCAGAGAAACCATACTTCTTCAAAACAGAGAAAAGAAAATGCCAGCTAAGCGTGTCATAGGCCTGAGATATATCCAGTTTTAAACCCACATACCCTCCTCTTCTCATAGTTTGCATTTTATTGACAAGTTCAGATGCTAATAAGACTTGTTCATGGATATTTCTGTCTTTAATGAAGGCACATTGATAGTAGAAATACATACACCCATTATAGAAAAGAAAGTCGATTTTAGGGGCCACAAATTATTTTTTCCATTGAGGTCACAAAAAAGCCAGGACCGGCCCTGCCTAGCTAACGACCTCGGCAATGCTAAATTGACTAATTTCACCTAAAACATCTCATTAATTAATTAGGAGAATGATGTTGGATCAAAAAAAAAAACCAAATCCTTCAATGAAAAAATGCTTGTGATCGTGGGGTGTATGTATTTCTACCATTCCATTTATCTGTTTTGGACGATGAACTATTTCATTTACGGGACCAACTACAAGTATCATTAGTAAGAGCGTCAATAATTTTGTCTCGTTTCTAACCAGCACAGGCGCAATAGCACTATGGAAGAGACAAAGTCTTGTCTTTCATGGCTATGATGTATCACTGCCGAAGAGCATTCTAACATCTAGAATCGTCGGATCCAGGTCAAACTACTGTTATGTTTCAGAGCTCTCTGTCAGTGACATGAAACCTCTGGCAAAGGTAATTTTGATCACATAATATCTCTTGCTATAACTTTTACCACGCGAACAAGATTTACTGTATTGAAAAAATGTATACTCGTATGGTTACATGTTAAATTTAAACTGGATGTACGTGTGATTATAATTATACAAAATTAAGAAATCTATACCGTATCTGGAATGCCAAACATTTTAGAATTTGAAGCATGTGATTCGATAAAACTCAAGGGAATTCAAGAAGTCACCAACGCTCTAAGTTCATCAAGGCCACCTTGTTTTTTAAGAAGTTGCCAATATCTAGTATTTAAGGCTGGGAAAGATTCATTAGTTAAGCATCGTTCGAGCAACACTAACTTCACCGTTCATCATATACCCATGAATCCCCCACAGAGAGTCCTTGACCTTTAGAGGATACTGCAGAATGCAGATGGATGTTTGCATCAAGTTCAAGTCTAAATATTGTTGGAAAAAATAAGTTTTTTGTAAATAAATAAAACATGATGCTACTTTGTTTTGTTGGTGGGAATATTTTCTATTCTCCCACATGCTTCATGGTACAATTTTTGCTAGGAATCTTGTCTGATTTATCTCCTTGTTTTGTGCATATGCATGTCAATACTTTTCCTACAAAATATTTTCACTCATGAGATTCTTGTCTTTGACAATTTCTATGTCTTGTTTTTAACGATAAAAACACTAAATACGAAAGACATCTACTCATTCTTTTGAAGACACATGCATGAGATTTTCTTTATTGTTTATAACGTTCGGATTCTTTTCATTGTTAGTAATGTTTGAAAATTCTATAAGTTAAAGGGTCTTCAATTCATTAAAGAGGGGGAGTAGAACATGAACTTAACTCTTCTCCTGTTTTCTAAAAGAGAGAAAGAGAAAAACAATAAAACTACTTCTTGTTTTTGTTTTCTCAAAAACCTAAGGTCCTGTTTGGTATAGTTTTCAAAAACTGTTTTCTGTTTTTAAAAACAGAGAAAACAGAAAACAGGAGAAAACGCGTTTGGTAAGGACATTTTCAGAAAATGTTTTCTATCTGTTTTCTGTTTTTAAAAACAAAAAAATGAAAACAACAAATTATTGTTTTCTGTGTTTTCTCTTTTTTTTCTTTTCTTTATTCTTTTCTTCTTTTCAGAACAAAGTAAGAGATGGGGAATGACTGCAAGTGAGTCACGGCTAATATCACTATCTCTTAGACGAATCTTTACATTTGATCCGATTTAGTTGGTTTTCCTTGTTTTCAAAAACAGTTTACCAAACAATTTTTAGAAAATGAAAACAAGGAAAAAATGGTATGTTTTTAAAACAGTGGAAAACTATTTTTGAAAACTGTTTTTCAAAACTGTACCAAACAGGCCCTAAGTTTTACTTCATGTTTTGAGAGAGAAACAACTCAAAAATTAATTCCTTTAATTTTGGTAGAAAAAGAGAGTAGGAGAGAAAAAGAGAAAACAAGTTTTCTTCTTCCATTTTTCTCCATGAATTTTTTGTATGTGTGTGAAACAAGGTGGTTTCACTGAGTTGTTTTTCACTGTCAAGTTCTTAGGGCGTTCTATTGTATGCTACAATGAGGAACGCTAACGATAGTTGTATCCTGGAGGCAACTCGTCAAAGAAGCTATAGCATCTCTCTGTTTAGAGGAGTAGCAGGCGATATTGTCTTTAAGGCAGTGTATCTAATACGTGTCTCTATCATTTTTGTTCCGCATGATACTCGACGTGATTCATCCATCAAGTTTCTGCAAATAAAACTAAGTATCTCTTGTTCTTATTCGATTTATTTTCATTATTGTTGTTACTAACCCAACAATCTAAAGACAATATCCTAATTTAATTTTTATAACGATACTAAAGGAAATTGACAAATCAAACTACTAAGTCTAATGAAAAGACCTATAAATCATTTGGCTTAAATAACCAAAATTGAATGATTGATTGGTTTGTTTGTTGTTGGTGTTGAGTCTGTTGACTAACTTTGGAATGTCCGTGCGACTCCCAAGCGATTGAAAGTCTGAGTTTTTTGCCGCGGCAATTTTGCGATTTTCTCTCGTCGGTATTTCTTCAAACCTTCCTCTCCCCTTGTTATTAGCTTTACATCGATATCATTATTGAACATCCCGCCAACATTACCTGGTGCGGTTAGGGAAATTACTTTTTTACAGAAACTTCAATGCCCTTTACTCATTCTAGATGTTCATCTTCATCATCACAATATAGAGTATCACCGTCCAGGACTTAAAATTCCAAGTCTCAATGCACTCCATCATCCCAACATCCTTCTTCCCCAGCACCTCTATCCCACATAAGTCCACCATCTTCATCATCATCTCCAGGGTTACCACGCCCAATGTCCCCCCCTTTCACAGCCTGACAAAATCCTATGCCCCTTCAAGGGTTTTGATGGTTGCGTTGGTGGTACTAGGGGTGGAGGCTATGCTAAAAGTGCAATATACAAGCATCTTACTGACAGGCACTTCCCCACCATGGACGCTCAGAACATCTGCAGGCAGAGGATTCAAACGGATGCTGCCTTTTTTGAAGGATGGGAATATTCATTGACCTGCACGCGGATGTGGCTATGTACCAAATGCTTTCAGTTGCATGCTTGGAATAAACCTTGCACATCCAAGTAACATCCTGCAGACATCATTACAGGTCCTCTTAACGGACGAGGCTGAATTCCTAATCTATAGGGCAACGAAACCAATTACCTCCACAGATTCTTCTGGTGCCGGTAACAACAACGACTCTACAGCTACTCTTCATCTTACAACTGACATGCTTAATCTCGTGCTTCAGAAGCGTGTTACCACAATTTCGAGTATTCCCCAGCAATGCAGACTGCAGTTTTCTTGTGCTTGAAGACTGCCTTAGACAACGTGCTTACACACCATTCTGATTTACAGGCTTGGCTACAATTACTTCTTCTGCCTATTTGCATCTTGAACTTGTATATCCCAAAGGGCTCTAGTAAAGAGCGCTCAGGCAATAGGAAGAAACTTCAAATATCTGCCATCAACAAAGCCATTCAAACATGGAATGAACCTAACAGATGCTCTCTTATGGTTCAAAAACTCTTGTCACAGCAAAAGCCTCCACCAAAACAATCCAGCAAGAAGGAGAATAAAAAGAATAACCCAAACATTGAGGCTTGCAAGAAGAAACTTAGCCACGGTCACTACTCGGCAGCTATACGTATCCTAACATCTAATGGGATTGCACCATCTTCTCCAGATACCTTGCTCGATCTTCAACTGCAGCCCCCATATGCACCACCTCCATTTATTCCTGCTGAACCAATCACGGCTCCTGCATTATTTGTGGACTCCAATGCCGTACTAACTTCCTTGAAATCATTCCCCAAAGGAATAACATGCGGAAGAGATGAACTCAGAGCCCAACATCTGCTGGATTCCCTTAGTGGTGCTGCAGCTGCAGTTGCTGACGACCTTCTGAAATCAATTACAGGCGTGGTGAATTTATGGCTCACTGGTACGTGTCCACTTTCCTGGGTGAATTCATCGCTAGCGCACCGTTAACGCCTCTCCTCAAACCGGGAGGTGGAATTCGACCCATTGCCGTGGGTACTATCTGAAGGAGATTGTGCTCCAAACTGGCGGCTTCCGCAGTGACTAAAGATACGTCAACATATTTGGGTACGTATCAGTTTGGCGTGGGAATACCATGTGGCGGGGAAGCCATCATGCACGCAGCTAACAGATTATTGGAGATGAAAGGTGACCCTACGATGACAATGTTACTTATTGATTTCTCAAATGCGTTTAATTTGGTAGACAGATCAACTCTTGTCAAAGAGGCTAGAGCACATTGTCCAACTATTTCACGCTGGATCGAGTTCTGTTATTCGATGCCTACACGACTCTACTATAACGAAACAACCCTATCATCTACTCAAGGCATAAAGCAGGGAGACCCACTTGGTCCTCTTCTTTTTTCCCTTGCGCTACACCCCATTGCGGAAAAAATTGCAGCAACGTGCTCACTAAACCTACAGGCCTGGTATTTGGATGACGGAACGATCGTAGGCGACACGCAGGAAGTCTCTAAAGCTCTACAGATCATACAGGAAAATGGTCCACAACGGGGTCTCCATTTGAACATCACCAAAACGGAGATCTACTGTCCTTCTATATACCCACGAAGAGACATCGCAGGAACCTTTCCACCAGATATCGGTAAAGCAAAATAGGGAGTAAAACTCTTAGGGGGGCCAGTCAGCTCAGATTTGCGGTACTGCAAAGACATGGTATAACGCAGGGTCGAAAAAACTCTTCGACTCATGGATAGAGTTAAGCAATTACACGATCCTCAAAGCGAGTTGTTGCTTTTGCGCAACTGCAGTGGGGTTTCGAGGATGTAATTTACCCTTCGGACTACTAATTCCCTCGCAATTCATGATGCTGCTACACACTATGATCGACATCTTATGGAGTATCTTAGCAATATTGTCGTGGGAGATGGTGCTGGATTTGGGTTTCTTCAATAACGTCTTGTAACATTACCCATCAAGGATGGGGGATTAGGTGTATATACCATGATCGACACAGGCCAATACTGCTTTCTTGCTTCTCGAGCTCAGTCATGGCACCTACAAGATACTATACTCCAGCAGGCACACACAGTAGAATCAAGCCCCAGCTTTCGAAACGCACTGCAGACATTTACACAAACATGTGGGCTCTCTAACTCAACTTTCGACGTTGATACCGCTGCCCCCCAATTTATGAAGAAATTGTCAGCAATTTACTTCAACTTCGTTAAGGAGGAGATACACAACAAATTCCCTATGACGCAGCGTGACATGACCCTTTGGATAAGCAATAGAACTTAGCATGCAATCGACTTCCTCAAAGCGATTCCCATACCCGGCCTCAATCAGGCTATTGGTCCAAGGCAACTACCAGTTGTGCTCATGTACAGGTATGGAATACCGTTTTTTAGTGAAGAGAGCATGTGCCTGTGTTGTAAAAGATGCATGGATATAATTGGGGACCATGCAATACATTCCTCAGGCGAGGTAGGGCAGAAATTCAGGCATGACATGGTGAAGGATCTCTTTGCGTACATATGCTATAAAGCAGGGGTCACTGCTAGAAAATAGGTATCTCTAGGCCTTGTAACAAACACGGATGCTTCCCATCGCCCTGCCGATCTTCTTGTTTACAACTGGATGGATGGAAAGGATGTGTGCATGGACGTCATGGGTGTTTCACCATTCACAACTGCCTGCACTCACAACTTTACACCCGGACGGACCATTCCTGCAGCAGTCGCCCATAAACGTCACAAATACTTGGATATTTGTACGGCGCATGGATATGGGTTTACGGTCCTGGCATTCTCTACATTGGGAGAACTTGGTGAAGAACTTATCACTTTCATGAAGAGATTACGTAATTGCCTTCTTAGCCAGGATGCAAACTTTAAATTCTGTAATTCTCTTTTTCATAGACTTAGTATTGTTATTCAAAAAGGTGTAGGAACCCAATTGGTAGCTAGGATTCCTATCACCAAAACATCTGATGATGTGTAATGACTCATTTATTAGTTTGTTTTTAATAAAGGCCTTGCTGGCTCCCTTTTATATAAAAATAAATAAAATAAATAAAAATAAATAAATTTTGTTGAGCTGTAGAGTTTTGAGTTTATCTCATAACTCACGAGGAATTTTGTTAAATCCTTTTAACACGATGTAGTACACATCTTTATTGATATCCTCACCAAATTTCGTAATTTTTGGAATTGTAAAAGTATTTTTTTAATATTTTACAAAAACGGAGAAAGAACAAAAATTAAAGTTATATTAAGTTGTAGAGTTTCGAGTTTATCTCTAAACTCAAGATTTTTGTTGAATGATTTTTCCAACAACTAGTAGACATATTTATTGTTCACCCCACCAAGATTTATGATTTTTGGAGTTATAAAAGTATTTTTTACATATTTTACAAAACTATAAAATGTTTCTGAAATTTTTGACGGGCAGAAAAACTCTGCTGAAAAATTGTTTTTTTTCTGGCATAATTATGAGTTCGTGTAAATCTGATGGAGAAAACAATGAGATACCAAGCACTCCAAGGCACGTAATCGCTGTCTTGCCAACAATATTTCTTCCTTATAGAATGCACAAGGGACTCCAAGAAATTAATGTCGTCAGGATACAACGGAGTCTAACAGTTTATGCGATGTCAAATGTGCACTGTTTGATCACACCGAAGAATACTCTTGTTACTGATAATGCCTAAAAGATGAAACCTAATTTGAATAACTTATATTGCAGAGAGATTTTTTTTTTTTTTGCAATATTTGCTTTCCTTAACCATCCTCTATTTATAGGCCAGAAGTACCTATAGGGAGGAGCTTCGTGTCTGTCCAGGAAAAGACATGTCTGTCTAGAAAAGGACTCTACAGATATGGTTTTCCTTTCATAACTAACTATATACCAATCGGCATCAGTAACCATCGGATTTTGTAACCACCTTTCATGTGAAACAACATGAATCTGTTTATGAACAGACGCACCTTTTGAATCCTAGATTCAAAATTCCAGCGAACATTCTTATATTTCGAAAACATTCCAACAATCCTCCACCATTTTTGAAATATACTCTTCTTTTGAAAAGACTCAAAATTGTATTAATCGGAATAGCTGCACCGTATAACGGTTGCCTACGTACCCATATAGGGATCAAGCCGTCGTAGTTCATTACGAGGACTAGGAAGAAAAACAAAAACAACAAGAACTTTAGGCATTATCATAAAGTTTCGTACATAGATGATAGGTGTCTTCAGGACTTGAACCTTCACTTAGTGCAAACAATCAAAGTTTTCTCAAGTGCTGTGGTGAACGAATCTTGAACCAAGGACTTTTAATGATAAAACAGGAGTTGCAGCACATACTAGCTTCCATACAAGAGTGATATATTTAACCTGCACTTTAATGGCCATGTGCAATACCTTGATTTCATGAGCACTCTAGAGATTGTCAAGTTCTCGTAGAAACCGGCCAGTTTCGATACTCATATAGGTAAGTTTAAATGAAGTGATCCTGTGAGTCACTACTTCAAATAAAACTTATTAAGAAACTTAAATCATCCTCCACCATACAGGACCAACACTAGATTTCAAGAATGGGGATTACATATTTCTAGTGTTTTCTATAATCACTCTTTAACTTGTTTGTACCCATTGAACCTCAACTTTTTCAAGACGTGGGTTGGGTTCCCATTAAAGGTGATTGATTATAATCTATAGACCTCATCCCCATTCCCTTGGATGTTTTAGAGATCATATCTCTAGATAAACCTTTTGTTAATGGATCGGCGAAATATTTTTTAGACTCTATATAGTGTACAGTAATTACTCCATTTTTGAGTAATTATCCCAAGATTTGATGCCTTAGACTTATATGTCTAGGTTTTCCATTATAAGTCTTACTTGCCACTCTAAATAATGTTGCTTGGCTGTCGCAATTTATTCTTCCTGCCGGAGTGGGCTTCTTCCAAAGAGGTATATCTACAAGAAGGTTTCTTAACCACTCTGCCTCTTTGCAAGCATCTGCTAAGGCTATCATTTTAGCCAACATAGTTGAGTCTGAAATACATGTTTGTTTCTTAGAACTCCAAGATACAGCAGCCCCACCTAAAGTGAATATCCAACCAGACGTTGATTTTGAGTTTGATTTGATATTATTCCAACTTGCATCGTTGTAACCCTCCAAAACAGCAAGATAGTTTCGGTAATGTCAACCGTAATTTACTGCACCCTTTAACTACTTAAGAACTCAAGAAATTGCTTTCCAATGTTCTTTTCCCGGGTTACTTGTGAATCTACTCAATAATCCAACAACATATGCAATGTCCGGTCTTGTGCAATTCATTGCATACATAAGACTCCCTATGACACTTGCATATTTAAGTTAATTCAAAGATCTTCCCGTATTCTTTTCTAATTTTACATTAGGATCTACAGGTGTAGAGACCACATTTTCATCAAAATACTCATACTTTCTAAGCATGTTTCCGATGTAGTGATTTTGTGTGAAAACATAACCGTTTTCTTTTCTAAGAATCTTAATTCCTAGAATAATATCGGCCTCTCCTAAATTTTTCATGTCAAAACTAAAAGATAAAAATTTCTTTGTTTCTTCGACGCAAGACAAATTTGTCTCAAAAATAAGCATATCATCGACATATAAGAAAATAATAACACATGTATTATTTTCAGCCTTATAATATATACACCTATCTGCTTCGTTAACTTTAAAACCAGCGGCTATCACTTTTTCGTCAAATTTCTCATGCCATTGCATAGGTGCTTGCTTTAAGCCATATAAGGACTTAACAACAAACCCTTCCGGTTGCTCCATGTGTATTTCTTCTTCTAAATCACCATTTAGAAAAGCTGTTTTTACATCCATTTGATGGATAACCAAGTTATATACAGATGCAAGAGAAACTAAGATCCAGATAGAGGATATTCGTGCCACTGGTGCATAGGTATCAAAATAATCAATACCTTTCCTTTGCGAATATCCTTTCGCTACAAGCCTGGCCTTGAACTAATTAATGGACCCATCTGTATTCAATTTTCTTTTGAAAATCCACTTACAACCAATAGGTTTTGCTCCTGGAGGCAAGTCTACAGGAATCCATGTTCCGTTAAAAAAAATGGAGTTCATCTCCTCAATAGTTGCTTCTTTCCAAAAGGGAGAGTCTCTAGAACTCATGGCTTCATTGCACGTAGACGGATCATTTTCAATATTTATAACATATTCAGTTTGTTCTCTTATCATTTTTCTGTCTCCTTGAAATAAATAAACAAGGAAATCAGGACCATATGATCTTTCCTTTCTAGGCCTCTTGCTTCTCCTTGATTCATTTTCTTGAATCGTCTCTTGAAACGGTTCATTAATTGTTTTGCCTAAGTTTCTGTATTCCAAGGAAATTGATGTTGGGTGCAATAATCAAAAACAAGGAAAAATTAAATAAGCAAAAGTTATTGATACTTAGCTCCTTTATAATGGAAGTGATCGATTTGATGAAACGAATGATCTTCCCATATCTCCGCAACAGCAACAAGGAAAAACTTTGGAAAAACAGAGTGAGTCACGTGTTCAACACGTTGCCCTTAAGACATTAGCGCCCGGCTACACTCAAGAGTGATGATATAGCCCTCACAGGACGGATATCTCCAGGATAAAAACACCCTAATACACCTACTACTAGCATATGTAGATGCTCAACTTGAGCTTGGAAACTCCGAAAAAACCATAAAGGAAAATCTCGAACGCTTGAGAAAACAATATAAAATATTTTTTTCCCTTGGGGGTCCCTCTAAATATAGAGCAACCCCTTTCCCATAGATTTTACAAAAGTAGTGAATTTGTTTATATAATTGACAAATACAACTTAAGAAGAAAAACTCCCCGATGTGGGACTCAAAGGTTTATATAGTTTCTTAAAACTACTAAAAATTGGAAACTCCACAATGTGGGACTAAAAAGTTTCATTCACAAAAGAAAACAATAAATTATAATTTTTTATTAAAACTTTAAAAAATTATTTTTTTATTAATCGTTTTCCAACAATCCCCCACATGAATGAAAACTCAATAAAACATGAAAACACAGATAGATCTTGATAAATCAACATCCCAACCTCACGATCCAAACAGACTGATCGTGCAAGTGTTGAAATCATACTAGTCATTTCTACGTCCTCTCCCTCACACAAAAGTGTGTTGACCCCACGGTCATACTATGGATTGCATAAATCATAATAGTATTACGAGCTTTCATCTTTAGTTCTCACATGGTGAGACTATAGGTATCTTTCACCAAAGTGAAAAAGCATGAACTAGTGAACCCTTAGTGACCTTTAGGTCCTAAGTTCCAGTAATACCAAAACCATCAAACCGAAAATCACATAAAAATCGCAGGAAATACCATTTTAGGCAGAGGTATCCATGAGGTCTTGAACCTTTGCTTAGTGAGATATTACCGGAATTACTTTCTAGAGACAGTGAACTATGTCTTGAACTTCTAGCATTTGATGTAATTCGCGATAACAACCACGGGTGATATCTCCAAGATTGCTGCCAAGCTCGTGCTCTTTTGTCCAATTTGGCCCTGGACATATCATGTTTCTCAGAATGCTCTAGAGAATCAAAGCTCACATTCTCATAGGAAGCGGCCCACTTCCTCATTCAGATAGGTGAGTTTCCATAAAGAGTGTTACTGCTACACCCCACTTCAATCTTAAATTGAAACTATATAACTCATTAAGACTTCTTAAAAGTCATCCTTCACATGCAGTCACACTATCACGTCTACACCACAGGGAAGGGACAGAGAATAAAATTCTCTGATAGTGTTTATCTTTACCCACCACAAATTAGTTGTCTCATTCGAAACCTTGATCTTGGGATCTCCAGTCAACAAGGTTGAGTATCCTTCATGGCAAGTTTAATTTATGATCTTAAGCCCCTTCCCCCTCGATCCATTTCTAACTATCTCTTGGGATAAACCTTTCGTCAAAGATTGCGCGATATTCTCCTTGGACTTTATCCAATCAATGGAAATAACGCCGATTGAGATTAGTTATTTTCAGCTTTAGCTATTATATCTTGGCTAACACAATATATAGATATAGCTGGCACAGGCCTATGCCAGAGAGGAATGTCTTCTAAAAAACATCTTAGGCACTCGGCCCCCTCTCGTGCTTTATCTAACTCAATACTCTCAGATTCCATAATGAATTGAGCAATATATGTTTGTTTGTAAATCTTCCAAAAACAAACCCTGATGCTAGAGTGAAACATATCCACTCGTAGACTTAGACTCCTCTGAGTCAACTATCCAGTTTACATCACAAAGTCCCTCAAGGAAAGCAAGATACCTTTGATAAATCAAATAAAAGGTAATAGAGTATTTTAGGTACCATAATACTCTACTCAGTGCATCTGAATGCTATTGCTCTGGACTACAATTATATCTACTTAACTTACTCACAATATAGGCAATGTCTGGACTCTTACAGTTCATTAAATTCATCAGACATCCTATAACTCTTGAGTATTCAAGTTAAGATACTCCATTACTCTTTTTTCTTGAGTCTACAAGAATAATCGTACAGAGTACAAGAAGGCTTACAATCACACTGATTCTATCTCTTAAGCACAAATTCAAAATAATGAGAATGACTAAGACTACATATGTTAGATTATTTTCTAATCCTCATCCCTAAGATTACATCAACAGGGCCTAAGTATTTCAAGTCAACGTTCTCATTCAGCGTATGTTTTTAGTGTAATTAATCACATCTATGTTTGTATCAAGTATAAGCATATCATCAACATACAAGTATACAATCACACAGGCATCCTTAACAAGTTACTTGTAAATATACTTGTCAGATTCATTAACTTAAATCCACTACACATTATCACATGATCAAATTTTCCATGTCACTGTTTACGTGCTTATTTTATAAACCATACAAAAAAAAATTCAACTTACAAACTTTGTCATCATAACCTTTCACTACAAAGTCCTCAGGCTGGTCTATGTAAATTTCTTTATCTAATTCACGATTTTAGAAAAGCTATCTTAACATCCATCTGATGTATCTCTAATTTGTTTATGACAGCAATAACAATTAGCATCTCAACGTAAGTAAATCTCGTCACATGTGAATAAGAATCAAGGAAATATACACCATCTTTTAGTTTATAGCCTTTAGCTACCAACTTAGCCTAATATTTTTCTACAGTTCCATATACCTAATGTTTCCTCTTAAAGACTCATTTACATCTCATGGTCTTACTCTCTGGAGGTAAACTATAAACCTCCCAAGTCAGGTTCCGACGAACTGAGTCCATTTCACTAAATGAAGCTTCTTACCAGAATGGGGTTTCAGTAGATACCAAGGCTTCTTTACAAGTACAGGGCTTAGACTACGCTAGGCATGTTATGAAGTCGGCTTCATAAGAAGTCTCAAGTCTAATTGTTTAACTTCTCTTAGGCTCAACCTTAACTTCATCTTCCTTTAAGATAAGTTCTGACTATTTGAAAATAAATCTAGGGGATCAACAACACATCTCTAATGAGGTACAGGTTTAAGAATAAACATGTTCAAAGAACTCAGCATCCCTATATTATGTAATAGTATTCACAACAAAGTCAGAAAAATCACACCAAAGTATGAAAAATCAGAACACACAACGAAAAATCTATATGTAGAAGTATACTC
Organism: Papaver somniferum; assembly: GCF_003573695.1. NCBI lineage: Eukaryota > Viridiplantae > Streptophyta > Magnoliopsida > Ranunculales > Papaveraceae > Papaver > Papaver somniferum. Next base: position 21,919,329 of record NC_039363.1, on the reverse strand, counting down.
AGCATACCTTATATGAAGACACAATCAACATTTTTGGTTTTTATCTAGTTCTTCTAGGAAGAGGAATGACAATCTTAGTCAAACACCCCCACACTTTGACATATTCATAAGAAGGTCATCTACCTTTCCATAAATCATATGGAGTTTCATCTGATCCTTAAGGGTACTATATTCAGGATATACTAGTTAAGAGGACTGCCTCCTCCCACAAGACCGCAGGTAATCCTGAACTAATCAACATGGCAATTATTATCTCCTTAAGGATACAATTATTATGTTCAAGGCTTCTAATTGGTTTTCAACTTCAAGTTTATACATCTTAAGGCTTCTAAGGCATCATCCTTATCCCTAAGCAAGTATACAAGATAGTACCTCGTACAATCATCTATGGAAGTTATAAACCATCTTTTACCATAGTGGTTTTGGGTTGAACTCATGTCAACTAGGCCTAACTGAATTAATTCTTAGGGATTAGAATTCCTATGAACATTTGTGCTAAAAGATTTTATAGCATATTCATTTCACTTTTGTGTTCAAGATCCAAACTAAATTTGGGTACGAAGCCCATGCTAGGCAGTTTATGCATTGACTTATAAATTTACGGTTCCAAGTCTACCATGCAAAACATTCAAATACACACAAAAGAAAGCACAAGAATCAACTATGTTCACTTCATCAGATTTAGACCCTAAGTCCTATAACTGTTGCCTAAAAATCAGTACCCTTAGTTATAACAAGTTTTCCACATTTAATTAAGATCTTCAATATTTTACCATCTTCAAGAGAACAAGATACAAGATTCTTTCATATGCTCGGAACATGAAAACTTCATTCAGTGTGAGAATATTACAGATATGAGCTTATGCTCGACCTTTCCCTTTTATGCAACCTCTGTCGCAGATGAATTACTCATATAGAGTTTCTCGACATCCCTTATCCTTTGATAAGAGGTGAACAGGTCTCTGTTTCAACAAACATACTTAGTGGCTCCAGAGTCCACCCACCAGTCTCTCACATTGGTTATTAAAATAACTTCCGACATCATGTCAATGAACTCGTTCTAATTTGTTTCAACTAAATTAGCATTAACTTTCTACTTATTAAGGTTTTATGTTGCCTACACTTTACTGCCGTATGGCCATGAATTTTACAAACATAACAATCACCCTTAATTAAAGTAATGTCGGATTCAGTTTTACGAAACATACCTTTATTATGAAGACTATGCTTAGAGTTGTGTTTGATGTTCTCTCCTTTGTCAGCTTTGGAAGACTTGTGTTCATCCACATGCGCGCCATGTTCCTTTTCAATTTCATGTCACAAACTTCGTTTATACTCTGACCACGGACACGGTAATTTCCCAATCACTTAACACACCATTTCTCACAAACCTTAGTCAGATAAAATATGAGTTTTGAAGATAATATCTAGATTTATAAACTTCGTTTAAACCACCATATCAAAAAACTCATGGTTACCCCATAGAAACTACTTTAGTTAACAACAAAATTCTGCCCGTCAGAATTTTTCAGGAACGTTTCTCAGTTTTGTAAAATAATCAAAAACAAGGAAAAATCAAATGAGCAAAAGTTATTGAAACTTAGCTCCTTTATAATGGAAGTGATCGATTTGATGAAACGAATGAGCTTCCCATATCTCCGCAACAGCAACAAGGCAAAACTTTGGAAAAACAGAGTGAGTCACGTGTTCAACACGTTGCCCTAAAGACATTAGCGTCCGGCTACACTCAAGAGTGATGCTATAGCCCTCACAGGACGGATATCTCCAGGATAAAACACCCTAATACACCTACTACTATCATATGTAGTAGATGCTCAACTTGAGCTTGGCAACTCCGAAAAAACCATAAAGGAAAATCTCGAACGCTTGAGAAAACAATATAAAATATTTTTTTCCCTTGGGGGTCCCTCTAAATATAGAGAAACCCTTTCCCATAGATTTTACAAAAGTAGTGAATTTGTTTATATAATTGACAAATACAACTTAAGAAGAAAAACTCCCCGATGTGGGACTAAAAGGTTTATATAGTTTCTTAAAACTACTAGAAATTGGAAACTCCACAATGTGGGACTAAAAAGTTTCATTCACAAAAGAAAATTATAAATTATAAATTTTTATAAAAACTTTAAAAAATTATTTTCTTATTAATCTTTTTCCAACAATTGAATCATTGTTTATTTCTAATCTTCCTACTTCAGTAGGATTAGAACTTGATCTTGTTAAATTCTCAAAGAATTCAACATCTAATGATTCAATTATAATGTTGTTGTCAAGATTTAAAAGTCTATAACACACACTATTATGAGAATAACCAATAAACACACATTTGTTTGTCCTATCACCCAATTTGGGTCTTTTTGGTTCTGTTTTTCTCACATAGGCAATACACCCCCACACTTTTAGACGTTTTAAGTTTGGTTTTCAACGAAACCACAATTCATAAGCAGTTGAATTGATTTTCTTTCTAGGAACTCTATTTAAAATGTAACATGCTGATAATATTGCTTCTCCCCATAAGTATAATGGTAGATTTGAACTTAATAGCATAGCATTCACCATATTGACTAGAGTACGGTTTTTACGTTCCGCAATGCCGTTTTGTTGTGGTGTAGGTTTTGTAAATTCATGGATAATTCCATTATTTTTCACAGAACTTTTCCAGTTCCGTAGAATCATATTCACCACCTCTATCTGACCTTACTCTCTTGATATTTTTTATCGTGTTGGTTTTCGACTTCCGTTTTAAAATTAAGAATTTTCCAAAAACCTCATCGTTTGGTTTTAATAGATATACATAGGCATACCTACTGTAATCATCGATGAACGTTACGAAGTATTTATTGCCTCCACAACTTAAAGTTTCTTTTATATCACATACATTAATATGTATAAGATCAAGAATATTAGATTTTCTTATCACCGTTGTCTATGGATTTTTGACTGTGCACATGCTATGCATTTTTCAACATGTTCATATTCACATTTAGAGATCAATCCTAGATTACTCATGTTCTTAATAGAACCATAATTTACATGCCCTAATTTACCATGCCATAGAGAAATAGACTTAACCATATAAGCAGAAGATAATCATTTATTAAGTTTAATTTGATCATCCCGTTACAAGCATAACCGATCCCAACAAAAACAGAATTCTTAGATAAAACAAATTTATTAGATTCAAGAATAAGCCTAAAACCTTTCTTGTTAAGAAGAACACCAGCCACTAGATTTTTACTTATTTCCGGTACATGGGGAACGTCCATAAGAGTAAGTGTCTGTCTTGATGAAAATTTCAGTTCAACTGAGCCAATTCCACCAATATTAACACGAACGTTGTTTGCCATTTTCACTTCCCGTTCATCGCTAATTTGATCATAAGTTTTGAACAACTTTCGATCCTTGCAGGAGTGAATAGTAGCGCCTGTATCCACCCACCATCCGCTATCATCGCTTACATTTTGTATTTCTGACACTGTGCCGATGAATTTTTCTTCATCCACCGCATTGGCCTGATTTTTCTTATCTTTCTTCTTAAATTTACAGTCCCTTGCAAAGTGACCAGGCTTGTCACAATTGAAACAATATTTGTTCTTTGAGCCTTTCTTTTTAAACTTCTTATCATTCTTTGGCTTGAGATTTGGGTTCTTTTCTTTACCATCCTCAACAGCATTTGCCCTTGAATGATTTTCAGTTTTCTCATCTTGTTTTCGTGAATCTTCTTAAACACGAAGATGGTAAAGCAAAGTCTCAACTGTATACTTTTTGTCGTCATGTTTGAGTTTCTTTTTGTACCCATTCCATGAAGTTGGAAGGCGAGAAATAAGAACCCCAACGACAAACTCCACAAGGAGATCAATTTTGGAAACTTTGAGATCGCCGACAATATTCAGTAATTCATGTGCTTGCACAAGAATTGATTTATTGTCACACATTTTAAAATCCACAAAATTACTGATTGAAAATTTTTGATTACTAACCTCTTCAATTTTGTACTTGTCTGCCAAGGTAGTCCATAGTTCTTTAGCCGTTGCAATGTTTCGGCGTGCGGTGTAAACGTTGCTTGCCAAAAGCCTTTAGAATGTGACCTCGACACAAAAATTCATCTTCCTTCCGTTTCTTTGTCTTTTCTTTCAATTCATCTGTGTCCTTATCAGTTTCTTCAGGGATTCGTTCCAATGTATCCGTTAAAATATAAGCAAGCCTTACGGTGGTTAAGAAAAACAAAAGCTCAAAAGCTTCTCCTGCCACCTTGTGAAACCCTCTCCATAATCAAAGCCCAGAAAAGTATTGTTTGAAACTGTTGTAAATCTGATGGAGAAAACAATGAGATACCAAGCACTCCAAGGCACGTAATCGCTGTCTTTCAAACAGTATTTCTTCCCTATAGAATGCACAAGGGATTCCAAGAAATTAATGTCGTCAGGATAGAATGGAGTCTAACAGTTTGTGTGATGTCAAATGTGCACTGTTTGATCACACCCCAGAATACTCTTGTTACTGATAATGCCTAAAAGATGAAACCTAATTTGAATAACTAATATTGCAGAGAGTTTTTTTTTTTTTTTTCGATATTTGCTTTCCTTAACCATCCTCTATTTATAGGCCAAAAGTACCTATTGGGAGGAGCTTCGTGTCTGTCCAGGAAAAGACATGTCTAACTATACCAATCGGCAACCATTGGATTTTGTAACCACCTTTCATGTAAAACAACATGAATCTGTTTATGAACAGACGCACCTTTTGAATCCTAGATTCAAAATTCCAGCAAACATACTTATATTCCGAAAATATTCTAACATGAGTTTTTGGAAATATTGATCTAAATAAGATGTTTAGTTCTTGATCTTATCTTTAAACCCCTTTTTGATTTATCTAATTTGGATGTACGGTTTGAGAGATAAGGTATTTGGAAAATTGTTGTGTATGTCTGTCTAGAAATGTGAAATGTGTGTAATCTCTTGATTATGTCTAGCAACATTTGATTAAGTGATGTGATATCACTTTGAGCATATCATGAGAACCTGTAGAAGTGATTACTTAGAGGATATTTAGTTGAAATTTAATTCTCATTATAACCTAAGCATGTAGCTAGCAATCGATTCCTATGACATGAGCAATAATATTTTGTTAGAGGTAAATTTGTATCACTTTGTCAAGGAATAATATGATTTTGATAAGTTGTATGTCAACTTTGTTTATGTTCAAAATTACTTGGATCACATATTTTTTGTGTAACATCAAATTGCATAAATCACATTTTTGGTTAATAATTGTGATGCAACAAGAAAATTGTGTGTTTAAATTGATTTGCGAATACACAAAGCATTTGGTTTTAATTACCAATATTTTGTGACCTACTAATGATTGATTGAATCTAATGTTGAGGTACAATAACTTGATCCAACAAGAAGGTTGGTTAATGCTGGGAATGCTAGAATGCGTACTCCAGAAGAAGCATGTAAGTCTTCTACCAAAAGTACTAAGGTATGAAAGCATTTTTCTGAGAAACTCAACAATCAAAATAGGTAAAAAGATTTCAGGTTTGGACATTATCATTCTCCACATGTGCGTTGTGTTTTAAAATAATTTATAATTATTATCTACCTTACTATGAGATACGATATTTGGAAATAAGTTCATGACATGCTTTGAACTGTTAGCATAATAAAACATGAGGAATTAATAGATAAAGTGAAACTCGTATGCTATTAATTTGATAATGAATACATAAACATGTTAAATCATAATGTTGGTAGAATACCATGATTTGATTATGCGGCGAGTTTTAAATGACACAATATCACAACATGTTAAGAAATCTCGATAACCGTGGGGGTGTAAAATAAAAAATACTTATTTTAATATTCCAATAAGATTGTGCAAGGTGCATAACCTATCTTTGTGTTCTTGACCTGTATACCTAAAATATGGGGGGAGTATTGGCTATTTCATCTCCCAAGCAAATCAAAATTTTGACTAAGATTATGGATACCTATCCTAAGCATGCTAGTGCATATAGGTTAATGGTCATAATATTTGACATTGATAACATTGGCATGAACACTATAGTGCAATCTAGAGATGCTTTGTTTTTTGAACATATATTTCCTTTCAGAATTGGACCTCGAAAAAGGGTCCATGACAGTCTCGTAGATGTTCCTTTGACTAGTCAACCCCGTCTCAAGATGTTGAGACCGAACTAGTAGAAGTAAGAGAGTTAGAACTGAGACAAGATTTAACCCCGTATTTGTGACACTTATGGTAGAGTCTGAACACTGAACCTGTAAGGAAGATATGTGTTCTCCTAAATAGTCTTCAAAAGGAAACCGTGGTACAGATGAAACTGTAGAGAAACACAAAGATAGTTATATCTAGAGGTTATAACCAAAAAGTAAGGAATAAATTTCTTTGACACTAATTCACCTATCACTGGAATCACTTCTGTTAGGATGATGATTACTATTGCTTAAATTCATGATTTGAATATATACATCAGATGGATGTTAAGACTGCAATGGTGAATTGAATGTAGAAACTTATATGTACCAACCTAAAGGTTTTTATTGTGAGAACAAAGAATGCAAATTGATTAAACTTCTATATGGTTTGAAACAAGCAACTAAACATAGGCATGAAAAATTTGATCATGTAAGGATATCTAGTAATTAAGATTAATAAATCTGATAAATGTGTTTACATTAAATCTGAGGATGATGCTTATGTTACTGTATGCCTGCATGCTGATGGTATGATCATATTAGATAGTAACAGTGTTTTTATTAATACCACTAAAAGCATGCTGAATGAGAATTTTGACATTAGACTTAGGCCCTATTGATGTAATCTTAGGGATAAAAGTCAGAGACACGTATGATGAATATAGTCTTAGTCAATTTTATTTTGTTGAAACCATACTAAAGAAATTTAATCACGATGAAGCTAAACCTGCTTTTACTCCTTGTGAACCCACTTGTAACTTGAACAAGAACAAGGGTAACGGTGTTCCTCAACTTTTGAGTATTCTTGAGTAATTAGCAGTCTTATGTAATTGATTAATTGTATAAGACTTGGTATTGCTTAAGTTGTGAGTAGTTTTAGCAGTACACTTGCAACCCTGTTCGGGATCACAGGAATTATCTCAACAGAGTTTTGCGCTACATGAGAGGCACTTCAGACTTTTGCTTAAGTTTTAAGAAGAATCATGCTGCTATGGAAGGGTATTGTGATGCCAACTGGATGTAGGACTCAGATAAGTCAAAATACACTAGTGGTTACATCTTCACACTTGGAGGTGCGTCCGTGTCATGGAAGATATACAAACAGACAAGTATAGATCGATCCACTAGGGAGTCAGAGTCTATAGCTTCATAAAAAGCACGAGATAGTGAAGCAACTACCTTCTACTGGTATTATCTTTCTTGACTTCGTAAGGTCCAAGGATAATATTGCAGTTCCTTTGACGAAAGGTTTATAAAGAAAAGTAGTTATCTCTACTATCGAAGGGGATGGGACGTAAGCTCATAAAAATAAATCACCATGAAGGATACTCAACATTTTGAATGGATCTCCAAGATCAAGGTTCAATGAGACAACTAATTTATGGTGATATCGAGACAATACTATCTTTGTCCCTCCCTATGGTGTAATTGTATGATAGTGTTACCTGCATGAGATAGGATGATCTGTTGAGATCTTAATGGGTTCCATGGCTTTGTTTAAAGCGGGGTGTGGAAGGACACTTTTGATGGACTCACCTATGTGGATGTTGGAAGTGGGGCCGCTTCCTATGAGAATTTGAGCTAATTCTCTAGATACATTCATTAAAACCGGTATTTTGCACATGGCTAAAACGGGCACAACCGCAAGAGCTTGGCAGCTTTCGTTGGAGACATCAAGTGTGGTTGTTATTTCTGGATTGCATTCATTGTTGGCGGTTCAAGACATTGTGTTCACTGTTACAACAACCAGTTCCGGTAACTTCTCACTAATCTAAGGTTCAATCTTTTTTTTTTGTTAAGTCCAATGGTTTATTTTAGTAAAAAAATGTAATTACAAGAATTACAAAATGGGGGGCTCAAGTTGTGAGTAGTTTTAGCAGGTACACTTGTAACCCTGTTCGGGATCACAGGAATTATCTCAATAGAGTTTTGTGCTACATGAGAGGCACTTTGGACATTTTCTTAAGTTTTAAGAAGAATCATGCTGCTATGGAAGGGTGTTGTAATGCCAACTGGATGTAGGACTCAGATAAGTCAAAATCCACTAGTGGTTACATCTTCACACTTGGAGATGCGTCTGTGTCATGGAAGATATACAAACAGACAAGTATAGCTCGATTCACTATGGAGTCAGAGTCTATAGCTTCATATAAAACACGAGATAGTGAAGCAATTACTTTCTACTGGTATTATCTTTCTTGACTTCGTAAGGTCCAAGGATAACATTGCAGTTCCTTTGACGAAAGGTTTATAAAGAAAAGTAGTTATCTTTACATCGAAGGGGATGAGACATAAGCTCATAAAATAAATCACCATGAAGGATACTCAACCTTGTGAATGGATCTCCAAGATCAAGATTCAATGAGACAACTAATTTATGGTGATATCGAGACAACACTATCTTTGTCCCTCCCTATGGTGTAATTGTATGATAGTGTTACCTGCATGAGATAGGATGATCTGTTGAGATCTTAATGAGTTCCATGGCTTTGTTTAAAGCGGGTGTGGCAGGACACTTTTGATGGACTCACATATGTGGATGTTGGAAGTGGGGCCGCTTCCTATGAGAATTTGAGCTAATTCTCTAGAGACATTCATTAAAACCGGTATTTTGCCCATGGCTAAAACGGGCACAACCGCAAGATCTTGGAAGCTTTCACTGGAGACATCAAGTGTGGTTGTTATTTCTGGATTGCATTCATTTTTGGCGGTTCAAGACGTTGTGTTGACCGTTACAACAAGCAGTTCCGGTAACTTCTCACTAAGCTAAGGTTCAATTTTTTTTTTGTTAAGTCCAATGGTTTATTTTAGTAAAAAAACGTAATTACAAGAATTATAAAATGGGGGCTCATAAACCAAAGGGGTGAGAAAATAAAACAAAACACATAAGAGAATTAAAACTCTAAAAACACAAAGCTTAAAGAAAACAGAAAAAATGAAAAATGAAAAAGACTAAACGCCTAATTTTCTTCACTTCTTGTATCGCCCTCAATTTCCTTCATATATGCCTCTCTAAAAGAGTCATTTTCAATGAAATCTTTTCTGAATTTCTCATCATCAACAAGATTAAGTGCATTCACCTCTTCCTTTGGTAATTTTTTTCCACTAGCATCAACATAAGTTGGTGATCTAGGTTTCTTCTTTGGAGTTTTCATTCTCTCTAATTGCTCTTTTAGTTCCCGAAAATAATCTTTTCTAAAGGCTGGATCTCTAATGAAATTTAGACGAACTTCATCATTCTTAATGGTCTCTAACACCTCAAGATCCGCCTTTCTAAGAAAATTTCCAGCCCTTTGTTGCCTTAAGCCTCTAGTATGTCAAGAAAATCTTTCTTCTTTTCAGCTTCAACTCCACTCTCCACTTCCTCCTAAATGGTATTAGAATTACCTCTCATTGATGCCCTATTCTTCTTTATTTTTTTCCATCATGAACTGTACCCCACTCTTTGGAATTTTTAACTTCATCAGCCATAGTTTCCACATCCAAATCAGTATCCTCCTCATCAATACTTTCAGTAACACTTTGGAATTCTTCCACAACATCTTTAAAACCCAAATCTGAATTTAGGGATTCAAAAATATTTGTGCTAACTATTTCAGAACATCTTATCAAAGCGTCACATCTAGGCGTTGAAGATTTACCTTTACTTTTCCCTAATACTTGCGTCCAACCATAAGTAGTTTCACCAGCCGTTACCAAATCATGCTTGGAAGAGCCTGACTTGGGGTTTTCAAGGGAGACATTAGGCTTGGACACGGATATAATATCACTGGTGTTTAAGTTGTTCACGGACTTTACCAAACTAGAGTTTAATATGGTCCTGTCTTTGTTTAACAATTCTTGCACGGACTCTACACCAATATCTTGACCTGATTTCTCAGCTCTACAGACAGCAAGGGATGCCTTTGCAGCAATAGCAGTTTTGCACCTAATCAATTTCATCTGAGCTTCACGAAATTCCAATTCATATCTAGCAAGCTCTCCTCTAACTGTTCATCATTCACAAAATTTTCATCTGCCTTGTTCATTGTAACATTTTCAGCCTCATTAACTACAAAAAAAATTATTGTAACCTCATCTTCAATATCATCTCTAATGCTTGATTCAGAAACAAGAGACTTGTTTTCATTATTTGCATGATCTGCATGGGAACCATTTTTACGTCCCTGCATATTGTTTTTTCAACGTACTTCCTTCCAAACATACTTGGTTTGTTTATCCACTTTACCATTTTTGATATACTGATCAACACTTGTGTTCTTTTCAACTCCTAAAAGCTTACCAGCTGCAATACAGTTCTCAAGCTTGTGACCCATAAACTTACAATGAGAGCAAAACTTAATGTTCTCTAAATCTTGTATAACCACATATTGCCATAACTCTTTTCCAATTAGATTTCAAACGAATTCTTTTAGGAATCATCTTAGAAAAATCAATATCTATCAACACAGCAGCATAGTTTCCAACATCATGATCCAATATTTTTTGATCAATAGCAATCGGTTTCCCAATAATTTTAGCAATGGATAAAAGAATTTTCTTCGTCCATAATTCTATGTACAATCCAGGGAAACTTACCCAAACAGTAGCTCGTGTAGTATGTTGTCTCTCCGGATCAAAATTAGGGTAAAAGTTGAAAAATCTAAGTTGCTGATTTTGAACCACACAATTTTCACCATGCCAAACCCTTTCCTTGTCTTCTGCTGATGTTAACTTAATGATGAAAAATCCTTTTGTCATTGGAACCAGCTTGCATCTTCCATCACCAAAACCCCATTTTTCTTCCAAACTCTTTTGAACATCAGCAAGTTTTAACCCTTAAAATTCAACCTTCCAATAAGACTGAACTGGAATATGTCACGCCCTTCTTGTGTAAGTTCTAAAGGTAATTCCAAGGCTGGTTCATCATAATACAAAGACGCATCAGGTAAAGATGATAAATCTGAATCTATTAGCATATAGGGTTTTTTACCCTTAACTAAATCAGCAAAAGACACCTTTTTACACCCATTATGATTCTTAGAAGAATCAGAAGTTTCCCCCATCTTGAATCACCCAAAAGATGATCCAAGATGAAGGAAAAAACGTGAGAAACTTGAAAACCCTAAAGAAAAAAATCGCCTATTTTTTTGGAGAGAGAGAAAAAAATTATCGCTAAGGTTCAATCTTTACGACATCTTGGCCTATTTTGATGCCTTATGTTTTCTCATGTTCTATCGATATGTGTTATCATTCATGTGGGGGATTGTTGGAAAAAATAAGTTTTTTGTGAATAAATAAAACATGATGCTACTTTGTTTTGTTGGTGGGAATATTCTCTATTCTCCGACATTCTTCATGGCACAACTTTTGCTAGGAATCTTGTCTGATTTATCTCCTTGTTTTGTGCATATGCATGTCAATACTTTTCCTACAAAATATTTTCACTCATAAGATTCTTGTCTTTGACAATTTATATGTCTTTTTTTTAACGATAAAAACACTAATTAAGAAAGACATCTACTCATTCTTATGGAAACACATGCATGGGATTCTCTTTATTTTTTATAACGTTCAGATTCTTTTCATTGTTAATAACGTTTGAAAATTCTATAAGTTAAAGGTCTTCAATTCATTAAAGAGGGGGAGTAGAACATGAACTTAACTCTTCTCCTGCTTTCTAAAAGAGAGAAAGAGAAAAACAATAAAGCTACTTCTTATTTTTGTTTTCTCAAAAACCTAAGTTTTACTTCATGTTTTGAGAGAGAAACAACTCAAAAATTAATTCCTCTAATTTTGGTAGAAAAAGAGAGTAGGAGAGAAAAAAAGTTTTCTTCTTCCATTTTTCTCCATGAATTTTGTGTATGTGTATGAAACAAGGTGGTTTCACTGAGTTGTTTTTCACTGCCAAGTTCTTAGGACGTTCTATTGTATGCTACAATGAGGAACGCTAACGATAGTTGTATCCTGGAGACTACTCGTCAAAGAAGCTATAGAATATCTCTTTTTAGAGGAGTAGCAGGCAATATTGTCTTCAGGACATCGTATCTAATACGTGCCTCTATCATTTTTGTTCCGCATGCTACTCGACGTGATTCATCCATCAAGTTTCTGCAAATAAAGCTAAGTATCTCTTGTTCTTATTCGATTTATTTTCATTATTGTTGTTACTAACCCAACAAATATTGTTGTGGCTCGTCAAATTTTTCTGATACTTATGGAAGTTCAAAGTGAGGCGCAGTTGAGTTCAATAGATCAAGAACTGCTAAAGCGATAGAAACAAGCAGTTTGCGCATGACAGGTCTAGGTTCAAAAGCTGGGGGTCGGGGTTCTATTCTTAGGTCCTGTCAATCCGTATGAATAAAAACTAACCAATTGGATCAAAGTATATAAAACATACAGATTGTGTGTTTTCTTCTCTTCAAACACAGAAACCTACCACTACAAGAAAAGATGGATTAAGCAACCAAAATCTTAGCAAGCTCCCAGAACTTTAGTCGCTCTAATGGTCAAGCAACCAAGTTTGCAACCACGATATAGTTTGCTTGCTTAAAATTTATTTCCGCTATTTCGTAGCGACCGATAAAGGTGTTAGGTTGGTACATCACTTTTTCAAGTTATTCGCAGCAACTACAAAAGTGCTTGAGTAGCTTTTTACTTCGAGGCACAGTGGGCCAGCAATTCAAAACATTTGGTTGGTACAATCCTATCTCAGCAACACCAGCCTTGCAAAGAAAAGTCAGATTTTAAAATTTATGATTTGTTTACTAAGCTTTTTGTTTTAGCCGTTCTAAATTTTGTTATGTAAGAAAAAAAGAATCAGTATTTTGGGGAATAAGATTTATTTCAAGGATACAAGGATATCATCCCATTGAAAATTTAGCATTCATTTTTTAAACCATCATCAAGAGGTACAAAATTAGTTATGTCATAAAAATAATTAGTTTGTTGAAGAGTAAATTTTCCAAAATACTAGGATCATCCCATTGAAACGCTGTTCAGTAAACAATCTTTCCATAATCCCAAATTGCTTGAGACTCTCTGAGAGGCCTTCACTGCATAATTTGCCAGTAACAGTTGATAAATTAGAAATGCAGAGTTTCACCGAGGCCACTCTGCAACCGTCGACTACTACAGCTTTTGCAGGCTCCAAGATATCTAGTGCTTGTGCTTCTACATTTTCTCGTTCTCCCTTTTATAATGTTGCACACAGAGAATACCATTGGCAGACCCTCCTGCAAACACAATTGACTAATTGAAGAACTTGGTACATTCTGTAGAGCATAATATGCTCAAAAAAAAAGTAGAAATATAGTAATTCGGTAACTGGTGCAAAAGAAATGAGGAATATATATCCTGAAGTATTTGTTTTGTAAGCTGTTCCAGTATTCTTCAGATTATGCTTTGCATAAAGATTCCAAACTATGAAATTGAAACCAAGATATCAATGTGCTTACAAAAGACTAAGAAATGCCAAGAAGAGCCATACATACACCTGACCATTATGATAAGAATAAGTCTCACGCACAACGATAGTGGATAAATTTCATCCTGAACAAATTATGCAGAATTTCCAACTTACAATTCCTTTCTGAATCTGCTCTGAATAAATGAAGGTACTCTGGCTTCTGCTGCAATAGTCTTGGAAAGCAGAGTCTTACCAGTCCCAAGCCCACCTGTCATGATCATTCCCTGAAACCAGGTTCCAAACCAGGTATACACTGAAAGAACTTTAAGCATCTAAATATACCTTGAGCCGTTTTCCTCCAACAAGTGCAAACTTCCCTGGGTGCTTGACGTACTCCTCCACTTCCATATATTCACAATTTTAAAATTCAATCTAAGACAACTTATTCAGTGCAATTGAACTAGTGAGGGAACACATAAGATTTACAATAAGATAATTTATGATTTAGATTGATTGCTAGATGCAAACATGCATTGCCAACATTACATCAGGTACATCAACTTCAAGTACTTCCATTTTATTTTATTTTCGATCGGCCAAGTACTTCCATTCCAATAACAAGTATCTAGCAGAACTTCAGAACAACACCAACACCTGCAGTTCCTAAAGACAAAAAACTTGAATAACTTTAATAATCTGGGATGAGCTTAGTATCCAGCAATGGATCGAGTAAAGCTGCAAAAGAAGTTTCACACAAAAGCTTGCTTTCGCAGAAAAATCGCTCTGAATTGGTGCATGGCACAACACTTGTAAGACTGTATGCCCATAACAAGGTAAGCATTGTTCTGCTTCCCTTATCAAAAAATTGATGACTAGCTTATACATTTCATTATGCAAATTGTTCCATTGTTAGAAAACTAGATATCAGGAATCACGATTATGTCCTATTTGTCAAAACGTATCTTTAGTTTCAAATGACATTTACTGAGGCCTTTTACAGGAACTTACAAGATCAGGTATAAATCTTTATATAAGGATTGGAGTGTGAATAAAAATGAGTAACAGGGCTGATCTACAAGTGAAAGATATTTAGTATTAGGATAAAAAGGAACGATATTTAGTCTAGTTCATTCATCTACAAGTGATTGATTTTAGACACATTTGAAATGATATCATCATTTGGTAGCACAGTTAACATGGATTTTAGTACCTGCTAATGCTGTTAAAATCGGGTTTGGGTCATAGACTTGTACTTAACTTACTCTCAGAAATTTCAAAAATTGAACTGATTTTGTTGGTGATGGAAGATTACTTCTTAGTTGAACATAAGACCAAGACTACTTGAAGGTTGTGCATCTGTAGATGAAAAAACATAAAATTGAACAAAGGGGTTAAATTTAGAAAATGAATCAATGATTAACATAACCCATATCTTATTTTACTGAGAAAAGAAGAAATTCACTTGAGATTGATAGGAAGGAGAGGATAATCATAGCAAACAGAGCACCTATTTTCATTGCTGACTCTTTCGCAAAGCTGGACTTATCAGCTGAATTTTTAAGTATGAGACAGTGTCAAGTTTGGGCAAATTTCAAGAATGAGACAATGTTCAGTATATCACAGAGATTGACAGGGAAGGAGGGAGGTAGCTGTGGTTATAAGGCCAAATAGCCAATCTAGGTGTTCAAAAAAGATGAAACAGTCTACTAATCCTCTTTATTGTAAGTTCATCTACTAACCCTTTCGAACAATCTCACCAAAAATCCAACCTCCATATGCAAATACAGTCAAAAATCGAGTTCGTCAAAATCATTTTAACAAAATCTGTCAGAAACTTCTTAGAGTCATTTTATCAAACAGGTTATAAGAGAGAAATTAAGAAGCCCTAATTTCTCTTTATTGGATCTTTACTATTGAATCAAAATCGAGTGAAAAATATTACCTTTATAAATTGGTTAGTAATTGAAGCTTTTCAATTAATCATAGTATTGGATCTTGAAACCCCAAATGCTTTTGCAAGAGAAACAGAATTACATGAATCAAAATCAGAAATGAGAGATGTCGATACCATCAGCAACAAAGTATACAAACCCACGAAGATATGTCGAAAACAGGGGAGGAAGAAATGTAGAAACCCACTCTAAAATCTCTAATTTTGACAGATTTGTACAAGACTTAGCTTTAATTCGGCCATTTGGGTTAAGTTTCAGAGAATTGGAGAGGGGGAATAGACAGTAAGGGTTTGAGCGTAGAGAAACCAGTTTATGCGAGTGGAGGGAAAAATGAAATTTTTGGTGGGAACTTTGCGCCAAAACTTGGATTTTTCCGCTAATCAATTTAGAAGACATTTTCACTTAGAGGGAAAACAAGGTGGCAATCCGTGTGACATTTTGTGTTAGCATATATTCGTGGGTTAAACATCCGTGGTTTTCTATTGGCCAAATGGATATCATACGGATCATCAAAATGATAGCCATCGAACAAAGGTGGGGGTATTTTTTGACGATCTAGGGTCCGGATTTGTTTCTTGAGGCAAGAACAAAGTTTTGCGGGAATTTTCCTTCCACTAGTCAAGATGGAAAATTGGCAATCCGTATGACTTTTGTTTCATGTACCGATTGGTGGATTTAGATACTTTGGCTTTCTATAGGCCAGATTAAAACCACGCGGATCCGTGAAGTGATTTCAAAAGGCTATGACTTTTTTGTCGGTCAATGTAAACTCAGCATAATATGAAGTCAACGGACATTCGGTTTAAACTGATGGATACCGCAGAAACCGATAGAATTTAGGAAATTTTCGAGTAAGGTAACGGATGACAAGTGAAATTAATTGAAGTCGACGAAAATTCGATTTGATTGACAAATCAAGGCAAGTGTGTTTTCTTTGTGCTTTCTCTTTGTGTTTTGCTGCTTCCGGTTTGAATTTCTACTACTCGCATAGGTCATGAAGTAATTTCGACTAGTCATGCAAGTCATGAAGTAGCTTTAATTCATACTGGTAAACTCAGGTTATAAGATTACTAGAGATGGACCACGAAATTATGGATGGGTTCTGACTTCAGAATTAACATAATACATCATCGAAATCGATAAATATGAAACTCATGTGTTGATTCGAGCTTCAAATGTAGTATAACATAATACAAACTATGAAACTTGAAGCTCCGAGAGGGTTCTGACTTCAAACTTAGCATGTTCTATCGTCGAAATCGATAAATATGAAGCTCAGTGTCGATTCGAACTTCAAATGTGGAATAAGAGCATACTAATTATGAACCAAGAAGCTCCGGGAGGGTTCTGACTTCAAACTTAGCATGATACATCATCGAAATCGATAAATATGAAGCTCAGTGTCGTTTCGAACTTCAAATCCGGTATAACGTCATACAAACTATGAACCAAGTGGCTCCGAGTTCAAAACATGGCCGGTTATACCACAACTCTCAACAAAAGTTAAGATTGGTTCAGCTTAACTAAAAAAGCTTGTAATCGATTACATCTTGCTTCCCGAAGTAGCTTGTGCCCGGTTACAGCTTGCTTCCCAAAGGTAGCTTGTGAGTGATTACAACTAACTTCACAATTCAACTTTTAACCGGTTCTACTTGGATTCCGAAATAACTCGTGGCTCTGAGCTTGAAACCTGGCCGGGAGTGGACTACCATAAGTCGGAAACTTTGTAAGAGCGATGAATCCAGACATTTACAGGTAAGATTCCATCAGAATATTCTCTGAAACCTTAAAGAAAGCCTTTTCTGGCGACTTCGAGAAAGAAAGTGGATCCGATCTATAAACCTGGACGGGAGTGGACTACATAAGTCGGAAAAATCGTCAGAAAGATTAATGATAATTAATGGACATCTGGTTATATTTATGATAATTAGAGAAACGATGGAATCAAGAGAATGGAGTGAGCCCGACCAATATTGATTGTAAGATGACATACTCATAACAAGTGAAATTAAATGAAGTCGATGGAATTACGGCGTTGAACTAATGATAATTATCTATACATCAATATTCACCTATAAATAATCATAAAAATAGATGAAATCAACAATACTAATCATATCTAATTGTCCTATGTAGTAACTTCCGGTATAAATATTATCAATGCATATTTTGGTTCACACTGCTAGATATTGACCTCCGTATGCATACCCTTTTGATATGAGTTTGGGACTTCCTGACAATACAGATACCCAGTATGCATACCCTTCTGATATGTCGTCGCGAACTTCCAAGAGCATGCACGCATACAGGTGTGCACACTTTTTGGATCTGACTTCAGAACTGCCAAAGGTGCCCATACTCGGTATGCATACCTGGTTGACCTAAGCTAGTTCGGAATCTTAAGTGCAAAGGAAAAAGCACATGAAGCGCCTAAGGTTAAGCATACTCGCTGTGCATACCTTGACCATGGCTATAGTTCATTTTTGCTATATTTCTCATACATACTTATAAGACAAATTTCAAGTTCAAGCTTGTCTTGTTTGAACTATGGAAATATATTCGAGCAATGGATATTCATAGATCTTTAGCAAACACAGTTAGACCAATGAAAACAACCAATTGTTTACCATCAATATGCACACCCTTTTGATATGAGTTCGTGACTTCCTGACGATACGGATACCCGGTATGCATACCCTTTAAGAGAAATCGATGGAATCCTATGGAAATTCAGTTCGATAGACATAGGATAAGATTAAGGTTAATGAACCTTCCTTTTAAATTAATGGATGTCGGAGAAACCGATGAAATTTAGGAGAAATTGAGTGGAGTCGAGTGATTTCAGGTAAGATTGATGAATAACATACATCGTTGACTTAGGTCGATGGTTATTCGGTTAAAGTGATGATAACTGGATAAAAAGATGAAATTCAAGAAATTATTTGGAACATAAATACTATCACTTTTTATTTTTAAAAAAAATGGAAATAAATTTTTTTCAGTTTCTTTTTTCTTTTTAAAGTTAGGATTTAAATAATTTGATTTCAAATTGAATGAAATTTTAGTTCCTAGTTTTAAACAAAAGAGTTGATAATTTTTTTGCATTCAAGATTCATTTGAAAACTACAATTATCACAAAGTTGTGAAAATTGGAATTTTTAGTAGGGTGATTATCACATAATTGTAAAAATTGGAGTTTTTAATAGTGGTGATAGTTGCAATATTTTCAAAATGTAAGTGGTTGCAAAATGTGAAAATTACAACGTGAAAACTGAAAATTTCAATTTGACAATAGCGATTTTTTGTGTAACTTTTATTTTTTATCATAAAATATTTTTCATTGAATTTTTCAGTAGGCTGGTAATTGCGAATCACTCAATTATAGAAATTGGAGTTTTCAATGGCGGTGATAATTCTGATTTTTCAAAACGTGAAATTAAAAAATTCGATTTGATAATTGCGATGGGAAAAGAAAAAAATATTCACTTTTTAATGAGAAGTAAGAAAAGCTAAATGAAAAGTAATTTTTGGGGAGATTTTTTTTCGGATTATCATTTATTATCCCATTAGTTAAGTCTTTTAGAAAAGATATTTCACGTTTTTTTATTTTAAAGAATCGTTTATTTCTTAATTTATAGAATATTTAGGAATCACTCACAATTTTTGGAAGCTTTGACTTTAGAAAACTTTTAATTTGCAAACTAAAAATCGGGAATATAATAACTAATCCAAATATTATTACTAGATTAATAATAATATAATTAATTATGGGCTTTGTACATATCTCACCATATTAATGGTTGGGTTTCCAAAATTTAGAACTCAAGTGCACGTGCAAAATATACGTGCAATAATCTGGGCCCTGGATCTCGTTAGATATTTCTCGAGATGGAGCATCTTGTTTACCCTATAAATTAATCCTAAAGAAAGAAAAAAAACCTACCCCTACCTCTTTCTCTCTGCCTCTTTTCTCTGCCTTATCTTCATCTCCATTTCCTCTTCTCCTTCTAAACTAGATCTCACAGTAAAAAATCCACCGCCTTCACGTCTCTCTCTTTGAAGTTTGAACAAACACCACTAACACCTGATTAATTTTTTGAATCGCTCTTTAAACTTCTTTTCCAGTCCAATTTTTCTCAATTTTTGGTTGACTTTTTACTTTGATTTAGATGGTTTAATGTGATTTATCTTTAATTTCTGCTAAATTAGTTTAGATGATTAAACTTGTAACAGATTCTGACTTTAATGATGATTTGAGGAGTTTGGAACATTACTTTATTGAAGATTGTTTTTTTCCTCCTTGTTCAGTTAGGGATTTGTTTTAAAATGTTAAACCTTTACTGATTTCAACTCTAATGATTATTGAAGAGTTGAGATTTATAGTTATTCAACTGAGTTTATGTTTTTTTTCATGTTGAATTTTTGTCGTATGTTGAATTAATAGCTGAGTTTTCCTTCAATTAAGAATTGAGTAGTGGGTTTCATTTTGCATGCGAGTTTCCTTTTGGGTTTGCTTCATATTGTTCTTCATTTTTATTTCATTTTGGGGGTTTTATTTATTTAGATCCAAGTGATTTTATTTGTTGTTTGATGATTTTCAGAAATTAGTTTTGTTTGTTCATCTGAAATTGGCAAAGAGCCTTAATCAATTTTTCAGAAATTAGTAGTCTGCAATGATTGTAGTAATAGTGGTGTTCAGCTATTTGTTGTAATGAACAAATTTATTTCACATACAAGAGTGTTTGAAGGGTACCTTTAAATTAGGTCCCAAATTTATGGGTTTTATTGATTGGTTCTTTATGTTGTTATGGTTGTCATAGTTTTTGATTTTTTTAATGGGTCTGGCCTTTTGTTTGTTTAGAATGAAAAAATCTGATTTAGTTTGCTCCACTAATCTAAGCTTTGAAAAGGTACAAAAGTATCAGGTATTATTGATTCGTTTGTTGATTAGTTCTTGATCCTGTTTTTGCTTAAGTTTGATTTCCTTAATGTGTATACTTCTAATTTGGATTTGCTTGTTTGTATGTATGCAGGACCAATTTTTGGAGGAAGGAATTAGATCTGAAACGAGAAATCTATTGCTCTTAAAATCAGAGATAAAAGCTAAAAGAACAGATTGAATGATATTAAGTTGCAGAATCGATCTGTGTATTTAAGCTTGTCCGGTGATATTTCAAAGAACTCTAATCTTCTCAAAGTTGAAATGGTTGTATCATTGTTGTTCCTCTTCTAATTTCTTTTTCCAAAGAAACGAGATTTTATTTTATTTAATTTTTGTCAAGCAGATTGTAAATTTTTTGATTAATAAATGATATTGTAAATTCATTGATTAAGAAAATACATTTATTTGCATTTAATTATTTGCTTTCTATATTAATTTTAATTTCATTTTTTATTCATCCGAGTCAAAACTTGCCTGAAAGCTTTTTAACCAACTGGAACATTCCCTGCTGATGAATAACTAGAGCAACTAATGTTAGACAATAACTAGAGCAACTAATGTTATACAAGCTCAAATTAGGACCGTCTGATATCTCGTACTTCAGAAACCCTGAGCAACCGATTTTTGGTCAGTTAAGTCGCTCTAAACCTTTATCAACTTAACATATTACTCACTAGGATGGTTGAGATAAAGTTAAAGCTATCATATTAGTTAGCCGCTGCGGCAGTTGAAGCATGTTTTGAACAACTCGATTAGGATAATTGGAATAAACTTAAAGCAGTGATATTAGTTAGCCGCTGATGTAGTTGGAGCATATGTAGAGCGTCTCACTTTAGGATAGTTGGAATAAATTTAAAGCAATCATATTAGTTAATCGCTGATGGTAGTTGAAACATATTTAGAGCGAGTTCCTAGCTGCTCTAGACCTATAGAAATCCCACCTTTTGCAACTCAAGAACGAGAGCCAAATTAAGTCGCTATAACGATTAGAGCGACTCAATATGGGCTTTTGCAACCAAAACTGCCAGGTTGCTTAATCCAGTTTTTCTTGTAGTGTACCCAAATTCGGTATACTTCCGAATATAAACCGCCTTTACCTCTCAACTACTAATATAAATACCCACAAGTACCATCTCTATCATCCACACAAGATTAAGAAACCCTAAATTTTCCTTCTCTCTTTGTTTCATCATAGGCTCGTACTAAGCAGACCGCTCGTAAGTCTACAGGAGGTAAAGCTCCAAGTCTTTGTTTCTGTTATTTTTAATGTTTTGTCTCTGTACCTTCTTTTTACTGGAATTTTATTTTCTGAGTCAAGAACCGTTTATGTGCTTAAGCGGTTTTCCTAATAAAGTCCTTTTCTTTTGGATACCAAAAATTCTGTTAGGGTTTTGGTCAAAGGTCTTTTTAGGAATTTTTTCCATATCTTCTTCTTTTTAAGTTGGAAGATTTCATTCCTTTAAGCAAGCATTTCATTTTCTATATCCTATCATGTCATCATCAAGTCTTTCCAGTAAAGAAGATGATGTTTGGACTGTTCTTTTTCCCAGTAAAGAATAGAATGAATCTTTGAATATTCCGCAGTATTGATCTTTCCTTGATCCATTTCTATGTGAAAGTATTGTACGTCTCCATAAGTTTTCTTATATTGAGCATTTTTGATTAAATTAATCATTAAGATTCCTTCGTGGTTAATTTAATTGAGTTTACTAGATATAAATTCATGTTTCATGTGATTTGTTAATGTCCAAAGAAATCATTCTTTTCTTGTAAAAGTAAGGTCGCTCTTGTTGTTCTTTCGGGAATGACATTTTATGGGGGAGAGTTCTTAATTGAACTTGTGCTTAATTGCCAAATCTTTGTGGAGAGTTCGGCTGTGGAATATTTTAGGAGTTATCTTGTATCTTTATAAACTCCTTGATGAATGCACTAAGATTTTGACTATGTGAAATCATCGAAACAAAGTTGGTATTTTCTATTTTAGTCATGAAGTATCTCTTTGAGAATTTCATTATGATCCCGCTTTCGTACCTTTGCCAATTTATATTGACAAAAAGGGGGGGGAATTATTTTGTAGTTCACACTACATATACATATGGTTTACGGATCATTATGTAAGGCGGAGTGGTTTTCATTGTGAGTTGAAGTATTGACTAAGGGAGAGTGATACATATCACCATAGTATTATTATCAAAGTTGTGATACAATTGAACTTTGATGTTGTGTGATAATACTACGACACTGTATAATAATAATTGAGAACAATTGTTTTCTTATTGTTATGGCTACGGATCTTCAACAACTATGATGCTGAGTTGAACATGTTCATAATCACTAGAGTACTTGGAGTAACGAAGAACTCAATGAATGTTGAAGAACCAAGTAAATCAACCCTTTGGATGAGAAGATACAAAGTTTATTTATTTGGTAACCATATGTATAAATATTTTTGTCCCTAAAACTGACAAGGGGGAGATTGTTAGAGCACTGCTCGGTCGAACTCGCAAGCGTTACTATCTCAAGCTTGTTTTTCAAGTTTATTTTTCAAAATTATAAGTCTTGATTTCTAGTCTACTGATAGTTATGTCTCGGATTAGGATAGAATGTGTAGTTGAGCTTTAGACTTCACGGCGTTCATCGATTGAAGACGAAGAATTATTAAGGGGATCTTATGGAACTTCATCAACAAAAGGTATGTGTAGACTTGAACTCATCTATCACTCAGAAGTCTATTATATTCTATCTCCTATTGGTCGTATAGTTATATAGACTTTATATTATAGACATTTGATATTTAGAGCTGAGTTTAACTCGCTTATATCTTTCTCGGAATATGTGTTGGAAAGATTTTTGATTTAACCACGTTCATCATTATTCTTGACGAAAGTCAAAAGATGATCCTGTGAAATTCACCTGGTAACATCTTACATGATTTGTGTGTGAGACAGTCATTTGATGTAGGCTCGGAATGTTTCGTATTGATAATTCGGTCACTTGAAAATTGCTTATAAGCTAATAGTTTGTGTGAGACAGCTATTTTCGTCTCCCATTTCGTATTGTAATGGGAGTTAAGAGCTAAAACCCATGTCTGGATACATTACGGTTTGTGTACTTTGTTTACGAACTGTTTTGACGGAATTCAGGACCGAAAGTTTGCATACCCATTCGCAAACTTATTCAACTGTTTATGTCAGGGTACTTAAGTTTTCATACCCATTCGCAAACTGATTTAACTGTTGAAATCCGGGAACCTAGTTTACGTACCCATTCGCAAACGGTTTCAACTGAGTTCGGTCCGGAGCTAAAGTTTGCGTAACCGTTTGCAAACTATCGACTTGTGATCAATGTGCAGAACTTAAGTTCGCGTACTCGTTTGCAAACTTGAGTGGTTCAAGTTCTTAAATCGGTTAAGTATGATTTCATACTCATGAACAGATACATTTATAAATTAAGGAATGCAATATTTGCAAATCGTGGATAAAATGTTCATGAACTGATTCTTTTGAATCAATCCGATTTTGCTTCAATTGTGTCTTGTATACTTCTATGAGAATATAAAAAATTGAACAACTCTATGAGTAACACAATTAGATTCATTTGATTATCAATTGATATAGAAATGTTAATATGAACAAGGTTAAGAGAAAAGTGTTCATATGGCTAACTTCGGTTAACTGTTATTGAGCCAACTCAATATACACGTTTAGGTACGGTTACCCATATCTAAATAAAGGTATATTTCATTTGTGTGTAGCAAGCAAAAGACCATCTAACGGGAGAATGATGTTAGTTGAATCTTGAATCAGGTTTCATCTAACGGTGAATATTGATTGCTTTGTTCCAAAGTTATCAATCCATGAGTTGAAGACTGTATAAGGGAGAACTCTAGCAACTGGGAAACCCAATCCCCACAACTCCTATGTGATACTAGTTGTGAATAGAGTTGATTCTCTTTTAACCTAAGTTTTTCCTAAAACCATTATAGGTTAACGACTTAAAGACTTCATTGGGATTCTGAAGCCAGACCCAACTATTTTCTCCGTAGTTTCGTGTTGTGATCTTACTTTATTCTACCGGATTGAGTACTATCTTCTCTAAGATTTGCTCGAGATTTATCTCCGATAGGTAAGATATATAAGTAGTCACAAAGCTCTTCGTCTCATTCTTTGTGATTCCACAATAACTTGTTCTACTACCATATAGTTAAGTTATTGTGAGGTGATTGATATTTCTAGGTTGTTCTTCGGGAATATAAGACCGGATTATGAATTGGTTCATGTTCACCTTGATTTATCAAAAGACGAAACAAAACTTCGTAGGTATTTCTGTTGGAGACAGATTTATCTTTTCTAATAGACTTTCCTACGTGAGATAGATTTTTTTATCAAGTCATCGACTTTGGGTAGTAGCAACTCTTAGTTGTGGGTGAGATCAGCTAAGGGAATCAAGTGCGTAGAGTCCTGCTGGGATTCACAGATGTAAGGAACGTGATTGTACCTTAATCAATGTGAGATTGGTTAAGGCTCAACTACATTCCATTCAGAAGTTAACTTGTGGTAGGCTAGAGTCTGTAGCGGATTAATATAATGTGGTGTTCAAATATGGACTAGGTCCCGAGGTTTTTCTGCGTTTGCGGTTTCCTCGTTAACAAAATTTCTGGTGTTTCTGTTATTTCTTTTCCGCATTATATTTTCTATATAATTGAAATATTACAGGTTGTGCGTAGTTTAATCAATTGGTAAATCCAACCTTGGGTTGTTGATTTAAATTGATTGACGCTTGGATATTGGTCTTTGGTACAATCTAAGTTATTTCTCGTATTGATTCGACTCACAGATTTCTCTCTGTTCGATTGCAGATTGATCTGAGAAATTGAGATATAACTCTTGGATATATTTTCCTTGATTAAGTCTGGCTATATAGTTGATTCTCTTGGAATTATATTGGAGTTAGTCCATACATATTGCCTAAACGAAATATTGGGTGTGGTTGTTGGACCCCCGCTTTTTCACAGTTGATAAATCCGACCTTATTTGTTGGATATTGTTAGAGAATTGCTCGGTCGAACTCGCATGCGTTGCTATCTCAAGCATGTTTATCAATGTTAGTGATCAAAACTATAAGTCTTGATTTCTAGTCTATTATAGCCAAGTCTCGGACTAGGATAGAAAGTGTAGTTGAGCTCAAGGACTTCATGGCGATTCATCATATAAGTAGAAGAACTACTCAAGGAACCAGTGGAACTTCTCGACAAAAAGGTATGTGAAGACTTGAACTTATCTGTCACTCAAAAGTCTATCTACTCCATCTCTTACTCTTTGAGACAAGAAGTTGTATGATATATATATATACTTGGATTATACACATTTGGTATTTCGAGACGAGTATACCTCGCCTATCTATATCTCTAAATATGTGTTGGTAAGCTTTTCGCTTCGATCAAGTTTATCTTTACCATGTGATGAAAGTCATGATATGTTTCAATCATCTGGAAAATTGCTTTGACGAGAAATGGTGTAACAACTATATAACGTCCTCTAGTAATGTTTCAATGATTGAAATGGGAGTTTAGATTACATAACCAATGACGGACATACGCATTGTTATGGAAACACATTTATGTATAAGTCTTATTCCTTGAACTAAAGTTTGCGAATTTTGTTGATCAAGAGAACCGGAAGAATGGCGTGAGCCAAGTCTGCGAACTGCCGAAGTTCTCAAACCCGAGAATTTCTGATAGAGTTGACAAACTACTTGCGTGAAGCCAATTCCGCGAACTCAGTCCGCGAACCGGCGAACTTCTCATACCCGAGAATTCTACTGGAGTTTGTAAACTCTTCCCGGTAACTTAAGTCCGTGAACCTAGTCTGCGAACTTGAGAAGGTTATATATCTGAAGATGATTTCTAAACCTAAACTTAAAAAGACTAAGGAATGCAGTTTGCAAACAGTGGCTATAAAAGTTCATGAACCGATTCAAGTGAATCAAATCATCTTTGCTTCAATTGTCTCTTGTGTAGTACATGAGATTTCCTTGCAATTGAAAAACTCTCTAACTAGTTCATTTGAAGTCATTTGAACTAGTTATGGTGAAGAAGAACATGGTTGATATGAAATGCTTATATGGCTAACCTTTTGGTTAACTATTGTTGAACCAACAAGTGCATACGTTTGGGTACGGTTAACAAACCTAGAAGCGTGCATTGTCAAGTGTGTGTAACAAGATAAGTTTTCGATCTAATGGTTGAGAAATATTAGCTTGAATCTAAATCAGGTTTTCATATAACGGTGAATATTGAATTCTTTGTTACTAAGCTAACATTGATTGCAAACCCTGATTTGAAAGACTATATAAAGGAGACATCTAGTATTGTGCAAAACTAATCCCCGCACCTTACGTGTGATACTAGTTTGCATACTAGAGTCAGTTCTCCTTTAACCTTTGGTTTTCTTCTTCTAAAACCAGGTTAAAGACTTAAAGACTTCATTGGGATTGTGAAGCCAGACCGATACTAATTTTATCGTAGTTGTGTGATCTGATCTTGCATCTTCTATCGTACGAGTACAATCAGATTGATTGGCTTGATATTGATATCTCCGATAGGCAAGATATAAAAAGTAATCACAAACATCTTTGTCTCATTGTTTGTGATTCCGCAACATCTTATTTCGCTACCATAGATTAAGATTGTTGTGAGGTTATTGATAATTCTAGGTTGTTCTTCGAGAATATAAGACCGGATTATCAATTGGTTCCTGTTCACCTTGATTATTATCAAAAGACGGAACAAAACCTTTAGGGCTTATCTGTGGGAGACAGTTTGGTCCTTTGATAGACTTGTCTATGGGAGACAGATTTTTTTATTGTCAAATCCTGCGTTTTTGGGTCGTAGAAACTCTTAGTTGTGGGTGAGATCAACTAAGGGAATCAAGTGCGTAGTATCCTGCTGGGATCAGAGGCGTAGGGAGTACAACTGTATCTTGGATCAGTGGGAGACTTATTGGGGTTCAACTACAGTCTAGTCCGAAGTTAGCTCGGAGTAGGATAGTGTCTGTAGCGGCTTAATACAGTGTATGTTCAATCTGGACTAGGTCCCGGGGTTTTTATGCATTTACAGTTTCCGTGTTAACAAAATTTCTGGTGTCTGTGTTATTTAAATTTTCGCATTATATTATTTTATCTTTGTAATTCAAATAATACAGGTTGTGCGTTAGATCATCAATTAAAGTAATCCAACCTTTGGTTGTTGATTGTCATTGATTGATCCTTGGATATTGGTCTTTGGTACCATCCAAGTTATTCCTTGTATCTGATTAGAACTCGCAGTTCTTGCTTGAGTAAATCAAATCAAGAAGGGAGACATAAACTCGTTGATATACATTTAATTGATTAAGTCTTGTTGATTCTCTTAAAAGTATATTCGAGTTTGTCCATACAGATTGCTAAGCGAAATATTGGGTGGTGTTGTTAGACCCCCACTTTTTCAATTGGTATCAGAGCAGGGAAACACGTTTAAGACCTTACAAGTCTGTGTTTTTAGCGATCTGACTCTATGGACAAGAGTGCTATCTCTGATAAACGCGTCACCAGAAATAAAAGTACTATCTTGTCTAATTATATTAAAGAGAAAGGTTCTACAATCTCGAATATATATGAACCTTTTGTACTGACGAGATAGACTAATACTGACATGTGTATTCCCGATTACCCTTCAAATGAGAGCCTTCCCATTAACGAACGGGTTTCAGCTGAAGAGAGTGAATTGATTCTAAATCTTGTTAGAATCCAAGCTGATAGATTCAATCGGTTGAAGCATCATGTCAATGTTCTTTTTGGTGTAATAAGAGATTGCAAACCCAAAGGTAATTCTGAAGTTCATTCTTCGTGTACGTCCCTTGAATCTAGCCTCAGAAGAGATGCCTTGGAAATTGACCATCGCTTGAGAAAACTCTCTATTCAAGGATGCTCAAAGCAATCTAATATGCCAAGTACTTCTGACACAACTAAAGATGGTTCATGCTCAGAAGTAAAAAAGGAATCCCCTTCTAGTAAAACGGATGTGCTTGAAGTCACCATCACTCAAGGATGTTGCACATCAAATGGAGG
This sequence comes from Papaver somniferum, assembly GCF_003573695.1. Taxonomy (NCBI): domain Eukaryota; kingdom Viridiplantae; phylum Streptophyta; class Magnoliopsida; order Ranunculales; family Papaveraceae; genus Papaver; species Papaver somniferum. The sequence goes on along the minus strand of NC_039363.1, from coordinate 21,890,700 downwards.
GAAGAGATCTTCTAACGATGATATTAAGACTGTACTATCTGATCATTCTGATGATCAGAAAGTATGTCTTGTCTGCGAGACAAAGAGTTCTGTTAAACGAAAGGGAACATCTAGGTTGAAGAAAAACTCCTTGGTACAACTTCAACGCACCTTAGATTTAATTCTTAAAGGTGTAACTGACATTCGTATGACTAAACCGATTGGTTTTCGTACCTACCCTATGTATGTTACCAGGAAAGTCAGTTCAATGAGTAATAAACATCGTCTAAAAGAAGATCGTCTCGTGGTCTCTGGAAATAACGTTGCTCCTGTTGGGAAAAGAAGTTCATAAGAAAGAAGGAAAATTGATGAAATGAGAGATAATCTGAAAAACATAATTGAAGGGTATAAAGAATTCGTCAACAGGTTGTCTTCCTCCTCAAACCAAAATTCTTCTAGTAAGAACTCAAACTACGAGTCTCGTATTTTAATGACAGTAAGTTTTATGATAATTTCTCACATAAAAAGGAGTCCCTGTCTAGATTCAGGAGGAAAAAGAGACTTGACCATAAACACAAATCTCTTGATGAGCGTGTAGCTCATACTTTTTCTAATTAATCACAAGGTTTGAAGAGCTTACTCATAAAAACCCTCTTGAGTAAGATGTATTAATAATCAGGTATACTTTTGGCATTTGCGTCTGTTAAGTTGAGTTATCTTCTTATCGTCCATAGCTAAGCTTTTTGATTGCGGACTTACTGTTCTTAAAGTATTGTTTGCGTCCATAGCTAAGCTTTTTCATTATCTTTAGGAAGTCTTCTTTTGAATCTTGTTTCTTGCTACAATCATGCTCAAAATTTCCTTCCTGAGTTATGAAATTTTTCGAGTCTTTTGTTGCAAAAGTCCCTTTTGGGATTTATTTTTTGGGGGTCATGTTGTACTCGAGCGGATATCCGTGTTCTGGGACGAGTCAACTGTTTAATAAAACCCTAGAATCCCTTCCCTAAGAGACCCTTAAATATCAATCTATTGAGTTACGAACGCATACTCTAGGTTGACTTCTGGGTAGTCAAGAATTTATTCTTCTTCATCTCGCTATGGTGGTTTTGCAAGAGGATTCCTTGACAAAGGTTGTGTTGTTGAGTCCAAGAAGAAAAGAACCCTTGTAGATGAAGATCATCCTAATGCTTCATGTTATTTTTCCTATGTTCATGAGGATGCTGAAAAGGATGATATCTGAAGTTGTTCATGACTTTCTTAAGTACTTTGGGGAAGAAAAACAAGAGCTCATTGTGACTCTGAAAAATCTTGATGCATTGAAAACTAAGTTGGAAAAGGTTACTATTGACCTTGGTCTCATAAAGTCTTACATCAATGATATTCGCAAAGAGAATCACCTCTCCGATGTTGCAATGAATGTTGTTGATCACAAGATCAAAGACCCTTTGTCTCGTGAGGATTCTGAACCGTCCGTATGATCTTAGTTCGTGTTCGGGATAGCACTAGAGTCTGTTTTTCTTTATCTTGTTTTATTTATGTTGCCCAGTATGTCTTCTTTTTGGTTTAGTTGGAAGAATAACTAGTGCTTTGAATGGCAATGATTGTGACTACACATAGCTACTATTTTCATCTTCTTGTTCTTTTTTAGGTTTATTGGTATTAAATTCTAAAAAATATTTATAGGATGATGTTTTGCAGTATTTAATCTTTATAATTTGTTATATTGTAATTTGTTATGGGATATTGGTGTTTACGTCCGTGAACTATGTTTGTCCCATACTTTGTCAAAAGTAAAGTCTTTCGTGTTCGGTATTCACATACTGGTAAAAGAATGAATATACTTTTGACAAATACAAAAGTTAAGCCTATATTGTCAAATATTTGATGGAAGATAGGTTAAAATATTTTTTTTCAATGATTATGTCTATTATTGTCGTTATGAAAATAGTGATGGGAAGATAGAATGAATCCTTGTGTATTCCGCAGTATTGATCATCCCTGATCCATATTTTATATATTACTGTGAGGCTCCGTAATGTATCTTATGTTGAGCATTATGAAACCAAGTTGATTTTCTTAGCTTAGTTGTTGTTCCGTGAGATATGTTATGTCAAGCATATTGAACTAAATTAATCATCTTGTTTGGTTATTTAGTTATTGCTCCGTAAGTATTCTTATGTCGAGCAAAACAAATGACAGTTAAATTGATTACTTTTGTAATTAGTTTGGTTGTGTATTCCAATTATATTAATTATGGGTTCTCTTGTAATTAATCTAGTTGAGTATTTTCATGACTCCATAAGGTTTTCTTGTGTTGAGTATATGAACGGTTAAGCTAATCGTTATCTTATGGTTAACTTAGTCGTAGCTCCGTAAGTTCTCTTATGTTGAGAACCATCAATTGAGTTGATCACTTTTTGTGTTTAATTTGGTTGGAATTCCGATTAAATTAATCATGGGTTTACTTGTGATTAATTTGATTGAGTTTTTGGGTATAGAAAATCATTATCATGGTTTTTGGTGTCCAATAAAAATCCTTCTTTTCTTTTGAAATTAAGATCGCTCTTGTTGTTCTCTCGGGAATGACATCAAATGGGGGAGAGTTCTTTTGAACTTGTGCTTAATGGTCATATCTTGAGGGATGTGCGGCAGTGGAATTTTAGAGGGGTTATCTTGTATCTTTAAACTCCTTGATGAATGCATTTAGCTTCGGCTTTATGATTGCATCTAAATTAGTTGGTATGTATTTTTTTCTTTTAGTCATGAAATGTATCTTTCGGAAATTTCATTATAACCACGTTCTTGTACCTTTGCCAATTTTATTGACAAAAAGGGGGAGAATTAATATGTAGTTCACACTACAAATACATATGGTTTTTGGATCATTATGCAAGTGGGAGTGGTTTCCATGTGAGATGGAGTATTGATTAAGGGGGAGTGATACATATCACCATAGTATTATTGTTGAAGTTGTGATACAATTGGACTTTGACACTGTATAATAATACTATGACATTGTATAACAATGATCGAGACCGATGCTAAACTTACAACCTTTGGGATCATTGGAGTACTTGGAACTGACGAAGATTTCGAGGAATGTTGAAGATTAAACATGTGGAATAAGAGCTACTAAAGTTTTTTTCTTTATCTTTTTTGTATTCCATATGTATTGATAGTTTTGTCACTAAAATTGACAAAGGGGAAGATTGTTAGAGCAATGCTTGGTCGAACTCGCATGCATTGCTATCTCAAGCATGTTTGTCAATGTTAGTGATCAAAAATATAAGTCTTGATTTCTAGTCTATTATAGATAAGTCTCGGACTAGGATAAAAAATGTAGTTGAGCTCAGGGACTTCATGGCGATTCATCATACAAGTAGAAGAACAACTCAAGGAACCGGTGGAACTTCACGACAAAAAGGTATGTGAAGACTTGAATTATCTGTCACTCAAAATTCTATCTACTCTATCTCCTACTCTTTGAGACAAGAAGTCGTATTCTATATATATATATACTTGGATTATACACATTTGGTATTTCGAGCCGAGTATACCTCGCCTATCTATATCTCGAAATATGTGTTGGTAAGATTTTTGCTTCGGTCAAGTTTATCTTTACCATGTGACGAAAGTCATGATATGTTTCAATCATCTTGAAAATTGCTTTGAAAAGAAATGGCGTAAAAACTGTATAACGTCCTCTAAGAATGTTTCAATGATTGAAATGAGAGTTTAGATTACATAACCAATGATGGACATAAGCATTGTTATGGAAACACATTTATGCATAAGTCCTATTCCTTGAACCAAAGTTTGCGAACTTTTTTGATCAAGAGAACCGGAAGAATGTGGTGAGCCAAGTACGCGAACTCAATCCGTGATCTGCCGAAGTTCTCAAACTCGAGAATTTCTTCTGGAGTTGACAAACTACTTACGTGAAGCCAAGTCCGCGAACTCAGTCCACAAACCCAGTCCGCGAACCGGCGAAGTTCTCATACCCGAGAATTTCTACTGGAGTTTGTAAACTCTACCCGGTAACTTAAGTCCGCGAACCTAGTCTGCGAACTTGAGAAGGTTATATATCTGAAGATGATTTCTGAACTTAAACTTAAAAAGGCTAAGGAATGCAGTTTGCAAACCGTGGCTATAAAAGTTCATGAACCGATTCAAGTGAGTCAAATCGTCTTTGCTTCAATTGTGTCTTGTGTAGTACATGAGATTTCTTTTCAATTGAACAAATCTCTAACTAGTTCATTTGAAGTCATTAGAACTAGTTATGGTGAAGAAGAACATGGTTGATATAAAATGCTCATATGGATAACCTTTTGGTTAACTATTGTTGAACCAACAAGTGCATACGTTTGGGTACGGTTAACAAACCTAGAAGCGTGCATTATCAAGTGTGTGTAACAAGATAAGTTTTCGATCTAACGGTTGAGAAATATTAGCTTGAATCTAAATCAGGTTTTCATCTAACGGTGAATATTGAATGCTTTGTTACTAAGCTAACATTGATTGCAAACCCTGATTTGAAGGACTATATAAAGGAGACATCTAGTATTTTTCAAAACTAATCCCCACACTTTACGTGTGGTACTAGTTTGCATACAAGAGTCGGTTCTCCTTTAACCTTTGGTTTTCCTCTTCTAAAACCAGGTTAACGACTTAAATACTTCATTGGGATTTTGAAGCTCGACCGATACTACTTTTATCGTACATGTGGGATCTGATCTTGCATCTTCTATCGTACGAGTACAATCATATTGATTGGCTTGAGATTGATATCTCCGATATGCAAGATATAAAAAGTAATCACAAACATCTTCGTCTCATTGTTTGTGATTCCGCAACAGATTGTTGTGAGGTGATTGATAACTCTAGGCTGTTCTTCGAAAATATAAGACCGGATTATCAATTGGTTCTTGTTCACCTTGATTATTATCAAAAGACGGAACAAAACCTTTAGGGTTTATCTGTGGGAGACAGATTGATCCTTTGATAGACTTGTCTGTGAGACACAGATTTGTGTATTGTCAAAGCCTGCGATTTTGGGTCGTACCAACTCTTAGTTGTGGGTGAGATCAGCAAAGGGAGTTAAGTGCGCAGTATCCTGCTGGTATCAGAGGCGTGGGGAGTACAACTGTACCTTGGATCAGTGGGAGACTGATTGGGGTTCAACTACAGTCCAGTCCGAAGTTAGCTTGGAGTAGGCTAGTGTCTGTAGCATCTTAATATAGTGTGTGTTCAATATGGACTAGCTCCCGGGGTTTTTCTGCATTTGCAGTTTCCTCGTTAACAAAATTTCTAGTGTCTGTGTTATTTCAATTTCCGCATTATATTGTTTTATCTTTATAATTGAAATAATACAGGTTGTGCGTTATATCATCAATTAGAGTAATCCAACTTTTGGTTGTTGATTGTCATTGATTGATCCTTGGATATTGGTCTTTGGTACCATCCAAGTTATTGCTTCTATTTGATTAGAACTCGCAGTTCTTGATTGAGTAAATCAAATCAAGAAGAGAGATATAAACTCGTTGATATACTTTTAATTGATTGAGTCTTGTTGATTCTCTTAAAAGTATATTCGAGTTTGTCCATACAGATTGCTAATAAAAATATTGGGTGGTCTTTTTAGACCCCCGTTTTTTCAGATATGACTTGATTGACACTTGGCCATTGGTCTTTGGTACCATCCGAGTTATTCTCATAACAATCAGTTCACGTATTTCTATCTGTTTGATTTACTAATTGAGTTGAGAAAGAGATAAATCTATTTAATACATATCTTGATTGAGACTCAGTAACTTGGTGCTCTAAAAATTATATTGGAGTTTAATCTATACAGATTGTCGAACGAAATAGTTGGGTGTGGTTGTTGTGCCCCCGCTTTTTCAATTGGTATCAGAGCAGGCAAACAAGATAAATCTAATAAGTTTGTGTTTGTTTGATCCTAAAGTTTGTTCTGATGGGAAACATTTTCTGTTCATCTATGATGCACACCAGAATTCTTTAAAGGTTGTTTAGAGTTTATTTTTAATAAGACCTCTGGTCTCTCAAGATAATCTTGAGTCAACTAAGATAGTGAAAACCTTAGATGATGGAAAACAATCTAAAGGAAAATGAAAGGGTTCCTCTAAGAAAAGTTGATGCAGGAAACGTGCTGAAAAAAAGCTTAAGAATATGGAATCTCACTATACTTCTACTCGATCTATTTGAGGAATTCTATCATGATGGATCTATAGACAAGGATTTGTTTACGGCTTTTGAGGACGTTTTTAAATTCTTAAAACGACTTATTTCGATTAAGGAAAAAGTTATTCCTGGTATTTGTTCCAATCCTATCAAGTCATGTATTCATGATGTACAGTTTGGTGAAATTAACAACTCATGTAAAATCAGTAAAAAGATTTTTGCTGAGTTTGTTACGAGTTCCAAAGATCGGAAAATTCCATCTCTTAATCGTAAGAAGAAGGAAAAATTCCATCTCTTAATCATAAGAATAAGGAACCAAAGTGATTAATTAACCCTGAGTATCATCACTACTGTGATTATATCTCTGGTACAAATCACAATTACCAACCTGAGATGGTCCATGAGCAACCTCCTGCACATTTAGATTCTTGGTAACAAGGATTGGCTTCACAACCCATCTGTATATAGCTTTAAATGGGGCAAGTAACAGCTTGATAAGCTTTGTGCATTTGTATTATTTTGGGTTAGTTTTGTTTTTCAGGGAATTTAAAGTTAAACTGTCTACAGTTTATGACAAAAGGTTCTTAGCAGGGTGTTACTAGTAATTAAAGTATTCCAATGTGTTGAGGAAATTACAATTGTTAATACTATCAAAGTCAAGTTATTCCTGCTCTCCTGAGCCTAAATAAGGGTATGGTGAATATTATTTTTCTACCTTATTTATCACTATGTCTGGAAGTGAATATCAATAATCCTTGGGCTCTGAATAGTTTTTTCAAAATTGTTCATCGAGCGAAGAATAATTATCATATTGATATACAATTCTCATAGTGTGTGTTTCCATTGTTTCTGAATTTTTTCTTGATTCTCAATATGTGCAATTCTGTTTTACATGGGGCACGGTATGGTATGGGTACAAGCCCATTAAGGATCTATAAAGGTTATGGTACGCGTACCTTTCCTTATTCTTCTTATTCTTCTTCATATCTTCCACGGACGTGAGGTTTTTCTTAGGGTTTTCGTACCAGCACCATGAAATTTTCAAATTGATCCAAGCAAGAGCGAGGTAGGCAATCATTTACAAGGTAGTCCATCAAGTAAGATTCTAATCTTTTTCTTCTCTACTCAGTTTACTAGTTTTAGTTATTATGGAAGCTCTAATCGAGATAATGAGAGACCAAAAACATTTTCTAAGGGTATTGTTGCATCCACTCCCATGAGTAAGATTATACCAAGTGACCAAGACTCTATTAGAATTGTGTTTGTTAATAATTCTAGTAGTGAGACTTTTGAAAAAACTTATACTAGGAATTTCATCCTAGAGAAGAAATTGGTAAAGGAAAGTGGTTATAGAGAAGATTTATCTTGGTTTGAGAAGTATATGGTCTTGGTGAAGGATTTGACACTTTTACAAGGATCTATTATGCTAACATCCATGATGTTAATCTTTATAAATTGGTATTCAAGACTATGATAAATAGGAAAAAGATTCTAATTGATAGAGAGTTGATCTCAAAGATTACCAAAATTCCCTTGGGTAATTTTTTTCTTCCTAGACCAAAGGGATAAAATCCATCTTGTAAAACCATTTCTTATGGTCTTTGTCACAAGAATTTTGATTGGATAAAGGGGAAGTTTCCTACCTAAGATCTTAGTATTTCTTTGAGGATCTTCAGTAAACTTGGCATTTCTAATATTTGTCCCTCCATGGTATAGAACTCTCGATGGAGTCGTGAGTTTGCGGAGTTGGTCTATTTTTCTTGAAACGGGTGCTCAAGGTCTTGGTATTTGTGGATTTATTATTCTTCAAATGGTTTCAATAAAGTCATCCAACAAGAAGTTAGGATTTCCTTGCTTAATTGGGAAAATATATCGAGAACATTCCATTTCTCCCATCGGCAATTCTATTGGAACTCCCAAATCGGTTTTTCCAAGTATTATCAAACGTATGAAGATGAATTTATACAAAAGACAAAGATGTGATACCATTGACGGTTCTTGTGATCATATCACCTATGAGTCTTATTCAACAAATTTACAAGGGCGTTTTTAAGGTCGACTCCAAGGTAAAATGTGTGCAAGAACAATCATGTGTAATTGCTAAAAAAAATCCCGAAATCAAGGAAGAAATAGATAAATTTCAAGCCTCTTGGATGGATTCCGATGATGCTTAGCTTTTTCTGTTATATATCATCTTAATGTCTAGGAAACTTCTTTTTGAGAATTTATTCTTATGTTTAAGAAGGATAACTAGGGTTTGGAATAGCAAATATTTTGATTACCCATAGTTATTTCCAACGATTTTCACCTTGCAATGTTTTTAGATTTATTTATTTAAATTCTAAGTTTTTGGAAGATGAACTTGCAGTATTTAATCTTATCGGTTTTATATATTGCAAATGTCTTATGAGATATATGTGCCTTTACATTCGTGAATTGTGTTATTATCTTATATGTGCTCAAAAGTTAAGTCTATCATGTCTTTATGCATATATTGATAAAAGATAGAATGGACTTTTTGAGAAATTCCTTAGTATTGATCTTTCCGTTATCCACTTTTATGTGAAAGTACTGTATTTACTCCGTAAGTTTTCTTATGTTGAGTGATGTCTGACTAAACTGATCAATAATGTCTTCTTATGATTAATTTACTCGAGGTTTACTGGATACAAATTCATGTAATTTGTTAATGTCCAAAGAAATCCTTCTTTTTTTTAAAGTAAGATCGCTCATGTTGCACTCTTGGGAATGACATCAAATGGGGGAGAGTTCTTAAATGAACTTGTGCTTAATTGCCATATCTTTGTGGGGAGAGCAGTTGTGGAATTTGAGGGGTTAAATCGTATCTTAATAAACTCCTTGATGAATACAATAAGTTTCGACTATGTGAAATCATCGAAAGAAAGTTGATATGTTTCTTTTTAGTCATGAATTATCTTTTGTGAATTAATTGTGATCCCATACTTTTCGTACCTTTGACAATTTATATTGACAAAGAAATGGAGAATTATTTGGAAGTTAACACTACATACATATGGTTTACAGATCATTATATAAGGAGGAGTGGATTCCATTATAAAATGGAAGTATTGACTAAGGGGGAGTGATACATATCACTGTAGTATGATTTTCAAAGTTGTGATGCAATTGGACTTTGATTCTATATAATAATACTATGACACTGAATAACAACGATTGAGAACATTTGTTTTTTTATTGTTACTGCTACTGATCTTCAAAAAAAATTATGCTGAGTTGAACACGTTCCGAATCGATGGAGAACTTGAAGTAACAAAGAATTCAAGGAAGTTGGAGAGCCAAGGAAATCAAGCATGATGGATTAGAATCTACCAAGTTTATTTATTTTGTAATCCTCTGATTGTTAGAGCACTGCTCGTTCGAACTCGCAAGAATTGCTATCTCAAGCTTGTTTGTCAATTTTAGTTGATCAAAACTATATACTTGATTTCTAGTCTACTTATAGCTATGTATAGGATTAGGATAGAAGTGTGTATTTGAGCTTTAGACTTCATGGTTTTCACCAATTGAAGAAAAAGATCTACTGAAGAGCTTGGAGGAACTTCATCGACAAAAGGTATGTTGAGACAAAAACTTATCTATCACTCAGAAGTCTATTCAATTATATCTTCTAATGAGGCTAAGTCGTATTGCTATATAGGCTTTGTGTTATACACATTTGAAATTTTGAGCCTAGTTTATCTCGTTTATATATTTCTCGAAATACAATTTTAAAGCTTAGAATTCTTCATCATTTACTTGACGAGTTTAGTGGTAAATAATTTATTTGTTGGAAACTAAATATTAAGTCAAGATGATCATGTGAAATTATCTTGAACGTCTTACATGATTTGTTAACCTGTTTAGAAAATCGGTTTCTAAATCCATGTGAAAATATTTGATTAACGATCTTGAATCTTCTTCTTAACCTGTTTTTTGGATTTATGATTCATTTTTTCATTATGAAAATCTGATTTTTTTTCAAGTTTTTGATTCATGTTTAAGTTCTTTTTCAATTATTTTAATCTTTATATGGATAAAGTAGTTTCTTTACATTGGATATGATTATTTAATCTTCTTTTCCTGTTTTGCAGTCTCAAAGTTGTGTTTCAGTGGGGTTCCAGTGGTGGTTGTAAACAGTGGTGTAGGGGAATTTCAACCTCCCTCGGAAAAAGTGGTGATTTAGCATCTTCCATGTATAAACTCAGGTCTTCACATAGTAGTGCTCTTCGATCAATAGTGGTGTTTGTTGTCTTATTATTGTTCGTTTGTATGATACACAAATCAGTGGTATTTGCTATCACTCAAGGTATCAGGTTTCAGTTGGATATTGATACAAGAAGCGTGTTGCAGAATCGACATTGCAGAATCAGAGATTTGAAGGGTATTTTTAGAGTCAATATTCTCTCTGCCATATTCTGGGGAAGAATGGGGAGAGGAATCAGGGATATGAGATAATTTTGTAAGGCGATTAAGCATCCGGGAAAACCCTAAACCTAATATGGGTTATATTAAGACTAAGAAGAAGTACCAATCTTATCACATCCACAAAACAATTCTCAAAAGAAACCAAACAGAAGATCTCTCTAAACAAATGGCGCAACCCAGCAACCTGCAACTAGCGGCACTATCTAGGAGGATGAGGGAAACCAATCTCAACATCGACCAAATAAGGAATGCAAGAAGTATCTTGATATCGGCGACTCATATTGATGCAGCGGCCACAAAACGAAAAAACTACTTAATTGGAAAGATTGTCCACAAGCATGAAGTTAAGTATGATGGTGTTCTGAGGGAGGTGAATATAAAATGGAGGAAGTACAAGAAGATTGAAGTTAACACAATGGGACGTAACTTGTTCGTCTTTAAGTTCAAATCCAATGGGGATATGAAGGAAGTCTTTAAGAGAATTCCATGGGTTATCAACTTCACGCTCATTGTGCTCCAGGAATATGATAATTAAATCCCTGTAGAAGAATACAAATTTACTCACCAAATCTTCTTAGTGATTCTCCGAAATCTAGCATTGGAACACATTTATGATGGAACTATTGAGAAGATAATCCAGGACATTGGTCAAAAAGTTGAAGTCGATGGGAAGATATGTGTTACAATCAGAGGCAGAGTTGTTATAGTTAAGGTACTGGTTGATCTAAGTAAGCCACTAAAAAGAGGTGTGTGGATTTTTAATGCTGCTAAAAAAAGTTTGGGTGAAGTATCACTTTGAGAAACGGCCAAAGAAAATATGTCCTCATTGGTTTGTTATTGATCATGATGAGGCGAGATGTGAGGAGATCGCTTGGGATATTTTTATCTATGATCTGACTGAGAAATAATTTGAGGCCTATTGAGCAAAACATGCTCACATGGTAGAAGCAATGATGCAGCAGCAAAAGGAACAAGAGGAAGCAAATGGGCAGAACGGTTCTTCCAGCGGGTCGGGTGGTAATAGTGATGACGGGTCTAACCCGCGAAAGAATAAAAGAACCTGGGACGACTCTATAGAATATAACTATATCTTGCCCTAAAGATGGATATGTCCAAGGCTTTTGACATATTAGAATGGTCTTTTCTAATGGATGTCTTGAGCAAATTTGGCTTCTGTGAAAAATTATGTCAACTCATCATGCAATGTATTAGCACCACTCAGTTTGAAGTTATGGTAAATGGTTCTCCTTCTGAAGTTTTCACAACCACAAGGGGCATTAGGCAAGGAGATCCTCTTTCCCCTTATATATTCATCCTTGCCATGAAAGCCTTCTCTAGGCAACTCAATGTTCATGAAACAAAGAACAAGTTAACATGTATGAATATTTCTAGATCAGCTCCAAAAATTAATCATTTACTGTTTGCTGATGATTGTCTCCTGTTCTGTAAGGCAAATAAAGTTCAAACTAATAATCTGCTTCATGTCATAAAAGAATTCAGTGATTGTTCTGGCCAACTCATCAACTTTCACAAGTCAGTTGTGTACTTCAGCAACAACATGCATCCTTCAAACTGTCAGCTTATAAGTGGTATTCTGCAAGTCAGGGAACTGGGTATTTTTTATGAAAAGTATCTTTATTTTCCATTATTTGTAGGGAGAAACAAGAAAATACCATTCTCATCACTCATTCAAAAGATGGAAACAAGACTCTCAAGATGGGATGGTATTAATTTTTCTGAAGCAGGAAGATCGGTTATGATAAGGAATGTCACTAATTCTATTCATTTTCATCACATGACAAGATTTAAACTACCTGACAGTACTATCAAGAAAATGAACTCAACACAACAAATGTTCTGGAGAAATAAGAAATCTGACAAAGGTAAGCACTACATAGCTTTTAGACGTGTTAACAAGCCTAAAAAAGAGGGTGGACTGGGTTTCAGGGATCTTGAAGTTTTTAATAGATCTCTTCTAGCTAAATAAGCTTGGAAACGTTTTTCTGATGATTCTTATGTATGTGTCAGGTCACTCAAAGAAAAATATTTCCAAGATGGTGATCTGTTTAACTTGCAGGATAACTCTAACTCCGCATGATCTTGGAGAAGCATAAGTTCTGAGCTCTATTTCATTATAAGATTTAGTTTTTGGTCAGTGGGAGATGGTAAAAAAATAGAATCTGGGTTGACAAGTGGACAGAAGAACTGGATACACCACCAATACCAAGAAATGAAGCAGCAAACTATCAAGATTTCACTTTTGTTCACCAACTTCTTGATACTGGAACTGGAGGATGGAATGTCAATCTTATCAATCATCTTTTTGAAGCGCCCACTATCACTCTCATTCTGAAAATTTCAGTGCATCAAAATATAAGTGATAGACTGGTCTGGCTACTTGAGAAAAATGGTAATTTTTCAGTAAAGTCAACATACATGAAGATGATGGAGGAGAAAATTACAAATGAATCAGTTGGAAAGAATGCAAGGCATATTCAAGAAACTTTGGAAACTACCAGTTCTACCTAGAGTAAGACAGTTCATATGGAAATGTATCAAAAACATTCTCCCAACTAAAGAGAAGCTACTGAACATCATTCAAGATGGAGATCCAATCGTCCACTCTGTGCACAAGAATCTGAAACCCCTGCTCACTGTATCCTAAATTGATCTTACTCTAAAGTGATTTGGTTTGCCATTCTGGGTCTTCACACGTAAAATATTGCAGTCTTAGAAGATTGTTTATGTAGCTGGTTCGACAATCTTATAGCTCATTAGACAGAAGAGAAGTTAATATGCAAGATAACAATCATTGCATGGTGTATATGGAATGCTAGGTGTGACAAGGCTTTTAATAAGACTAATATTTATCCAGAGCTACTCATACAGAGATGCAGAAAAGAGATTGCAGAACAAGAAACTGTGACAAGAATGCCAAACCAGCTGACTCAGACTCACTCTGCAGAAATTATGCATTTGGACTCCTCCTATTAGAAATTTCTTTAAAATAAATGTTGATGTATCTTACTTAATATCTGATAACTCTGGTGGAGTTGGCCTAATCATTCGTAATTTTCCAGGTGCACACTGTGGTTTAAAATGCATCTACTTGAGGAGGCTGGCAAGTGCAGAACATGCAGAAAGTAGAGCGCTATGGCAAGCTACAAACTGGGAGAAAGAGAAGAATTTACATCAACTTGTTTTCGAAATGGACTTGAAGATAGTGGTGGATGCAGTCAATAATAATAAGTTCAACATCGATTGGATGCTTCGTAATTTGATTTTAGAGTTAAAAGTTCTTTTTAGTTTTTTTAAATCTTGGCAATGTGTTTATGTGCCAAAGGGTAAAAACAAAGTAGCTGATATTTTATCTAAACTTGCAAGAGTAGATCGTTTAAGTAGTATTTGGTTATTAACCTCGCCTGGTGAAATATCTGCCAAAGTGCAGGAAGAGGCAAACTATGTAATCCACCATTCTTAATAAATTCGTTTTTCAGTTTCTAAAAAAAAAGGATAACTATGTCTTGCTAGATGTAAACCAGGAGCATAATGAAGGAAACCAAGCTTCTCAGAGTGATGGAGTCTATCATACGGACAATCTTACTGTCACCTACAATGGGGAAGACCTGAATATGGCATATGCTGAAATTGGAGGAAGGAGTGAAGAATCTTATCACTCAGCCGATACTGAAATACGATTGAGTGCTGCAAATCAGGTTTGCAAAAATATTTCACCCCTTCCTCAAATTATTTTACCTCCTCTTAATCAATTGGGTCTGACTGCTTTATTTATTTGTTTTTGGAATCTTTGGGTTGATTACAATAGTATCCAGAAGTTTTTTTTAGGTTTCAGATACTGCCCTGCTTTTAACCTAGATTACCAAACTATGAAAATTTTGTCCTGGAATGTCCAGGGATTTGGTAACAAATATACCAGACAACACCTGAGAGAGTTAATCAGATCAAATGACCCAGACATTATATTTTTGAGTGAAACCAAAACCATGAATTTGAAAATGGAAAATTTTTCTCACTCATATAATTATATGAACTATCACTATGTCAATCCAATTGGAGCCCCGGGTGGTTTGTTCTTGCTGTGGAAAGATGGAATCCATATTGATCTAGTTGATATGAACCTTAACTTCATTACTGTCTTAGTGAATATGGATTCTAGAAGTGGTTACACATTCTTAAATTGTATGTATGGAGCTATAGATGATGTAGGATAGGAAAGACAGTGGGATTATCTTGATAATCTAGCAAATAGATATAATTGTCCTTGGATTGTCCTTGGGGATTTGAATTTTATTACGAGACAAGAGGAAAAAGTTGGTGGAAACTTCATTCCTCAAAGTCAGTTGGATGATGTTAAAAATCACCTAGATCGGTTAGGACTTTTTGACCTCTCTTACATAGGTAACCCTTTTACCTGGAGTAACCATAGGAATGGTGATTTTCTAATTCTGCAAAGGCTTGATAGGGATCTAGTTAATCAAACCTGGTTTGACTTTTTCCCTAAAGCTATTGTTTATCACTTGATAAATCTAGCTAGTGATCATGTTCCAATTCTTCTTGTCACATCTAGGGAGGATAATAACTTTAGGAGGCTACTAAGGTTTAATAGGTGTTAGTTCAGTGACAATAGTTGTAAAGACGTTATAGTGAGAAATTGGAAAACTAGTGAGAATGGGTCTAAAGCCTATAAACACACTAAATGCTTACATAATGTCAAAGTGGATCTTAGGCAATGGAATATGAATTCTTTTGGGAACTTTCAAACACACATAAATAACATCCAAAAAAATTAGATGATATCTCCAACAATATGCATGATTCTGTTAATACTTTTTTGAAAGAAAGCTTGGAAGAGGCCTTGAAATATTGGTATAGTGTGAGACAGGATTACTATATGCAAAGGTCCAGGGATTATATTTTAACTTTTGATGATAAAAATACAAAGTACTTTCATGATAAGGTTAAATTTAGAAAAACAAGAACACAAATTAAGTGTTTGAAAAGAAACATAGGAATTTGGATGACTGAGAAGAGCATGATAGCAACTGAACTTAGAGACCATTTTAGTAATATGAGTAGATCTACTAATCCTCCTAGTGATAGTAGTTTCCTTGATGTTCTGGTGCCCTGTATTACAGCTGAGGAAAATGAATTCCTAATTCATCCTATACTGATGAGGAAATAAAGTCCATTGTCTGGAAAATGCAGCCATGGACTAGCCCTGGTCCAGATGGTTACCCTCCTGGATTCTATCAGAAAATATGGGAGACAGCAGGACCTGATACAATTGCTATGTTAAAAATCTTTTTCCATTTTGGCCATTTACTTAAGCAGATGAACCATAATTTCATTTCTCTTATACCTAAGAATAATGCTCCTAAAACACCTGCTGACTTTATGCCTATAAGTTTGAGCAATGTAATCTACAAGATAATCTCTAAGATTTTAGCTAGTAGACTCAAAATTGTCATGGATAAATTTATTAGCCCATATCAAGCAGTTTTTCTGTCTTCTAGGAAAATGACAGATAATATTATTATTTCTCATGAACTTGTAGATACTACGAAGAAGAATAGAACCAAATCAGGATTAATGGCTATTAAACTTGACATATCTAAGGATTTTGATACGATTGAATGGAAGTTTTTGATTGATATTTTGAAAAAACTTGGATTTCATGAACATAGGTTTTATCTTATACAACAATGTGTGTCTACAGTCTCTATTTCTATCTTGCTAAATGGTTGTCCTGGTGAAGTTTATTATCCTACTAGGGGTCTTAGACAGGGAGACCCCTTGTCCCCATATTTGTTCATCATTTGTATAGATGTCTTATCTAAAATGCTTATTGATGCAGAGAGGAAGAATGATATCCAAGGTATTAAAGTCACCAAAATTAGTCCTTCTGTGAGTCATTTATTTTTTGTTGATGATTGTCTTGTGTTTACCAAGGCTACTGTCAAGGGGGCTAGGAACCTAGAATCTATGCTAGATAAATTCAGTAAGTACTCTGGCCAAGCTATAAATTTTGAGAAATCAGGGATAGCTTTTAGCCCAAAAACTGAACCTAGAAATAAATATCAGATACTTTCTATCCTTAAGATTAAAAACCTAGGACTGGCTGACAAGTACTTAGGGGTCCCATTGCTTATGCAGAGAAACAAAATGGATTCATTCAAACACTTAGAAGAATCTTGTGAAGAAAGACTAGACACTTGGCAAGGTAAGTACATAAACCAACCAGGAAGGATTGTTCTTATAAAATCAACTTTAGGTACTTTAGCTTCACAATACTTATCTGTGTTTCCCATGCCAAAAAACATGAAAAATAGGTTGGATGCTATTTAGAGGAAGTTCTTTTGGAACAAAAAAGGTTCTGCTAGGGGAGGATACATTTGGAGTTGGGATAATATATCTAAACCTATTGAGCTAGGTGGTCTTAATATAAGAAAAACTGAGTACCTTAATACTGCTCTCCTGGAAAAGTTTACTTGGAGAATGTTAACTGAACCAGATGATCTTTGGGTTCAAATTCTCAGTCATAAATATTTTCCTAATTCTAATCCTCTTCATGTTGTTGGCACAAAGTCAGTTTCTTGGGTTTGGAAGGGCATTTGTAGAGGTCTTGAGCTAATCAGGAAACACTATTGTTAGGAGGTTGGGGATGGTTCTTCCATTGAAATTTGGAAGGACAGATGGGTACCAAGTAAAGATACTTTACTGAGTAGTACTTTTGCTTCTAATGGTATGAAAACTGTTAATCAATTGTTGGTACAGGGAACAGGTGAGTGGAAAGTAGACACTTTAAACTGTCTATTTGATAGGGAAACTGTCACTGAAATTTGTAAGATAAGAGTCCCATTCTATGGTAAGGATATCCTCAGATGGTCTCCAACTCATAATGGTCTTTTTAGTGTTAAATCTGTTTATAAATGCATTCTGCATGATCTGAATGGTACTGAAACTAGCTCTTTACCTTGGAAAGCTTTGTGGATTTAAATCTCCCACAAAAAGTAAAACATCTTTTATGACAATGTCTTAATGATTGTGTTTCGTGAGAAGTAATATTGGTAGGTTTATGTCTTCAATACCTAGTGAATGCCCTTTATGTCAGCATGTTATTGAAACAGCCAACCATCTTTTTGTTGAATGTGAAGTGACTAAAAGATTATGGTTTGCTCTTGATGCTAACATTGCAGGAAGTATTGCTAATACTAACTTGCAAGATTGGATTACTAGCTGGTTTCAAACTAGTAATGCATCAGGAACTGATCATGACAAATATGTCCAGTTTGCTAGCTTTGCAATCTGGCAGATCTGGAAACTGAGGTGCTCTGTGGTATTTGACAATGGAGCAGTTCAAACTGTTAAATTAATGGCCTAGGTTAATAAGGATTTATCTGAATGGAGTGAAAATTCCATGACATGGAGAAGTCACATCGTTAGGCAATCTAGAAATGTGATTCCCTGGCAACTGCTAGACTTCGGATATCACAAGATAAACTTTGATGGTGCTTTTATGAAGTAAAATAAACATATGGGTATTGGTATGATGATATTTTCAATGCAGAGCAATGGGGAGGAGCACAATCAATTTCAGGACTAGTTCAAGATGAGGAGCAAGCTGAGGTCTTAGCAGCACTGGCAGCAATCAAGTGGGCAAAAGCTTCAGCTGTGGAAAAACTGCGTTTGGAAGGAGACTGTCTAAATTTAGTTGATGCAATAAATGGAGATGTAGGCAAAGTCAGATGGACAAATAATAATGTTATTCAAGACTGTAATACACATTTTTGCACAGACAGTCAAATGAAGTGGCAAATTGTTTATCAAACAAGTCTAGAAGTGCTAGATTAGATCATTGCTAAAATGTAGACTTTACTTCTTGGTTGAAATCTCTAATTAGAGAAGAACTGAATGTAGCCTTACATTAAACCTTTAATGAATTTCCTTTCTTATTAAAAAAAAAGAAGATTTGTGTGAGACAATCATTTGATGTTAACTTGGGAAGTTTCATATTGATCAATTAATCACTTGAAAATTACTTGAAGGTAGCGGTATGTGTAAGATTACCATTGTTGTCTTCCAAGATTGTTTTAAGGATTAAATGAGAGTTTTAGAAATACTACCAATGGATGGATACAACATAGTATGCGTACCTAGTCACTACACCATTTTAAGGTATTAACAACTCATATTAGCAACATCGCCAGTACCGTTGCTAATTTTCGCGACGGCAGCCTGATGTTGCTAATTTTGCAACCGCAAAATTTCAGTTGCGAATAGCAACTGCTGGGTGTTCAAGCATGCGAAATGGGCGTGTGGCAGGGAACACTAGGAGTAGTTTTTACGCCCAAGTCAAACTTCAGTCAAGTATTCTGCTTTTTTTTTCCACCTATATCCTATGCCTTACCGAGTTTTCCTTCTCATTTTTTCTGCGCCGCAGAACTCATCTCTTTTTCATCTCCTCTCCATAAAACTGAAGCCCTGATGAACTTCATCTCTTTCAATCTGAATCCACTAAAATCAACAACCAGGTTACTTAAAACCCTAAGAAGACGATCCCACTTCGTGCTTCTCTTTCGCCTCCACCTTCTCACTTTCTTGTTCTTATCTTTCTCCCCCCCCCTTGTCACTTTTTTCTGATTTTCTTTCGAGAATCATAAATCATCAACATCATCATTTACTCTTTGGAGAACCCACCACCATTAGCAGCACCATCAACAACATCATATTCTCATGATTTCTTTCTCTCTCTCAACCGAAGACTCTAACTCTTCCAACAGAGGAGGTAATAATCAGATATTGTTTTTGATTTTTTTCTCCAGATTTATCTGATTCGTATTTTTTTTTTTTTTTGTGATTGATGGGTGTAACTTGTTTTTGTATGATTTATTTTATTCATGATCATCAAGTTCTTTTATGACTACGGATCTAGGTTTTCATAGATTTAGAAAAAAATAAAATTGTTTCACTCGTTTCTAGGGTGGTTCTGGAATTAAAGTTTCGATTGGATTTAATTTCTAATGGCTTAATTTGTTTTTACCAAACTCAAATTAGTGTTAATACCAATTTGTTTTTACCGAAAAGTGAAAGTTATAATTCCAATTGTTAGTGTTAATACCAATTGAGGTAGTGATGTTGTAATCTGAACTTCATTTTTTGTTTTACAGACAATGTCATAGTTCCTTTTCATGGGTTTGGTTTTCAGTTTGTGAGTCAAGATTTGAGTTGTTATTGTATTTCTTCACATCTGGCTGCAAAGTTTGCTATATTTTTGGGGTATTTATAAGTAGATTCAACCATTTTGATCTGATATTTACATGGTCCATTTCTATTTGGATTTTGTTCTAATGTATCTTTCTAGAATGTTGGACATCTCTGTTTATAAGTGTTTTTCAGGTACTGGGAGAAGTAGTCCAAAACAGATGTAGTAAGAAAAGTATATTGAGAAAAAAAAAGGGCGTAAAACAAATGTTCTTTGAGATGCTTACAGATTACCTGGTTCTTTGAGATGTTTTTTGAGATGAAAAAAGCAGATATCCCTCTCCCTCTTTCTTTATAAGATTGATTATAATGCACTCTGTATTAGTAATTGATAAGCACTTGTTTTGTTTTTTCAGTTTTGTTAAAATTTGCAGTGGGTAATTAGTAGTATGGATTGCAGCAATAAGGCAGCGTATCAATAAAGATGTAGATGAAGTTAGTATGGCTACACCCTATCACTGAATCTCAAACTCAGCCTTGCTTAGTTTGCTGTTGAATACAACATGTTTTTAAAAATACTTAACAAGTATTTTGTCCTCTGTCTTAACTCTTATGTTTTTTTTTTAGGTATGCGGTATGTTTAGACATCTTAAAATCAGTAGCATTTATAGGTGGTGTGATTGAACAATGTAGACCCTAATGGTAAGAGGGAGGCGGTTCCCATGTCGAGGTATAAGAGCCAACGAAGAGGTACTATTTCCTCCCCTCTTATCTATATCATGATTTAGTCTCCAAAGTATGAGCTGATACTGATTCTCCCTAGAAGGTATAACTTGTTTCGTGAACGTTGATTATATGAGTTATGTAATTCTGGATTTGTTGTGTTTATTAATATGGTATAAATGGGTACTGCAGATGGAAGATTCCACTGTGGAGGTTACTAATGAAAACCTGGAAGCCCAACGACGATTTCAACGTGATGTTTGTTTTGTTCAATTCAATCTCTCTACTGGCTCTGTGATTAGGCATCTATGTTTTTTGCAAGTTATAGAAACACAATAGCATAAGTGAATGATGTGGTTTGCTGCCTGGATTTTATTTTTGTCTAGTTCATTTTAAAATTGTTCGTTAATCAACTAGGAAAGCTAGAGCAAGCAATTGAGCATCTTACAGAGGCAATTATGCTGAACTCAACATCTTCAATTATATATGCAACTAGAGGTAATTTGCGTTTTTAACTTGTTGTTTGCGGGGGGAAAAGCGTTTCTGCTGATTTTGGTAATTTCGTGTGAGTGGGTGAGAAACTTGGTCTAAACCCTAAACAATGTACTGCACGGGAGTACTTTTGATTCGAGAGATCAATATGTACAATCCTGGCCTAAACCAAGAAATGGCCGTTTCAGGCTTGCTTTGGTCACAAAGTGAAGGAAAAAGGTTGGTCTTAGGGAGGAAAGCGAAGAAAGTGTTGAGACCAAAATCGTTGATTCTGGAAGTGTGGTGTTTTGTGACTTGTATCAGAAAATTGGACTGGCTAGCTGAGCGAAAAGCTATCAGGTGATTTCTGGATATGTATTGTTCTCTGACCAAAAACTTGTGTTTGGTGGAAATAGGTGAGACCTATTTATACAAGTCGCAATAAAACGTACCCTGGTCTCGTAGGAAGTGAAAATGGTTGAGTGGTGGAAGAAAAGAGTAACGGATAACTCCTGGAATTGATGTTTCCATAATGAAGGATATGTTTCACCATTAATTCTTGCCATTACTAACCGCCTCGCTTTATGACACTTTCTTGTAACGGGCGTATTGCACGCTGCATGTTGTAAACCGCCAGACCAATACCTTGATGAGATCCCCAGTTTGAGACATGTTTTGATGTCTCGAGTGTTTTCGTGAAAAACATGTATCACTTTGCTACATATGGCAAGTTGAAATTGAGAGGCTTGCTGCAGGTAAATAACATGTGATACTATTAGGCTCGTCTTTGGCTGGTCGCCTAAAACTTGCCACAAGCTCGCCGGATTGGTGGAGAACTTCGATGGCTGAGATCGCATCTCATGAAATAAGGGTAGCCGTTGATTGTGGCTACCTTTTGTTGGCACCTGAAGATGGCGCAATAGCGTTTTGGTGCACGCCAGTAGCAACGCGGCATGGTTGGCATGGCTCGTGCATGCTAGTGGCACTGTGTTGCAAGTGGCTCTTGGCGTAGCCATGGCTATTAATTTTAGGCGGCCGGTCACCTGAAAGTTGCCACAAGTCTGTCAGCTCGGTGGCAAACTTGGATGGCCGAGATTGCATCTCATGAGGAAGGATAGCCGTTGATTATGGCTACCTTCTGTCAGCGCTTGACAACTTTTTCTAAATTAGGGTTTGGTATGCCGAAACCCTAACTAGCGTATATGGCATGCCGTTTGGCATGTGCGCCTGGCATGCGCGTTTGGAAAGTTAGGCATGCCGATTGGCATGTGCGTCTGGCACGCGTGTCTTGACGGGTTTTGCATGCCGATTGGCATGTGCGTCTGGCATGCACGTTTTGGCGGGTTTGGCATGCTGCTTGGCATGTGCGTCTGGCATGCACGTTTGGCGGGTTTGACATGCTGCTTGGCATGTTTGGCATGCCGATTGGCATGTGCATATGGCACACACGTTTGGCGGGTTTGGCATGCTGCTTGGCATGTTTGGCATGCCGATTGGAATGTGCGTCTGGCATGCACGTTTTGGCGGGTTTGGCATGCTGCTTGGCATGTGCGTCTGGCATGCACGTTTGGCGTGTTTGGAATGGTTCTTGGCATGTTTGGCATGCCGATTGGCATATGCGTCTGGCATGCACGTTTTGGCGGGTTTAGCATGCGGCTTGGCATGCTGATTGGCATGTGCGTCTAGCATGCACATTTGGCATGTTGGCGCGGGTTTTTGGAAAACCAACTTAGTATGGCAACCTATTTTATGGCTGCGGCGGGTTTGGAGCAACCTAATTGGTCAATGAAAGTAGGGGGCGGCCAAGCATGGGCGTGGATCAACTTTTAGTGCGCGTGACGGATTTAGAGAGACCTGATTGGTCGATGGGAAGTGGGGCCGGCAAGCTAGTGCGTGGCCATACTTCCAGTGCACTGTGGCGGATTGCCTAGTTTGGCTAAGCATAGTTTCGACCAAGGGGTCTAGTGTGTTGTGCGGGACGCGAAACCCTAATTTTTGCAAGTTAGTCAGGTTTATGAGTTTTTGGTGAGTTATCACAATAATTGACTGGATTTTGTATGCTGCCACAAAAATCCTTATTTACAGAATGCAGTGTGCTTTCCGTCTAATCATTTTTTGCAATGGCCTTAATTTTGGTACTTGGAGGTTCATGCTACTCTGCTTCGAGCGAACACAAATCCGTCATGCCATACCGATATTAAGGGTTATGCCGGGGAACATAGCACAGGAAAGTACTCAGTGAGTCTTGTATTGGTGAGGTGCCGAAATTTACAGTGCATTTCGGATGGTTGCTACATTTGCCAGTCTGGATAAATTTCATGTAAATATATTGAATGGCTCAATAAATATGTTGGTGGAGACGTTAGCACTCACAACACCGTTTCCTTGCAGAGTGACGTTAGATGCAAGGTTTTATGATTTTGACCCTAAGCTAAAAACCACCATCAACATTAAATCCCCGCTTAGCACGTAACAATAGCATTGTTGCGGGGTAAGCATGAGATGGTGACAGACGAGAGTAAAATCGAAAGAGAAAGACGTGAAGAAATTTCCAAGGAAATTCAACTAACTTTTGGTGGAAGGAATGAGGAATTCGTGATCCTTGTGTTGGCGGCTTTTGCATAAATTCGTCTTAGCCGTGGGATGTTGGTGCGAGTGCGGCGTCTTTGGATACTGGTTAGTGAATGGTTCACGGCGCTACTGGCTAGGGCATTGGTTAGGACGTGGTGGGAGTTGGCTTGGGCTGCAGACGACACTCGTCGGGAGCGGAAAAGTTGGCGCTGAGAAGGATGTAGGTGCATCGGCTATCGAGCAGGGAAGATAGCGCTGGAGGATGCAAGATGTTGGTGCTGGCTAGGGACGCAGGCTGTCGGTGTCGGCTTGGACATGGAGCCGTTGGCATTGTTGGCTTTGCTTGACGTGGATCCATTGGCTTGTCTCGGCTCGGGACGCGCGCTTGGAGTGGAAGGATGTCGCTGGATAAGTCATAGAATGATGGGGACTGCTGCTGACTTGGATGCCAAACCCTAATTATCCCGTATAAACAAATATCTAATCCAGTTGGTATCACGCGTTTGAAGCCTTGATTCACGACTGGTAAGAGGGTTTCCTTCTCAGGCTTCATCAATCCGCTGAATATAAGTGGTGATCCTGAATCCTTTGTTCATACAGATCATCGTAAAACCGCGTCCACCCTCTTCACAGGTACCGTCTTGTGTTTTCTTCTCCTAGTCCCCATTTTGTCTTTTTCATCATGTAGATTGCTAGTGCAGACATGGTAACAATTTTTTTTTTTTGTAGCATATAATGGGATCTTCCAGTGACGATCGTACCTATGACTCTTCGGAGAGAAATTTTGAAGTCGAAAAAACCCAGTTTTCTTCTCATGAGGAATCAGACAGAATTTTTTCTCTGTTCCGTGAGGCTGGCGAGATTATACGAGGCATGTCTCTCGCCCATCTATGCAGAGTGCGGATGTGTGTTCAGACTCTCATGGCTTCGATGGACATGGAGGAAAAGTGGAGACATGATGAAGCATCTCAGCGCGTCGGGAGATCTCAGAATAATGAAGCTTCTCTATAACCTAGTGCTAGGGCTGAATGACTCGCCCATCGGTTGAAACGACAGAAGACTGAGTCCATGAAAATTTTAGGCGAGAGCCAGTTTAATTACCTTGTCCATGATGGCATCGTAATCCTCGACTTTGATGCGGACGTACCAGGCCATCCTCAAGAGGATGCTGGAAAAGCTCCTGAGGAAGATGTCGACACGGTTTGCGAAACTGTAGCAGCTTCTGGAGTGTACGCCAAAACTGCTGTCAGGGACGTTGGAGCGACTGCTGAGGATGCCGTTGAGGCGGACGAGGAGGCGTAGGAAACATATGTTGGAGCCATTAGAGAAGTCATGGAAACATACGCTGGAATTGCTGTTGAAACAAACGCCGGACAGGATGTGGAAGTTGCTGCTGCCGAAGCGGCTTCTGGATTGGATGCTGAAATTGCTGCTGTCAAGGTGGCGTCTGGATGGAACGTTTGCTGCCAGAGAGGATGCTGGGTAAAGTGCTTGAAAAAGCTCTGATGGAGGCGTTATTGATCCAGGCATCTGCCATTGACGACCAATTTTTTTTTGTTGCTATTTCTCCTAGGTGTGTAGCCGTTTTTGATATTTCAAGGATTTATTTTCACTTTCTTGTTTTCATGACGGAGTTAGGGTTTCTCCAAGTAACATTCCGTTATTCAGAATTTATGGTTTATCATCTCTGAATGAATTAATAAAACCTTCATACTGAGAAGATCCAAAAACCCTTCATGCAAAAATAAGTTGCTCGCCCCTCCTGGTCATCCAATAAATGGACAGACGCCATACATAAATAGTGTGGATAGAATTTTCCACAGGTACTAGCCAGCCTGTTGTTTTCGCAGCCAATGCTTCCGAACACCGAAATCACCCGTAGCAACTCAAAACAGGGGAAATAACAACAATGGTTAAAGGTTCGTCCGACCTATTTCTTGGCTCTCCCTTGTAGCAGCATTGTTGTCACACATCATGAAAAACAGAGGAGCGTCAGGTGAGATTTGAAGCCGGACATTTTTTAGGAAGATATCTGTTCTGCCACCTGATGATCATCTTCCTTGCATATTCCCTTCTTCAGTATTTTTGAATAGATATTTTTTGTGGTGGTTTGGTTTCTATGGTTTTCAATTGACGGGTAAGGACTCTGTGAGAGTTTGGGTTTACTTGGTATTTTTCCTTTAAGACGGTTTGGGAAAACTTTTTAAGGAAAGATGTTCTTTAATTGAAATTGAAAACTATACTCATGAATGCAAGCGGTGCAATCATTTTAGAGAAGTTACAAACATTGCATGAAAAGGAAAAAATGTTGAAGGAAATGCTGAAAGGAGAGAACGCTGGAGGTGAAGGTAGTACGGCGTTTTAGGTATTGAAGGGTTTGAGCCATCGCGAGTGAATCATCACACCTTCCAATTTGTAGGCATTGATGGGTTTGCAGTAACCATTTAAGATGACATCTGCCACCAGATATGACTCGTCTTTCTTTTCTTTAGGCGGACCGGGTCGAGCGGCTATCTTCACTGTTACATCTCCAACTTCAAACGAGGTCGTCTTGACTACCAAATCTCCAATTTGAAACGGGTTTAGGCGTTGCGCAACCATTTGATTTTTGAGCTCGTCATCTTTGACTGTGATAACTTCCAAATTTTTGGCAAAGTGCTTGAAAGGACCAGCGTCCCATCCACATCTCCTAATGACGCCTGGGTTGATAATCGGACTGAGTCCCCATGCCTAGCCGAGAGGAAAGGTGACTGGGTGCAGAAAGGGTTGTTTAACCAGACTTACTTGTGTTCGGAATTTGCAGATGGACGTCGACGGGATTTCTCCAGGAAATTGAGTTACATTGGTAAGTTGTTGATACCGCAACATGTAATCTTTAAAGTTGGACGGCTTGTTGGAAATTATTTCGGGTATCGACATCGGCAGGGGGAATACTCTTAACTTCGCTTTGTTGCCGTGTACCCATGCGCGACCCAGAATCATGTCATAATATGAGAGTTCTTTGACAACGTGGAATTTTCCATGTGTAGAGTGTCTCCCACCTTAATTTCAAGGTTGATGTAGCCATATGCGTTCATCGCCTCTCCTTTCAAGTTTTTGACCACGTTTGGGGAACGAGTAGCCTCATGTTTCGAAACTTCGAAAGATCTCAGAGTTTTGATGGAACCGATGTTGAAGTCAGAGGCCACATCGATTAATGTGTTGTCGAGCTCGGCGTCCCTCAGATAGACCGTGGCCATCAGTCTCCAGTTATATTTTCCAGCACCGCTTCCCGAGAGAGTTTGGGGTTCTGGCGTGGTTTCTTCAATAGGAAAGAGTCGCTTGCCCGATACAACATGATTAAGGGATGTGAAGATATCTTGACGCCGTGTCTCAGAGAGATAGAGAAATTCGCACACATGCTTCATCATGAATTGCATAGTTTCGTGTACAGAGTTCCCAGAGACCATGCAACTCCTGACTGGAAGTGGATCTCTGTGAACTCTTTCATTGTCCAGTCGAAGTTCCCCTGCTTCTATCTTTTCTTTGAAGATATGCTTTAGATTATTGCATTCACTGGTCGGGTGGTGGACAAATCTGTGGTAGCGGCAATATTTGGGGTGTGCCATTTCCACTTCGGTTGGTGGGCGTCTGGTAGGAGGTAGCATGATGGTGTCGTCTTGTATCAGAAAATTGGACTGGATAGCTGAGTGGAAAGCTATCAGGTGATTTCTGGATATGTATTGTTCTCTGACCAAAAAATTGTGTTTGGTGGAAATAGGTGAGACCTATTTATACAAGTCGCAATAAAACGTAACCTGGACTCGTAGGAAGTGAAAACGGTTGAGTGGTGGAAGAAAAGAGTAACGGGTAACGCCTGGAATTGATGTTTCCATAATGAAGGATATTTTTCACCATTACTTCTTGCCATTACTAACCTCCTCGCTTTATGACACTTTCTTCTAACGGGCGTATTGCACGCTGCACGCTGTAAACCACCAGACCAATACCCTGATGAGTATCCCCCAGTTTATGACATGTTTTGATGTCTCGAGTGTTCTCGTGGAAAACATGTAGCACTTTGCTACGTGTGGCAAGTTGAAATTGAGAGGCTTTCCGCAGGTAAATAACATGTGATGCTGTTAGGCTCGTCTTTGGTTGATCGCCTAAAACTTTCCACAAGCTCGCCTGCTTGGTGGCGAACTTCGATGGCTGAGATCGCATCTTATGAAATAAGGGTAGCCGTTGATTTTGGATACCTTGTGTTGGCGCCTGAAGATGGCGCATTGGCGTTTTGGTGCACGCCAGTAGCAATGCGGCATGGATGGCATGGCTCGTGCATGCCAGTGGCACGGTGGTGAAAGTGGCACTTGGCGTAGCCATGGCCATTAATTTTAGGCGGCTGGTCACCTGAAAGTTTCCACAAGTATGTCAGCTCGGTGGTGAACTTGGATGGATGAGATTGCATCTCATGAGGAAGGATAGCTGTTGATTATGGATACCTTCTATCGGCGCCTGACACCTTTGTCTAAATTAGGTTTTGGTATGCCGAAACCCTAACTAGCGTATATGGCATGTCTTTTGGCATGAGCGCCTGGCATGCGTGTTTGGCAAGTTAGGCATGCCGATTGACATGTGCGTATGTCACGCGTGTCTTGGCGGGTTTGGCATGCTGCTTGGCATGTTTGGCATGCCGATTGGCATGTGCGTATGGCATGCACGTTTGGCGGGTTTGGCATGCTGCTTAGCATGTTTGGAATGCCGATTGGCATGTGCGTCTGGCACGCACGTTTGGCGGGTTTGGCATGCCGATTGGCATGTGCGTCTGGCATGCACGTTTTGGCGGGTTTGGCATGCTGCTTGGTATGTTTGGCATGTGCGTCTGGCATGCACATTTGGCGTGTTGGCGCGGGTTTTTGGAAAACCAACTTAGTATGGTAACCTCTTTTCAGGCTGCGGCGGGTTTGGAGCAACATAATTTGTCAATGAAAGTACGGGGCTGGCCAAGCATGGGCGTGGCTCCTCTTTTAGTACGCATGACGGCTTTAGAGAGACCTGATTGGTCGATGAGAAGTGGGGACGGCAAGCTAGGGCGTGGCCACAATTCCATTGCGCTGTGGCGGATTGCCTAGTTTGGCTAAGCATAGTTTCGACCAAGGGGTCTAGTGTGTTGCGCGGGCCGCAAAACCCTAATTTTTGCAAGTTAGTCGGTTTTATGAGTTTTTGGTGAGTTATCAAAATAATTGGCTGGATTTTGTATGCTGCCATAAAAATCCTTATTTACAGAATGCAGTGTGCTTTCCGTCTGAGCATTTTTTGCAATGGCCTTAATTTTGGTACTTGGAGGATCATGCTACTCTGTTGCGAGCGAATACAAATCCGTCATGCCATACCGATATTAAGGGTTCTGCCGGGGAACATATCACAGGAAAGTACTCAGTGAGTCTTGTATTGGTGAGATGCCGAAATTTACAGAGCATTTGGGATGGTTACTACATTCGCCAGTCTAGACAAATTTCATGTAAATATATTGAATGGCTCAATAAATATGTTGGTGGAGAGGTTAGCACTCACAGCACCGTTTCCTTACAGAGTGACGTCAGATGCAAGGTTTTACGATTTTGACTCAAAGCTAAAAACTACCGTCAACACTTGTGTTCTAAATCATGTTACTTTATGCATCTGTTGGACATAAAAAATAACCTGGTATAATTTTATTTCATTTTTGAATTTTTAAAGGAAGAGCCTCCTTTTATATCTGAAGAAATTGAAGAAATCATACAAGAAAATCTAGTTCTTCATTTTCACTGGATGTGCATAAGACCACAAAACACTTCAAATATTTCCAGGTGACTCCTCATTTTCATATCCTACTATGCATATGCATAGTACATTGCATATTTTAGTAGACATTCAATCCTTTAATTGTGCAGAATTGTTTATGGACATCCTAGTTTCTAGGTCTTAATTAGTTCTATATTAAAAAATGGAGAACATATTTTATATCATTGGATTCCCTATTAACAAAATTATTTTCCTCTTGTTTTTCTTTTCTTGTTGTCACCTTATAACGGTAACTATGGTGATTATGTGATACTTGTAACTTTAAAAGAATTTCACCGCAGACAGGTTATATGACATTCATAAATAAGCAGCACTACTTGGGCTATTGGTTAACCCCATACTCTTCTGATGGTCTGTTCTTTTATCATCAACTAACGTAACATTATTGTTGGCTGCAGACATAAAATAATCGAAATCTAGTATTTAGTGTTTTGTTTCCGACCTTAGTACTGAAACATCAAATTGTCTATTATGCAGGTATTTGGGCTTAAGTCAAAAAGCAGTACTCTGGTGATATTTTAGAAGCAGATGAAATCTTTTCCGAGGAGATTGGTTATGAAAGCGGAGTCTGGTGATACTTATGGTGATATTTAGTCTTTCTTTCCCTATTTTTCAATGCCTCTGTCAATTGACACAAACTAGGTTACCCATCCATTTATAAACATCAACATAGATGGAATATTGTATGTCAGTCACAACATACATAAGTTTACTTGTGTATATTTATTTCAATTGAAGAATCCTTTCTTTAATAATAATATTATCTAGTGGTGATTCTCAACTACATTTGTATCAGTTTTGTATTGCCATTGTAGTTTGTATATCTGTGTGGATGTTGAATATGGGGAATTGGGTAATTGCAGGGGGGGAAATGTGGGGGCAATGAATTTTGACTAGGTCAATAAAAAGAGACTTGACCTTTTTTTGTGTGGTTGCAAAAGATTAGCAACCTCAGTCTTCTGTTTCTAAATTAGAACCAGACCAACAATATCTAGTTCCAGGTAAGGGTATTCCTGTAATTAGCAACAAGTTAGCAACAACAAGATGTTGTTGATAATAAAAAATTCGCAACGCCAAGCGCTGTTGCGAATGTCCGTTGCTGACCGAGATTCGCAACAAATCTTATGTCGTTGCTAAAAATTGCGCCACCGTGTTTACAACATCGAAAGCCTGTTGTGACCCCGTTTAGCAACATCTATGACAAGTTGCTAATACCTTAAAATGGTGTATTGAGTATGCGAACTGTGAAGTACTAGTTCAGGTCCGAAACTCTTTTTTGCGAACTGTGTTTGGGAACGGGTTTACCTGTGAAAGGTACGGAACTGTGATTTGAAAATAGTGATTGCAAACAGCAATACTAGGCAAGTCCGAAACTTTGGTTCGCGTGCTCATAGTTTGCGAACACAGTGGTTAGGTTCTAAAATCGGTAAGTATGACAACTCATACTCATGAACTCAGGTTCGTTTGCGAACTCAGTTTGCGAACTAAAGTCGCTGGAACTTTAATAATTTAAGGTATGCGATCTTGCTTTGCAAACCATGGCATTATGTTCATGAATTGGTTCTTGTATAAGTAGTTTGTACAGTTACAAACCAAATCGAATATGCTTCAAATTTTTCATGGATATTTTCTATGAGATAGTGAACATTTGAACAACTCTCTTTAAGAACATTTAGATTCATTTGATTATCTATCTGTAGATGGGGCAAAACGATTTGCTGGTTTTTAAGGAATTGAGGAGACGACCGTGCGGAGGATACTCCTCGAACCGAGCAAACTGCTTAACCTCACATAGATGCACTGCAAAAAGGGAGTGCTTAAATTCGAGAGATCAATCTATAAGAATCCGTCCTAAACCAAGACAATGGTCGTTCCAGAGTCAATTCGGTCACAAGAGTGGATGGGTCGATCTGCAGGAGGGAAGCTGAGAAATGTGAGAGATCAATGGTGGTCGATTGTAGGTGTGTTGTGTATTCTGCGTGAAGAAATAAGACCTGATTGATTGAATTTTGCTCTGTCGAGAGTAATTGCTCGCACGTTGAGTTCTTAATCCCTTGTTGTCTTTTGAAGAAAGATTGTTTTTTATTTCAATCATGATTCAGAGACTTATTTATATTGCAAGATTGTAGACACCTTGATCCCATGAAGTGTGACAATTGCTGGAGTCAAAGAATGGGGAAGTGGAAATCGTGTTAAAACTAGTAGCTCATCGTGCGGAGACTTGGTTGATTTTATACCCACTACTTTTCTAACTCCTCTAACTGCTTGCACGACTTGATCACATTCTCATCGTGTGTATGAACACACGTGTCGTAGA
Organism: Papaver somniferum; assembly: GCF_003573695.1. Classification (NCBI taxonomy): domain Eukaryota; kingdom Viridiplantae; phylum Streptophyta; class Magnoliopsida; order Ranunculales; family Papaveraceae; genus Papaver; species Papaver somniferum. The sequence goes on along the minus strand of NC_039363.1, from coordinate 21,858,950 downwards.
TCGCCAGACCAAAACCCTAGTTGATATCCCCCCATGTGACACGATTGATGTCTCGTGATTGTGGAGCCTGCAAGGCAGATATGTATTAGTTATTCAGTTGTTGACTTTATGAGACGATAAGTCTTTGCATTGCTGAGTCGAACGTGATTTGTAAATGTTCTAGGACCCATGAATTGAACGTGTATGTTGAGACAGAAGTATAATTGTCGAATAAATGTTAATAGTTAAGGTGAGAAAATATTGCTCATTTGATGAAATTTTTGAATATTGATAATTGAATCAATATTCCTTAGCCTGAGCAAATATTGCTCATTTGAGCAAATGTTGCTCGTTTGATGAATTATTGGTAGCGGGACCAAATAAAATATTAATTTAAAATACTGGCAACTGGACCGAGTATACTTAATTAAAATGTTGATCACGGGATCAACGTAAAATTACTAGTGTTTGAATCTGCCCAGAATTATGCTTTGCAGAGCCTTGGATTCGAAACCCTAATTTTGATCAATTGATGATTTATTGAGAATCAACCATGGAGTGAAGGAGGAACCGGATACATGGGATGATGGACCGGCCATGTAATTCCCAGATGCTCGAGTGAGCAAATACCAAAGTCTCTTGAAGACCAGTTGGTGAAAGGATGATTAAATGCTAGTTTAATCATTTATTAAAATGATGCTCGTCTGAGCCTTAGGTGATAAAACCTAATTATGAAGAGATGAGGGACCGACCAAGGGGTCATGGAACTGGCCCTGGTTGGTCATGGGATCGACTGACGATCATTTGATGAAATTCTAAGTTGTTTGGAAGGGATTGAACCTAATATGAACAAATTAGGTCAAATTATGAAAATATGTGGGACCGGCTTCTTGCAAGCCAAAGGGCCAACCTTGGTCGGTCAAGGTAATATTCCCATGTCACCAAAATGTTCGTGTTTGAGTCCCGAGAATTTTGATATTTTTTGATGCACGTTTGAGCAACATTTGAGAAAATATGAAGAGATCAGGGTTTTTCTCAAACTGAGGAACTTCATAAGATGAAGGAAATAATAATAAAATAAGTAATCATAAAGTGTGGGACCGTCTATGACTAGGGCATGGCCGGCCGACAAATAAGCCCGGTCTCATGGAACATTTCCTAATTTTATATTATTTTCATGATTTGAAGGAAATATCATGAAATCAAGGAGTTTATTGAAACAAAGGAGTTTCCTTAAAGTGAAGGAAATATCATGAAATTACAAGACTGAGCATGCTATGGATTATTTGAAGGAAATACCAATTGCTGGACTACATCAAACTATTGGTCCCAGACAGTTCCGTGCTGTCACTCAATACAGACTAGGAATCCCACTCTTCCCCTAGGAAAGCATTTGTGCAATCTGTAAGCGGCACATGGATGTTTTCGGTGATCACCCAGTCCATTGCGCAAGTAAAGTTGGGGGTAAATTTCGTCATGATTTAGTAACGTGTTGATGGATATATGCTACAAGGAAAGTGTTACTGCCAGGAAGAAGTATCAATGGGCTTCTTGTCAGATCAGAATGTTCCTTTGAAACCCGCAGACATAATGGTGTACAACTGGGAGAATGGCCGTGATACATGTTTTGACATCACGGGGACCTCGCCGTTTTCCGGAAATGGGACTCGAAGCTTCACTTCAGGTCATGCTATTTCTATAGATGTTGCTCGTAAAATACTAAATATTTGGATATATGTACCATACACGGTTATGGATTTAGCGTTTTGGCTTTTACTACATTGGGTGAGTTGGGCGATGATTTTATTGTCTTATTGAAGAGATTGACGAATTGTTTAGCTAGTTGCAATGCTAATAGCAAATTAGGTAGTTCTCTTTTTCAAAGGGTAGGGTTGGCTATCCAGAAAGGCTTCGGGGCACAACTTGTTGCCCGGCTTCCCACCATTTCTGTGTAAATTCCTTTATCTTATGAATAAAGTTTTATTTTGTTAAAAAAGAAGAAGAAGAGAGGATTATTATACCGTCACTACCCACCCTTTTACGCACATATATTTTCAATCAACAACACTCCTTTGTTTCCCCATCGTTTGTGCTATCTTTTGATATCTTTCTTGTGCTGAAACGAATACCACTTCCAAATCCTTTATATGGTTATTGTAGTTATTTTGATGTTGCAATGCTGAGAACCAGACGTTCATCGTCTTCACAAGATCAACCCTCAGACACTGATGACACCGATCAATTTATCCTCTATGAAGAATCATCAGACAGTGCGATGGCCCATTGCCCTTTCAAGGGTTTTGATGAATGTCAGGATGGCTGCAATGGAAGAGGATACGCTAAGACATCAATCCTTCGGCATATTAAGGATCAACATTGTCCTTCTCAAGAACGTTTAATGACTTGTAAAGAGAGGATTCGTACTCACGCTGGAGTATATCTGGCATGGGAAAGACTTATTACCCTTCTGCAAATGTGGTTGTGTGGAGATTGCATGAAAGTGCAGTCATGGAAGATACCCTGTCGTCCTCACCACGGTACCATCTTAACAGGCCCTTTCAGTGGTAGACACGCTGATTTCTTGATACATGGAATCAACAAACCAATGGCAGACCCTGCACCTGCAGTGGCCAACGATACTGCAATTTCTGATGAAAAAATTGGGCTCTCCCTGGAACTACTTGATATAGTTTATCAGAAGCATATTACAACAACTGCCAGCATACCCCCTCCATGTAGATTTCTTTTCTCCAGGACCTTGAAAGCTTCCTTGGATAGAGTGCTTGCTCATCCAGGTGTGATATACCCTTGGCTTCAATTACTGTTGTTACCAATTTGCACACTCAATCTTTACATACCCAACATTGAAGCAAGATCAGCTCACTAATATTGATTGGATTCTCTTATATTGCGACACAGAAGAAGCTACAAATTGCTGCGATCAATCAAGCTTTGGTGGAATGGGGTCAACCAAACGGATGTGCTAACATTGTCTAGCGTATATTAGAGCTTTCTCTGCAGAATCAACAAAGTCAGCAAAACCGTAAACAGTCTCCTAAGAAACAGAAAACTAATGTGGAGGCCTGTCAAAAGAAACTCAGCTTCGGCCATTATACTGCTGCCATACGCATTCTGTTCCCACGGCGTTGCTCCATCCAACACAGACACCCTCCGAGAACTACAGCAGAAACACCCTCCTGCACGGCCTCCCATTATTCCATCTGACAATCCAGCCGCTGCTGTTGTATCGGTCGATGTTCAGGCAATAGTGAAAGCGCTAAAGAGTTTTCCGAAAGGTATGTCTTGTGGGCTAGATGGTCTTCGTGCTCAGAATTTTTTGGATGTGATGAGCGGTGCTGCTGCTGCAGTGGCAGACGATCTTCTTGCATCTATTACTGGTGTTATTAATTTGTGGTTTGCTGGACAATGCCTACCTGATTTAGGAGAGTACATTGCCAGTGCACCTTTAACCCCTCTTCTCAAACCTGGGGGTGGTCTTCGTCCTATCACCGTGGGTACCATTTGGCATCGTCTATGCTCCAAGCTGGATGCTTCCGTCATGCTAAAAGATATGAGAGCATAACTTGGCAACCATAAATTTGGAGTGGGAATTTCTTGCGGAGGTGAGGGTATTCTACACTCAGCAAATCGTCTGCTGGAATTAAAAGGTACCTGTGATACTATGACTATGTTACTTATTGATTTCACAAACACATTCAACATAGTAAATAGAACTGTCATGATCAATGAAGTGCGATCCAGGTGTCCTAGTATTTCGAAGTGCATGGAGTCTTGCTATGCACGCCCGACCAAATTGTACTATAACGAATTTACATTGTCATCTTACCAAGGAGTTCAACAAGGAGACCCCCCCCAGGTCCCCTCCTCTTTTCCTTGGTTCTACACCCACTCGTGGAGAACATTGCACGACAATGTAGATTGGATCTCCACGCATGGTACTTAGACGATGGAACGTTAGCTGGAGATACCATTGAGGTTTCCAAAGCCTTACAGCTCATACGTGAAGAAGGACCAGCAAGAGGACTGTGCTTAAATCTCCGGAAAACTGAAATCTTCTGGCCACATACTGACCCAAGAAGTGTCGTTGTTTTCCCACCTGAAATTGGCAGACCTTATGAAGGTGTCCGTCTACTTGGAGGCCCGGTAAGTCTCATAGATAAATTCTGCAGTGACTCTATCTCAGCTCGCGTCTCAAAAACCATTCACCTGATGGAATGTGTTAAGAAAATTAAAGATCCACAAGCAAAGCTGTTACTTTTTTGAAATTGTGCCGGCGTTTCGAAACTGTACTTCACAATGAGAACTACCCGTCCACAAATCTTGCTGCCAGCACAAACTCAATTTGATGAACATCTTCTTCAATACATGTGTTATTTGATTACAAGTGATGGCGCAGGTTTTGGACAACTTCAACAACGTATTGATACTCTTCCAATCAAAGACGGCGGACTAGGAATATATACAGTAAAGGACACAGTTCAATATGGATACTTAGCATCCTATTTACAAACAAGACACCTTCAGAACACCATTCTACAGGGTACCGTGGAACCCATCCATCACTTTCAGTTTGCACTTGATTAATACATAAGTGTATGTGGTCTTTCTCCTTCATCTTTCAACCTCAGTGACGTCGCCCCACAGCTTATGCACCTTTTGGCGATCAGTTACTACGAAGATATCATGAAGGAAATTCCGTCCACCTATGTACTGTACGAGCGCGAATCCATCTTATGGCAGTGCAACAGGAAACCACATGCATAGGATTATCTTAAATCTATCCCTGTCAGAGGCCTCAACTAGACTATAGGGTCGCGGAAGTTCAAGTCCGTCCTTAAATACCGTTTAGGTATACCTCTCTTTGACGCTGATAGCACTTGCCCATGTTGTAAAAGAGCTATGAATTGCTTCGGCGACCACGCTATTCACTGTGCAAGCGAGGTGGGTCTAAAGTACCGTAATGATATGGTGAGAGACCTTTTGATCGATTTGTGTTATAAAGTTGGAGTTGCAGCCAGAAAAGAAGCGTCACTGGGTCTTATTTATGATAGGAGTATCCCTCTCAAAACGACGGATATCATGGTGTACAACTGGGAGAATGTTCAAGACATTTATTTTGATGTCACCGGTGTTTCACCATTCTCCAAAGGTGAAAATCGCGCTTTCACTCTTGGACATGCTATCTCTGCTGATATTACCCGTAAACGCAACAAGTACGCCGAACTATGTTCTTCCCATGGATATGGTTTTGGTGTTTTATATTTTTCCACTTTAGGGGAACTCAGTGAGGACTTTATTATCCTATTGAAAAGATTGAAAAACTGTATGGCTAGTCATGATGTTAACAGTAACTTAGGCAGTTTTCTTTTTCATAGGTTGAGTATCGTTATTCAGAAAGCCATCTGGGCGTAACTTGTTGCACGTCTCCCGGCCAAATCTTTGTAAACTACTATTAGTTTTCTATCTTAATAAAAGCCTTTCTGGCCCTCTTTCATAATAATAATAATAATACCGTGACATCAAAATAAATGTCTTGCCCTCTTTCTATGGCAGTGCAACAAGAAAGCACACGCACAAGACTACCTTAAGGCTGTTCCCATTCAGGGTCTGAATCAGTCCATTGGGCCGCGTCAATTCAGGGCAGTGCTACAATACCGTCTTGGGATTCCTCTTTTCGACGACGATAGCATTTGTTCTTGCTGCAAAAGAGCCATGGATCGGTTCGGGGATCACGCCATCCACTGTGCTAGTGAGGTTGGTCTGAAATATCGACACGATATGGTAAGAGATCTCTTTGAGGAATTATGTTACAAAGCTGGAGTTGCAGCAAGGAAAGAAGTCGCACTTGGCCTCACAACAAACAGGAACACTCCTCTCAAACCAGCAGATATCATGGTCTATAATTGGGAAAATGGATGCGACATATGTTTCGACGTCACGGGCGTCTCCCCATTTTCTAAAGAGGGTAACCGAAGTTTCACCCCAGGATATGCTATTTCAGCCGCTATTACCCGCAAGCGTAACAAGTATGCTGATATATGTTCCGCTCATGGGTACAGTTTCGGTGTGTTAGCATTTTCAACCTTAGGGGAAATAGGAGACGACGTCATTGATTTCGTGAAGAGATTGAAGAACTGTATGGAAGATCACGATGTGAATAATCATCTAGGCAGTATTCTATTTCATAGGCTAGGTATTATTATTCAGAAAGGTGTTGGTGCGCAAATTGTTGCGCGACTCCCAACCAAGTCATTGTAGTTTTCTCTTTTGGTTTGCTTAATAAATGACTCAGTGGCCCCCTTTCATAATAATAATAATAATAATAATAACTGAAGAGAGAGAAAGTCCGGCGAATTGGGGGCGATTTGCAGGCGACTGAAAACCTGCAACTTCTACTCCCTTTGTTCTGTGCATCAATCCATTGTTTTCCTTCTTTTTCTTCAGTTTTATTAGGATTTATTATTCTGGAGGCCTCTTCTGTAATGTTGCTTCATCCTCGAGCTTTCATTGGAAACCCTGATAGTTACTGGCAGTTATCTTCATGGTTTTGACACATTATGCCTCGAACTCGTACTTCTCAATCCTCTCAGTCATCTTCTCAATCCTCTATCTCTGGAATTCTTCATGACTCGCCATTAGAACCCATATCATCACCCTGTCCGACTGCCGCATCCATATCTTTATCACATAAGGACAAGATCCCTTGCCCATTCAAAATTTCTGATGGATGTCATGGTGGTGTTGGTGGTAATGGATATGCAAGAAGCGCGATTTATAAACATTTGTTTGACAGGCACTTCCCTACTAAGGCTGCCTAAGAGGCTTGTAGACAGAGGATAAGGAATAATGCTGACTGCTCCAATGCCTAGGAACGGGTTTTGAATATCATGCAATCTTGGCTCTGCATCAAGTGCCTGCGTATTCATGCATGGAAAGAATCTTGCTAGGATTTTAGCCACTCGCACGAGGTTTTCGCCGGTCCCCTCAATGATCATGGGGTTGAATTTTTAATCCATGACACAGTGAAACCTCAAACACCCCCATTGGTTGAGACTGTTGATGACATCAATGGAACTGTGGCAGCAACCCTATCTCTTGAGACGCTGGACTTAATCTTTCAGAGGCAGATAACAACCACTGTAAGCATCCCTCCCCCTTGTAGGCTACATTTATCTCGTACCCTGAAAGCCACTCTTGAAAATGTCCAGGCCAAACCCATGGATCTGTCTGCTTAGTTATCTCTTCTACTATTACTTGTGTGTACCTTGAACCTGTACATACCCAAAAGTGTTGCTGAAGAGAGATCAGGTATACGAAAGAAATTACAAGTAACAACCATCAATCAATCCTTGGCTACATGGAGGGAACCAAATGGTTGATGCACTCTGGTTCAGAACCTGCTGGAATTATCTAATCCAATCACACAACCCAGGAAGCCTGCCAAGAAGAAGAAGAAAGATGCTAACCTGGAGGCGCGCAGGAAAAAGTTGAGCTACGGCCATTATACAACAGAAATACGCATTTTATCATCTAATGGCGTTGCCCCCTCTACTCCTGACACCCTCCATGATCTGCAGCAAAAACACCCATATGCACCACCTCCAAGAATCCATGCAGATTCCATAGCAGATGTTTCACTGTCTGTCGACACTAAGGTTGTATTGCAGGCTGTGAAAAGATTTCCAAAAGGAACTTCCTGTGGCAGAGATGGTCTTAGCGCTCAACATTTGCTAGATGCTCTTAGTGGTGCTGCCGCTGCTGTTTCTAATAAACTTATACTGTCCATTGTCGGCGTTATTAATCTCTGGTTAGAAGGCGATTGCCCTCCAGTTCTTGGCGAGTATGTAGCAAGTGCTCCACTGACTCCGCTTATTAAGCCTGGTGGTGGCTTGAGACCCATCGCAGTGGGTACAATTTGGAGACGTTTTTGCTCCAAACTAGCAGCTATGTCTGTATGTAAAGAAATGACAACATATTTAAGAAATCATCAATTCTCTGTTGGTATACCCTGCGGCAGTAAAGGCATATTACATTCCACAAACAGGCTTATTGAACTGAAAGGCGACCAAGACAACATGACTATGTTGCTCATCGATTTCACTAACGCCTTCAATTTAGTAGACAGGACTGTGTTGATACAAGAGGTTCGTGCCAGATGCCCAAGCATATCCAGGTGGGTTGAGCTTTGCTACTCCAAACCAGCCAGACTTTACTATAACAATTTCATGCTATCTTCAGGAAAAGGTGTTCAGCAGGGATATCCTTTAGGTTCGTTACTTTTCTCTCTTATCCTACATCCTCTTGTGAACCGAATTGCTTCCGAGTGTACACTCGATTTACATACATGGTACATCAACGATGGTACCATTGCATGCGACACTCTAGAAGTGGCGAAAGCCCTCAGAATCATTCAACAGGAAGGACCAACAAGGGGATTACTGCTAAATGTCAGTAAGACCGAAATATTCTGGCCAACAATCGATTTGAGAAAAGATGAACCTGGCGTCTTCCCTTCTAGTATTAGCAAGCCTTATACTGGTGTCAAAGTTCTGGGAGGGTCCGTGATTCGCGATGCACAGTACTGCAATGACATGGTGCTTTATCGAGTTGTGAAGTCTACACATTTAATGAATACCATTAAAAAGCTGCAGGATCCGCAGAGTGAGCTATTTCTCCTACGAAGCTGTACTAGAGTCTCTAAATTATATTTCACACTGCGCACCACCTGTACCCAAATGCTCCAATCATCCTCAGAGCAGTTTGACTCACAATTGTTCCAGTACCTGCGACATTTAATAGTGGGTGATGGTGCAGGTTTCGGCTTGCTACAACAGCGGGTGGAAACCTTGCCGATCAACGACGGTGGCCTGGGAATCTACAATATGGACGATATGTCAAAATATTTCTACTTAGCCTCGTGTGCACAAATTAAATATCTACAGGATACTATCCTACAGGGGGTAACTTCCTTTGACGCCAGCCAGTAGTACCAGCATGCATTGCAGGTCTACACTCTCTCCTGTGGTCTCTCACTTTCTTCTTTCTACATCATTGATGTCGTCCCATATTTCATGAAGTCCTTGGCGGCCCGTTAGTTTGATGTTATTAAAAATGAGTTTCCCACCAAATATCAGCTATCAGCTAGAGATGCTATATTATGGTAGTGTAACAGATCTGCACACGCAATGGACTTTCTCAAGGCCATACCAATTCCCGGGCTTCAACAGGATATTGGCCCTCGCCAGTTCCGCGCCGTTCTATGCTATAGATTGGGTATCATATGTTTGAAGAAGATAGTCGATGCACATGTTATAGCCGTGCCATGGATATAATGGAGATCATGCTATCCATTGTGCCAGCGAGGTTGGGCTTAAATTTCGCCATGACTTGGTCGTGATATCTTGGCGGATATTTGTTATAAAGCAGGTGTAGCAGCACGCAAGGAGGTTCCTATGGGGTTTTATCCGACACTGCACATGCCTTACACCTAGCAGATTTACTCATCTATAATTGAATAAACGGACGAGATGTGTGTTTCGATGTCACAGGTACCTCACCCTTCACCGGATCCACCTTCATACCTTGGAAGGCCATTTCTGTCGTTGTCACCCGTAAACGTAACAAGTATCAACATAAGTGTTTATCACATGGGTATGAGTTTGGCGTTTTAGCCATCTCAACTCTTGGTGAACTAGGCGAAGATACTTGTGTACTCTTGAGAAGATTGAAGAACTGTCTTGTAAGCCAGGATGCTAATTACAAAGTAGGAAGCTCTCTTTTCCATAGAATAGGTATCACTATTAAAAAAGGTGTTGGTGCCAAGCTAGTTGCTAGGATGCCAACACACACTGTGTAAACTTTCGACTCGTTTGTATTAATAAAAGCTCCCCGTGGCATCCATTCATATATATTAATAATTTTAATTAATAGTATATATAATAATAATAATAATAATAATAATAATAATAATAATAATAATAAAATAAAATAATAATAATAATAATAATAATAATAATTAAAAAAAAGGGACGTGTGGGACCGGCCAAGGCTAGGGCATGGTCGGCCGGCTAGGGGACCGGTCCTGTGAACCTTTCCTAATTTTATATTAATTCCTTGATGTGAAGAAAATATCATGAAACTGAGGAATTTCATGGGATGAAGGAAATAATAATAATAAAATAATGAGGAACGCAAGGTGTGGGACTGACAACAACTAGGGCATGATGGGCCGGCTAGTGAACCTGGTCCTATGACACTTTTCCTTATTTTATATTATTTCCTTGATACGAAGGAAACACCATGAAACTGAGGAGTTTCCTTAAAACGAAGGAGATTTGTTCAAATGAAGGGATTTTCATGAGATCGAGGAAAAATAATAAAATATGATAAAATAAAGAATTAAGCGTGGGATTGGCCACGGCCGGCTGGCCGATGGGCGTGGTCCCCTAGCGCCTTAACTAATATTTTATTATTATTATTTTTCTTCCTATTTTGCATAGGTTCATCGTTCCTTCGTATTTTTGAATGCTCGTTCGTGCATTCAAGTGCTCGTTAGTGCATTATTGCTTAGTACACTTGCACCATTTTGGTCGGGGTTTACTCGATAGTGACTCAGATACCCGTACGTTGAATATTTATTACTAACCCATGTTATTCTGCTGGGAATAGCCATGAATTGAAGTAATGAAATATTATGAAAACGTAGAATATTTTCTAGTATTCAGTTAATGAATTTAATGACTAGAAATAATTAATTGATGGCTCTATACTAGCAGGCATGTTGTCTAGGAGAATTAATTATTCAAGGATTGGGTGATATGAGCTAGTTGAAGCGTCATATTTCTTTTATATAGTCAAGGAAAACGTTGTTGCATCCTAAAGACGTTATCTCTCTATACTAGCAGGCAAGCTGTCTAGGAGTCGTCCAATCGTTTGATTCTATATAAAAGTTATTTATTGAAATTGCTCAGTATTCATGAAATATGTCGCTGCCTCATCTGAGAGACTGCACATTCATGTATGCTCTAAGAGACAGTATACTAAGTCAGATACTCTTGTGGCATGAGCTTTCATGCTTCAATGAGAGACATGAGCCTCAATACTCATTTGATTGCTGGATCAGGAATATGTACAATTATGGTTTTATGATTTTAGCCTTTGTCGAAAATCCACCATCTACATTAAGTCCCCTTCTTAGTGAGGGACAGTCATGTTCCTCAGTCAGCACTGGATGGTGATTTTCTAGTTATAGACGAAATAAGTAATTGAACTTAGTTGTAAGGTAGGGTGTTACCATATTTTCGACTGTACGAACGAACCATGGTCTGAACAAAGATCTCAGTAGCATGATAGAGCATCGTTAATGATAATAAATTGGTGTAGCACCGCTTATTTGATGATGAAACCTTGGTCGATTTAGGATTCACGGGTCCGGGCCCAAGAAAGGAAATCCTCGTGGACTTAGGTTTTGGAAATAGAATTTGATATAAAAGGGACTAATTTCTTTTTTTTTTTATCTCCACGACCGACCACCACCTTCATCTATTCATCTTCTTCACGTCCGAGCAGAGGAAGAGAGCAAGAAAAAAATATTGCCGGAGCTTAACGCCGCCGACCGTCGCCGCCGTCGACCGTCGCAGTCACCATCCGGCCGGCACCGACCAGATAAGAAAAAAAATCCAGAAGTTTATAGTTTGTTCATGAGTTGTTCATGTTAAAATTATATACATATACATATATAAGCATGAGTTTTGTAGAAGACCCTTGTTTTAGAAACATACGTTCGTTCGATCATTAGTTTAAGAAACGAACAATAATCCCTAGCTTAAAAGAGATTTTTTGAAATAGACCTGTGTCCATTGATAAAATTTTGTTTATGAGCTTTGTTGAAAAAATTTATCTTAAAAGTGTGAATTTTCACAAAATCGAAATAAACCTTCGTTTCAAAGACGGGCGATCATACGAAGGAAAAAGTTGTTTTTTTTTTTTTATAAAACGGTGAAATATTCATGATATTTTTTTCGTATTTACGTGGGTAATTCATGTTTTAAATTTGATTTTGAATAGTCATTAAAGTAGACAATTATTTATGATGAAATATTGCCTTGGTGTGAGTCTTTTCATAACTCAGTGGTGAATGTTTACACAGTGGAAAAATTATGTTCATGATTTTATGAAAATCAGGTTTCGATTATTTTTTAAATCAAATTTTTTTTTTGCAGGTTCAAAGAAACAAGCAAGTTTTGAAGTGTTAACTCCTTTATCACAATCACTACTGTTAGTGGAATCGTAAACATGTAAGAGTTAAGAGTTACCATTTTTGTAGATGCTAGTTGAGCATTTTTGTCATCGAGTTGCATGATTCCATCGTTTTGTTGGAGTTTGCACCTTGTATGGATGATATACTGAAGTAGAGTATTGTATGGATATTACAACTACTTTGTAAAGATGTATGATCCCAAAGATAATGAGGCCTCCAAAGATGATACATGTATGGATGAAACTTCCATTGATGAATAAGGGGACGAAGAGACAACTGGAATAAAAAACGTTCCAAATGTAGATGATGCATTCTTCGCAGTTCAGCAGGGAACTGAAAAACGCTTCAAAACCCCAGTGTTTCGTTTTCTGATAAATCCCAGAAGTATTACTCAGAAGAAATTGGCGACTCCTCGGGCAGCCATTCGATTTTGTTTTGAACGAGGACTTTTTCTGGCGTCAATTATAAAGTTTAAGCTTTCTCGACGACCTTTAGAAAGATTCTCTGGATAGGTGAGACATATGCTGGGTTTTCTTCGTGTCAGATCCATGCTGGATCAGGCACATGTAACAAGAGTTATTCAAGTGTCTGGAGACTTGTTCATTTTTCACGATGTACGAGGTATAGTGGCTCTGCTTGCTCGCTGGTGCATTCCGACCCATACTTTCATATGCAGGTGGGGAGAGTTTACCATCACCTTAGAGGATGTAGTTGCTTTGTTGCATCTCTTAGTCACAGGAAATCTTCCTGAGAGTCTTTCAGCGGAGGAGACAACAATTTCTAACATTTTGGCAGCAGAAATGGAGAAAATTAATAAGGTATCCGGCAAATTTTGTTATGCCCACTGGTTAACACATTGGTGTCCAAGAGATAATTCCCCTGACAGGCATGTCGATGGTATGTTATATATCGTTGTTTTCTTGTGTTTATGGCTGTCGAGAGATGTATTTGAAGATAGTGGGAATTTGTTGAAGCCGTTCGTGATTCCTTTTTCTATTAATATGGATCAAGGTGAGAAACTTCCAATAGGTAGTCTATTCTTGGGTGTTTTGTACTCTAACTTAGACTCCCTGATTATAGACTCCAGCATCTCAAATGGGTTTATGAAGATTGAATGCTATGTCAATATGATGTTTCTCCAGGCCTTGATGTGGGAACGTTTCAAGAATTATGCACCCTTTCCTTGTACTATCTTGCAAGGACCGAATGTTGATGCTCGTCATGTTTTTTCTGAGAGGGATAATACCAGGATTATGCGATGATCTACAAAGCAGCCTCGATTCAAGACACGCCTCATTGATGTGTTAGACCGTGTGTCTGAATTCAACTTCCGTTCATGGGTGTCAATTCCTCCTTATATTTCTCAGTTGACAACCTTCAATGCTGGAGAAAGTATGGCTTTGAAATATGGTGAAGATTTGAGCAATGGCGAGAGGTCTTTTATGTTAAGTTGCACTCCTGGTAACTTGATATCAGCAATATATGGAGACCTTTCAGTGGAATAATACAACATCGATAAGGCAGCTCGACAAATGGGCATGAATCGGTTGAAAAGCTTAAGACCCGTTTAGTCCGCACACATGTGGAAGGAAGCACTTACTGGTTCCCTTGCTCTGAGCGAATTACGTATGTAACTCCAGGTTATATAGACTTCTGGGATCAACAACTTGAGCGTTTACACGATTTCGTGATGGTTGGCTAACCTTTAATGAAAGAACCTCCTTCTGCTGAGATGATTTATTCTCGACCAAGATTGAAACATATCTCTGGTGGTGATAAGCGAAAGACATCTCTAGGGTGTTCACAAGTATGTATCCTTTGCGTAATCTTCATAAAACTAAGATAATTGTCTTGTTATTATCGCATCAAATTTTTGCAGGACGCTCGTATCGTGAGACCTTGAATTGATGTAAACTTCTTAGAAGCAGAAACAATTCTTCACGGTGGAGAAGGCTGGAGCAAAAATTATAAGATGCTGCCTAATACCATAAAGTCCCAAATGGTTTCCTTGGTGAGTTGTCTATATTTTTTTCACTGTGACTTCTTTTCATCCGTGTAATTAGGATCACAAAACCAATGTTTGTTACTCCGTTACACAAATTTACCCCGTCAAGTATCGATGGTCTTCAATTCTCTGCTCGGCAAACAATTTCTGAATCAAGTACTAAAGAATAAGTCGATGTAAGTACCTCTTCGTACATTTAGCTACAATCTTTATAAGTAAGATTCTAATTGTAATTATATCCAGGAGGATGTAGCTATGGAAGTGGCGAGTATTGTGATGCACGTTCATCTTCTGAGGATGGTGATGAAGAAAATTCCTAGAGCACAAGACCGAATGAAAGCAATGGTGCTCCTGATGCTGATACGAGCAATTCTGGTTCTTTGAACGCTTCAGAGACCACCCATGTAAGTACTTCTCTTGTATTTTATTCACAGGAGCATAATCTTGTCGATTTATGAATGAATGGATTAAAATCCATGTGAATATACGAAAAGTTTTGCCAGAACACGTCACCAGAAAATCCAGAATTCATCCTTTTAGTAGAAATGTTGTAGAATCTTCGTCTGATGTCGGATTTTTACGGTCTACCCCAGTTTTCTTATTTCCAGGAAATTTCGAAGCTTTATAAAAGAAGATTTTTAAGTTTTGAGCATGTTTATAGGTCGAAATCGACGAAACAGTAAACTTCCAGGAGAAATTCAGAAAATTTTCAGCTGGCATGTAGTTCGATGTTTTGGCCACATCTTTTTACTCGTTCATCCAATCGCTATGAAATTTTTATATGTTATGAAGAACATCCATAAAAAGAGAATAACATATAAATCAACCTTAGATTATTCACCAATCGCACCCAGTTCTTCATCTTATGCAGGGCAGTGTAAAATCTCTTCAGATGAGCTTGTTGTAAAACGCGTTTTTATGACTTTCACGCTATTTGTTCATGTCTTGAATGCATAATGATGAACTTTTATGATGTTATACCACTTACATGCTGGAGTTTATGATTCTATTTGGCTTCCATGTTTAGATTGCTCTAATCTCATGTAATCTTCTTATTAGGTGCCAAATACCAAAGTTGAGAATAATGAAACCTAAAATGATAACTCGAGAAACCCTGGGGTTTTTGATGAAGAGAAAACCATATCTGGACTTCAAGGCCATGAGAGGGTTGTTACTAAAGATGTTAAGGAGACCAAAACTTCTATTGTTGTTGCTTTAGTGATGGAAGAAACCAAACCAAGAGCAGAAGAGACTGTCCTAGAAGAAGTTGTTGTCGAAGTTGCTCCAATAATTGAGAATCTTATAGTGGTGCATGAATACCGGAGTTCGGGAGTTTCTTTTGATCCTCCATTTGGTGACTCACTCCCATATCATGAACTAGTTGGCGGATTCAGTGTTCCTACTGGATATGCGGGCTTGTACGAGAAGATATGGAAGAAGTTTGGTCACATCATCGTTACCAGAGACCTAGGCGTGCTTATTCTTTGACTATGCAATTAAGTGTTATCTTGTGTGTTATAAATGATATATGCACTAGGGCTGGAAATATTGTTACTCCAGATATACTCTTTGATTGGGAGTTCAACTTGGAGAATTTTGAGAGACTTGGCGTCAACGTGAAATGGCTTCGTAAGAAGATAAATGCTATCAAGGACTCATGTAGGAATAACATACCCTTTCCCAATGATGATGTGATGTAGAAGGAAGGCAAGATTGCTAGATTAACTGAAGAGATGAACATGCAAAAGGCGGCCTTACAAGTATTGAAGGATGCAGAGGACAGAAAATCTTACTTTGCTGATTTTCTTTGATTTCCTTTCCATGATCCCTTGAACTTCTAAACTTCTGAGAGATGTGAGGTTTTATTTTTGGTTTTGACTTTTGATTGGTTTTGGATAAGTAGATGATTGAGGATTTTCTTTTGGAATTGATAAAGATTTTCTTTAAGTAAAGTGAACTTTGATAAATTACAGCGATAAATTTTTCTTTTTTTCTCTCTCCAAAAAATAGGCGATTTTTTTCTTTAGGGTTTTCAAGTTTCTCACGTTTTTTCCTTCATCTTGGATCATCTTTTGGGTGATTCAAGATGGGGGAAACTTCTGATTCTTCTAAGAATCATAATGGGTATAAAACGGCGTCTTTTGTAGATTTAGTTAAGGGTAAAAAACCATATATGCTAATAGATTCAGATTTATCATCTTTACTTGGTGCGTCTTTGTATTATGATGAACCAGCCTTGGAATTACCTTTAGAACTTACACAAGAAGGGTGTGACATATTCCAGTTCAGTCTTATTGGAAGGTTGAATTTTAAGGGTTTAAAACTTGTTGATGTTCAAAAGAGTTTGGAAGAACAATGGGATTTTGGTGATGGAAGATGCAAGCTGGTTCCAATGAAAAAAGGGTTTTTCATCATTAAGTTAACATCAGCCGAAGACAAGGAAAGGGTTTGGCATGGTGAAACTTGTGTGGTTCAAAATCAGCAACTTAGGGTTTTCAACTTTTACCCTAATTTTGATCCGGAGAGACAACATACTACACGATCTACTGTTTGGGTAAGTTTCCCTGGATTGTAAATAGAATTATGGACGGAGAAAATTCTTTTATCCATTGCTAAAATTATTGGGAAACCGATTGCTATTGATCAAAAAATATTGGATCATGATGTTGGAAACTATGCTGCTGTGTTGATAGATATTGATTTTGCTAAGATGATTCCTAAAAGAGTTCATTTTAAAGCTAATGGAAAAGAGTTCTGGAAATATGTGGTTATACAAGATTTAGAAAACATTAAGTTTTCCTCTCATTGTAAGTTTATGGGTCATAAGCTTGAGAACTGTGTTGCAGCTCGTAAGCTTTTAGGAGTTGAAAAGAACAAAAGTGTTGATCAGAATATCAAAAATGTTAAAATGGATAAACCAAACAAGTATGTTTGGAAGGAAGTACGTGGAAAAAACAATATGCAGGGAAGTAAAACTGGTTCCCATGCAAATCATGCAAATAACGAAAACAAGTCTCTTGTTTCTGAATCAAGCATTAGGGATGATATTGATGATGAGGTTACAATAACAAATTATGTAGTTAATGAGGCTGAAAATGTTACAATGAACAAGGCAGATGAAAATTTTGTGAATGATGAACAGTTAGAGGAAGAGCTTGCTATCTCTGAATTGGAATTTCGTGAAGCTCAGATGAAATTGTTTAGGTACAAAACTGCTAATGCTGCAAAGGCAGCCCTTGCTATCCGTAGAGCTGAGAAATCAGGTCAAGATATTGGTATAGAGTTCGTGCAAGAATTAGAAAAAAAAAGACGGGACCATATTAAACTCTAGTTCGGTAAAGTACGTGAACAACTGTTTGAGGGTGAAAATAGTTTCTGCTGATTTCGGTAATTTCGGGTGTGTGGGTGAGAAACGAGTCTAAACCCTAAACAATGTACTGCAAGGGACTACTTTAGATTCAAGAGATCAATCTGTACAAATCCGGCCTAAACCAAGAAATGTCCGTTCCAGACTTTCTTCGGTGAAACCAGAATAGTTGATCCTGGAAGAGTAGTTGTTTTGTGAAAATTGGCGGGAAAATAAAAAAACAGAACTGTGTAATTTTCGATCGAAGTTTGAAGGAGTTGTGGGTTGATTAAAGAGCTGAAGTTTGTTGGGTAGTTGTGATATGTCCCAACAAAACTATCATGAGTGATTTAGTTGGCTAAATTTGGCTAGATAATTCACGAGAAGAAAACAGGGGAGTTTATTCTCGGAAGAGGATATCACGGGATTTGCTCGATCAAAAAAGGAGTTTTCACGTGTTTGGAAGACCCTAACAACTATTTGGAGTGTGAAGGAGTTAAATATGGAAATTTGGAAGCTTCAGAACGCGTGTAGAGATCAAAAATCTGAATTCTTTCCTAAACTGGCTGTGAAGAATAATGGAGGATTATATGAAGTTATTACGTGAGATTTTGCTGTTGCTGGGTTATATAATAGGTTCTGGAATATCATAGAAGGTTTACTGAGAGTTTGGGAGATTATAGAGCATCACAGAGTCGAGAAAATCAAGTTCCAGAAATATTTTTCTGCTACTGCTCATCTGAAGAACGCGAAGAACAGACCATCCAAGACAGTCGTTTTTCAACAGTGGAAACGACACACAGCCGTGGGTCGAGAAACAACGACAGTATTGTTCTATCATTTTTTCAGTTTGTAACACATATAACTGATACAAACCCGGTTTTATCATTGTTTCTCCCATTTCATCATTTGTACACCACCTTTGAGCAATAAAAAAAATGAATTTTGAGCGTGTTTTCCTAATGATGAGCTAAACCCAATCCTTGGGGCGACGGAGAAAGCCATTATCTCAAGAATTATGTGGTAATATTTATTTTATAAACTTATGCAATATTTTTATATGATTAATTGCATTGATAAAAAATAAATTAAATAATTTTTATTAATCAAATGTGTTTTCTCTTGATGATGCATGCTTAGTTTTAGACTCTTGATGCGTTATACTTGCGACTAACATTTGATATTTTAGGATTCTGATTTTGGCAATACTTTAGAATCGAATCAATTGTTTAAATTGCATGATATAAATTAATTTAGAACTACATAAGTATTGATGAATGGTGAAATCCTAGCTCCAGGCTCTCCATAATTTTCACAACAGATCAACATTTATTTGCTTTATTTTCTTTGCTTTAAAATTAAGTCTAAAATCTATTGCTTTCACGAGTCTCAACGAACTTTTTACTACAACTCAACTTGAAATAACATCAATTTTTGGCGCCGCCGATGCGGACTTGTCTTTAGGCTAGAGTTTTTAGATTTTTTTTTTTTAGGTTTTTATTTGTTTGTCATTTTTATTTTATTTGTTCTTCTTTACGTTTTGATTTTTTGTCTTTTCCTTACATATTTTGGAGTTTGGAGCGAAAGAAAAATTTGCCAAAGTTTTTGGTGAATACTTAAAGATTTGGAGTAAAATCAAAGCGAAAGGAGCGAAAGAAAAGAAGAATAAAAATTAATTAAAAAAAAAGAGAGAGAGAGACAATATTTTTTTTAGAATTTCTTTTAGATTATCTTTTTCTTTTGCACTTTATTTTTGGACTTTGGACTGTGGACTTTAGGACTTTATCTTTTTTTTTTAAACCCTACGGAAGGGTAGTTTAAATATCAATTGTTTGCAGAGAAGGATGGCGATTACGATATCTCCTCGGCCCCTCGGGTTCGTACATGACATAGGAGTCGTGGCCCGAGTCGACTTCAGTGGTTCATCCCCCGTCTGGTACGGAAGGTAAGTCTGTCGAAGCACTCGCGAATCCCCTGTCAGCGAGTTACTGTATTCCTTCGTTTGCATATATGCTGAGGATTTGAAAACGGATGCTTTAATTTTCTAGTAAAGGGCAAGCACTGGCCATACAAGATAAGGGTTCGGATTTCATCACCGTTCCCTTCTTGCCCGCCTTAGGAAAACGAAACCAAACGCGAACCTAAGCCTAAAATTTGACTAGAACGAGACCTATAGGGTAACGAGCTTAATAGGAATGTCATTCAAAAAATATTGGTTACTCTTTTAAGCATGCTTCAAAGTTCATGATGGTTTCTGCGAGTTGAATACGCCGCCTTGTAACGCCGGTGAGGCCTTGGGTATCAAAGCTCAACTGAGCTTCCCTCGTCTCGATTCAACTTACTTAAACTCGGATTGATTCCAGAGGGGTTTTATTAAATTGTAACGAATTCCCTTTCGAAGGATTAGAAGCTAGTCTAGAAACAATCTAAGTGGAGCTATCATGCTTTTTGTTTGCTAGAAATCAGTAGGTTTGTTGTGGTGGAGTCAGCCTTGTTTTTGTTTGCATAAAACTTCCCTTCCTTGTAGGCTTTATTTTTCTTTTGTTTTTCTACTGTATTCCCAAGGTTATTAAAGAGCGGGCTTGTAAAAGAAACACTCTAGGTCATTTGATTAGTGATAAACCTAGTAGTTCTTCTTGTGAAGGCGGGGAGCTCGAAGACTCTTCTTTTGAGAGCCCTGTTTTTGGAAACTTCAGTTTTGAGAATCTGTATCTTCGTGAGGAAAATACCCCTAGTACTTCAGCTGTGCCAGCAATGACAACTTTGAAAGATTACATGTTCCCAACTAGGTCCACCCGAGCTTCGTGCATTAAATTGCCATCCACTAAGGCTAATTTCGAGATAAAACCTAGTATTTTTTCAGATGATCCCTATATTCTTAGGTAAAGATGATGAGAACCCTTATTTTCAGGGACTTTGAGGAAATTTTTGGGACAATTAGAATAAAAGACCTTATTGATGAAGTCTTGAAACTTAAGATGTTTCCCTTTTCCTTGAGAGATAAAGCCAACCTGGCTGAACAACTTACCATCTGAATACATTGAAACATGGCAGGAACTTATTGCTGCTTTCTATATGAAATTCTACCCTAAGCATAAAACTGCGTCTGTTAGGCAGAAAATTAGTGCTAGTGTGCAACAAGAGGGAGAGTCTCTTTATAGGTTTTTAGAGAGATTCAATGATATCCTGTCCCAGTGTCCTCACCATGGATTTTATAAGATGAAACTCGTAGAGATTATTTATGATGGTTTATACTATTCAACCAAAGCCATGGTTGAGTCTATGTGTGCTGGTGAATTCACTAGTAAAAGTGTTGATGATGCTTTGACCTTCTTAGGAGCTGTCGCTGAAAAATCCCAACAGTGGAACTCT
This sequence comes from Papaver somniferum, assembly GCF_003573695.1. Taxonomy (NCBI): domain Eukaryota; kingdom Viridiplantae; phylum Streptophyta; class Magnoliopsida; order Ranunculales; family Papaveraceae; genus Papaver; species Papaver somniferum. The sequence goes on along the minus strand of NC_039363.1, from coordinate 21,837,968 downwards.
TGTGTTGAACCCCCCAAAAGACTCTTGGTCAATAGAAGTACCACCAATGTGGTAGATACAAGCTTCGGGTCTGATGCTAAGTTTTCTGCTTTATTTAGAAGGTTAGAAGCTTTGGAATTGAATCATCCTAAACATAGGTCTCTTGTTGAACCTGATGATAGGTTTAGAGCCTCTCAAGTGTCTAGTTGTGGAGTAGAACCCAATAACTCGTTTTTGGAAGGTCAGGTTAGTGAAGAGAAAGACCATGCTGTCTATAACAATGCTAGGTTTGAGAACCGTCAGAAGTTTGGCCATACTCAGAGACTTACAACACTGGTTGGAGAAACCATCCTATTTTTGATTGGTCTAAGGGTCAGAATCAAGGACAGTCTAGTAATTCTCAGCCTCCCCTAGGTTTTGGTTATGCTAAGAACTCTTCAGGTCAACCCCAGTTTCAGAATGAGAAAAATATCTCCACCTTAGAAGAAACCCTTACTATGTTAGCAAAGAACCATGAGATATTATCAAAGAACCACTATGGTTTTCAAGAAGAAACCAGGCAGAATTTTAATAATAATTCCCGGTCTCTTGCTAACTTAGAACTTCAAGTCGGCCAAATAGCTAAGTTTCTTAGTGAAAGAGAAGATGGAATATTCCCTAGTCAAACTGATCCTAACCCTAAAGGAGAGAAATCATACAATCATGTGAATTCTATAACAACCCTTAGGAGTGGAAAGAAAGTTGACAATAAGGTTGCCATGCCTGATAGTGAACATGTTGTAGTTCACCGTTCTGAGCCAGAAAATGATAAGACTAATAGAGTCTCCAAAGATACCAATGAGGGTCCTGTTGCGCCCGTCTTTGTTCCCAGAGCCCCGTCCCCCCAGCTGCTAGTTCCAACTAAGAGGGAGTCCAACTTTAATGATATATTTGAGGTTTTTAAGCAGGTTACCATCAACCTCCCATTGTTAGATGTGATTAAGCAGATTCCTTCTTATGTCAAGTTTCTTAAGGATATGTGTACGCGAAAGTGAAAACTTAGTGTCCAGAAGAAAGCCTTCCTAGCTAGTCATGTGAGTTCTATTATTCAGAATACCACTACTCCTAAGTATAAAGACCCAGGGTCCCATACTATTTCTAGTATAATAGGTAAATACCGTGTCGAGAAAGCTTTGCTTGACTTAGGATCCAGTGTGAACTTACTGCCATACCATGTGTACCTTAAGCTAGGACTTGGTGAGATGAAACCTACCCAGATGACACTTCAGTTAGTTGATAGGTCTGTTAAAATTCCTCGTGCTGTGATCGAGAACGTTCTTATTGAGGTCGACAAGTTTATTTATCAAGTGGATTTTGTTATCCTAGATACCCAACTTGTCCCTGACCCAGAGAACCAAATACCAGTGATTTTAGGTCGCCCGTTTTTAGCTACATCCAGTGCGATCATTAACTTTCGAAATGGTATTATGAATTTGTCTTTTGGTAATATGACTATTGAGCTGAACATTTTTAATATTAGTAAGCTACCCTCTGAACTAGATGACTCGATCATAGAAGAGCTGAACATGATAGGAACATTAGTCAAGGAGTCATTACCAAACACTTTGTTAGAAAATCCATTAGAGAAATGCCTATCCCACTTTGGGATTGATTTTGATGATGACGATGTGATTAATGAGGTGAATGCTTTGTTAGATTCAACCCCTTTGATAGACACTAGTAATGGCGGGAAGCCTAAGTTCGAACCTCTACCCGTTTCTGAGTCTACCCTAGTTCCTTCGTTAGAAAAGCCTCCTAAGTTGGACCTTAAACCATTACCATATTTCCAGAAGTATGTGTTTTTAGTCCCATCTGAAACTTTACCTGCGATTATAGCATCCGACTTGGATAGTGATCAGGAAAGTAGGCTAGTGACCGTCCTTCAGAATAACAAGGACGCTTTAGGGTAGACCATAACAGACATTAAGGGTATAAGTCTTACCGATTGTATGCATCATAGCTATTTAGAGAATGACACCAAACCTTCTAGGGAGATGCAACGTCGACTGAACCCTAATATGAAAGAAGTAGTTCGAACCGAGGTTCTTAAGTTGTTAGATGCAGGCATTATCTACCCCATTTCAGACAGTAAGTGGGTCACCCCCGTTCAGGTTGTTCCCAAGAAATCCGGTATTACTGTAGTCCAGAACGATAACAATGAGTTAATCCCAACCCGGGTGACCACGGGTTGGCGTGTCTGTATTGACTATAGGAAATTGAACAAGGTCACTAGGAAGGACCACTTTCCCCTTCCCTTCATCGACCAAATGCTAGAGAGATTAGCTGGACGTAGCCACTATTGCTTTTTAGATGGATACTACGGTTATAATCAGGTTGTTATTGCCCCAGAATACCAAGAGAAAACCACTTTTACCTGTCCCTTTGGTACCTTTGCGTATAGACGCATGCCTTTCAGGCTATGTAATGCCCCTGCGACCTTTTAGCGTTGTATGCTGAGCATATTTTCTGACATGGTAGAACGGTTCTTAGAGGTCTTTATGGATGATTTTTCAGTGTTTGGTTCGTCTTTCGATGAGTGCTTGCATCATTTGTCATTATTTTTGACTAGGTGTAAGGAAAAGAATTTAGTGCTTAATTGGGAGAAATGTCACTTCATGGTTCGTTCATGAATTGTTCTAGGGCATATCGTATCTTCGAAGGGTATAGAGGTAGATAGAACCAAAGTTGACCTTATTAAAACTTTACAGGTCCCAAAAACCGTAAGAGGTATTAGGTCATTCTTAGGACATGCAGGTTTTTATCATCGATTCATTAAGGATTTTAGCTTGATTTCTAGACCTTTTTGCAATTTTCATGCAAAAGACGTTAAGTTTGTCTTTGATGATGCTTATTTAGAAGCTTTTGAGAAGCTTAAGAATTTACTCACTACCGCCCCCATAGTCCAGCCGCCCAACTGGAACCTACCCTTTGGGATCATGTGTGATGCTTCAGATTATGCTATTGGTGTTGTCCTAGGTCAGCGAGAAAATAAGTTATTTCATGTGATTTACTATGCTAGGAAAACTCTGAATGATGCCCAGTTGAAATATACCACTACGGAGAAGGAACTATTAGCTATTGTGCGTGCCTTAGACAAGTTTAGATCCTACCTCTTAGGTTCTAAGGTCATAATCTTTACTGATCATGCTGCTTTGAAGTATCTTCTTTCCAAGAAGGATACTAAACCTAGATTGATTAGATGGATCCTATTGTTGAAGGAATTTTCCTTAGACAATAGAGATAAAAAAAGGTGCAGAAAATGTAGTGGCAGACCACTTGTCTAGGATTGTTGTGGATACCCTTAATGATTCTCCTCCTGTTAGGGATAGTTTTCCTGACGAAAAACTGTTCTTTGTTACCAAGCACATTGGTATGAGAATATAGTGAATTATCTTGTTACTGGTCGAATGCACCAACATTGGGGTAAACAAGATCGTTCTAGGTTTTTAGCCGAGGTGAAGAACTTCTTTTGGGATGATACTTATTTGTTTAAGTATTTTCCAAACCAGATTATTAGGAGATGTATACCTGAGAGTGACCAGTCTAGTATTATTTAGTTTTGTCATGATCATGCTTGTGGGGGTCACTTTAATTCTAAGAAGACTGCTGCTAAGATATTGCGTGTGGATTCTATTGGCCTTCATTTTTTAAAGACTCCCATAGTCATTGTGTTACTTGTGAGCATTGCCAGAAGTTAGGAACCATTTCCCGTAGGAACATGATGCCCTTGAACCCTATTTTAGTTGTTGAGGTCTTTGATGTGTGGGGTATTGACTTTATGGGTCTGTTTCCTAATTCTTTTGGTAACCTTTACATCCTTGTCGTTGTAGACTATGTCTCTCTGTGGATTGAGGTGGTTGCGTGTAAAACCAATGAACATAGGGTTGTGATTGAGTTCTTGAAAAATAATATACTTACACGTTTTGGTACACCGCGAGCTATAATTAGTGATGGAGGGTCGCACTTTTTTAATGGACCTTTTAGGCTTTTCATGAAGAAATATGGTATTACACATAAGGTAGCTACCCCATATCATCCAAAGACTAGTAGTCAGGTATAGGTTTCCAATAGGGATATAAAGCGTATATTAGAGAAAACAGTTAATCCTAATCGGAATGTCACCTTATCGACTTGTGTATGGCAAGGCAAGTCACTTACCTGTCGAGTTAGAACATAGAGCATATTGGGATGTTAAGCAGCTAAATTTTTCACTAGACAAGGCAGGAGCCCATAGGAAACTCCAGCTCAATGAGTTGGAATAGATTCGTAGAGATGCATACGATAGTGCTAAGGAGTATAAGAACAAAATGAAACTTGTGCATGATAAGAATATTTTAAGAAAGTCATTTTCTCCAGGTCAAAAAGTTCTTCTGTATGATAAACGCTTGCATCTTTTCCCTGGAAAGTTACGTTCTCGGTGGACGGGTCCTTTTATTGTTCGCACTGTCTTTCCTCATGGAGCTGTTGAGATTGAGACACCGGATGGTAGTAGTTCTTGAAGGTTAACGGTCAGAGATTGAAACCATTTTTAGAGCCCTTTCCTACAGGTGATGTTGAGGAGGTCCCTCTGGAGGACCCTGTTTACCCTTGATTGACCATCGAGGCGATTGTATTATATTAGTTTTTGATTTCTCTCTTCACCCAGGTACTATCTTTCCAACTTCTCGTCATGTTATTTTACTTTTGGTACTGCTCTTTCATTAGAAACATTGAGGACAATGTTAGATTTAAGTTTGGGGGTGGGGAAAAAACTTTTTGTTAGCTTTTAGTTGCAATAAATAAACTCCAGAGCCTAGAACTTTATGCTTATTAAGGTTGTCACTAACCAATCTAAGTGGATGAGAACATGTTGGTTGTAGGAGTTGAGGAACCAATCTGATTAGATGGAAACATCTAAAGAGTCTATTCATAAAAGCACAAAGCTCAGGTTTTAGAATTAAAAAAAAACATGGTAGTTTCGTCATAACTCGTTGAATCCTAATCCCTTCTGTTTTTATTTCTTCAGTGATTTGGTGGGGCACACGACTCAAGTTGTTACCATTGCTAGGGTGAAATAGGGTGATTGAGATACCAAAAAAAATAAATAATAATTGAAAATTGAGACCAGACCATCAGACCAACCGGAATAAATTCAATAAATTCGACCACTGGTGCCCTTGTATATGCCAGTTATGTTGACCTAGAGTTAGGTTTATCGACCACTGGTCCCCTTGTATATGCCAGTTGTGTTGATATTAGTCAGACCAGTATCTCAGTCCATTAGGATAGGTTCATCTTGGCAGAGGCTCTCAGACAGATATGGGAAACACCGTTCACTTTAAACCATCTATTTTTTTCTCTTTATCCATCTTCTTAATCTTGCCACGTGATTGGTTGACTCCGATTATGATGTCTAGGAACTATCTGCGTAGAGCTCTATCACTTATATATGAATTTTAGTATATTGAGTGCAAACTCGTGTACAACCATTGGAATTTCGCATCAGGGTACTTACTCCTATAGTCAATGATTTTATGCCAACCAAGGCGATTCTTTAGTGCATTCCAAGGTTCTGCGTAGATAGGTAGGGTCTGGAGTAAAGGTTTTGTGGGTACAGCTCTGGTAAACCCTCCGGAGACAACACTCCGCCGCTAGGGCCACCTAGCGGTTTAACGGCTTGTTGCACGTGCTAAGTGTAGTCATTTTATTTTCTAGATTAGTTTTTCTCGAGGACTAGCAAATAATAAGTTTGGGAGTATTTGTTAGACGCATTTATGTGTCTATATTGTCCTCAATTTTCTGTATTGTTGGTACTCGATTTCGTAATTATGGTGTTTTTTGTATTTGTAGGTATTTTTGGGAAATAAACATTTTTGGAAAATTCGGCTCGAAAAGTTGCTCGGGGCACCCCCGGAGAAAAGTACTAAAGGCACCCTCATTTTGGATAAGGGCACCCCCATGCACCCCTACTGTTAAAGGCGCATGCGTTTTGGATCAGGGCACCTCTTTTTCTTCATTTTAAATTTCAAAATTGGCGGGAAAAGAAAAAAACAGAACTGTGTAATTTTCGATCAAAGTTTAAAGGAGTTCTGGGTTGATTAAAAGGCTGAAATTTGTTGGGTAGTTGTGATATGTCCCAACAAAACTATCATGAGTGATTTAATTGGCTAAATTTGGCTAGATAATTCACGAGAAGAAAACATAGGAGTTTATTCTCGGAAGAGGATATCACGGGATTTGCGCGAGCAGCAGAGGAGTTTGCACGTGTTTGGAAGACCTTAACAACTAGTTGGAGTGTGAAGGAGTTAAATATGGAAATTTGGAAGCTTCAGAACGCGTGTAGAGATCAAAAATCTGAATTACTTCCTAAACTGGCCGTGAAGAATAATGGAGAATTATATGAAGTTATTACCTAAGATTTTGCTGTTGCTGGGTTATAAATAGGTGCTGGAATATCATAGAAGGTTTACGAAGAGTTTGGAGATTATAGAGCATCACAGAGTCGAGAAAATCAAGTTCCAGAAATATTTTTCTGCTGCTGCTCATCTGAAGAACGCGAAGAACAGACCATTCAAGACATTCGTTTTTCAACAGTGGAAACGACACACAGCCGTGGGTCGAGAAACAGTGACAATACTGTTCTATCGTTCTTTTCAGTTTGTAACACATATAATTGTTACAAACCCGGTTTTATCATTGTTTCTTCCATTTCATCATTTGTACACCACCTTTGAGCAATAAAAAATGAATTTTGAGCGTGTTTTCCTAATGATAAGCTAAACCCAATCCTTGGGGCGACGGAGGAAGCCATTCTATCAAGAATTATGTGGTAATATTTATTTTATAAACTTATGCAATATTTTTATATGATTAATTGCATTGATAAAAAAAATAAATGAAATGATTTTTATTAATCAAATGTGTTTTCTCTTTATGATGCATGCTTAGTTTTATACTCTTGATGCGTTATACTTGCGACTAACATTTGATATTTTGGGAATCTGATTTTGGCAATACTTTAGAATCGAATCAATTTTTTAAATTGCATGATATAAATTAATTTAGAACCACATAAGTATTAATGAATGGTGAAATCCTAGCTCCACGCTCTCCATAATTTTCACAACATATCAACATTTATTTGCTTTATTTTCTTTGCTTTAAAATTAAGTCTAAAATCTATTGCTTTCACAAGTCTCAACGAACTTTTTACTACAACTCAACTAGAAATTACATCAGCCGGGCCCACCAGCCGGCCGGCCGGCCATGCTCTAGCCCTGGTCGGTCCGTGCTTCTCCCATTATTTTCCTTAATTTTTGTTATTTCGTGAACTCACGAAAACTCCTTGGTTTTAGCAACTTTCCTTGTTTTGGCAAAACCCGTGAATTCTCCATAACTTCGTGGATTCACGAAATAATATTATAAAATAAGGAGAGGTGTGCGGGACCGGGCAACCTAACCGGCCGACCATGCCTAAGCCGTGGCCGGTCCCACACCTCACAATCCTTAGCTCTTTATAATTATTATTCCCTAATCTCATGAAACTCCTCCGTTTCAACAAAAACTTGTGGATTCTCCATAACTTCAAGGATTCATGAAAAATAACAAAATAGGGAAAGGTGTGCGGGACCGGGCAACCTAGCTGGCCGGCCATGCCCTAGCCATGGTCGGTCCCACACCTTGCAATCCCTAATATTGCATAATTATTATTTTTCTCAACTCATGAAACTCCTGGATTTGAGAAAAATTCATGATTTCTCCATATTTTCTCAAATATTGCTCAAATCACGAAAAACAATAAGCCAACATAGTCACACGACTGGATAGCCTCTCACGACAATTTTAAATATTAAAACAATTTTATTTTAATATTTTCAAAATATTGATGAATTGAGCATACATGCTCATTCCAACAAAAATCGAGAATTCTCAGTCAAGATGAAACTCTTCTGAAAATTCACGATATTGCTCGAACGCGCATCAGAAAATACTGAAACCCTCAATATGGAAACACGGACACCACGGCGACACGTGAACGCCTTCATGACCGACCAGGGTCATTCCTAGGGCTTGTACAAGGACGGTCCCACACGTTATCATAATTCTGACCTAATTTGCTCAATTGCTCATACTGGGCCCGAACTCTCTCCGACCAACCGGGGGATTCTCCAAGTGACCAACAACTGGTCCCGTGACCACCAAGATCCGGTCCCATGCTCTCTTGGTCGGTCCTCATCTCTCATACCAAGGTTTTATCACCTAGTGCTGAATCCAGCAATATTTCAATAAATGATGAAACCTGCATTTAATCATCGTTCTTTCACCAACTCTCAAACTGAGAACCCTAGTGCGTGCTCACTCGAGCACTGGGCATCACAGGGACGCTCATCATCCCATGTGGTCGGTCCCTCTTCACTCATGACCAATTTTCAGCAATTCACCAATTGTTGAAGGATGATCAAAAATTAGGGTTTCGAACAAACGCTCCACGAATCACCATTCTGAGCAAGTTCAAACACAAAATTATGTTGATTCAGCAATCAACATCCAAATTAATAATATTCGGTAATTCACCAATATTTTTGATTAATATTTTATTGGGTCACGACACCAGTAAATAATTCTTTAAATTGAGAAATACTTGCTCAGTTGCTCGAATATTGATCCAACCATCAATATTCGGTAATTCATCAGTAGTTTGTCGAATTGAGCAGCACTTGCTCAATTGCACGTCAAATTACCAATATTCAGTATTTTATTGAATTTAGCAACACTTGCTCAGTTGTACACCAAAATTATCGAATTCGTCGAATTGAGCAATACTTTCTCAGTTGCTCGACAAACTCTCGATATTCGGCAATTCGTCGAATTGAGCAATATTTGCTCAGTTGCTCGACAAACTATCAATATACAATTCGTCGAGTTGAGCAATAATTTCTCAGTCGCTCTAGTCAGTAATTCATTGACATCTCAGAGAACTACATGTTCAATCCATGAATCGCTGAGCATTCACCACTCATGCTCGATTTAACAAAACTAGACTCACAGTCAATCAGTCAACAACTGACCAACTAATACACGTCTGCCTTGCAGACTCCACGATTCGTGAAATATCAATCACGTCACAAATGGGGGGATATCACTTAGGGTTTTGGTCTGGCGGTCTACAACACGTGGATTCATCCACAACAAGAAATGTGTGTAAGTCGTGTAAACGGTTGAAGGGGTTAGCAAAGTAGTGGGTGCACGATCATTCAAATCTCCGCACGACATGGAACTGACTTTACCACGATCTCCCACTTTCCCACTCTTTCACTCAAGAAACCGTCACACTTATAGGGATCAGTGGTACATCATTCTTGCAATATAAATAAGTATAAATCGAGTACATCAGGATATCATCAATCATCATTATCCGTCAACAACTCGATATAAACTTATTCACGGAACTCAACTTCATCAGTTCAGCAATATTGCAGAAACCTTCAACACACCCACAATCCTTGATCATCACAGATCCCACACAACTCTCAGCTTCCCTTCTACAGATCAACCCATCTCCCTCTTTGCGACCGAATTGACTCTGGAACGGCCATTGTCTTGGTTTAGGCCGGAGTCATACAGATTGATTTCCCGAATCTAAGCACCCCTTTGCAGCGGTGCATCTTTGAGAGGATTAACATTTTTCCCGGCTGAGGAGTCTCGACAGCACGCTCGACTCTTCACTTTCCAAAAAAACCGGCGGCTCGTTTTTCCCCATCTACAGATTGGCGACTACAGTGGGAGATTAATCTCTCGGTTGCAATCTTTCATTTTCGCAAGATGGTTGGTCTTAGATCTAATTAAGTTTCTCAAAACTTTAGTCAGAGTCTTTCAAATGGTGACGTTTCTCTAACTCACCGGAATGATTCTGGTAACATTCATCATCCGTACTTTACTACTCCCTTTTCATCTATTGGTGCATTTGATGGAGAAATTCGGTCATTAGCTGAACTGGCACGAAGGCAAGAGATTTTGGAAAGGAACATAAATCCATTGAAAAGAGCAATTGATAATTTGTTCAACTGCATGGTGGACCTGACAAGAATCTTAGGAGCTCAAGTTGTGGAACGCTCATCTCTTGACACCACTGACGTTAACTCTCAAGCCAACAGCTTCACCACTTATGAAAAACCGATGGAACAAGAGGTCACACATCTAATCGAGAATCTATGTGAACTTATGCATTTCTTCAGAGATCCGTGCACAGACACGTTTGTCGCTCTCAACAAAATATCATCCGATGTGCGAATAGTTCCATAATCTCCGGTGGTTGAACAAGTGTCCATGGTATCTGAACTCTCAATCAACAACATCACCTTCACTGAGGAAGACCGAATGGCGAAGGAAGGGCATAACCGAGCCTTGTTTGTTACTGCTTCCATTAAGGACTCTGAATTCAGGAGAGTTCTCATCGATACAGGTGCTTCCACGAATCTTATCACTATGAAGACTCTCAAGGAGGCCAAAGTACCACAAAGCAAGATCGTTCATCATCCCATATTGATGACGGGTTTTGAAGGAAGCCAGAGTCACACATACGGGTATGTCTATGTGGATCAGAAAGTAGGGCCGATTCAATCTACTGTAAAATTTCACCTGATCGAGAAAGACCCTAACTATCAGATGATACTCGGAAGGCCATGGCTTCACGATAATAAAGTTGTTCCTTCGACGTACCATCAATATATGAAATCTTTGTTCAACAACAAAATTGTCCGTATCCCAACCTCAGTGTCTCCTTATGCTCCGGTTTAAGAGGTTGAGTTCCTGGAACATCCAAAGAGCATCCACGAACCTCCAAGCAAGATCTGTAGTATTCCACTCCCAAGTTGGAAATCTATTGAGAAAGTCGATAAACCATCATCAACAGATGTTAAATCCGTCAAGTTGTCCACCACACCACTCAGAAAAAGTCCAACTTTATTACTGATTATGATGCATAAGGGAGAGTCATTTATCTCCGTCGTAAGGATTAGAAATTAACAGGGGAGGTCGATGAAAAGTATCCCCGCCCTGAAGAATCATGCCAGAGTGAGCAATCGCCCGATGAAGAAATTCAAGATGCACCACGACAGCTGCAAGATGGCACAGATTCCACAACCGACGACCTCGAGACTATCAACATTAGAACGGATGAAAACCCAAGGCCAATTCTAATCAGTTCTTCTATCTCACCAGAGGAACGAGAATGATTGATACGCCTGTTGAAAGAGTATCAAGATACCTTCGCCTGGACGTACGAAGAGATACCTGGCCTAGACGACAAATTTGTTACTCATCATCTGCACATCACTCCCGGTTCTAAACCCGTCAAATAGCCTCCCAGGCAATTCAAACACGAAGTTGAGGAACAAATCATGGTGGAGATCCAGAAACTACTAACAACATGGTTCATCAAACCCATTCAACATCCAACATGGCTGGCGAACATTGTTCCAGTCAGGAAGAAAAATCGACAGATCCGGTGCTGTGTAGATTTCAAGAACCTGAACAAGTGCTTCCCAAAGGATGACTTTCCATTGCCAAACATTGATATGACCGTCGATGCAACCAGTGGCCATGACATGTTCTCGTTCATGGATGGTTACAGTGGATATAACCAAATCAAGATGTACGAACATGATGCTAACAAGACTGTGTTCAGAACTCCCATTGGAAACTTCCACTATACAGTGATGCCTTTCGGCTTGAAGAATACAGGAGCCACTTATCAGCGGTCCATGACTGCAATATTTCATGACATGATGCACAAGAAAGTAGAAGACTATGTCGACGATGTGGTGGTGAAATCAAAGACTCGAGCGTCCCACCTAGACATTCTGAGACAAGTCTTTGAAAGATACAGAGAATACAAAATGAAGATGAATCCCCTGAAATGTGCTTTTGGTGTTTCTTCCGGAAAGTTTCTGGATTCTTGGTCACTACAGAAGGAATCAAGGTAGACCCAGACAAAACAAAAGCCATTACTACCATGCCGCCTCCACGAACTGTGAAAGAGCTCTAGAGTTTCATGGGAAAAGTCAATTACATCCGGCGTTTCATTCCTGGACTCGCTCAACTCATTGCTTCATTCACTCCTCTGTTGAAGAAAGGAGCAAATTTTGCATGGACAACCATTCAACAAGAAGCATTCCAGAAAATACAGCAGATATTGTTGTCACCTGCTTTCATGAAATCTCCAGTGCAAGGACGGCCTCTGATACTCTACACATCTTCCAGTGACGTAGATATTGGAGCACTCCTCGCTCAAGAGGATGAAGAAGGTATCGAACATCCAATCTATTACTTCAGTCGCACAATGAGGGATGCTCAACTCCGGTACCCAGAGGCTGATATGGAGTGTTTGGCGTTGGTTCATGCAATTCAGAGGTTCAGACATTATATAATATCAAACAGGGTCGTGCTGATGGCCAAAGTTGATCCTATAAAGTTCTTACTGTCGAAAACCTGCTCTAATCGGAAGACCAGCGAAATGGCTACTTCAAATGTCAGAATTTGACATAGCGTGGGTCCCTCCAAAAGCAATCATAGGACAAGCAGTTGCAGACTTACTTGCCGCTTTCCCTGGAGAAGACATAAAGATGTTGTATGAAGAAGTTCCTGTTGAGTTTCCAGAAATTTCAATCATTCAGGAAGAAACGTGGCTATTATATTTTGATGGATCCGCCGCTCCGAGCAATGATACCGGTGGGGCGGGTATTGTGCTGGTATCTCCATCCGGTGAAGTCTTCTCACATTCATTCAAGCTGGATTTCCATTGCACCAACAATTCAGCAGAATATGAAGCTTTTCTCCTAGGGCTATCTTTGGCCAAGAAAGCAGGAGCGAAACATCTAGAGATCAGGGGAGACTCAAAGTTGCTGGTCAATAAAATGAATGGCGTATACTCTCTCAAAGAAATAACACTTTCTCCATTCAGGACTGAGGCACAACGATTATTAGCTCATTTTTCCGATGCAACAATTGTCCATACCGGACGCACCAACAATAGACATGTTGATTGTCTAGCGACCCTAGCATCCAAACTGCAATTTGAGGGGTCTGAGAAATACATCACTATGCAAAGACACGATGTGTCATCCACCTGGTTTACTCAAGTCGAAGATGCTCAGTCAAGCGACTGGCGAGCGCCCATTATTCATGAATTGAGCAATTCTCTTACGGAGGGGAAAATTAGCCTCAAGGAGTTGAAAAACTTTTTCTTGTTGCACGGAGCGTTATATTATCGCAATCCTGATGGATCCTTGTCTCGATGCCTCGGAGATGAAGAAGCCGGTAAACAACTCCAACGTATACATGAAGAAGTATGTGGGCAAACTCTAGTGGTCACACTTTACAGAAGGCTTCAAAGGCTCTGATACTATTGGCCTTCCATGGAAGCTCAGTCGAGGATGATGCAAGGATCATGTCCCAATTTTCAGACACCACCTCATCATTTGGAGGTTCTAACACTTCATCACACTGGGGACTGGAGAGAACCTTACATAAAATATCTTCGTGACAACGATATTCCGTCAGAGAAGAGAGGTGTAATCAAACTCATTCAGAGAGCCAAACGTTTTGTCTACTTGGAAGGGATTTTGTACCGCAAAAGCTTCAGTGGGAATCTCCTGAGATGCTTGGCCGAGCATGAAATTGCCATAATTTTGAAATAAATGCATGAAGGTGTTCCCAAGGGAAGAAGAAATTGTTTCTCCAAATCCATGAGAAATATTACTGGGAAACTATGGAAGATGACGCAGCTGCCTACGTTCGGAGATGTCATCAATGCCAAGTTCATGGTAACCTCATCCATACTCCTTGTCTTTCATTACATTCTGTGAGCAGTCTGTGTCCTTCTATAGCTGGGGACTGGATATCATAGGAAAGAGGCATCTTCAAAGCAGCATGAATACATCATCACATCAACAGAGTATTTCACCAAATGGGTCGAGGCTATTCCTCTTCGAATTACCACTGAAGTCACAATTGCATCTTTCATCAAAGATTTCATTATATGAAGATTCGACGTTCCTAAACATATCATCACGCCGGATTCGATCCTTTCTACATCGACGATCCTCCATATCATCATCCTGGGCCTTTCTCTTCATGAGCTCTTCATAAGAGATCCTTCGGTCATTAAGGGTATGCTAGCTTTAGCTCCCTCAACATAATTCGTTTTAGCTCGCGATTTGGCTGCATAAGACTTGGAATCCTCATCAGAAGAGCTGTAGGAGTAATCGCTGCTGCTGCTGGTGGAAACCATCATTGTCTGGAATCAAATCAGAAGCACAGAATTATAAACGACCTAATGATATTAGTTTCAACAACGAAAACGTTAATTCTAAACTCTTACCTATTTACTTTTCACGAACTTAGTGATAACAGCATAAAACCCCAAAACTTGCTTGTTCTTTCAAACCTGCAAAGCCGAGCAAAAAAACTTATCATTTGGGAGTCAACACTGACTTTTCACGAAACCATGAATAATTCACATAAACTTTTCATGTGAACATCTCATGATGTTATACCACAAAACATATATCATAAAATCATGAAACACAAATGTTCATCTTCAACAGTTACTCAACATAACTGTTTGATTTTATTTATCAAAAAAAAAAAAAACTCACGTACGCATATAAATTTTTTTTTTTTTTACGTGAGTTAACTTTGCTCAATCGAGCATTCACCTATGAAACGAGGGTCTTTCCTATTTTGTAAATTCCGAATAAAATTTCAAAAGTTCTCAAACAAATTTTTGAACTCCAGGTCTTTTCGAAATTCCTTTAACCCTAAGGATCGTTATTTATTACTTTTTACGAACAAACCTACGTTCCTAAAAGTATTTGCAAAGTTCATGCTTTCAAAAACAAATTTGGATTTTCATGAAACCTAATAAACAAAACTTTTTCTACTGCAACTAGACCATGTCTATTCAAAATTTTATGTATCTCTTCATATTCGGGATTTTTGCTGGTTCCCTCGACTAACGAACAAACGGGCATATACATACGATTTCTAAAAATCCTTCATAAATCCTACGCATGCATGCAACCATGGGGTTTTTGGTTTTGTGAACAAATCATCAATCATAAAACCTACAACAAAACAAAAAAAAATCGGACTTACTTGGTCGGCGCCGGTCAGAGCTTGGACGGACGGCAAACGACGATGATCGGCGGCGACTAAAATCCGGTGGAATTTTTTTTCTTCCCTACTGCAACTCGCGTGAGAATGGTGAAGATAGGGAGGTGCTTGGTCGACCAAAATAAAGAATTTTAGGTCTTCTCCCCTTTTATATCAAATTTGTTTCCAAAACCTAATAAAACATGGGTTTCCTTTTTCGGTCTCGGGCCCATATGTCCTAAACCGACCATAACTAGGCTTCTCAACACTCAAATCAGCAGTGCCTCATCTCTCCATGATCACGAGATGACACTCTGTCTTGCTATCATGTCCTTATCTGTGCATTTGCTCGTACATGACACCATTGGAGAAAATCGAGAACTCTGCTGCGACATTCACCACTGAATTCCCAGAATAATCTATTATTGCACCTATTCCATGGTCGAATCCACGGCCTGATCCCATGGAATGACAATAACAATTGCTCCTATTCCATGGTCAAATCCACGACCTGATCCCATGGAATGGAAATAACAATTGCTCCTATTCCATGGTCGAATCCACGGCCTGATTCCATGGAATGGCAATAACAATTGTTCGATTCTACGATCGAATCCACGGCTTGATCTCATAGAATGGCAATAAAACAACTGTGTTATCTCATTACTCCGATTTCATGATCGAATCCACTGATCTCATGAAATGGTAATAGATAATCTTAATTACTCCAATTCTATGGTCGAATCCACGATCCCATAGGATGGTAATGCTTGTTTTATTATTTTGAATTCGTAGTCCAATCCACAGCTGATCCTGCGAATTAATAATGAACAACTATTCATTTTTATTACTCAGTTTCATGAATTGTTCTCCACTGAATTCATAGATTAGTAAAAAATACTCAACAACCGGGCATCTGGACCATCACTAAGTAAGCCCCACAAAAATGGTGCGAGTGTACTCGACAATGATGCACGACTGAGCACCCGGATGCACGAACGAGTGTCCAAAAATATTAAATAATGAGGAATCCTTCGCAAAACAAGAGAAAAAAATAAATATTAATAAAATAATAAGAGGCGCCTAAGGCCGGGCCCACCAGCCGGCTGGCCGTGCCCTAGCCATGGTCGGTCCGTGCCTCTTCCATTATTTTTGTTAGTTTTTGTTATTTCGTGAACTCACGAAAACTTCTTGGTTTTAGCAACTTTCCTTGTTTTTGCAAAACCCGTGAATTCTCCATAACTTCGTGGATTCACGAAATAATATTATAAAATAACAAGAGGTGTGCGGGACCGGGCAACCTAACCGGCCGGCCATGCCTAACCTGTGGCCGGTCCCGCACCTCACAATCCTTAGCTTTTTATAATTATTATTCCCTAATCTCACGAAACTCCTCATTTTCAACAAAAACTCGTGGATTCTCCATAACTTAAAGGATTCTCCATAACTTCAAGGATTCATGAAAAATAATAAAATAGGGAAAGGTGTGCGGGACCGGGCAACCTAGCGGGACGGCCCTTCCCTAGCCATGGTCGGTCCCACGCCTTGTAATACCTAATCATGCATAATAATTATTTTCCTCAATTAATGAAACTCCTGGATTTGAGCAAAATTCATGATTTCTCAATATTTTCTCAAATATTGCTCAAATCACGAAAAACCAAAAGCCAACATAGTCACACGACTGGCTAGCATCTCACGACAATTTTAAATATTAAAAAACTGTTATTTTAATATTTTCAAAATATTGATGAATTGAGCATACATGCTCATTCCAACAAAAATCGAGAATTCTCAGTCAAGATGAAACTCTTCTGAAAATTCACGATATTGCTCGAATGCGCATCATAAAATACTGAAACCCTCAGTATGGAAACAAGGACACCATGGAAACACGTGCACTCCTTCATAACCGAGCAGGGTCATTCCTAGGGCTTGCAAAAGGCCGGTCCCACACGTTTTCATAATTCTGACCTAATTTGCTCAATTGCTCATGCTGGGCCCGAACTCTCTCAACCGGGGGATTCTCCAAATGACCAACAACTGGTCCCGTGACCACCAATAAGCGGTCACATGCTCTCTTAGTCGGTCCTCATCTCTCATAAATAGGTTTTATCACCTAATGTCGAATCCAGCAATATTTCAATTAATGATGAAACCTGCATTTAATCATCGTTTTTTCACCAACTCTCAAACTGATAACCCTAGTGCGTGCTCACTCGAGCACTGGACATCACAGGGACGCTCATCATCCCATTTTGTCGGTCCCTCTTCACTCATGACCAATTTTCAGCAATTCACCAATTGTTGAAGGATTGATCAAAAATTAGGGTTTCGAACAAACACTTCACGATTCACCATTCTGAGCAAGTTCAAACACAAAATTATGTTGATTCAGCAATCAACATCCAAATTAATAATATTCGGTAATTCACCAATATTTTTGATTAATATTTTATTGGGTCACGGCACCAGTAAATAATTCTTTGAATTGAGCAATACTTTCTCAGTTGCTCGAATATTGATCCAATCATCAATAATCGGTAATTCATCAGTAGTTTGTCGAATTGAGCAACACTTGCTCAATTGCACGTTGATAGACACATTTTTGTGTTTAATTTGATCTCAATACTATATATTGTTGGCACTCGAGTTTGTACTAATTTTGGTGTTTTATGTGTTTTAGGCACCTTTGGAAAATAAACATTTTTTGGAAAATTCGGCTCGAAAAGTTGGTAAAAGGCCCGGAGGACACGTGTTATTCGGACTCTCACCGTTGGATAAGGGGCACCTAAATTACTAAGGGGCACGCCAGGTCACCCCAAAAGGCATATGCTATTCGCACCCCAGTACAGGATTAGGGGGAGGTCATCTTCTCCATTTGAATTTTGTTTTTGGCGGGAAAATGGAGAACACTTCTGCAAATTTTTGATCGAATTGTTGAACGTGTTCTAGGGAGATTCAATGGCTGATTTTTGGTAGATAGTTGTGATATGGCCTATTAAACACACTGTGGGCGTTTGGTTCAACCAGAATTGGCTAGAATCAGCTAAACAATTCACGGGTTGAAAACAGGGCAGTTCGTGTATATCACAGGTTTCACGTGATTTGGAGAAGATTCAACGTGTTTTGTGCGTGCATGGAAGACCCTCACATCCTGTTAGAGCGTGAAGGAGTAAAATATGGTAATCTGGAGGCTTGAAAACGCGTGAGAAGATGAAACATGAAAGAAAATATTCCCAGAAATATTTTCTTTACTGCCGAGTTAAAGAGAATTATATGGAGTGAATGAGCGAGATTCGATGGGTCTGTTGGCTATAAATAGGTTGCTGGGGTTGAGTAGAAAGGGTGTCGAGTGTCTGGGGGACTGAGGAGAGCCATAGAAGAAGAAATTCGAGTTTTCCCAAACTCGGTTTTTGCTGCTGCTGCTGCTGATGAACATGAAGAACACGAAGAACGGACCTGCACCAGCAGTCGTTTTTATACAGTAATAACGGACTCACATAAGGCAGACTTATTTGCTACAGCGTTTGCGACACTGCTGCAGCAGTCTTATTTTGTCACTGAGGGTCGTAGTTCTTTGGTTTGTAACAAATATAATTGTTACAAACCCGGTTTTATTGTATTTCTCATCATTTGTAAACCATTTTTGAGCATCAATGAAATATTTTGAGAGGTTTTCCAACATGATGAGCGGCTAATTCCCTCGTAACCAAGGCAATGGAGGAAGCTATTCACGCAACATAAATGGGTAACTATTTCATTTAATTATATAATTCACCTAATCGCTGCTTTTGCAGAGTTTTAAATTATTTGAATGATTGTCTTAATTATTTGTTATTCGGTTTGATAGGTTATGCTTGGTTTAATCTTCCTGATAATCTATGCTTAAGGTTTACAAATAATGTTTAGAATCTGTATGATTGATAGTGAATTAAAGATAAAAGAGGACTTAAGAATTGAATAGAGTTTTGAAATATTTATCATTCAATTTTGCATAATAGTGGAATCTAGTGTCTTGGTTACCTCTCGCACCCATTGTTAATATTGTTGTGTATATAATTTTATTCAATCTTTAAATTTAATGTTCACAAGTCCGAGAGTTTGAACCTCATTACTACAACATCATTCAAAAATTATTATCAATTTTGGCGCCGCCGACGCGGATTTGTGCTTAGGTAGAATTTTTAGGTTTTTATTATTTTTTATTATTCCATTTCTTCTTTTTACGTCTCTTTGGTTGTGTCTTTGTATTATAGGTTTGAAGTTGGATACTAAAGACCTTGGAATCAAAGCTTAAAGCTAAAAGAGAAGGAAAATAGACAAAGTAGAAAAATAAAGAAAAAAGAGAGAATTTATTTTTTATTTTTTTTAAGAGACTTTCCATTTTTTTTTTTTTTTTGTAATTATTATTATTTTTTTTTGTATTTCTTTTCATTGGACTGGACTTTGGACAATTTATTTTAATTTTAAACCCTACGGAAGGGTTATATAAAAAAATTAAATATAAACTGTTTGCAGGGAAGGACGACGATTACAATATCGTCTCGGCCCCTCGGGTTCGCACACTGACACCGGAGTCAGTGGCCCGAGTCGACTACAGCGGTTCTTCGCCCGTCTGGTACGGGAGGTAAACTTCTAAACACCCGTGAATCTCCTGTCAACGGGTTTACTGTCTGCCTTAAGGTGATTATATGTTGAGGACTGAACCGGCTACTTTAATTTCCTAATAAAGGGCAAGAACTGGCCATATAAGATAAGGGTTCGGATTTCATCACCGTTCCCTTCTTGCCCGCCTTAGGTAAACGAAACCTAACGCGAACCCAAGCTTAAAATTTGATTAGAACGAGCCCGATAGGGTAACGAGCTTGGTAGGAAAATCTTTCGAAAAATATTGGTTACTCTTTTAAGCATACTTCAAAGTTCTTGATGGTTTCTGTAAGTTGAATGTGTGACTGCGCCGCCTTGTAATACCGGTGAGGCTTTGGGTATCAAAGCTCCACTGAGCTTCCCTCGCCTCGATTCAACTTACATTAGCTCGGACTGATTCCATAGGGGTGTGCTCAAATTGTAACGAATTCATTTTCGAAGGAATAGAAGCTGGTCTAGAAAACAATCTAAGTGGAGCCATCATGATTTTTGTTTGCTAGATTCTATAGGTTTGATTTGGTCGAGTCAGCCTTGTTTGTGATTGTGTAGAATTCCTTTGCAATTAAGAATGTCGAACTGGTATGATAGAAGCCAATACAATGAGTATCGACCTGAATTTGAATATGGACATCATCCTTTTTATGACCAAGATAGGAATAGTGGTTGGGAACGCCATCCTTTGGAAGGATATGGGTCATACCCTGGTGAGCCCAATTATTATCCACACATGCATCAGTCTTACGAGCAAGAAGATTATAGTACTAGTTCTTCGTCTCTAGAGGATACAATCAAACTATTGAAAAGTAGTCCTTTTTATGATCCCTCTGTTCCTATTCCTTCTTTAGAAGAGTCCCTCAGGAAGTTAGCTGAGTCGACGCGTAAGTTAGCTGAGATGAATAGTATAATTATAGACGAAAGAACTACAATAATGAGTGAACCTTCTTTAGAAGACCACCTCAAGCGGATAGCTGAGACGAACGA
Organism: Papaver somniferum; assembly: GCF_003573695.1. Lineage (NCBI taxonomy): Eukaryota > Viridiplantae > Streptophyta > Magnoliopsida > Ranunculales > Papaveraceae > Papaver > Papaver somniferum. The sequence goes on along the minus strand of NC_039363.1, from coordinate 21,817,187 downwards.
AAGAATTGCTCGAAATTACTTGAATTTCCAATATAGTGTACCCAATAATACCCTTGAGAATGAAGATAGTTATTTACATAATCAAGATAACAAGGTTAGAATTGGTAGAACTACTTGTTTTAATGAGGTTCGATCTTTTTCATGTTATTATGATGAGGATAGTGTTGATGGAGAATCATACTTATGTAGGAATAGTGATCAGGAAATGGATACTCCAATTGAGCTTTACAATGATAATATTATTTCTATTTCAAATCCAAATAATTTTAATAATTATTCACCTATTCAAAAGGACGGGGATTTGACTAGAGATACCCTCGTTTTAGACGATGTAGTATTTCCTGTCTACGAAGCCGATGATAGTTTTGAGGAACGAGTTTATTCGGAGAATATTGTTTTAGAGTCTAGAAATTTAGAAACATTAGACTTAGAAAAAGAAAATGAACTCGTAGAAATGAGTGAGGATGAACCCGACTTAGAAGAATCAATTGACCATTTTCAGGAATCCGATGATCTAGAAATTAGGGAAGTTGTGACTAGTCTTTCTAGAGACACAAAAAACTCTAAGTTTGAGGGTGATTATCAGTCTCCGGGTGCTTTAACTCTTAGAAAGTTCCCTCGTGTAGGAATTGACATTTGTGCCTCAACCATCTTACAAGATTATCTTCGTACACTTTTACCTGAACCTAATGATGTCCAAAGAGAAGCTCAGTTGTTAGAAACCCATCCTCTGGTTGATGTGGTTGACCCAGGCTATGATACCAAGATTGACTTTGTTTTCTCACCAAATAGTTTTCTTCCAAATGTGGGAACGTTTATATTTCAAATGTGTCGAATATTAAGTTGTGAGACTAAACCTAAATGCTTTAGGAAATTAGAATCGACACATTTGCTTAAGAGTGACCACTACTCTCATTCTGGTCAATTTTGTAAGTCAAATCTTATTGACTTAGAGGATCCTCAGTTATTTAGGTTATTATTGTGCGCTTCTAAGATCATATTTGAGTTTTTCCAGACTAGGACCTAATGATTCGGGTCCCACCTATGAAGAAACGCAACCAATGAAAATATTTTATTTAGACCCTTTCTTAGAACCTGAACCAGAACCACAATTAGATATAAATATCTTAATCAGGAAACTATATAAGGGCATGCTATCCTTGTTCACTTTCTTGGGTTATTGTAGTTTCCTTTGGTCAGCTCTTTTTGGTTTTGAAGACCCACAGTTATTTCGGCTGTTACTTTTTGATTCTATGAGGTGAGTAATTCCTTCCGATGTCTGGCTGAAGACTTTAAACTTAGCACTTCTCTGGAGGTAACCCAATCTCATGCAGCACGGTAATATCTTTCCTTAACTCTTTTGCTTCAAATGGTAACAGTTTCTCCTTGTTCATATGCTTTTAATTTTATCTTTAGAACATTGAGGACAATGTTAGATTTAAGTTTGGGGGTATGGGAGAAACTTTTTAGTTGCACTTTTGAAACTTCTAGCGTCACATGGTATCCGGTTAGCTAAGTTTACATACTGTTTCTCACCGAAAAGATAGAAATTGGAATGCTAGAGATAACAACTTATTGAGACATTAGAGAAAAAGACATTGAGATCCTTGAAATTCAGGAGAGAACTTGTTCCTTTTAGAGGGTAACCGTGATGGACCTAACCATACACGATGGAAAGGCAAGTAGGTCAGGGAAATGGCAGAAAGACAAAGCAACCTCACAATGTAGTCTTAGTTACTGGATTGCGACTCTCTCTCAGTAGAAACTTATCATCATCAACAAGCGGAGTGACATCAAAATCTATGAAGAAAGTTGAAGACGTTTTAGGTTTAGAAGCAACAATAGAAGAGAATAATTCAAAAATCAAAGTTGAAGTTATAAGAGAAAATGATATAAGTTGTTAGAATCCATGATACCAAGACATTACAAGTTGCGAAGATCCAAGTTTTGAAAGTCCTTCTCTCATGGCCATGTAAATTTTTATCTTGTAATTTTTTGTTTTCAAAAAAAAAATGAAAAAAAAAGAAAAAAAAAATGAAAAAAAAAATGAAACATCATTACGTTCTTTTTGTTCAATAAGGCCATAGGGAAGAAGAAATTTATAAGTCAAGCAAGAAATTGAAGAGAAGAGTTAATTGTCAAGGTTCTATAAGGTTCGAGAGTTTATATCAACAGTTGAAGACCGAAGAAGGCGTTGTTTCTACTGAGCACTGTGAGAGAGTCGAAGAAAGATGCATTTTTGTTGCATTGTTAGTCTGCTTTCAATCTAGCACAAAATCTTTCTAGCACTGGTTTAACTCATCACACATAATTAGTCTAGATTTGTAGCAGATGTCCCTCTCATTTTTATCTCTCTCCTAATCTTATCCAGCTGTAAAGCAGCGAACGCATCTTACAATGTTTATCTAGATGTGTGGCGGATATCTCTTTATCTAGCAGTGGTGTGGATGTGTCTCCCCTTTTCTTCAGTCTGCTTTAGAGCTGACACCTTTAATTTCTCTGGCATTCTACTTACTTGGAGATTGGTTGAGAATATGTATGTCCTCATAGCTCTTTGGATACTTGTGACCAATTAGGAGTAAAGGTTTTGTGGGTACACCTCTGGTAAACCCTCCGGAAACAACACTTCGCCGCTAGGGCCACTAGCGGTTTAACGGCCTAAGTGTAGTCTTTTTATCTTTTCAAAAATAAATTTTGCTCGAGGACTAGCAAATAATAAGTTTGGGGTTATTTGATAGACACATTTTTGTGTTTAATTTGATCTCAATACTATATATTGTTGGCACTCGAGTTTGTACTAATTTTGGTGTTTTATGTGTTTGTAAGCACCTTTGGAAAATAAACATTTTTTGGAAAATTCGGCTCGAAAAGTTGGTAAAAGGCCCGGAGGACACGTGTTATTCGGACTCTCACCGTTGGATAAGGGGCACCTAAATTACTAAGGGGCACGCCAGGTCACCCCAAAAGGCATATGCTATTCGCACCCCAGTACAGGATTAGGGGGAGGTCATCTTCTCCATTTGAATTTTGTTTTTGGCGGGAAAATGGAGAACACTTCTGCAAATTTTTGATCGAATTGTTGAATGTGTTCTAGGGAGATTCAATGGATGATTTTTGGTAGATAGTTGTGATATGGCCTATTAAACACACTGTGGGAGTTTGGTTCGACCATAATTGGCTAGAATCAGCTAAACAATTCACGGGTTGAAAACAGGGCAGTTCGTGTATATCATGGGTTTCACGTGATTTGGAGAAGATTCAACGTGTTTTGTGCATGCATGGAAGACCCTCACAGCCCATTGGAGCGTGAAGGAGTTAAATATGGTAATTTGGAGACTTAAAAACGTGTGAGAAGATGAAACAGGAAAGAAAATATTCCCAGAAATATTTTCTTTACTGCCGAGTTAAAGAGAATTATATGGATTGAATGAGCGAGATTCGATGGGTCTGTTGGCTATAAATAGGTTGTTGGGGTTGAGTATAAAGTGTGTCGAGAGTCTGGGGGGTTGAGGAGAGCCATAGAAGAAGAAATTCGAGTTTTCCCAAACTCGGTTTCTGCTGCTACTGCTGCTGATGAACATGAAGAACACGAAGAACGGACCTGCACCAGCAGTCGTTTTTCTACAGTAATAACGACTCACATTTGTGGGTCGTACATCAGGCAGACTTATTTGCTACAACGTTTGCGACACTGCTGCAGCAGTCTTATTTTGTCACTGAGGGTCGTAGTTCTTTGGTTTGTAACAAATATAATTGTTACAAACCCGGTTTTATTGTATTTCTCATATTATCATCATTTGTAAACCATTTTTGAGCATCAATGAAATATTTTGAGAGGTTTTCCAACATGATGAGCGGTTAATTCCCTCGTAACCAAGGCAATGGAGGAATCTATTCACGCAACATAAATGGGTAACTATTTCATTTAATTATATAATTCACCTAATCGCTGCTTTTGCAGAGTTTTAAATTATTTGAATGATTGTCTTAATTATATTTTATTCAGTTTGATAGGTTATGCTTGGTTTAATCTCTTGATAATCTATGCTTAAGGTTTACAATAATATTTGAGAATCTGTATGATTGATAGTGAATTAAAGATAAAAGAGGACTTAAGAATTGAATAGAGTTTTGAAATAATTATCATTCAATTTTGCATAATAGTGGAATCTAGTGTCTTGATTACCTCTCGCACCCATTGTTAATATTTTTGTGTATATAATTTTATTAAATCTTTAAATTTAATCTTCACAAGTCCGAGAGTTTGAACCTCATTATACAACATCATTCAAAAATTATTATCAATTTTGATAATACTACAAGTGCACAGTGTCTAACTAGTTGAACAATGGCAAGTACAGGTCGTTCCCACGAGGAGTGTGAAAATACTACTTCTAACTAATACCAAGACCAAATAATCAAATGTATAATGTTTAATGAGTTTTCAGAAATTCGAAACAAAATGAAACAATAAATAGTTTTAACGAAAAACAGAATGATAGAAGGTTGTTAGGATTTTCGGTTTCCACCAATTAATTATGCAAACTCTACTAATCTTTAAAAATCTATTCCATGCATTTTCAGATATTGTTTCTCCGCTCTAGTTTTCTTCGCTTCACGAGTAGTGATTCTAAAGCATTACCTATCTATCCTTGCATACCACGTCTAGGGATTTAACCGAAGCAGGCAATATCATAAATAATCTAGAAAATCACATCAACAATAGAATACCAAGCCAAATGAAGAAAAACTACTAATCAATCAACTCATTATTAAGCATATAAATGTAGAGTTTTCATAACAAAATTTGGTTCTACCTAAACCCTAACATGAATCCAGTTAGACATGGCTTTCTCAAAAGCCATAAACATTTTCAAATCAAACTCTAGCTAATCAAAATCAAAAGGGAGAAAATGAAACTCCAAACCCTAGACAGTCTTTGCTGCTGCCGTCGGCTCCCAGCCGCAGCCTCCCTTTTCGTCTCCCAAAACCGCCTCCCTCTGTTTCTCTTCGTTTTGTTGATTTATACCTACTGCCTAAGGTACTGCGAAAGAATCCAAAATAAAACCCATCAAATATTTGTCTGCCAAGGCCCAGTCCACTAACAAACTCTCTTCCGAAGTCAGCAGCACCACTCTGATGCCTGAACTTTTAAACTGCGTCACCGATTGAGAGTTTGAGACCCCAACCCACTTTGCCCGGCTAAGTGTCTTCACCCTGCTCCTGCTCCTGCCATCTGAATCTCGTTAGGGTCATAGCAGCAACGAAAGCTCACTTCGATCATCCCCGGCATAACTGGTCGCAGCAACAAACGCTTCAGCCAAATTCCCAAATCCGTGCAAACTCAGGCCACATCATTCTATTCCTTGTCCGTTCCAATTTGGTCACCCATCGGCTGCACAGTTCCAGCGACTAGTCAGGCCAAGTCATCTCTGTCCGTCTAAACTTATTCACCTGAAACGCACCACCAACTTGCTTCTCAGAACCAGCTCAACTTGAACCCCGTAGTACCACTTGGAATTGGTCTTCATTGCCATCTCCATTCATGCAAACACGATCAGTATATACTCCTCTATTAATGACAGCAAATCGAGTCTCGTGTCTGACTTTCCGGCACAGAATTCAGTTCATTCTCCACCTCGAGCTCTCGATGCAGCCACCAAATCAACACCAGTACAATCCATGCAATCCCCACAATCTGTGCTTAATGCACTGGCGACAACATTTCTCCACCTTCTTTCAAACCAGCTCAGCCAACCCCTATTTCATGAGCAACTGAGCATCTTTCTGCACTGCGAGACAATCCTCCATTTGCACTGTCTTTATAATCTCGTCATCACTTCAATAAATCGAGCCCCACAGGTCCATAGCATCACTTCTTCATGGCTAAACTCGACCACAAAACTGCTCTGCATTCTTCCCCATTTCCTCCTGCTCAACGAAAACACCATGTACCCCAGCGGACTCATACAATCACTGAGCATCAGGTCCCTGCTTTTTGTTTGTTGTCTAACACATACAGATTCACCTTGAAGACCAATTTCAGTCATTGTCAACGTCTCAACTTCTCTGCACTGCCACTTCTCACTGTTTGCTGCTGCCAACTTACTGTACAATTGAGACCGAGAGTTCGAGGTACAAACCAGCCATACTAAAATGGCAGCAAAACTAACTCATCTTCCCTGTACCTAACACTCGAGTCAACATCAGCATCTTGAGCAACTTCTACACTGCCGATTCATTCTCATCTCCCAGTTCCGGCTGACGTTCTTCATCTTCGCTGCTGCACTATGGATCGGCAGAAGTTCATACGTCCCACTCTACCACGTACAACGCCACCATCTTATTTACTAACCGAAACCAATTCAACCACAACAAAGCAAATTCAGTCTACATGGATCAACTCTTTCCAATCATCAGTAAACCCATTACAGTTGATCCTCTAGATAACAAACTCGTCTTGATCACCAGTTCTTCGCTAATAATCCCAGCTTCAGTTCGAATCAAGGGCATACCCATCTCCACCGGCAGCAACAGCTAGAACAAATTACTCCCACAGCACTTGGCTAACACGACCTTAACATTTGCTTCCATCTTACAATTCACAACTCAGCTTTCAATACTTACTTCCACCACCGACTGCACACAGCTTAACCAAATGCCATCTCAGTTTAGTCCGTAGATAGTTCAGCTGATACAACACCACTTAGAGTTCGTCTTCATTTCCTCCCTGATCTGTTGCTGCCAATTGCAATTCGAACACCAACTGCTCCTTGCCAAATTCAGGTTCTTTCTTGACTTCGACCGCAGCATCACTTTCAGTCGACCCAACACAGATTCAAGTCTCCGGCTCCACCATCTTTATATCACTAACTCCACTCGAGCATCTCAGGCAAACGTATTCGAGTACCAGCAAAAACACCACTTTTTTTCACCACTGGAGAATACCCATCGAACACAGCTGCAAGCATCAGTTCAACATAAACACCATCACTGCCCTCAAAATCATCTCTAATTCTCGATCATGAATTAACCAGTCGCAGCAACAAACGCCAGCTGCATCGAACGCAGCTAACTTCTACCATCTGCATCACCAGTTGCAACGAGTTGTTCTCTAGCCAGTTGAGCATCTCTTCCGGCCATAGTGCCAACTTCCTTTCTTCCTCAACAGCTTGCAAATCTGCAAGAGCTAATGTTGCAATAATCACCACCCTGCACAGCTCATTTAACACTGTCGTTTGACAACACACAGACTACTCGATGCAGAATCGATCTCCGAAATCCATTGTTGTCGCAGTACTCATCAAATCAACCGAACTCAATAGATCATGAAAGCTTGGCTGACTATCATCTCGTAAACATCTCCATGCACGACTGAAGCACTACCTTACAGCTGCCATAACCAACGCCAGCATCCAAACATCATGCATCCTACCCGATCAAGATCATTTCAGGCAATATCTCTATATTCACGGCAACATCATTTCAGCCGACTGCCACCACCAGTTCTGGAGAACCAAACCCGCGACTGCCTGCACTGATTTCCTGCCACTAACCCATGTAATCGATGCCGAAGGCAGCCACCCAAGTCTACTTAGTTCTCGTCTTCATCAACTTGAATAACAAATTGAATTTTCCTTCTTCTGTTTAATAAAGAAACAAGGTATGGTGCAAGTGGAGTTTCACGTGCCAGCTTGAATGAACAAATACAATTCAGTTTGTGTGTTGTCCCTGGCATTGAGTAAGTGGCCACGTCTCATCATTAGCAAGGCCCAAGGGGAGTTGACGCAAATGCTTGTGAACTGATGTAGCCGAGCAGGTGGCTTTTGTCACAAACGCTTTTTAATCTCCAACTTTAGCCATTTATTTTCCGGATGATCAGAATTCACTTGTACTTTCTACAAAAGCACTAAAATGGTATTATTAGCAAAGATGTCGAGTCCTAGCTAGTATAAATATGGGTATAAAATGTAGCACTTACGTGCTTATCACACGTCAAATTACCAATATTCAGTATTTTGTTGAATTGAGCAACACTTGCTCAGTTGCACACCAAAATTATTGAATTCGTCGAATCGAGCAATACTTGCTCAGTTGCTCGACAAACTCTCAATAGGCAATTCGTCGAGTTGAGCAATACTTGCTCAGTCGCTCTAGTCAGTAATTCATTGACATCTCAGAGAACTACATGTTCAATCCATGAATCGCTGAGCATTCACCACTCATGCTCGATTCAACAAAACTAGATTCACAGTCTAAATCAGTCAACAACTGACCAACTAATACACGTCTGCCTTGCAGACTCCACGATTCGTGAAATATCAATCACGTCACAAATGGGGGGATATCACTTAGAGTTTTGGTCTGGAGGTCTACAACACGTGGATTCATCCACAGCGAGAAATGTGCGTAAGTCGTGTAAACGGTTGAAGGAGTTAGCAAAGTAGTGGGTGCACGATCAGTCAAGTCTCCGCACGACATGGAACTGACTTTACCACGATCTCCCACTTTCCCACTCTTTCACTTAAAAAACCGTCACACTTACAGGGATCACTGGTACATCATTTTTGCAATATAAATAAGTATAAATCGAGGACATCAGGATATCATTAATCAGCGGTTATCATCATTATCCGTCAACAAATCGATATAAACTTATTCACGGAACTCAACTTCAGCAGTTCAGCAATATTGCAAAAACCTTCAACACACCCACAATCCTTGATCATCACTGATCCCACACAACTCTCAGCTTCCCTCCTACAGATCAACCCATCTCCCTCTTTGTGACCGAATTGACTCTGGAACGGCCATTTCCTTGGTTTAGGCCGGAGTCATACAAATTGATTTCCCGAATCTAAGCATCCCCTTTGCACTGGTGCATCTGTGTGAGGATTAACTTTTTTCCCGGATGAGGAGTCTCGACAGCACGCCCGACTCTTCACTTTCCCAAAAACCCGGCGGCTCATTTTTCCCATCTACAGTTTGTTTTCATGGAAAACATGTAGCACTTCGCTACGTGTGGGAAGTCAAAGTCAAGGGACTTACCGCAGGAAAATAGCATGTAATGCTATTAGGCTCGTTTTTGCTGGTCGCCTAAAACTTTCCACAGGTTTGTCAGTTCGGTGGCGAACTTCGATGGATGAGATCGCATCTCATGAAGGAGGGTAGCCGTTGATTATGGATACCTTGTGTTGGCACCTGATAATGGCGTGGTGGCGTTTTGGTATACGCCAGTGGAAATGTGGCATGGATGGCATGGCTCGTGCATGCCAGTGGTACGTTGATGCAAGTGGCGCCTGGCGTAGCCATGGACACTATATTTAGGCAGCTAGTCGCCTGAAACTCACCACAGGTCTGTCAGTTTGGTGGCGAGATTGGATGGCCGATATTGCATCTTCTGAGGAAGGATGGATATTGATTATGGACGCATCTTGTTGTATAGCGGAGTGGCGCCATTGGCATAGCGACATGCTAGTGGTATGCCAGTGGCTCAGCCGTGGCATAGCAGCATGCCAATAGCGTAGCCGTGGCATGGCGGCGTGCTAGTAGCCGTGGCATGGAGGCATGCTAGTAGCCGTGGCATAGCAGTATGCCGGTAACCGTGGTATAGCGGTGTGCCAGTAATCGTGGAATAACGGCATGCCAGTGGCGTTGTGGCATGGCCACGCCTGTGGTATTGTAGCACAGTCAAAGCTAAGATTTGGCTCTGTGGCCAAAGCTAGGGCTTGGTGGCATGGCCAGGGCTGGGGTTTGGCGCCATGGCCAATGCTAGGGTTTGGCGCCGTGGTGTTGGATCTACATGTGGCGTGGAAACATTTTCCTTGTTTCCACATCAATCCCATTGCTCTGGGAAACGTTATTTGGCTTTGGTAGCAACTTTCCCAAATTAGGGTTTGGCATGTGGAAACCTTAATTAGTGCGTGCGGCATGCGGCCGCGACATGGCGATACTTTTGTGCGAATGGCGCCATGTCTATGCTAAAGGAACTATGGCAAGACCGTAGTGTGGAAACGACCACATGAGTAGGAATTGTCGTGTGGTGGCTATTTATGGCAGGTTCCCACGAGGTGGCATGTTACCGCGGCAGAGTGGCGTGTTGGCATGTTACCGCGGTAGAGTGGCATGTTACCGCGGTAGAGCGGCATGTTGGAATGCCGATCAATATGTTGTCGTGGAAGGGAGAGTTTGGCTTGCCAGTTAGTATGGTGTCGCGGCAGGGTGCGTTTGACCTTTAATGTATGGTGGAAAGTTTAGAGCAACTTGATTGGCCACGAAAAGGGGGGCGGCCAAGCATAAGGCGCGACTACACTTCTGGCGAGAGTGTGGCGGCTCTAGAGCGACCTGATTGGTTGATGGAAAGTAGGGCCGACAAGTATGGTCCCAACCATAACTTATGTGTGCATGAAGAGTTTAAAGCGACCTGATTGGTCGAGAGAAATAGGGCTGGATTAGGATGGGGCGTGACCAATGGCAATTGGCACCAGCTGGCCTAAAGCATGGCCATGCCTCCCTTTGCTGCTGCGACTCCCTGTTTTTCTGATTCTGGGCGAGGTTTTGCACCTGCTAATCCATGGAGGATTAATTACCTAGTTTTCCTAGGCTTAATTTTGACAAGCAAGGTCTGGTATAATGCGCGAGGCGCGAAACCCTAACTTCTGCAAGTTAGTCAGGACAATTGATTGAATTCTATGTGATGTCACATCAGATGCAAGGTTTTACGATTTTAACCCTAAGCTAAAAACCGCCATCAACATTAAGTCCTCTGCTTAGAACGTAACAGTGGCATTGTTGCGAGGTAAGCATGAGATGGTGACAGACAAGAGAAAATCGAAAGAGCAAGACGTGAAGAGATTTCCAAGGAAATTCAACTAACCTTTGGTGGAAGGCATGAGGAATCCGTGTTGGCGGCTCAACGTAATTCCAACTTGGCCATAGGATGTTGGCGTCAGCGCTGAAATTTTGTCTACTAATTGGCAGAGATGGCATTGCAATTTGGTCCGCGAATCGTTGAATATCACTAGCTGGCCAGGTCACGGAATGTGTGGAGATAGCGCTGCTTTGAACAACCAAGATGGCGCTTCCTTGGCTGATGGAGATGGCGCTGCTTTGGACGGCTAAGATGGCGCTTCCTTGGTTGGTGGATATACCGCTGCTTTGAATGGCTAAGATGGCGTCGTTTTGGCTGGATACAAAAAGGTAGATGGAGAGGCTAGCTTACGCGGACTTCTGGCACGGGCGTGGTGCTGTTGGCTTGGATGCGTCCGTGGCATGGTGGATGGTGGCTTCAGTCCGCGGAATGGTGGAAACTGGCTTCAGTCCGTTGAATGGTGGAAACTGGCTTCAGTCCGCGGAATGGTGGATATATGGCTTCAGTCCGCGGAATGGTGGAAACTGGCTTCAGTCCATTGAATGGTAGAAACTGGCTTCAGTACATGGAATGCTGGATCATTGGCGCTAACTTAACCATAGAGTGGTGTATCCATGGAGAGTTGGCTTGACCACGGAGTGCTGTAGCCATGGAGAGTTTGCTTGACCACGGAGTGTTGCATTCATGGAGAGTTGGCTTGACAACGGAGTGCTGGATCCATGGAGAGTCGGCTTGACCACGGAGTGCTGGAGCCATAGAGCGTTGGCTTGACCACGGAGTGCTGGAGCCATAGAGCATTTGTAGGTTGAGCGACTGGTGTTCCTTGTGCTGGCGCGTTGCTGGTTCATTCATGGAGCGGAGATATTCACTACTTGTTCGACTATGGAGCATGAGTGTGGTGCGCCTAGTCATCTATTCCCGTTCATGGATCAATAAGGAATCCTTATTCTGTTCAAACTCTAGAAACTGCGTTCGTATGAAAAGGGGTATCGACCCTCTTATGTTTTTATTGTTCGTTCGGCTCCGTGCTTTCATCTGCAGCATCTGGCTCCTCTTCGTCATTTGTTAGTGGTGGTAGAGCGAGCATTAATGGCAACAAATCAATCTCCAATAGTTATAATCAACTGCTAGGCAATCCAGGAGAACTCAAGGTAGGTGCTCTCGCACGTATCCACCCAACAGTGCCATCAATCTTCTCCAGAATGTTTAATAAGGCTCTGACTCCAGAAGAATGAGTATCTAACCTCTCTAGTAAATTTCAAAATTTATCAAAATTCATTGCGATCTTGGGATAGATGGATGAAATATATGCTCGACAATGATCATGTCAGGTCTAATCTTGGAGATTGTGTTTGCGTTGTTGGTCCATCCTTGATTTTAGGTTATTTGGTGCCTAGACTTTCTGATTGCGATGATGATATGTTGTGGATGCTAGCATGGTCGGAATCTTCTGGAGCCATTGTGCAAAATAGATGAGTTGAGAGACAGTATGATGCTGATGTGCTGCTATCAAGTCTTCAAAGACTTTGTTCCAAACGACATCCTTTGAACCATCTTCTGAATCTTGGACTATTGCATGGAGTGCGGTGAGCAGTCCCCAGTTATACTTCTGTTAGATACGATGGCGTGGCGGGATATATGAATGTATCTTTGTGGCGTGCTTTGGGGTCTTTGATGCACGTGTACAGCTTCATGTTGAGAAATCCTTGCAGCTCGTAAAACTCTGACAGTGATGATGTTGAAATCGTAAATAACCTTGTTGAGGGCAGTGAAGGCATCACATTCTGGTAGTCCCCATGTGTAATTATCCTGAGCCTATTTTCTCGTGGAAGATGTGCTTCTGTTGCATTCACTGGTAAGGTGGAGACTGCGTTTAAGCTTCAAAAATTGAAGGAGGATTCAGTCCCCAAGTGTGGTTTACATGTTTTTATCTTGTGTGGTCGGTAAGTTGACCACGATAAAGACATCATCTTGCATCCGTACCGGTGACTCTAATACTTCTTCCACGTGAAACTTTTTAATGGTTGTTGCTATGGTAAAGCTATGGCTGGTATCCACAAACGAGCAACAACAGTTCTTGGCAGCAGATGTGATCAAAAGAGACTACATCGTCGTGGGACCCAAAATAGGTTGGCTGGAATTGCATGGGCGTCCATGGAAGCAAAGGGATCGGCTGGATGCGTAAGCGAGTAAACTGTACACGACCACGAGGTTTGGCGAGATGGATCAAAAAGTTGCCACAACTGCGATCCTTGGCTGGCTGTGATCACGATCCTTGACAGGGAGGAGTGTGGTGGCTACGGGAACGAACCTTGGAAGGAAGGAGTGTCAGCTACGACACGATCCTTGGCAGAGAGGAGGTGTTGAAGATGCTTCGGCTCTTGGAGAGGACGTTGAAGCTTATGGAGCAAAATGCTGAAGCTTCGGCTTAGGATCCTGGAGCAGCTTATGGAGAGAATGCTGAAGCGGAGCGGCTGTTGGAGCGAACGTTGAAGTGGAGCCGCTGTTGGAGAACGTTGAAGCGGACGACTTCTGGAGAGAACGTTGAAGCGGCTCCTAGAGAGAAACGTCAAAGCGGGTCCTGGAAAAAAACTCCAGTTAGGGCGCTATTAACCCTTGACTTCGAAAAATGACTTGATATGATATGGCATATGGGAAGACATCACAAATAGTGCTGGTCGGAAAGTCGTTTTTTTCTCCTCATGGGAAAGAATACGCTTCTTCTGTTTGATTTTCCCTTGCAACTCTCAGAGCCTTGACGGTTACAATGTTGAAGTCGGAGGACGCGTCAATTAGCGTGTTGTCAAACTCGACATCCTTCAAGTGAACAGTGGTTAGGAGTCCCCGGTTCCATCTATCAATCGTGCTTTCCAAGAGAGGCTGGGGTTTGGGAACGACTTCCCTTGCTGGAAACAGATGCTTTCCTGATGCAGTGCGGTTAAGGGTTGCCAATATGTCTTGACGCTGCGCCTTGGAGAAATACAGAATCTCACATAAATGTTTCATCATAGACTCCACGATTTTGTGGGCGAAGTCCCCAGAAATCATGCAGCTCCTGACGGGAAGAGGGTCTCTGTGAACTCAGAAGGGTTGCTGATTTTCTTTGCCCCGATTTTGGAGAAGTCTTTCCTGATCTTCACATGTGATAAAATTGGATTGCTAATTTCTTTCTACTGGGCGTTCAAGAGAAACGCGAGCCTCTTCATCTATAAACGCGCGTCCTGCTGAAGTGCCTGCACCGGATGTTAAAAGTATTCCTTGTCAGCTCCATCTGGGGTTGACGTGACTCTTGTGGTAGCCGCTCCGTTAGTGTCTTAAGGAAAATAGGTATCTCTTTCTGAGTTGTATCCATGTCTGTCTGAGCCTTATGATAACCTTTTGTCTTTCCATCAAATCAACGGTGGTAAGAGGAGATCAGCTTCTTCTGGCTCCTTCAGTCTCTCGTCCTGATGGTGGAGTAGCAGCGGCTCTGGTGACGGTTGGAGCTGTCACACATGAAGAAACGTTGGGAGTGGCGGTAGCGGCTCTGGATCTGGTGATCGGCGGTGTAACACCTGAAGGAACATTTTCTGCACCGATGGTATTTGCAGGTGGGGTATTAATGCCACTGGAAGGAATGTCAGTACCGAGAATAATTTCAGCGCTAGTGTTTTCAGGGTTTGTTACTGACCCGGACCTGAGTTTTACCATCTTGAAATTGGGATTGAAAATTGAAATTGGAAATTAGTATTGCAACCGAGAGATTAATCTCCCACTATGGTCGCCCATTGTTTGTGGGTGAAAACCGTTTCTGCTGATTTTGGTAATTTTGGGTGTGTGGATGAGAAACGAATCTAAACCCTAAACATTGCACTGCACGGGAGTACTTTTGATTCGAGAGATCAATCTGTACAATCATGTCCTAAACCAAGAAATGGCCATTCCAGGCTTGCTTCGGTTACAAAGTGAAGGAGAAGGGTTGGTCTTAGGGAGGGAAGTGAAGAGAGTGTTGAGACCAGAATAGTTGATTCTGAAGGTGTGGTTGTTTATGACTTGTATATGAAAGTAGAACTAGCTGGCAGAATGGAAAGCTACCAGGTGATTTCTAGATACTGTGTTTTTGCCGACCAAAAACTTGTTGTTTGGTGAAAATAGGTGAAGCCTATTTATACAAGTCATATTAAAATGTACCCTGGTCTCGTAGGAAGTGGAAACGATTGAGTGGTGGAAGAAAAGAGTAACATGTAACTGTCAGACGTTATGCTTCCATGATGAAGGAAGTGAATTTGTGTAACCGTCAGACATTATGCTTCCATGATGAAGGAAATAAATTTGTTTACACTGTTACTTTCCACCACCACTAATTGTCCCGCTTCATGACACTTTCTTGTAATGGGTGCATTGCACGCCGCACGTTGTAAGCCGCCAGACCAATACCCTGATGAGAATCCCCTAATTTGTGACATGTTTGATCTCTCGAGTGTTTTTGTGGAAAACATGTAGCACTTCGCTACGTGTGGCAAGTCAAAGTCAAGGGACTTACCGCATGAAAATAACATGTAATGATATTAGGATCGTTTTGGCTGGTCGCCTAAAACTCGCCACAGGTTTGTCAGTACGGTGGCGAACTTCGATGGATGAGATCGCATCTCATGAAGGAGGGTAGTCGTTGATTATGGCTACCTTGTGTTGGCGCCTGATGATGGCGCGGTGGTGTTTTGGTATACGCCAGTGGAAATGTGGCATGGCTTGCATGGATCGTGCATGCCAGTGGCACGGTGGTGAAAGTGCGCCTGGCGTATCCATGACCACTAGATTTAGGCAGCTGGTCGCCTGAAACTCACCACAGGTCTGTCATTTTGGTGACGAGCTTGGATGGCCGAGATTGCATCTCATGAGGAAGGATGTTCATTGATTATGGCCGCATCTTGTTGTATAGCGGACTGGCGCCATTGGCATAGCGGAATGCTAGTGGTATGCAAGTGGTGTAGACGTGGCATAACAGCATGCCAATGGTGTATCCGTTTCATGGCGGCGTGCTAGTATCCATGGCATGGCGGCATGCTAGTAGCTGTGGCATAGCGGTGTGCCGGTAGCCGTGGCATAGCAGTGTTCCAGTAGTCATGGCATAGCGGTGTGCTAGTAGCTGTGTCATAGTGGCATGCCAGTGGCGTTGTGGCATGGCCACGCCTGTGGCATTGTAGCACGGTCAAAGCTAAGATTTGGATCTGTGGCCAAAGTTAGGGATTAGTGGCCTGGCCAAGGCTAGGGTTTGGCGCCATGGACAATGCTAGGGTTTGGCGCCGTGGTGTTGGACCCAAATGTGGCGTGGAAATATTGGCCATGTTTCCACATCAATCCCATTGCTCTGGGAAACGTTATTTGGCTTTGGTAGCAACTTTCCCAAATTAGGGTTTGGCATGTGGAAACCCTAATTAGTGCGTGTGGCGTGCGGCCGCGGCATGGCGATACTTTTGTGAGAATGGTGCCATGGCTATGCCAAAAGAACTATGGCAAGGCCTAAGTGTGGAAACGGCCATAGGAGTATGGATTGTTGTGTGGTATCTATTTATGGCAGGTTGCCACGAAGTGGCATGTTACCGCGACAGAGTGGCGTGTTGGCATGTTACCACGGTAGAGTGGCATGTTGTCATGTTACCGCGGTAGAGTGGCGTGTTGGCATGTTACCGCGGTAGAGTGGCGTGTTGGCATGTTACCGCGGTAGAGTGGCATGTTAGCATGCGATCAATATGTTGTCATGCCATCAATATGTTGTCGTGGCAGGGTGTGTTTGGCTTGCCAGTTAGTATGGTGGCGCGGCAGGGTGCGTTTGGCCTTTAATGTATGGTACCAAGTTTAGAGCAACTTGATTGGCCAAGAAAAGGGGGACGGACAAACATAAGGAGCGGCTACACTTTTGGTGAGATTGTGGCGGCTCTAGAGCGACCCGATTGGTTGATGGGAAGTGGGGCCGACAAGCTTGGGCCCAT
Organism: Papaver somniferum; assembly: GCF_003573695.1. Classification (NCBI taxonomy): domain Eukaryota; kingdom Viridiplantae; phylum Streptophyta; class Magnoliopsida; order Ranunculales; family Papaveraceae; genus Papaver; species Papaver somniferum. The sequence goes on along the minus strand of NC_039363.1, from coordinate 21,800,348 downwards.
CCACAACTTATGTGCACGTGGCGAGTTTAAAGAGACCTGATTGGTCGAGGAAAATAGGTCCGTATTAGGATGGGGCGTGGCCAATGGCAAGTGGTGCCAGCTGGCCTAAAGCATGGCCACGCCTCTCTTTGCTGTTGCGCCTCCCTGATTTTCTGATTCTGGGCGAGGTTTTGCACCTGCTAATCCATGGAGGATTAAATACCTAGTTTGCAAAGGCTTAATTTTGACAAGCAAGGTCCGGTATACTGCGCGAGGCGCGAAACCCTAACTTCTGCAAGTTAGTCAGGACAATTGATTGAATTCTATGTGTTGACACAATGTTCTTTTAAGTTCATTTCCAGAGAGCAGCATGCTTTTATGATTGAATACCTTATGCAAAGATCTTATCCTTGATATTTAGAGATTCGTGCTACTCTGTTGCGAGTGAACACAAATCGTCATGCTATATCAACATTAAGTGTTCAACCGGAGAACATAGCATAGAAGGCATTCAAAGGAACTTAAGTATATGCAAGGCGCCGAAATTTACAGGACATCTGGGATGGTTGCTACATTCGCCAGTTTGGGTAAATTTCATGTAGATATATTGAACGACTCAATAAATATGTCGGTGGAGAGGTTAGAACTCACAGCATTGTTTCCTTGCAGGGTGACGTCACATCAGATGCAAGGTTTTACGATTTTAACCCTAAGATAAAAACCACCATCAACAACTGTATTATGTCGCTACAGACACTGGCCTACTACAATAACTTGGGTCTGGACTGTAGTTGAACCCCAATCAATCTCACACTGATCCAAGGTACAGTTTCGCTCCTTACGTCTCTGATCCCAGCAGGATACTACGCACTTGATTCCCTTAGCTGATCTCACCCACAACTTGCTACGACCCAAAGTCGAAGACTTGAAATAAACAAATCTGTATCACACAAAAAAGTCTATGATAATAGATAAATCTTCCCCCTCAGAAATACCTACAAGTTTTGTTCCGTCTTTTGATAAATCAAGGTGAACATGAACCAATTGATAACCCGAACTTATATTCCGTCTGTGTGAGACAGATTTGCTTATTGTCAAAGCCTGCGATTTTGGGTCGTAGCAACTCTTAGTTGTGGGTGAGATCAACTAAGGGAATCAAGTGCGCAGTATCCTGCTGGGATCAGAGGCATAGGGAGTACAACTGTACCTTAGATCAGTGGGAGACTGATTGGGGTTCAATTACAGTCCAGTCCGAAGTTAGATTGGAGTAGGCTAGTGTCTCTAGCGTCTTAATACAATATTTATTCAATATGGACTAGGTCCCGGAGTTTTTCTGCATTTGCGGTTTCCTCGTTAACAAAATTACTGGTGTCTGTGTTATTTCAGTTTCCACATTATATTGTTTTATCTTTATAATTGAAATAATACAGGTTGTGCGTTAGATCATCAATTAGATTAATCCAACCTTTGGTTGTTGATTGTCATTGATTGATCTTTGGATATTGGTCTTTGGTACCATCCAAGTTATTCCTTGTATTTGATTAGTACTCGCAGTTTCTGTTTGAGGAAATCAAATCAAGAGAGAGAGATATAAACTCGTTGATGTACTTTTAATAGATTGAGTCTTGTTGATTCTCTTAAAAGTATATTCGAGTTTGTCCATACAGATTGCTAAGCGAAATATTGGGTGGTGTTGTTAGACCCCCGCTTTTTCAATTGGTATCAAAGCAGGCAAACACGTTCAAGACCTTACAAGTATGTGTTTGTAGCGATCTGACTCTATGGACAGTTGTGCTATCTTAGTAAACGTACCACTAGTCTTCGATGGATCAAACTACCCATGGTGGAAAATTACTATGAGTACTTTTCTTCAATCGCGTGATTTCCAATCATGGGTTTATGTTGTTAATGGCTATGAGGTTTCCGTCGTTATAGTTGAAAATGCTACCATGCCTAAAAACATCGGTACATATACTGCTGCTGAGTCACTTGCTTCAAAGCAAAACTCCGACGGTTTGAACGCCATCATGCATGCCATCACCCCAGATCTTCGACACCATGTGGCTTCATGCTCCACGTCTAAAGATGCTTGGGATACTTTGAAACTGTATTTGAAGGTAACCCCAGCGAAAAGGAAGCTAGGCTTCAAAACCTTAACTCCGAATGGGAAAACCTTCATATGGCAGAAGAAGAGTCATTTGATGAATTTTATCACAAAATGTCTGAAATTGTTAATGCATCATGTGCATTGGGTAGGACTATTCCTGAAAGGGAAATTGTGATGAATATTCTCAGATCTCTTCCATCTAAATACGAATCTAAAAAACATGCCATCGTTGAGGGAAATAACCTTGATACTCTGTCGTGAAATATGCTTGTTGGGAAGCTTAAAATTTTCGATTGCGAACTTAAATCAAGAGATAAACATCACGTGCCTAGCAATAATGTTACTACTCCTGATAGAAAATCTCACCGTCCTAAATTGATTGATAAGAAAAATGAGAATTGATTTATTTCTACGTTGTCTCGGTTTATACAACATCTTAAGAAAATTCTTAGACAAAGTAAAAGAAAGTCTCAAAAAGAGGTTCAATCAATCAAAAAGGGGGATAAGAGAGTTCAGAAAAACTGTACTAGCGAAACTGGTCTCGTGTGTTGTAAAAGTGTGCATACTTTCAATGGTCTAGATACTAAGGTGAATAAGATAACTAAAGCATGGATGAATACTCTTGATTATTGTCCTGAGGATGAAATATGTGATTATTCTCTTAATCTCTTTGCTGAAAATCACAATCGTGATTCTTTTACAACTTGTCGAATAACTCCGACTGTGTCTTGTAAGCCGTGTCAGGTAATGTCACCCGATTATGTATCACTCTCCAGTCATCTTGACAACAAGGGTGATACAGAAAAACACAAGATTCTACCAAAACTTTCGGTTTCCTTGTGTAAAAATCAGGATCATCTTAGCACGAATGATCAAAAGCAATCCTGCTCTGCTAAACGATGTGTGCAGAAGTAGAAGAAGAAATCTCCTGTGAAATCCTTTTTCCCTCAGAAAGTGATTTCTAGAGTGGTGCAGGATTTGCGCAATCAACAATCAAGTTCTTCAAACTGTGATTAAAAGGGAAAAGAATGATGTGCATAACTCTTCTTTTCTAAGGAATAAGCAAAAACTTGGATTAACAAATAATTCCTCCCCTCACGAGACATATCCTAGTCCTGTATTGGATTGGATTGATCATGATTTGTAATCTTGTTATTCATGATTCTTTCCTCTATCACTCTTAGGCAAGAATCATAATTTTTCGAGAGGGTAGTGTTGGAATGTGTCTCTTAATTCTCTATTTTTCCCTGTTGTTGTACCGTTATTGTTCATGTACGGTTTCTGACTCTTTAAAAGACTTTTTCTGGTGATAACCTAATTATGTTAGGGTTTGGTAAAAGGTCGTTTTAGGAAATTCTTCATCTTCATTCTTTTAAAATGAAGTTTCTCCTCTTCTAGATGATCATTTCATTTATCTTCTCTATCATGTCCTCCTCTAGTCTTTCAAGGAAAGAAAGTGATGTATAGACTGTTCTGTTTCCCTGTAAGAAGATTGTTTTTGATTCTTCCGATAACGAGATGTGTTATGACAAGCATATCTCATCGTCTGATGAGATTCCTCCAATCTCACAATTTGATAAGCTCTCTTTAACCATTAATCTTGTCTTGGATCAAGTATGTGCTCTGAAGAGTGAACTCGAAGCTTCCTCCAAGAGACTTGAAGAAAAGGTGGATAATCTTGAATCTGGGATTGATCTAATCGAAGATGAGCTTGATGAATATAGGGAATATGAGAAGAATTTTCAAAGTAAGTGAAATGCATCATAGAAGTTTGTTTGTTGCCTAGTAAGTCTTGTTTTTGGTTTAGTTGGAAGAATAACTAGTGCTCGAATAGCAATGATTGTGACTACACATAGCTATTTTTTCATCTTCTTGTTCTTTTTTAGGTTTATTGGGTATTAAATTCTAAAAATATTTGGAGGATGATGGTTTGCAGTATTTAATCTTTATGATTTGTTATATTACAATTTTTTATGGGATATTGGTGTTTACGTCTGCGAACTATGTTATCCCATATTTTGTCAAAAGTAAAGTCGTTCATGATCGGTATTCATGTATTGATTTAAGGATGAATAGACTTTTGACATATACAAAAGTTAAGCCTATATTGTCAATTCTTTGATGGAAGATAGGTTAAAAAAAATTGTGTTCAAGGATTATGTCTATTAAATATCGTTATGCAAATAGTGATGGAAGATAGAATGAATCCTTGTGTATTCCACAGTATTGATCTTCACTGATCCATATTTTATGTAATACTGTGAGGCTCCGTAATGTGTCTTATGTTGAGCACGATACAACCAAGTTGATTAATTTTTGATTAGCTTTGTTGTTTGTTCCGTAAGGTACTTTATGTTGAGCATTCTTGAACTAAATTAATCATCTTGTTTGGTTATTTAGTTATTGCTCCATAAGTCTTTTTATGTCGAGCAAAACAAATGACAATTAAATTGATTACTTTTGTAATTAGTTTGGTTGTGTTTTCCAATTAGATTAATTATGGGTTCTCTTGTAATTAATCTAGTTGAGTATTTTCATACTTCGTAAGATTCCTCTTATGTTGAGTATATGAATGACTATCCTATTCATTTTCTAATGGTTATGTTAGTCGTATGCTCCGTAAGTTCTCTTATGTCGATCATAATCAATTAAATTGATCTTCTTTGTGTTTGATTTGATTGCGTATTCCGATTAAATTAATCATGGGTTTACTTGTGATTAATTTGATTGAGTTTTTGGATATAGAAAATCATTCTCATGGTTTTTGGTGTCCAATCAAAATCCTTCTTTTCTTTTGAAATTAAGGTCGCTCTTGTTGTTCCCTTGGGAATGACATCAAATGGGGGAGAGTTCTTTTGAACTTGTGCTTAATGGTCATATCTTGAGGAGTGTGCGGTTGTGGAATTTTAAAGGGGTTATCTTGTGTCTTTAAACTCCTTGATGAATGTTGTTAGATTCGGCTATATGATTGCATCTAAATTAGATGGTATGTATTTTATTTTAGTCATGAAATGTCTCTTACGGAAATTTCATTATGATCCCGTTCTTGTACCTTTGCCAATTTTATTGACAAAAAGCGGGAGAATTAATATGTAGTTCACACTACAAATACATATGGTTTTCGGATCATTGTGTAAGGGGGAGTGGTTTCCATGTGAGATAGAGTATTGACTAAGGGGGAGTGATACATATCACCATAGTATTATTGTTGAAGTTGTGATACAATTGGACTTTGACACTGGGTAACAATACTATGACACTATATAACAATGATCGACACCGATGCTTTCTCATTGTTATAGCTACGGATCTTCAACAACGGTGATGCTAAACTTACAACCTTTGGGATCATTGGAGTACTTGGAAGTGACGAAGATTTCGAGGAATGTTGAAGATTAGACATATGGAATAGGAGCTACTAAAGTTTCTTTATCCTTTTTGAATTCCATATGTATTGATAGTTTTGTCACTAAAATTGACAAAGGAGGAGATTGTTAGAGCATTGCTCGGTCGAACTTGCATGCGTTGCTATCTCAAGCATGTTTTTCAATGTTAGTGATCAAAACTATAAGTCTGGATTTCTAGTCTACTATAGCTAAGTCTCAGACTAGGATATAAAGTGTAGTTGAGCTCAAGGACTTCATGGCGATTCATCATACAAGAAGAAGAACTATTCAAGGAACTGGTTGAACTTCTCGATAAAAAGGTATGTGAAGACTTGAACTTATCTGTCACTCAAAGTCTATCTACTCTATCTCCTACTTCTTGAGACAAAAAGTCGTATGCTATAAATAGACTTAGATTATACACATTTAGTATTTCGAGCCGAGTATACCTCGCCTATCTATATCTCGAAATATGTGTTGGTAAGCGTTTCACTTCGACCATGTTTATCTTTACCTAGTGACGTAATTCATGATATGTTTCAATCACTTTGAAAATTTCTTTGACGAGAAATGGTGTAACAACTGTATAACGTCCTCTAAGAATGTTTCAATGGTTGGAATGGGAGTTTAGCTTACATAACCAATGATGGACATAAGTATTGTTGTAGAAACACATATGTGCATAAGTCCTATCCCTTGAACCAAAGTTTGCGAACTTTGTTGATCAAGAGAAACCGGAATAATGGATTGTTGCCAAGGCCGCGAACTCAGTCCGCGAACTGCCGAACTTCTCATTCCGAGAAATTCTGCTGGAGTTGAAAAACTTGTTGCGTGAGTACCAGTCCGCGAATCGGCGGAAAGTCTTTGCCAAGATTTTCTGCTGTAGTTTGTAAACTATGCCCGGTTTCTTAAGTCCGCGAACCTAGTGTGCGAACTTAAGAAGGTTATATATCTGAAGATGATTTATGAACTTAAACTTATAAATACTAAGGAATGCAATTTGCAAACCGTGGCTATAAAGTTTATGAACTGATTCGAGTGAATCAAATCATCTTTGCTTCAATTGTGTCTTGTGTAGTACATAATATTCCTTGCAATTGAACAACTCTCTAACTAGGTCATTTGAGTCATTTGAACTATTTATGGTGAAGAAGAATATGGTTGGTATGAAATGCTCATATGGCTAACCTTTTGGTTAACTATTGTTGAACCAACAATGTACACATTTTGGTATGGTTAACAAACCTAGAAGCGTGCATTTCATTTTTATATAACAAGCTAAGTCTTCGATCTAACGGTTGATAAATACTAGCTTGAATCTAAATAAGGTTTTCATATAACAGTGAATATTGTTTTCTTTGTGACCAAGGCGAAACCCTGATTTGAAAGACTATATAAGGGGACATCTGACAACTCTTCAAAACTAATCTCCACACTTCATGTGTGATAATTACTTTGCGTGCTAGAGTCGTGTCTCCTTTAACCTTTGGTTTTCTTCTTCTAAAACCAGGTTAACGACTTAAAGACTTCATTGGATTGTGAAGCCAGACCGATACTACTTTTATCATAGTTGTGTGATCTGATCTTGCATCTTCTATCGTATGAGTAAAATCAGATTGATTGGCTTGAGATTAATATCTCTGATACGCAATATATAAAAGGTAATCACAAACATCTTCGTCTCATTGTTTGTGATTCCGCAACATCTTGTTTCGCTACCATACGATTAAGATTGTTGTGAGGTAATTGATTTATCTAGGTTGTTCTTCGGGAATATAAGACTGGATTATCAATTGGTTCCCGTTCACCTTGATTATTATCAAAAGACAGAATAAAAACTTTAGGGTTTTTCTGTGGGAGACAGATTGATCCTTTGATAGACTTTTCTGTGTGAGACATATTTGTTTATTGTCAAAGCCTGTAATTTTGGGTCGTAGCAACTCTTAGTTGTGGGTGAAATCAGCTAAGGGAATCAAGTGCGCAGTATCCTGCTAGGATCAGAGGCGTAGAGAGTACAACTGTAACTTGGATCAGTGGGAGACTGATTGGGGTTCAACTACAGTCCAGTCTGAATTTAGCTTGGAGTAGGCTAGTGTCTGTAGAGGCTTAATACACTGTGTGTTCAATCTGGATTGGGTCCCGGGGTTTTTCTGCATTTGCGGTTTCCTCGTTAACAAAATTTATGGTGTCTGTGTTATTTCAGTTTCCACATTATATTGTGTAGTGGACTTCACTACAATTGGATCAACAGTGGTAGTAGGGGTCTCTAAGGATAAAAATGAATTGATGTAGATAGAGGTAATTAGAGGTTTAGAGTAAGAATCAGACGAATAAGAGGGATAATGAGAAGAAGACATTGTAGACCTAGAAGTTGCAGAAGCAATTCGAGAAGATGATAGAGTTTTACATTATTCAATAGTTATTTTCCAGAGGTGTACAATAGTCCATATATCAGGCTGGACGACCCACTACTATCGTGCAGAGAACGAGCCACTCGCATGATTAACAATAAGTACTACTGACGGCACCTGGCTCATCATTAGATTGGTCTTGCCCCTAACCAGATGGTCTGCCTCATGTAGGTCCATGAAAAATACCCACTCCTCCAAATCATCCTTGTCCTCAAGGATGAAAAATAAGAACTGAGCTCGGCTAAGGAGAGGCATTGTTGTGGCTGCAACCGCATCTCGAAACCAGTAGTAATTGGTGGACTTCAAGGAAAGATTCATAATCCATTGATGTTTTTCGAGTGAATTACATGGTTCCAGCTTGGTCACGGTTCCATCATGGTCACAATCAGCGTCAAAAATGGTAGAGTAATTGGTTGTGTTAATCCCCATGAGCATACTCTCTTCATTACTGAAATATAGCCCAAGTCTCTTATCTCCAGCTTGACCCCTCTGTAATATTCCAGCAAAGTTCCTTCTTTTGGACATAGTGATCCTGGTGATAAGAACGAAGTCGGAAAAAATGTAACATCCAATATAAAACTTCACTCATTTGTGCTGGTATGTTGCTCTTCATAGTGATGACCTTCAGCAGTTTATAGAGTTGGTTGGAAGTAAGACTTTGTGCACGGAAAAAAAAATTCCAACCGCTACGGTTGGAATATGAAACTTGCAGCTCTACATTCCTGTCCCCCGTTGCAGCAGAGTGGTGTAGTTGTTCATTAAGAAGTTGGATAAGCTTGAGCACCCTACTTTCCTTTCATGGAGAGTAACAAAAACCCCAAAAGTCTGAAATATTTGAAACGCATACACGAGAAACTCCAACTGCAGTGCCAAAGTTACAACCTTCTGTATCGATTTTAGTTTCGCTGAACAGATTTGTTCCATAATACCCTGTTGTATCAAGCAACACAACTGAGATAAAACTCAAATCAATCCAACAAATACTTTCCACACTCCGTAAATCAGTTGAGACGGCTAATATGAATTTCCACCTCAAGTACCCTACCCCCAACAATACAGTCAGAATATGACATGCCGCGAGCAAGACTTGTATTCCACTTATCCTTGCCAGGAACTCCAACTTGATAGATACCGAAAAGTAAATCTGTACCGAAAAGTGTAAAATATCTTATACGAATTATGAGACTCGCCACAGCCAGAAAAACACGGAACTCCACAAGGAACCATCTGCATTCAAGACTTGAAGCAATTGGGTAGACAATCAATAAAAACACCCAGAATTCATCAGGCCACGGCTGCAACATGTGATGAACATAAATACAAGGGTACACTTGGCAAACACTATGGAGAAGATAGACGAAATATTAAATGTATGTGGATGTACCAATTTAGTCCTGAGATGGAAGACTGTACAACAATAATAACACAAAATGTGTTCTCTCACTGCTCTCTTCTTCACCAACAGACCGCTCTTAAGTTGTAGTAGTAAGTGGTTCTCATTCCCAGAAATATCAAGGATAATATGTCTAGGTAATCCCAGTAATGCGATGAAAATCAAAATGTATCCACAAACATTTTCTGTACCTCTTAAATCGAAAAGGAACAAGGTTAAAGTAGTACCTCCCATAATTCACCATCTATGTCTCCTGTAGTATTATGTAACCCACGTTGAGTCAATTTAGTCCAGACGATATGTTCCTGCAGTAGCTTTACAACTACTCGCAACCACAAAGTTGTGTAAGTATTCTCAATTATGCTATTTCTTTGTGACATTTTCAACCTTTTAATAACATCTAACACCTTTGAAGTCCCAAACAAAAGAACTAAATGGTACCCCAGTTCCAAATTCAGCTCATAAGCAGATTGGCCATCATAAGCATCCATGAAAATCAATACAGAACAAGCAAGCAAACAAACAAGAAGCATTGGAGAATTCGGAATTATTTCTGTCATAAGAATAACACCTCCTAAAAGATTCAATTTCTTTACCATGATCGTATATCCAACGAGCAGAATTGATAATATCATGCAGACTTTCATCAACAATCAATCTGGAGCTCATTTTAGCAAATTTGAGTTGAAAAATTAAACCAGCTCCACCACCACACAGACACCAAACTTCTCTTATAGAAATTTTACCGAATAACACCCAAGCAATATTAGTGAAACCACCATTAGATGACATACTAGCAACTATTTCACTATTCAACCCATCTGGTTGACGCCCATATTTTCTAATCAGCTCATGAACACCATTGCCATTGTATTTGGCCATTAAAATTGAACGTACATATAGTGAAAACGAGAAGGAAGTAGTTGTATCAAACCCGAATTCATAAACACCAACCAAATAATAAAACATCTTAATGAGTTTGAACTCCTTTACCTCAGCATACGCAACCTTTCCAACTTGATAATTCAAAACATTATTAAGAGAATTATGTTCAAAAACGAAGGGTTTACCCTCTTGATAATCTAGAAAATTCAATTTCTCCTTGTGTTCCTGAACTTCATTAGTAGCACTAGATCCATTAACATTAGAGAAAGCAATTATTGGCATAGGTAGAAAATTAGCCTCATATGTTGTTGTATAAGTAGAAGAATTTTGAGAGAAATCGTCTACTGAACTAGAATTCAATGGAATTTATTTCAAATCACCATTGATTTTTTCCTCGAGCACCTTCGACTCCGATTCACCAATTCTGTTAGAATAATATATTGTTGAAGAAGAACCTAAAACTTCATCTGATATTGGTGGATTTGAAGATCGATGAGTGAAATTACGAGCTGAACTTGAATAAATTATCACTTCTTCTATGACAATCTCATCCTCCATCTCCATAGGTTCCATATCCCCAACCTCTTGTAGTGATTCCAACTTCTTCTCGGCGATGGAAATGAGAGTTTCAATTAGTAGAATATTAAAATCACGATCTGGTGAATTCCTATCCCCGATTAGACGTATAGACTTCATTCTCAAATAAAATAATACACTATATAATGCTTGTCTAGCTTCATATTTATCTTGTTCTATGATATCAACCCTAGTTTCTAATTCTTCAATTTCTGCTTCTACTTGTGAAGCTTTAGTAGTTGCAGCGTCCATCGTAGCAGTCGGAGAATCGACCTCTCTGATACCACTTGTAGTGGACTTCACTACAATTGAATCAAAAGTGGTAGTAGGGGTATCTAAGGATAGAAATGAATTGATGTAGATAGAGGTAATTATAGGTTTAGAGTAAGAATCAGACGAATAAGAGGGATAATGAGAAGAAGACATTGTAGACCTAGAAGTTGCAGAAGAAAATAGAGAAGACGATAGAGTTTTACATTATTCAATAGCTATTTTCCAGAGGTGTACAACAGTCCATATATCAGGCTGGACGACCCACTACTATCGTGCAGAGCACGAGCCACTCACATGATTAACAATAAGTAGTACTAGCGGCACCTGGCTCATCATTAGATTGGTCCTGCCCCTAACCAGATGGTCTGCCTCATGTAGGTCCATGACATATTGTTTTATCTTTATAATTGAAATAATACAGGTTATGCGTTAGATCATCAATTATAGTAATCCAACCTTTGGTTGTTGATTGTCATTGATTGATCCTTGGATATTAGTCTTTGGTACCATCCAAGTTATTTCTTGTATTTGATTAGTACTCGCAGTTTCCGTTTGAGGAAATCAAATCAAGAGAGAGACATATAAACTCGTTGATGTACTTTTAATTATTGAGTCTTGTTGATTCTCTTAAAAGTATATTCGAGTTTGTCCATACAGATTGCTAAGCGAAATATTGGGTGGTGTTGTTAGACCCCCGCTTTTTCACCATGACCACCTTCAACATACGGATCACAAACCTTATCATAAGAAACCACAGAAGATCTACTCACCTAAGAATCTCCATACTACAAAAAATTATGAATGGCTACCTCGCATTGATGAATAAACTTTCTAGGACATTTTTAAACCGTCATATTATAAATTGAATAGCTTGCAATCACTGACTTGGCCAAAAGCAGTCTATATTGAAAATATAACATCATTCCCTTCCAGCACAAGAGTTTCTCTTTTATCTTCTCTACCACATTGCTAATATGATGATATTTAAAAACACCCGGCATAACCTTAACACCCAAATATCTGTCCAGGAATGTTATAATATTCATACCCAAGAATTCAGCAATAGTTGCTCTCCTCCGCAAAGAACCTCCCCCATAATAGATTTTGCTATTTTCATGACTAACTGTTTGACCAGAAGCGCGTTGATAAGAACCCAATAAAGCTACCAAGTTTCTCAAGCTTTTCGTGTTTCCCTTACAAAAAATCATAATGTCATCACCAAAAAAAAAGTGAGTGGGAAAAATACCTTTCGTAGTGACCATAGTAGTCATGTTACCTTCACGAAAAAGTTTCGTGATATTTCTGCTTAGGATATCTTCAATCAACACAAAATCAGAGGAGACAAAGGATCACCCTGATGAAGACCTCTATCTATACTGAAATAACCTTTTGGATTACCATTAACAAGGACATATTATTATTTCTTCCTGGTTGCCCCAAGCGATCGTGCCAAAGCTTGTATAAGTCATTGTTCAATAGTTTATAGTTGGTAACAACATGGGATTCGATAACCGGAATAGTAGTAGTTTACAAACCACTAGAGTGACTCATTAACTTCTCTAAAATGTGTTTTCTTCCACATGTATTAGAGATAACATTGATATATTCAATTCCATTTTCACAATGAGTTTCCAAATGATAACCATTTGCACGGATATCTTTGAAACTCAACAAGGTACGGTTAGCTCTTGGTGCATATAGAGATTCAGTGACTTTAATCATTGTGTCATTTGGAAACAAGAATTGAGCATTACCTCGCCTAATAATCACTTGTGATGATCCAATCATCGTAGTCACAGAGTATTTATAAGGAATTAAGTCAACAAATAATTGCCTATTTCTTAAAATAGTGTGTGTGGTGCCACTATCAACTAGGCACTCAATCTCTTCCGGAGAAGACATTCCTACAAGTAAATGGTAATGTTATAAATCTAAACAATTTATCTTATGTACTTCAGAGAATTCGATCACACCATTCAATCATGCAATAGATTATCAAAGAAAAAGTTAAATCCAAAGCATAATAAATACCCATAAGTAAAATGTATGTTTTCACAAAACTAAAAACTACTAATACATCAACTAAAACGATAATTTAAGACCACTTAACATAGTTTAAGTCATCAAAAAGAAGTATTTAAACCAAAGTCTGGTAAACCATAAAGCAAGAAAATAAACATATATCTAGGATCAGAAGATAACTAAAAACAACAATCAATCAAAATCATATGTTTCCATTGGGGCATGGTTCTTGTTGCCCTGGAATTCTGAAATTGTGAAGTTGACATCTGGGGAATAATCATGTTCTTCCACACAGTGAGCCTCTTGATCTATAGATTCCCTATATTGTAGCTGGCTGCTACTTTGGCACCGACCTTGCATTGCTGGTACCAATGTCCAGTGGATCCACACCTGTAACAAGGTGCATTGCCGTTCTATGCCTTCTTAGGTGGGGGGTTCTTATATGTTTTTTCAATATTGTGTTTCCCTTACCACTAGGTCCTGAAGTAACATCTTTACAATAGGTATTAGAATGACTTCCTCGACGATGGCCCTTTTGTCCTCTTCCACGTGGGTTGTTATCCCCACGTGAGTATAGAGCATGAGAATATGAATCAACATTTTTGAACCTCTTTTATTTGAGGTTTTTTCGTTTGTTAACCTTTCCATAGTTAACCTCAAAATTTTCTTTTTCTCGATAGCTCTAACATGCTAGAATTTCATTGTATCTTTCAGCCACCCGTAATAAGTTGGTCAACTTGCTAAAAGTTGTTATTCTATTATTCTTAACCTACATACGGTATCGGTTCCCTAAAATGAGGGATGACAAAGGGAAAGTAGACAATGTCTTTTGAACCATATCATCATATGTGAGTTTCTTTCCATAGAATTCTAGGCGTGCTTGTAGTTGAATCTTGTCTTTCTGGAATTCACTTACCTTCACATAATCAAGAAACCGGATGTCATTCCACTGTTCATTCAACTATGGGAGAAGGAAATCCTAGATGTTCCCAAAACGGTTTGCTAGTTCATCTCATAGTTATTTAGGACACCTTATGTGATGGTATTCCCAAACGAGATGAGGTTTAATATGTTTCTTAAAATATCGGAGAGCTTCATTCTTTTCAACTGAGACTTTTATGGTGTGGGTGCATTCTTTTGCTACAATAGCGGTCTCCTCATCAACCATCCAACGGTGGTACTCAAGTCCACCTGAGTCCAACAGTCCAAATTCTTATCTGACTGATTCCGTCTTGCTTATCAAAGAATATTTTATACTTTTACACAAACAAATGACTGGAAGAAGGATAAATAGAAGTGTCAAAATCAGGCTACAATAAGGCTTTTCTGAAATAGTATTCACTGGTTTGATGGATTAAAAAAAACACCTCTCTTTTGCGGCAGTGTTAGAGGTCGTGCTTGATAACGTGTTTTAAATAAACTAAAGTAAAGATAAAAGGAATAAAAGAGAGTGAAGAAGATATTATTAATCGATATGTGTGTTATAGAATACATCGTGTAAGATCTCTATTTATATGCATACAATGAAGTAGGTGTTCAGTGTAGCCTTAGAAAGGAAATAGTACATGCATATACTAACACCATGCACCATACATCCTTTAGTGTAGAGTTACATGAAGTAATGGTTGTAACGATAATGATTTAAGTGGGGTGGAAATCCACCACTATTATTACTTCAACAATTATATATTTTTTGTACGAAGATTTTATGATAATAATAACAATCATTAGAAGAGTAATTTTATAAATATTATCTTGTTTATTTAGAGTCAAGCTTCCTTCCATAAGAGAGGGTGGGGATCGAATCCCTATAATATCATAAATCCTAGGCTAATGTACCTAGGTGTAGTTCTAGGGACCCTTTTTCTATCTTATTAAATTTTTTTATAAGGGTTAACTTTGATGGGACAAAAAATTTAAAATGAAAAGATCATCTTTGATGGAACGAATGTAATATGTCGAACCATAATTATTTTGTAAACTAAATCACGAAGTTCGCAAAATAATTTACATTTACATCCCTAAAAAAATTTATACAAACCATCAGCTGAAGACGGAAAATAAAAATTGGAGTAATTTGGTCTTGATTTATAACTGTTCAATAAATTACATTAACAGCCCCATTTATTTAAGTGATTTATTAAATAAAAAGAAAAACTAAGAACAATATGGAAAGATAAAAAGATCTATCTTTCCCTCGTTTTGTAAGGCACAACAGAGCTAGAGTTTGTCTTAATAATAAAGTTACATGTTAAAATAATTAAATGGTAAATTATTAATATGCCCTTCATTTTATGTAGTTAATGTTATAGAGAAAAAGGATCAAAAAGAGATTATCAGTGGTAAAATAGGTAAAATAAATAAGATCTTCATCTTCACTCCATTGTTCATCTGGACAATTCAATTTAAAATAGTATGAGATGAAATTTCTTTCTGCGATATAAATTTTTTCTTTGAAAGTTGTAGATTTTATTAAATCGGATTTATTCCCTAGCATAGTCAGTTACAATTACATTGATAAGCGGAGGACAAGAATCGTCCCAAACATAAATAAATTCGTTGTCCTTTGGTTGTAGTTTCTTTTCGAACGCATAATTCGCCAAACCATCTGTCACTTGATTTGCTTCTCTGTGTGCATGAGAGATTTTTAACTGCTCCAGTTGTTGCAAATTCCTTTTGATTTAGTATACCATGTTGTGCATGGTCAATGGCACTTGTTTGTGCTTTTGTTGATGAATTGTACCAAGATGAGTGAGTTTGTTTCAAACCAAATCGTCTTTTATCCTTGAGCTGCCGCAGTTCTTGTAGAGATTAGGAAAGCCCATGTTTCCGCAATTAGTGTTGATGTTATACCTAAGAACAACGATACTGCCATTATAGTTCCTCCAAGACGATTTCTGCAAAATTACTTTTGTTCCTACAAATCTTATGGTTCTTGTAGTAGCTTTATCTTAATTTCCCATCCATAGGGGGTTGTTTGTTGTGGTTTTTGTTGTTGTTAGTTCGATGAATTACTGATTTTGTGGTTGTAGATTTTTTGTTGTCCATTGATACTCTTGGGTTAATAAGAGAGCAATGTGGTATATTTGGTCCGGTGTTTGTGTTGTATTTTTGTATACCATTGCATTTCTTGCAAGCCAAATGGTCCAAATGGTAAAACAAAAAAGATAAAATGGGGTTTTGATATAGATATATAGATGAATTCCTCGAATGTTGTTGGGACTGGTACAAAACTTCTGTTATTTTGTTGTTGTCATTTCCGATCATGTTGATGTTTTGTTATTGCTGCGGTTGAGATTGGTTCCTTGGAATATGATTGTTCGTACAAATAGTGAGAGGTAATGGGTATGGAGGAATATAAGGTGTTGAAATGTGTAACAACACTGAAACTTTTTGTTTGGATTTGAGTCCAAACTCAACCAATTTTGAGTGGGAATCTAGAATTATATAGTTTGTGCGTCCAACGGATCCTGATACTGGATGCGTATAATTGTGGTGAGTGCCTTAGATTAAATCCAACATGAGTGTTTCTAAATAAATAGATTATCCCCTAGTAGTACTAGGGTGCTTGGATTAGTAGGTCTATGGAAAGATTTAGAAACCTTTAGTATGGTTGACACGTAAAGGGGCTTGCATTATGTGACGTCCCAACCTAGTCACCTACTTAACTTATAGGATTACAATCTAATTAAAGAATCAAACCTAGTTTACCGATTTTTAAGAATTATAAATACATATAGAGCTAATAACAAAATTCAAACTCTATGATATTATACAAATGAAGGCCTCTCGTGTGATATGAGTATAATAATGTGTTTTTATACAGAGAAAGAAAGAATACATATATAAAAGATGAATAAACATCTTAAGTTCACTAAGACTTTTACGCTACGAAACGAATATCTTCATGTGCACCATTTCTTCTGGTAACTGAAACTGAAGTGGGAACAAGTGAGCACATCATCCCAAAAGGGTGCTCAATGGAAACATATAACTCTCAAGTAATCACTAACATGCCCCAAAGTTCTAAAAAGTAACAGTAATTTAAAGAACAGTAATGAACTAAAGCAGAAAACAATTCATGCATCAAGAAGCAAGTGTCATCCTAACCTCGCCAAACTCATTGGAGAAGACGACATCAGAACAACCCCAATAAGTAATAATAACATCATCCACACAGAGTTCCCATATAAACCATGATTCAGAATATCACCATTAAGATCAGATAGTTAGACAAACAAGTATAGTATGCACACGAGTGATTTCCCTCAAATAAAATAGTATATATAATATTAAGACGGAAGGGAATCCGTTATACTAATTAATATTAAAACGGAAGAGCATCCGCCATACTATCTTAACAAAATAAATTAAAAGGATATAATATTCAAACGGAAGAGCATCCGCCCTACTAAGTAATATTAAAATGGAAGAGCATCCACCATATTTTCTTAAGGAAATAGAATTAAAAGATATAATATTCAAACGGAAGAGCATCCGTCCTACTAAATAATATTGTCGACGGAAGAGCATCCGCCTTACTTAACTTAGCAAGGAGGCGTGGGGAAACATAGACATTCCTCGCATGGAAATCTCACAATGCATATCACACATAAACACATCATAGCAAACATTGTACATACCGATACCACATATACATCATACTCAAAGATACAAGAATAGTACATCAAAGTACACGCAATCATGCATACAAATAGTAAAGACTCATCATGCTCGCAGATAGAAGAAAGCTTAATGATTACAAGAAGATTACATAGTTCCCACCTGATTTGATGACAAGCCTCGCCTACCTCGAGATCCTCAATCCACTAGTTCATTCTTTGAATCGATCGTTGTCAATAAGGACTAACTGTTAATCACACCATCACTCTAAGAGTTTAGCCAACAGGCTCATACAAGGATCATAACATATTCTCATACAAGTCTCTAATATAGGTTAAGTGAGCTATCTAATGGTTCTAAGCCCATTTATATATTTATACCTCTTCATTCTCTATATTTAGCATGGCTAAGGTTTACTAATTCAATTAGGTTGGTTATGTAGTCCATCATAAATAGTCTTATAAATATCTACAACTTTGTAGAAGGAACCAAAGGCTAATTCGGACTATAAAGGTCCAATTAACATTCAGAAAACTGTCTCTAAGTCCAAGTCCATCAACCAGCCCATTAACACAAAGTCCAGTCCATCTGAGTCATCTAATAGTCAATAACAGTCTCTGTCAGGTCAGATAGGTCATTAACAGTCAACGTTTAGTTAAGGTCAAGGTCAACTGGTCCACTGAGTCAAACAGGAAATCGGGTCAAATAGTTCAACTCAGTCAAGACAGGTAAACTCAGAGAGTTAACGCTGATTCAAGTCAGTCAGATTAACTGAGTCAGACAGACTGACTGAGCAAAAGAACACTGGTCTGAGCCATTGCACAGGCCAAAAGGCAAAGCTGCACTAGAATAGGTCCAGCTGAACACAAACATACCATGACTACAAACTCAACCTAACTCTTATTCTTAATCATTCCAACATCAATCCACTCAACCATTATATTTCCCGTTACAAATTATCATATTCAACTAAACTTCACAGTTATACCAACAATACCCCATCCATTTAATTATGATCAACCTTAACACTATCTCCATCTCAATTTCAGTTGCACCTGCAATTCCCAACACAGCAACAACAATACAAGGCTTCACTTGAAATCTCTTAACACACACACTAATATCAACTTCTATGACCGCTTGACATCTTCACCTGTAACTCATTCATAGAACAGCATTATCACATGCAGTTCCATTCCCAAGCAATCACCACCACTAAGTTCAGCTCCAACATCTAGTTAACACCCATCACATTATCTGAGATACAAACCCAGGAAATCTTACAACAACACCAATTCAGCCGAATCATAACCTAACTCATTCAAATCTTCCACATCAGTCACGGCAAGCTCAAACTCCAATCATTTTCAATATCAGTTCTTTACCACTAACTAGAGCTCCACCTTTTCATTACAGACTTAATAAATCTTTAGACCTCAATACTAACAGTTCTCATAAACAGTTACAAGATCTCAACAACACCCGCTCAACACAATCCAATTCAACATCATCACTTCCAATGATTCATCTCCATACTTCTCATTCTCAGCTCAAAACCCTACATCACTGTCATATGTCAACTTATCTCAACTTCAATTACTCAATAACATTCCTAACAGTCATCAAAACTTCTTCCTTTGGTACAACACAGCCACATTAAGAACATACACACAAACCCATCATATAATCTTCAGCTCTTCATTAACTCCACCAATAAATCCAAGTTCTTATTTATCTTCAAACCCTGAACCTCAACAGTAGCAGCACCATGAACGTTGATTCAACATTCTTCCATTAATGGCTTAATTGTATCTTGACTGGTCTAATAGCGTTGACGAGCTTGAGGGTCCTTACACATTAGCTAAGGGAATTTTAGTCTTGATTTTTTAGAACCAGCTATAAACTTTCAACAGAAGACATACTTCATATTTCCTTTGATACGACTAATACCATCTTATTTCCCCCTTTCTATCACTGCTTCACCACCACCACCACGAACAAGGAAGAAGATTTTGTTATTTTGAAATTAAATTCGAGCACAACCCATCATCCATTTTTGGCCTGAAGTTTATATCACGCGTAGGTAACGGGTCTCTTTTCTTGAATTAAATTTTGTCCTTTCTCTTTTCCGTTCTAATTTTAATTCAGTGTATCTCTGTCACTCCTTGTTGTTGTTAATGTCTTTATATTTCAATTCTATGATATAATGAATAATATCATTTAACTCCATTGGTTCACATTTGTATTTGGCGTTTTGGGATGTTTTAATTATTATGAGTTTGAGTCGTATGAAAATTTTTTCATATACTTTTTTCCAGTACCCATTAATAGACACATTTTTTTTGTCTGAATTATCCCCAATGTCTGTATCGTTAGTGCTTGATTTTTGTATTAATTATGGTGTTTTATGTGTGTATAGTTGTAGAAATAAACTCTTATGGAAAAAGTTGCTCGAAAAGCGGTATTTGGACCCCCGAAGGAAATTACTAAAGGCATCCCAGAAATAAGTTAAAGACACCCATAAAGTACTCTGGGCACCCCCCCCCCAAAAAAAATGTTAAAGTTACCCCTGAAAAATTACTAAAGGCGCCCATCAATTTACTAAGGGCACCCCGGTTCAGCTGCTAAAGGGATCCATGCCATGGATAAGGGGCACCCAGGAAAACTACGTGTGATACATGCAGAATTAGGGTTGGAATTTTTGCACGATTCAGTGAGACTCAATAGCTGTAATTGCTTGGGAAGACTTGTTTAAGCTTCACAAACGTGGTAGGGTCAATGGAAGCAATCCAGTTTGGCTGGTTAGTCGGGTGGAAACAAAACATGGAAATTTGAAAACTTGATGGATTTTTTTGGAAGAGTTACATTGAGAATGAATCACTGATTTCGATTTTCGATTGGGATGAACTTGATAGGCCCAAATAATGCTGATATGGCTGTTCGAATGAGCTTAATTGGGATGAATACTCAGATTCGAACAAAACAGAGGGAGTTATTTCTGCGGTATTCCCTGGATTTGGTTTGCATGAGTTTTACATGGATTTGGTTGCTGATTTAACTTGGAATAATCCTGTTACACAATTGTTGATGGTGGATTTTAGTTCAGGGCTAAAATTGTAAAACCAAATTTAACGCGCTAACTTCCTGCAAACGGTAAAGCCGTTTGATAAGTGATGAGTACCTCTTCACTTTATTTATTCAAAGCAATTCGATAAATATACAAAATTCACCTAATATGGTGCATGTAGCAACAATCCCAAATATTATGTGAATTTATAGCATTATCAATTAATGCATGATTTTCCTAGTATTTCTGTGACGGATCAGGAAAATTTCCTTCCAAACGGGTCGGTTTTCAGCCCGATTAGCAAGGCAAACCCCTGGAACGTCACTTGAAAGCTAAATAATTTTTTTTTACAAATATAAGAGCAGGAAAAATGCCGAAAACGAAGCAAATACACACTAAATATGAAAAACACAGTTCATTCTCAAAGTTTATGCACACAGTAGGTAGATTAAAATTTTAGTTACGCAACAGAAGTTTGAAAGGTATCTAGTCTCAATACGAAAATTTGGGACATGGTAAAAGTTTAAAACTTAGTCCATTACGAGTTTATAAAATACAATTCTCATTTTGCTAGACACCATCATCATGGGGAAAAAAAAGGGTTTCAAAAAAATACTCTCCAAGTACTAAAAATGACCAGCACATTCAAATTACACTAATATAATGCAAACGGATTAAACAGAAATGTTAAAATAACATCAATGTTAATACCAAAAAATAGAGAGCGTATCCATGTGCTTTTTATTAAATCCAACACAACTATGTAATAAGACCAGTGGCTTTATGCATAAAACAAATCTTAAAAAGAACTTCAACTATCTTATATTAGTGGAGACAAAGCTAAAGATGAAAGGGACACCAGCCATGACTTTTTATTATATAAGTAGAAGTCCAAAGGTGTTAAGATATATAGGTAAGGAGGTCCCATTACAGTAAAATGAGTTTACCATGATGCACCAAAATCAGACCTATCCTTTGCGGCACGACGAAGTTTTTCCTTACAAACCACACAAAGACTTTCTACCGGTTCTCATCATATATACAACAAAAATACATCAAAATGACATGGGACAACATCAAAATAAACTACCCAGATTACCCCGTGATATACACATTATAGACAAGCAAAAATACCAACTTTTGCTCAAGCTCCCGGTACAAGCTCTTCCCAAGCTTACTTCCTCAACCTTGCTTCGTACTCTGTGGGAAAACAAAACAAAACGGGGTGAGCCACAGCTCAGTAGGAGTACCGAAAGATAGAGGCATCAAAATGTAAGTCATGGTAAAGAAATGAGCATGTCCACATTAAGAAAATACATAAAGCTCGACAAATCCAAACTCATTCTTAATAGCAGAAATGGAATATTTGTCATTCAAAGTTGAAGGAATTCATGTATGCTACTTGTGAGGACCAGTCTCTAATGTTAGGATAGCCAGTATATCATCCACCGTCCCGGACGGTCTTCCGCGGGTAGCCACATTTGTGGGATGCCCCTATGGGCCTAAAAAACTCACCTGTAGCCTTCCAAGATCCTTCCAAAACATGCTCAATAAATCTCTTACGGTAAATCCAAGTGAAGCCCAAGGTGAAAGCGAAACTCAGAGTTCAAATCTCGTTAATTCAATCTATAAGCAATGACGCTATAACAGTCCAGAAATCCGAGATTCATGCATTAAGTTTATAAGAGAATGGATTGAAAGTTCAGAGAAATAAAGCATAATTTTATAAAGAAACGGTCACACAGTAAATGTCCAGATTGTAAAATGAATATCCATCAATAACGGTGACACAACACTAATATGAAGGGCCAAACAGATCAAACCGAATAAATGGTTTATGGTTTTACCGAAATCACTCACGCAACTAAGCCAAAAGCCATTGGTATGGTTTCATTTCATTTCCTTTATGCCAAAAATTATTAAGTTCGAAATGTATGAATCAAATCAAATACGAAATTATAAAATGAAGAAAAAGACCAACCATATCAATTATAAAATAAGCATAAGTGGAGCAGTAGCATCAAATGCAATTTTTGAAGAAAATGGTAATTATCAAACCATAAACTAGGAGCCATTAGCACTAGCTCGATGCATGACACGTTATTTCATTTTAAACATAAAGTTTATGAGAAGCTAAATGGGTAAAACAGAAAAGGACAAGAGGGAAAATACGTGAAGCAAAGATTAATATCAAAATTTTAACTTGAGTAAATTAAACAAAACTGGTGCTGCTTGAAACAGTTTAAATGGACGAAATACATATGTGTATATATATCAAAATCTAGTGCCATGCAAGGTGTTAAAACAAAATGGGTAAAATTCATTTGGTCATTTTTACAAACAGCTCATAGGTTAGTTCAAAATTTTAATTCAAGACTTTATTTGGGATGAAAAGTTGAACTCTGATTGCTGTATAACACTTTTAAATTTCATAAAATCATTTTTGACATTCAAAATAATGTGCAATTTCAAACAGTAAGGCTAGCACAGGGAAATGATGGTTTCAAACTAATTTATCATTATTTTACCAGATCGTTGAAAAACAGGAAAAAACTTGAAGAGGGTTTAGCAAAATTTCTCGAATCACCGTTTGCTCATTCGTATAAAAGAAAAATCCTTGAAGATGTAAAACATGCATCACCAGAACATTGAAAGAGAAATACATCAACGCCATAAAAAGTGATAGAAAATATTTAATTTAAACCAAATTAGGCAGAAAAGATTGTTACATAAAATTAAACTCAAGAGACGAAAATCCCCTACCTGAATTGTAACCGGTGTTCCAAGATTGGATCAGCAAAATCTCAAAGTAAGAATCAAATTTTCCTTCGTATGGTCTCAGTAAATCGAACGGAATAAACAAGAAAGTGGATAACAAAAAGAAAGGATGGCATTTGGGTTTTGAAGGAAAAGAGAAAGAAAAAAAAAATTAATCTCTCTTAAACACGTGTTAATCAT
Organism: Papaver somniferum; assembly: GCF_003573695.1. Lineage (NCBI taxonomy): Eukaryota > Viridiplantae > Streptophyta > Magnoliopsida > Ranunculales > Papaveraceae > Papaver > Papaver somniferum. The sequence goes on along the minus strand of NC_039363.1, from coordinate 21,776,668 downwards.
GCTCAGTGTTTCTAGATAATTTCATTTCCTTCGCTAAACAAGCACTCTAATATTTCTAAGGGACAACCTAGTCCTTAAAAGAAGAAACTACTCGTACGGGATTAAATCACTCATCAGGGATATACACACCCTACATTAGGATCGCACGCGCGCTCTATATAGTCCTAGTTTTCCACTAAAAAGGGTTGAGTTCCGTTTCGGATCCGAGTAGAGATTTAGTAGTGTTACAATTTCCTTGCCGAACTCTCATTATTAGCATGACATGACGACTGAGTGTTCACTCTCAGCAGAGTAACATGAATCTCCAAGTGCCAATTTTGAGACATGCACGAAATACCCATACAGGCTACTCTCTGACAAAGAGGATTTCAAAATCGATGCACTTTCAGATCGATTTAATTTCCTTAAGGAAAATCTGGACCGTCCAAATCAGTCTCAAAAGCGATCATGGCCACGCAAGTTGGCCACATGATTTAACCATCCTAGTCGAACCCTAGCAGGAGTAGGCGATCATTGTCATGACCACCGAAGGGACCGCTTATGACCTATTCGGTCGAACACCACATTGCACTTCCCAGCACGTCAAAACGCCAGCCCTAAAATAGGGTGGTTGCGCTGCTTTCGAAGAAGCTCGACGAGCTTGGACTGTTCAAGGCAGTCTTAAAATCATCACGATCGTCCAACTTCACCAGCCTGGTTGGACGTCTTAGGTCATCCCGCGAATGATCAGTGAGGCGCTAATGCATACATTGGCGGGCCCACTCCGTCCCTACCTGATCGGCTTGCAAACTGCATGGCCATAGAGCCATGAACGTTTTCCCAAAACATGATGGGCGTGAAGCTTTTCAAGGGTCACGGAAATTCCACTAACATCTTAAATTGATCTCAACCATCCAACTTAGCCAGCATATTTGGATGGCTTAGATCGCACCTAGGACCATCAGGGAGGTGCACGAATGTTCACCGTCAGCCCAACGTGGGCCCCGCACGATCGGTCTCTCCAAAAGAGAAGCGTGGCTTCCCAAACCGTTTGGCCAAAGTTACGCGTGTGTGCCTGTTCAAAAACCCTAATTAGGGTTTGCGGCGTTGCATATCTGTGGTAGTTTGATCACGACCATCCATCTTCGCCGGCTTAGATGGAGGGTGAAGATATAGACTTAAGAGGTACCAAGAGTGTCAACGTGATCACCGTGGGCCCACCTATGCATGTGACCGACCGGCCTAGGCCAACCATGATCGAGGGCCTCGAAACGCACGCCCAAAGGTGGCATGTCACGCGGTTTTCAAATCCTTTGCGGCAATGGATTTCTATCGCAAATAGATCACAGACACTCATCTTTTCCAGTCAACTTGAGTGGCCTAGATCAAGTCTTCATGGGATAGAGAGGTATAGACGTGCACAACAACGGACTGCTCCATGCATGACCAATCGGTCCCATCAAAATTGGCGCCCATGAGTAGATTCGGTCAAGACAAAGAGGGATGCTTGCGCACCTCTTAGGAACCCTAAGATTCCATCAACAGTCGCAAATAAGTGCCGCAAACCATCTTGTCCGTCCAACTTTTCTAGCTTGGTCGGACAGCTTAGGATAAAAGCTAGGCGACCAATGAAGCATCTCGATGATCGCCGTCCGCCGCTCTTCCACAGGGAGTGATCGACCATGGGATAGCTCGCCCATGCGGCCTCCAAACGATCATTCGAAGATGGTTGGGCGTGATGCTATTTTAAGACGTTTAATCCGTGACTTATTCGGTTAAGCTTTAAAACAACGATGCTTCATACATATTGATTGTTTTCAATGCATTACATGCATCGAGCATACACGATATTTCATGAATATCAATTTCTTAAATAACTTAGTTATTTAACTTAGCACTGTATGCTATTTCCTGTGGTGTGTCCCACGATCCACTCATTCGAGACATCAAGCATGTCACAAACTGGGGATACTTACTGGGGTATTGGTCTGGAGGTTTACAGCGTGCGGGTGCAACGCGCCCATTACGAGAACTTGTTAGGAGGCATGGTCGGTTAGTGATGATGAGGGAAGTTGGCAGAGATGAGGGTTGCGCTCAATGACTTGTATAAATAGGTTCTCCTATTTTCAAACAGGACAGACACAGAAAAACCAAGTGTTGTCATCAGTATCCAGAAAACACCAGAACTGATAGCTTACATCAAGCCAGTTCAACATTCTGATACAAGTCATAAACAGCCAACACCTTCACAATCTTAACACCTTCTTCGCTTCCCTCCCTAAGATCAATCCCATCTCATTCACTTTGTGACCGAAGCAAGTCTGGAACGACCATTTCTTGGTTTAGGCCAGAATTGTATAGATTGATCTCTCGAATCAAAAGCACTCCCGTGCAATGCATTTGTTTAGGTTTTATATTCGTTTCTCATCCACACACACACCCAAATTTACCAAAACTAGCAGAAACAATTTTCACCCATAAACAATTGGCGACCACAGTGGGAGATTAATCTCTCGGTTGTGAAGTCAATTTCTTCAATACCCAATCCCATTTGGCTGATTTCAAAATGGTTGGTCTTAGGACTCCCCCAACAATTTCGAATGCCGGTGGAAGTTCCTCCAGTGAAGATACCTCTCTTCCCAACGGTGTATCTAATGGTGTAACCGGAAGAATCCCAACATTGATCGAGTTAGCACGGGTGAAGGAGATTCACACGAAGAACATGGACCTGATCAAAGAAACAATAAACGCCATAATCGATCTCCTCATCAAGATGACTTCAGATATGAGCGGTTTTCCTGTCACGGAGATTTCTACACTGGGGACTGATCCTTGCGATGATCCTCCTCAGTCAATAGTTTCACTATGAACCAGAAGCCCGTCGATCAGGAAGCGTCTTCTCTAGTGGAAAGTTTATGCGAACTTTTATACCTCTCGAAGAATCAGCGGGCGGAGACGTTTGCTGCAATCAACTAGACAGCCCTGGACGTGCATTTGACTCCTTTGCGTCCATAAGCCTCAAAAACACAAAAGATGTCTGTGAATAATGTTACATATACAGAAGAAGGCATGATGGCGGAAGAAGGTCACAACCGGGTCCTACACGTTACTGCACGCATCAAGGATTCATAGTTCAAGAGGGCCCTTATCGACACGGGAGCGTCTTCGAATGTGATTACTCTCAAGACACTCAGGATGACCAAGGTTATCCCAAGCAAGATCGTGCGAAAGCCTACCACGATGATAGACCTTGAAGGAAACCAAACCAACACGTACGGGATCGTCCCCTCAACGTATCACCAATGCCTGAAGACTATGCTGAATGAAGAAGTCATTCGTATTCCTGCATCATTGTCTCCTTGCGCACCAATATGCGGAGTGGAATTGTTTGAACCAAGAGAAGCTCCGCGCGAAGAATCAGACAAATTTCATTGCATCCCACTCCCCATGTGGGCGTCAATCCAGGATGAGGACCGACTTGCATCATTGAAGGTTAAGCCCCATGATGCATCTTTGCCGATAAGGCGTCCCAATTCTTCTTCATCATGTGAAGCCGCGACCCACGCTCACACTAAGAGGGAACGAACTTTTGTGGCAAGCCGTGACCAGAAAGGGAAAACCTTGTATTGACGCCGTTGTTAGCAATTAGCATCGGAGACTGTTACCCAGTCTCTCCGCCCAACAGAATGCTACCACAACGACGAGCCGCAATAAGAAGTGCTAGATGCTCCACTACAGCTGCAAGATGGCACCAACTCCACAACTGATGAGCTGGAAATATTTAACATAGGGAATGAGGAATATCTCCATCATCTCAACCTTGTGTACGGATGAACGCACGAAGCTCGCGGAACTTCTCAAAGAATACCAGGACATATTTACTTGGACGTATGAAGAAATGCCCGGTTTAGATGAAAAACTGGTCACCCCATCTTCTACATGTCATACCTGGATCCAAGCCGGTCAAGCAATCTCCGAGGTAATTCAGGAACGAGGTAGAAGAGCAAATCAAGACTGAGATTCAGAAGTTTCTAGCTGTTGGCTTCATTAAACCCATTCATCATCCGACCTGGTTGGATAATGTGGTTCCGGTGAAAAAGAAAGACGGACAGATCATATGCTGCGTGGATTTCAGAGACTTGAACAGATGCTGCCCCAAAGACGATTTTCCTCTACCTAACATCGACATGCTAGTAGATGCTACCAGCGGACACGACATGTTCTCCTTCATGGATGGATATAGCGGCTACAATCAGATAAGGATGTATGAGCATGACACAAGTAAGACAACTTTTCGAACTCCTCTCGGAAATTTTTACTATACTGTAATGCCATTTGGTTTAAAGAATGCCGGTGCAACGTATCAACGCGCTATGACGACAATCTTCCACGACATGATGCATAAGCAAGTTGCAGACTACGTGGATGATATAGTAGTCAAATAAAAATCTCGGGCGGCCCACACAAGAGTCTTACGACAAGTGTTCGAGTGCTGTGAATACAAGTTGAAGATGAATCCTTTGAGATGCGCTTTCAGCGTTTCTTCAGGAAAATTTCTGGGATTCTAGGTGACTGCTGAGGGAATCAAAGTGGACCCATCCAAGACCCAAGCTATCCTCACGATGACGCCTCCGAGAACTGTTAAGGAACTCCAAAGTTTTATGGGCAAGAAAGGAGCAAGTTTCGTCTGGACCGCACTACAACAGGAAGCGTTTCGGAATATTCAACAAATATTGTCATCTCCAAATCATCATAAAGGGTTCGCCTATTATGTCATCCAGGAGGAGAGAGAGCCCGGGACATCTTCAGATCTACTGAATCCGACACCTCAAGGGAGCATCCTCAAGAAGATAGCGATGTTCGCAACATCAATGAGTGACGCTTTCAGAATTTCGTCTCTCGTAGAAGAAGTAGTTACGTTACCAAAGGAGATTGCACCTGAGACTTAAGAGGTACATACAGATTATCCATGAAAAGAAATTCATCATATTTTCAGAGCCTATTAGTTAATTCATTCTCATGAAGGAACTTCCCTACTCCTCAAAGACACGATCCAAAGGTGATAATGGCAAAGGAGTGTGACTGGGGACTGGTTAGAACTGCCCATCTCGAAGATGGTGAATTTAGAGAGATGCAAGCACGCTATCATTATGATTCCAATATGTCCAAAGACGAGGATATACTCAAGAGAGCAGACACATTATCAAAGACCAGTGATATTCCTGGACGTCTATGAAACACAACGCAGACGTAAAGACGGCCTCTGAACCCAGTGTGACGAAGTCTATCAAGTCGAAGGCTCAGTGGATACTCATGGGAAGGGGAATGTCTCCCTCTCTTTTCATTCCATGAGGCAACATCAAGGAAGCTATCGGTTCCATCATTAGCTTATCCCTATAATAACGAGACAAGCTCTACCACTATATGAAGACCGCCAAGTTCGTTCCTATAGCTATCACGCTTCTTCCTGCCATTCTTTTCTGACACAGCTGAAGCTAAGAACTGTTGTTCGTTTGTTGATACCAGTGCCCGAGCTTCACCATAGCAACAACCACTGCAGACAGAGGTAATCCGCACTTCTGCATATTTTATTTTCCCATGGAGAAGTAATAGTGTCGCGGATGAGAGATGGCGATATCCTTATTATGTCAAGGACTTCTTCAACACAAGAGAGGGGGTCAATCAAGGAGCATGTAATTCGCAAGGTAAAATTAAAATGAAGAAGAAGCTGCTTCAACGCTCTCTTCAGAAGAAGAAGCCTCTTCAACGCTCTCTCCAGAAGCCGCGACGCTCCATTTAGAAGAAGAAGCTGCTTCAACGCTCTCTCTAGAAGCCGCTTCGACGTTCGCTTCAGAAGATGCTTCAACGCTCTCTCCAGAAGAAGAAGCTGCTTCAACGCTCTCTCCAGAAGCCGCTTCGACGTTCGCTTCAGAAGATGCTTCAACGCTCTCTCCAGAAGAAGAAGCTGCTTCAACACTCTCTCCAGAAGCCGCTTCGACGCTCGCTTCAGAAGATGCTTCAACACTCTATCCGGGACCCGCTTCGACGTTCGCTCCATAAGCTGCTTCAATACTCTCTCCGGGACCCGCCTCGACGTTCGTTTTAGAAGCTGCTTCAACGCTCTCTCCAGGATCCTCCTCGACGTTCGCTTCAGAAGCCGCTTCAACACGCTTTCCGGAAGCTACATCAACGTTCTCTTTGGGAGCTGCTTCAACATCTTTTTCAGAAAGTGGAAATTATATAAATAACCTTCCTTTTTATGGATCTTCATAATTTCCCTTTCCAATCATAAATATGCCCCTACCTTCTTAAACGGAAACTCATCTTGTAATCAATTCCGATTTCACCCTTCCATTTTTTTCATCAAATGAAATCCCATCGTTTCATTTTTTTTCCTACCAGAATCAGATCTAAATACTTTGTCTATCTCTCCTCCTATTCTAGCAACAACTCACCACCACCGTTTCTATAATTTACTCCTCTTTCAACCATCACCATCACCACCATAACCTTTACCTATGTCATTACCACCATTACCACCTCTGCCGCCAATATATTTTAGATCAATCGAAATTATAATTTGAAGGATTCTCCTTCAAAAAAAATTTTACTGGTTGAACAGATAAGTCTATAAATATACTTGTAAATCAATCGAAAGTTTCAATTGATCGATTTCAGATTTTAATTTTCTAAGACCAATTTACTGTTTCAATTGATAGATTGTGATGGTGGTGATGGTGATGGTGGTGAAGGAAGATACCATATCTATAATGATGGTGGTAGCGACGGCGATGAAGGAGGTATGTATTTCAATCTATCAATTGATTATCTTGTTTCCCTAGTTTGAGTTTCTGCTGGAGCTGGTAGTATGTAGATAAAATAAGTCATGAAGATTGTGTTGGTTCATGTTCGAATAATGAAATAAAATCAGTCTTGAAGATAGTGGTGGTTATGGTTTTGTGGTGTTGGTGGATATTCTGTGTGCTGGTGGTGCTGGTGATGCTGGTGAGGTTAGAACGATGAATTTTGATGATGGAGATTGTCTTGGTTCTGTTTGGAATGATGAATTAAATTTGGTCATGAAGATAATGGTGATTCTGGTTGTTTGTGGTGTTGGAAATGTTGTACGCTTCTAGCGGTGGTGGTGGTGGCTAAAATGTTCATGAACTGATTCTTTTGAATCAATCCGATTTTGCTTCAATTGTGTCTTGTATACTTCTATGAGAATATAAAAAATTGAACAACTCTATGAATAACACAATTAGACTCATTTGATTATCAATTGGTCTAGAAATGTTAATATGAACAAGGTTAAGAGAAAAGTGTTCATATGGCTAACTTCGGTTAACTTTTATTAAGCCAACTCAATATACACGTTTAGGTACATTTACCCATATCTAAATAAAGGTATATTTCATTTGTGTGTAACAAGCTAAAGACCATCTAACGGGGGAAAGATGTTAGTTGAATCTTGAATCAGGTTTCATCTAACTGTGAATATTGATTGCTTTGTTCCAAAGTTATCAATCAGTGAGTTGAAGACTATATAAGGGAGAACTCTAGAAACTGGGAAACCCAATCCCCAAAACTACTATGTGATACTAGTTGAGACTAGAGTTGATTCTCCTTTAACCTAAGTTTTTCCTAAAACCATTATAGGTTAACGACTTAAAGACTTCATTGGGATTCTGAAGCCAGACCCAACTATTTTATCCGTAGTTTCGTGTTGTGATCTTAGTTTGTTCTACCGTATTGAGTACTATCTTTTCTAAGATCTTCTCGAGATTTATCTCTGATAGGTAAGATATAGAAAGTAGTCACAAAGCTCTTCGTCTCATTCTTTGTGATTCCACAATAACTTGTTCTACTACCATATAGTTAAGTTATTGTGAGGTGATTGATATTTCTATGTTGTTCTTCGGGAATATAAGCCAGATTATGAATTGGTTCATGTTCACCTTGATTTATCAAAAGACGAAACAAAACTTCGTAGGTATTTCTGTTGGAGACAGATTTATCTTTTCTAATAGACTTTCCTGCGTGAGATAGATTTGTTTATCAAGTCATCGACTTTGGGTAGTAGCAACTCTTAGTTGTGGGTGAGATCAGCTAAGGGAATCAAGTGCGTAGAGTCCTGCTGGGATTCACAGATGTAAGGAACGCAATTGTACCTTAATCAGTATGAGATTGGTTAAGGCTCAACTACATTCCATTCAGAAGTTAACTTGTGGTAGGCTATAATCTGTAGCGTCTTAATACAATGTGGCGTTCAAATATGGACTAGGTCCCGAGGTTTTTCTGCGTTTGCGGTTTCCTCGTTAACAAAACTTCTGGTGTTTCTGTTATTTCTTTTTCGCATTATATTTTCTATATAATTGAAATATCACAGGTTGTGCATAGTTCAATCAATTGGTAAATACAACCTTGAGTTGTTGATTTAAATTGATTGACGCTTGGATATTGGTCTTTGGTACCATCTAAGTTATTTCTCGTATTGATTCGGCTCACAGGTTTCTCTCTGTTCGATTGCAGATTGATCTTAGAAATTGAGATATAACTCTTGGATATATTTTCCTTGATTATGTCTGGCTGTCTAATTGATTCTCTTGGAATTCTATTGGAGTTAGTCCATACAGATTGCCTAAACAAAATATTGGGTTTGGTTGTTGGACCCCCGCTTTTTCACAGTTGATAAATCCGACCTTATTTGTTGGATATTGTTAGAGAATTGCTCGGTCGAACTCGCATGCGTTGCTATCTCAAGCATGTTTGTCAATGTTAGTGATCAAAACTATAAGTCTTGATTTCTAGTCTATTATAGCTAAGTCTCGGACTAGGATAGAAAGTGCAGTTGAGCTCAAGGACTTCATGGCGATTCATCATACAAGTAGAAGAACTACTCAAGGAACCAGTGGAACTTCTCGTCAAAAAGGTATGTGAAGACTTGAACTTATCTGTCACTCAAAAGTCTATCTACTCCATCTCTTACTCTTTGAGACAAGAAGTCGTATGCTATATATATATATATATATATATATACTTGGATTATACACCTTTGGTATTTCGAGACGAGTATACCTCGCCTATCTGTATCTCTAAATATGTGTTGGTAAGCTTTTCGCTTCGATCAAGTTTATCTTTACCATGTGATGAAAGTCATGATATGTTTCAATCATCTGGAAAATTGCTTTGACAAGAAATGGTGTAACAACTATATAAGGTCCTCTAAGAATGTTTCAATGATTGAAATGGGAGTTTAGGTTACACATTTATGTATAAGTCCTATTCCTTGAACTAAAGTTTGCGAACTTTGTTGATCAAGAGAACCGGAAGAATGGCGTGAGCCAAGTCTGCGAACTGCCGAAGTTCTCAAACCCGAGAATTTCTGCTGGAGTTGAAAAACTACTTGCGTGAAGCCAATTTCGCGAACTCAGTCCGCGAACCGGCGAACTTCTCATACCCGAGAATTTCTACTGGAGTTTGTAAACTCTTCCCGGTAACTTAAGTCCGTGAACCTAGTCTGCGAACTTGTGAAGGTTATATATCTGAAGATGATTTCTAAACCTAAACTTAAAAGGACTAAGGAATGCAGTTTGCAAACCGTGGGTATAAAAGTTCATGAACCGATTCAAGTGAATCAATCATCTTTGCTTCAATTGTGTCTTGTGTAGTACATGAGATTTCCTTGCAATTGAACAACTCTCTAACTAGTTCATTTGAAATCATTTGAACTAGTTATGGTGAAGAAGAACATGGTTGATATGAAATGCTTATATGGCTAACCTTTTGGTTAACAACTGTTGAACCAACAAGTGCATACGTTTGGGTACGGTTAACAAACCTAGAAGTGTGCATTGTCAAGTGTGTGTAACAAGCTAAGTTTTCGATATAACGGTTGAGAAATATTAGCTTGAATCTAAATCAGGTATTCATATAACGGTGAATATTGAATGCTTTGTTACTAAGCTAACATTGATTGCAAACCCTGATTTGAAAGACTATATAAAGGAGACATCTAGTATTGTGCAAAACTAATCCCCGCACCTGACGTGTGATACTAGTTTGCATACTAGAGTCGACTCTCCTTTAACCTTTGGTTTTCTTCTTCTAAAACCTAAAGACTTCATTGGGATTGTGAAGCCAGACCGATACTAATTTTATCGTAGTTGTGTGATCTGATCTTGCATCTTCTATCGTACGAGTACAATCAGATTGATTGGCTTGAGATTGATATCTCCGATAGGCAAGATATAAAAAGTAATCACAAAAATCTTCGTCTCATTGTTTGTGATTCCGCAACATCTTGTTTCGCTACCATACGATTAAGATTTTTTTGAGGTTATTGATAACTCTAGGTTGTTCTTCGGGAATATAAGACCGGATTATCAATTGGTTCCTGTTCACCTTGATTATTATCAAAAGACGGAACAAAACCTTTAGGGCTAGTCTGTGGGAGACAGATTGATTATTTGATAGACTTGTCTGTGGGAGACAGATTTGTTTATTGTCAAACCCTGCGATTTCGGGTCGTAGCAACTCTTAGTTATGGGTGAGATCATCTAAGGGAATCAAGTGCGCAGTATCCTGCTGGGATCAGAGGCTTAGGGAGTACAACTGTACTTTGGATCAGTGTGAGACTGATTTGGGTTCAACTACACTCCAGTCCGAAGTTAGTTCGGAGTATGCTAGTGTCTGTAGCGGATTAATACAGTGTGTGTTCAATCTGGACTAGGTCCCGGGGTTTTTCTGCATTTGCAGTTTCCTCGTTAACAAAATTTCTGGTGTTTGTGTTATTTAAATTTCCGCATTATATTATTTTATCTTTGTAATTGAAATAATACAGGTTGTGTGTTAGATCATCAATTAGAGTAATCCAACCTTTGGTTGTTGATTGTCATTGATTGATCCTTTGATATTTGTCTTTGGTACCATCCAAGTTATTCCTTGTATCTGATTAGAACTCGCAGTTCTTGCTTGAGTAAATCAAATCAAGAAGGGAGATATAAACTCCTTGATATACTTTTAATTGATTAAGTCTTGTTGATTCTCTTAAAAGTATATTCGAGTTTGTCCATACAGATTGCTAAGCGAAATATTGGGTGGTGTTGTTAGACCCCCGCTTTTTCAATTGGTATCAGAGCAGGCAAACACGTTTAAGACCTTACAAGTCTGTGTTTGTAGCGATCTGACTCTATGGACAAGAGTGCTATCTCTGATAAACGCGTCACCAGAAATTAAAGTTCTATCTTGTCTAATTCTATTAAAGAGAAAGGTTTTACAATCTCGAATATAGATGAACCTTATGTACTGACGAGAAAGACTAACACTGACATGTGTATTCCCGATTACCCTTGAAATGAGAGCCTCCCCATTAATGAACGGGTTTCTGCTGAAGAGAGTGAATTGATTCTAAATCTTTTTAGAATCCAAGATGATAAATTCAATCGGTTGAAGCATCATGTCAATGTTCTACTTGTTGTAATAAGAGATTGCAAACCCAAAGGTAATTCTGAAGTTCATTATTCGTGTACGTCTCTTGAAGCTAGCCTCAGAAGAGATGCCTTCGAAATTGACCATCGCTTGAGCAAGCTCTCTATTCAAGGTTTCTCAAAGCAATCTAATACGCCAAGTACTTCTGACACAACTAAAGATGGTTCATGCTCAGAAGTAAAAACGGAATCCCCTTCTAGTAAAACGGATGTGCCTGAAGTCACCATCACTCAAGGATGTTGCACATCAAATGGAGGGAAGAGATCTTCTAACGATGATATTAAGACTGTACTATCTGATCATTCTGATGATTAGAAAGTATGTCTTGTCTGTGAGACAAAGAGTTCTGTTAAACGAAAGGGAACCTCTAGGTTGAATAAAAACTCCTTGGTACAACTTCAACACACCTTAGATTTAATTCTTAAAGGTGTAACTGACATTCGTATAACTAAACCAATTGGTTTTAGTACCTACCCTGTGTATGTTACCAGGAAAGTCAGTTCAATGAGTAATAAACATCGTCTAAAAGAAGATCGTCTCTTGGTCTCTGGAAATAACGTTGCTCATGTTGAGAAAAGAAGTTCATAAGAAAGAAGGAAAATTGTTGAAATGAGAGATAATCTGAAAAAGATAATTGAAGGGTATAAAGAATTCGTCAACAGGTTGTCTTCCTCCTCAAACCAAAATTCTTCTGGTAAGAACTCAAACTATGTCTCGTATTTTGATGACAGTAAGTTTTATGATAATTTCTCACATAAAAAGGAGTCCTCTCTAGATTCAGGAGGAAAAAGAGACTTGACCATAAACACAAATCTCTTGATGAGCGTGTAGCTAATAATTTTGCTAATTAATCACAAAGTTTGAAGAGCTTACTCATAAAAACCTTCTTGAGTCAGATGTATTAATAATCATGTATACTTTTGGCATTTACGTCTGTTAAGTTGAGCTATCTTCTTATCGTCCATAGCTAAGCTTTTTGATTGCAGACTTACTGTGCTTAAAGTATTATTTGTGTCTAAAGTGTCTTCTCATTATCTTTAGGAAGTCTTCTTTTGAATCTTGTTTCTTGCTACAACTATGCTCAAAATTGCCTTCCTGAGTTATGGAATTTTTCGAGTCTTTTGTTGCAAAAGTCCTTTTTGGGCTTTATTTTTTGGGGGTCATGTTGTACTCGAACGGATATCCGTGTTTTGGGACGAGTCAACTGTTTAATAAAACTCTAGAATCCCTTCCCTTAGAGACCCTTAAATATCAATCTATTGAGTTACGAACGCATACTCTAGGTTGAATTCTGGGTAGTCAAGAATTATTCTTCTTCATCTTGATATGGTGGTTTTGCAAGAGGATTCCTTGACAAAGGTTGTGTTGTTGAGTCCAAGAGGAAAAGAACCCTTGTAGATGAATATCATCCTAATGCTTCATGTTATTTTTCCTATGTTCATGAGGATGCTGAAAAGGATGCTATGATTTCTGCTGAAGTTGTTTAGACTTTCTTAAGTACTTTGGGGAAGCAAAACAAGAGCTCATTGTGACTCTGAAAAATCTTGATGCATTGGAAACTGAGTTGGAAAAGGTTAGTATTGACCTTGGTCTCATAAAGTCTTACATAAATGATCTTCGCAAAGAGAATCACCTCTACGATGTTGCAATGAATGTTGTTGATCACAAGCTCAAAGACCCTTTGTCTCGTGAGGATTCTGAACCGTCCGTATGATCTTAGTTCGTGTTCGGGATAGCACTGGAGTCTGGTTTTCTTTATCTTGTTTTATTTATGTTGCCCAATATATCTTCTTTTTGGTTTAGTTGGAAGAATAACTAGTGCTTTGAATAGAAATGATTGTGACTACACATAGCTACTATTTTCATCTTCTTATTCTTTTTTAGGTTTATTGGTATTAAATTCTAAAAATGTTTGGAGGATGATGTTTTGCAGTATTTAATATTTAATTTGTTATATTGTAATTTGTTATTGGATATTAGTGTTTACGTCCGTGAACATGTTTGTCCCATACTTTGCCAAAAGTAAAGTCGTTCGTGTTCGGTATTCACGTACTGGTAAAAGAATGAATATACTTTTGACAAATACAAAAGTTAAGCCTATATTGTCAAATATTTGATGGAAGATAGGTTAAAATATTTTGTTTTCAAGTATTATGTCTATTATTGTCGTTATGCAAATAGTGATGGGAAGATAGAATGAATCCTTGTGTATTCCGCAGTATTGATCATCCATGATCCATATTTTATGTATTACTGTGAGGCTCCATAATGTATCTTATGTCGAGCATTATGAAACCAAGTTGATTTTCTTATCTTAGTTGTTGTTCAGTGAGATATGTTATGTCGAGCATATTGAACTAAATTAATCATCTTGTTTGGTTATTTAGTTATTGCTCCGTAAGTATTCTTATGTCGAGCAAAACAAATGACAATTAAATTAATTATTTTTGTAATTAGTTTGGTTGTGTATCCAATTATATTAATTATGGGTTCTCTTATAATTAATCTAGTTGAGTATTTTCGTGACTCCATAAGGTTTTCTTGTGTTGAGTATATGAACGGTTAAGCTAATCATTATCTTATGGTTAACTTAGTCGTACCTCCGTACGTTCTCTTATGTTGAGCACAATCAATTGAATTGATCACTTTTCGTGTTTAATTTGGTTGTGTATTCCGATTAAATTAATCATGGGTTTACTTGTTATTAATTTGATTGAGTTTTTGGATATAGAAAATCATTCTCATGGTTTTTGGCGTCCAATAAAAATCCTTCTTTTATTTTGAAATTAAGGTCGCTCTTGTTGTTCTCTCGGGAATGACATCAAATGGGGGAGAGTTCTTTTGAACTTGTGATTAATGGTCATATCTTGAGGGGTGTGCGGCAGTGGAATTTTAGAGGGGTTATCTTGTATCTTTAAACTCCTTGATGAATGCATTTAGCTTCGGCTTTATGATTGCATCTAAATTAGTTGGTATGTATTTTTTTATTTTAGTCATGAAATGTCTCTTTCGGAAATTTCATTATGATCCCGTTCTTGTACCTTTGCCAATTTTATTGAAAAAAAGGGGGAGAATTAATATGTAGTTCACACTACAAATACATATGGTTTTTGGATCATTATGTAAGGGGGAGTGGTTTCCATGTGAGATGAAGTATTGATTAAGGGGAGTGATACATATCACCATAGTATTATTGTTGAAGTTGTGATACAATTGGACTTTGACACTGTATAATAATACTATGACACTGTATAACAATGATCGAGACCGATGCTAAACTTACAACCTTTGGGATCATTGGAGTACTTGGAAGTGACGAAGATTTCGAGGAATGTTGAAGATTAGACATGTGGAATAGGATCTAGTAAAGTTTTTTCTTTATCTTTTTTGTATTCCATATGTATTGATAGTTTTGTCACTAAAATTGACAAAGGGGGAGATTGTTAGAGCATTGCTCGGTCGAACTCGCATGCGTTGCTATCTCAAGCATGTTTTTCAATGTTAGTGATCAAAACTATAAGTCTTGATTTCTAGTCTATTATAGCTAAGTCTCGGACTAGGACAGAAAGTGTAGTTGAGCTCAAGGACTTCATGGTGATTCATCATACAAGTAGAAGAACAACTCAAGGAACCGGTGAAACTTCTCGACAAAAAGGTATGTGAAGACTTGAACTTATCTGTCACTCAAAAGTCTATCTACTCTATCTCCTACTCTTTGAGACAAGAAGTCGTATGCTATATATAAAGACTTGGATTATACACATTTGATATTTCAAGCCGAGTATACCTCGCCTATATATATCTCGAAATATATGTTGGTAAGCTTTTCGCTTCGTTTAAGTTTATCTTTACCATGTGACGAAAGTCATGATATGTTTCAATCATCTTGAAAATTGCTTTGACAAGAAATGGTGTAACAACTATATAACATCCTCTAAGAATGTTTCAATGATTGAAATGAGAGTTTAGATTACATAACCAATGATGGACATAAGAATTGTTGTGGAAACACATTTATTTATAAGTCCTATTCCTTGAACCAAAGTTTGCGAACTTTGTTGATTAAGAGAACCGGAAGAATGTGGTGGGAAAAGTCCGCGAACTCAGTCCGCGAACAGCCGAAGTTCTCAAACTCGAGAATTTCTGCTGGAGTTGACAAACTAGTTGCGTGAAGCCAAGTCCGCGAACCGGCGAACTTCTCATACCTGAGAATTTCTGCTGGAGTTTGTAAACTCTACCCGGTAACTTAAGTCTGTGAACCTAGTCTGCGAACTTGAGAAGGTTATATATCTGAAGATGATTTCTGAACTTAAACTTAAAAATACTAAGGAATGCAGTTTGCAAACCGTGGTTATAAAATTTCATGAACCGATTCAAGTGAATCAATTCATCTTTGCTTCAATTGTGTCTTGTGTAGTACATGAGATTTCCTTGCAATTGAACAAATCTCTAACTAGTTCATTTGAAGTCATTTGAACTAGTTATGGTGAAGAAGAACATGGTTGATATGAAAGGCTCATATGGATAACCTTTTGGTTAACTATTGTTGAACCAACAAGTGCATACGTTTGGGTACGGTTAACAAACCTAGAAGCGTGCATTGTCAAGTGTGTGTAACAAGCTATGTTTTTGATCTAATGGTTGAGAAATATTATCTTGAATCTAAATCATGTTTTCATCTAACGGTGAAAATGGAATTCTTTGTTACTAAGCTAACATTGATTGAAAACCCTTATTTGAAAGACAATATAAAGGAGACATCTAGTATTGTGCAAAACTAATCCCCATACCTTACGTGTGATACTAGTTTGCACACAAGATTCGGTTCTCCTTTAACCTTTGGTTTTCTTCTTCTAAAACCAGGTTAACGACTTAAAGAATTCATTTGGATTGTGAAGCTCGACCGATACTACTTTTATTGTAGCTGTGTGATCTGATCTTGCATCTTCTATCGTACGAGTACAATCAGATTGATTGTCTTGGGATTGATATCTCCGATATGCAAGATATAAAAATTAATCACAAACATCTTCGTCTCATTGTTTGTGATTCCGCAACATCTTGTCTCGCTACCATACGATTAAGATTGTTGTGAGGTGATTGATAACTCTAGGCTGTTCTTCGGAAATATAAGACCGGATTAACAATTGGTTCCTGTTCACCTTGATTATTATCAAAAGACGGAACAAAACCTTTAGGGTTTATCTGTGGGAGACAAATTGATCCTTTGATAAACTTGTATGTGGGAGACAGATTTGCTTATTGTCAAGGCTTGCGATTTTTGGTTGTAGCAACTCTTAGTTGTGGGTGAGATCAGCTAAGGGAATCAAGTGCGCAGTATCCTGCTGGGATCAGAGGCGTAGGGAGTACAACTGTACCTTGGATTAGTGGGAGACTGATTGGGGTTCAACTAAAGTCCAGTCCAAAGTTAGCTTGGAGTAGGCTAGTCTCTGTAGCGTCTTAATATAGTGTGTGTTCAATCTGGACTAGGTCCCGGGGTTTTTCTGCATTTGCAGTTTCCTCGTTAACAAAATTTCTGGTGTCTGTGTTATTTCAATTTCCGCATATATTGTTTTATCTTTATAATTGAAATAATACAGGTTGTGCGTTAGATCATCAATTAGAGTAACCCAACCTTTGGTTGTTGATTGTTGATTGTCATTGATTGATCCTTGGATATTGGTCTTTGGTACCATCCAATTTATTGCTTGTATTTGATTAGAACTCGCAGTTCTTGCTTTTGTAAATCAAATCAAGAAGAGAGATATAAACTCGTTGATATACTTTTAATTGATTGAGTCTTGTTGATTCTCTTAAAAGTATATTTGAGTTTGTCCATACAGATTGCTAAGAGAAATATTGGGTGGTGATTTTAGACCCCCGTTTTTTCAGATATGACTTGATCGACACTTGGCCATTGGTCTTTGGTACCATCCGAGTTATTCTCATAACAATCAGTTCACGTATTTCTGTCTGTTTGATTTACTAATTGAGTTGAGAAAGAGATAAAGTTCTTTAATACATATCTTGATTGAGACTCAGTAACTTGGTGCTCTAAAAATTATATTGGAGTTTAGTCTATACAGATTGTCGAACGAAATAGTTGGGTGTGGTTGTTGTGCCCCCACTTTTTCAATTGGTATCAGAGCAGGAAAACAAGATAAATCTAATAAGTTTGTGTTTGTTTGATCCTAAAGTTTGTTCTGATGGGAAACATTTTCTGTTTATCTATGATGCACACCAGAATTCCTTAAATGTTGTTTAGAGTTTATTTTTAATAAGACCTCTGGTCTCTCAAGATAATCTCGAGTCAACTAAGATATTGAAAACCGTAGATGAAGGAAAAGAATCTAAAGGAAAATGAAAGGGTTCCTCTAAGAAAAGTTGATGCAGGAAGTGTGCTGAAAAAAAGCTTAAGAATATGGAATCTCACTATACTTCTACTCGATCTATTTGAGGAATTTTATCATGATGGATCTATAGACAAGGATTTGTTTACGGGTTTTGAGGACATTTTTAAATTCTTAAAACGACTTATTTCGATTAAGGAAACAGTTATTCCTGGTATTTGTTCCAATCCTGTCAAGTCATGTATTTATGATGTACAGTTTGCTCAAATTAACAACTCATGTAAAATCAGTAAAAATATTTTTGTTGAGTTTGTTACGAGTTGCAAAGATCGGAAAATTCCATATCTTAATCGTAAGAAGAAGGAAAAATTCCATCTCTTAATCATAAGAAGAAGGAACCAAAGCGATTAATTAACCCTGAGTATCATCACTACTATGATTATATCTCTGGTACAAATCACAATTACCAACCTGAGATGGTCCGTGAGCAACCTCCTTCCCATCTAGCTTCTTGGTAACAAGGATTGGCTTCACCACCCATCTGTATATAGCTTAAAGTGGGGCAAGTAACAGCTTGATAAGCTTTGTGCATTTGTATTATTTTGGGTTAGTTTTGTTTTTCAGGGAATTCAAAGTTATACGGTCTACAGTTTATGACAAAAGGTTCTTAGCAGGGTGTTACTAGTAATTAAAGTATTCCAATGTGTTAAGGAAATTCCAATTGTTAATACTATCAAAGTCAAGTTATTCCTGCTCTCCTGAGCATAAATAAGGGTATGGTGAATATTATTTTTCTACCTTATTTATCACTATGTCTAGAAGTGAATATCAATAATCCTTATGCTCTGAATAGTTTCTTCAAAATTGTTCATCGAGCGAAGAATAATTATCATATTCATATACAATTCTCATAGTGTGTGTTTCCATTGTTTCTGAATTTTGTCTTAATTCTCAATATGTGCAATTCTGTTTTACATGGGTCACGGTATGGTATGGGTACAAGCCCATTAAGGATCTATAAAGGTTATGGTACGCGTACCTTTCCTTCTTCTTCTTATTCTTCTTCATATCTTCCACGAACGTGAGGTTTTTCTTAGGGTTTCTGTACCAGCACCATGAAAGTTTCAAATTGATCCAAGCAAGAGCGAGGTAGGCAATCATTTACAAGGGAGTCCATCAAGTAAGATTCTAATCTTTTTCTTCTCTACTCAGTTTACTATTTTTAGTTATTATGGAAGCTCTAATCGAGATAATGAGAGACCAAAAACATTTTCTAAGGGTGTTGTTGCATCCACTCCCATGAGTAAGATTATACCAAGTGACCAAGACTCTATTAGAATTGTGTTTGTTAATAATTCTAGTAGTGAGACTTTTGAAAAAACTTATACTAGGAATTTCATCCTAGAGAAGAAATTGGTAAAGGAAAGTGGTCATAAAGAAGATTTATCTTGTTTTGAGAAGTATATGGTCTTGGTGAAGGATTTGACACTCTTACAAGGATCTATTATGCTAACATCCATGATGGAAATCTTGATAAATTGGTATTCAAGACTATGATAAATAGGAAAAAGATTCTAATTGATAGAGAGTTGATCTCAAAGATTACCAAAATTCCCTTGGGTAATTTTTTTCTTCCTAGACCAAAGGGATAAAATCCATCTTGTAAACCATTTCTTATGGTCTTTGTCACAAGAATTTTGATTGGATAAAGGGGAAGTTTCCTACCCAAGATCTTAGTATTTCCTTGAGGATCTTCGGTAAACTTGGCATTTCTAATATTTGTCCCTCCATGGTATAGAACTCTCGATGGAGTCGTGAGTTTGCGGAGTTGGTCTATTTTTCTTGAAATGGGTGCTCAAGGTCTTGGTATTTGTGGATTTATTATTCTTCAAATGGTTTCAATAACGTCACCCAACAAAAAGTTAGGATTTCCTTGCTTAATTGGGAAAATATGTCGAGAACATTCCATTTCTCCCATCGGCAATTCTATTGGAACTCCCAAACCGGTTTTTCCAAGTATTATCAAACGTATGAAGATGAATTTATACAAAAGACAAAGATGTGATACCATTGACGGTTCTTGTGATCATATCACCTATGAGTCTTATTCAACAAATTTACAAGGGCGTTTGTAAGGTCAATTCCAAGGTAAAATGTGTGCAAGAACAATTATGTGTAATTTCTAAAAAATCCCGAAATCAAGAAAGAAATGGATAAATTTCAAGCCTCTTGGATGGATTCCGATCATGCTTAGCTTTTTCTGTTATATATCATCTTAATGTCTTGGAAACTTCTTTTTGAGAATTTATTCTTATGTTTAAAAAGGATAACTAGGGTTTGGAATAGCAAATATTTTGATTACACATAGCTATTTCCGACGATTTTCACCTTGCAATGTTTTTAGATTTATTTATTTAAATTATAAGTTTTTGGAAGATGAACTTGCAGTATTTAATCTTATCGGTTTTATATATTGCA
The DNA here is from genome assembly GCF_003573695.1 of Papaver somniferum. Classification (NCBI taxonomy): domain Eukaryota; kingdom Viridiplantae; phylum Streptophyta; class Magnoliopsida; order Ranunculales; family Papaveraceae; genus Papaver; species Papaver somniferum. The sequence continues at coordinate 21,756,371 of NC_039363.1, read as the reverse complement.
AATGTCTTATGAGATATATGTGCCTTTACATTCGTGAATTGTGTTATTATCTTATATGTGCTCAAAAGTTAAGTCTATCATGTCTTTATGCATATATTGATAAAAGATAGAATGGACTTTTTGAGAAATTCCTTAGTATTGATCTTTCCCTGATCCACTTTTATGTGAAAGTACTGTATTTACTCCGTAAGTTTTTTTATGTTGAGTGATGTCTGACTAAAATGATCAATAAGATCTTCTTATGATTAATTTACTCGAGGTTTACTGGATACAAATTCATGTGATTTGTTAATGTCCAAAGAAATCCTTCTTTTTTTGTAAAAGTAAGATCGCTCATGTTGCACTCTTGGGAATGACATCAAATGGGGGAGAGTTCTTAAATGAACTTGTTCTTAATGGCCATATCTTTGTGGGGAGAGCAGTTGTGGAATTTGAGGGGTTAACTCGTATCTTAATAAACTCCTTGATGAATACAATAAGTTTCGACTTTGTGAAATCATCGAAAGAAAGTTGATATGTTTCTTTTTAGTCATGAATTATCTTTTGTGGATTCATTATGATCCCATACTTTTCATACCTTTGCCAATTTAAATTGACAAAGAAATGGAGAATTATTTGGTAGTTAACATTACATACATATGTTTTACAGATTATTATGTAAAAGGGAGTGGATTCCATTATAAAATGAAAGTATTGACTAAGGGGGAGTGATACATATCACTGTAGTATGATTTTAAAAGTTGTGATGCAATTGGACTTTGATTCTATATAATAATACTATGACACTGAATAACAACGATTGAGAACATTTGTTTTCGTATTGTTACTGCTACTGATCTTCAAAAAGAATGATGCTGAGTTGAACACGTTCCGAATCGATGGAGAACTTGAAGTAACAAAGAATTCAAGGAAGTTGGAGAGCCAAGGAAATCAAGCATGATGGATTAGAAGCTACCAAGTTTATTTATTTTGTAATCCTCTGATTGTTAGAGCACTGCTCGGTCGAGCTCGCAAGCATTGCTATCTCAAGCTTGTTTGTCAATTTTAGTTGATCAAAACTATATACTTGATTTCTAGTCTACTTATAGCTATGTCTAGGATTAGGATAGAAGTGTGTAGTTGAGATTTAGACTTCATGGTGTTCACCAATTGAAGAAGAATATCTACTGAAGAGCTTGGAGGAACTTCATCGACAAAAGGTATGTTGAGACAAAAACTTATCTATCACTCAGAAGTCTATTCAATTCTATATTCTAATGAGGCTAAGTCGTATATCTATATAGGCTTTGTGTTATACACATTTGAAATTTTGTGTCGAGTTTATCTCGTTTACATATTTCTCGAAATACAATTTTAAAGATTAGAATTCTTCATCATTTACTTGACGAGTTTAATGGTAAATAATTTATTTGTTGGAAACTTAATATTAATTCAAGATGATCATGTGAAATTACCTTGAACATCTTACATGATTTGTTAACCTGTTTAGAAAATCGGTTTCTAAATCCATGTGAAAATATTTGATTAACGATCTTGAATCTTCTTCTTAACCTGTTTTTTGGATTTATGATTCATTTTTTCATTATGAAGATCTGATTTTTTTCAAGTTTTTGATTCATGTTTAAGTTCTTTTTCAATTATTTTAATCTTTATATGGAGAAAGTAGTTTCTTTACATTGGATATGATTATTTAATCTTCTTTTCCTGTTTTGCAGTCTCAAAGTTATGTTTCAGTGGTGTTCCAGTGGTGGTTGTAAACATTGGTGTAGGGGAATTTCAACCTCCCTCGGAAAAAGTGGTGATTTAGCATCTGCCATGTATAAACTCAGGTCTTCACATAGTAGTGCTCTTCGATCAACAGTGGTGTTTGTTGTGTTATTATTATTCGTTTGTATGATACACAAATCAGTGGTATTTGCTATCACTCAAGGTATCAGATTTCAGTTGGATCTTGATACAAGAAGCGTGTTGCAGAATCGACATTGCAAAATCAGAGATTTGAAGGGTATAATTGGAAATGCACCAAAGAAGAGAGCACAATCTCTGGATTTCAAAATTTTGAAATTCAAAATAACTTTTTTAGAGTCAATATTCTCTCTGTCATATTCTGGGGAAGAATGGGGAGAAGAATCAGGGATATGGGATAATTTTGGAAGGCGGTTAAGCATCCGGGAAAACCCTAAACCTAATATGGGTTATATAAAGACTAAGAAGAAGTACCAATCTTATCACATCCACAAAACAATTCTCAAAAGAAACCAAACAGAAGATCTCTCTTAACAAATGGCGCAACCCAGCAACCTGCAACTAGCGGCACTATCTAGGAGGATGAGGGAAATTAATCTCAACATCGACCAAATAAGGACTGCAAGAAGTAGCTTGATATCGACGACTGATATTGATGCAGCGGACACAAACGAAATAACTGCTTAATTGGAAAGATTGTCCACAAGGATGAAGTTGAGTATGATGATGTTCTGAGGGAGGTGAATATAAAATGGAGGAAGTACAAGAAGATTGAAGTTAGCACAATGGGACGTAACTTGTTCGTTTTTAAGTTCAAAGCCAATAAGGATATGAAGGAAGCCTTTAAGAGAATTCCATGGGTTATCAACTTCATGCTCATTGTGCTCCAGGAATATGATAATTAAATCCCTGTAGAAGAATATAAATTTACTGACCAAATCTTCTCAGTGATTCTCCGAAATCTAGCATTGGAACACATTTATGATGGAATTATTGAGAAGATAATCCAGGACATTGGTCAAAAAGTTGAAGTCGATGGGAAGAAATGTGTTACAATCAGAGGCAGAGTTGCTACAGTTAAGGTACTTGTTGATCTAAGTAAGCCACTAAAAATAGGTGTGTGGATTTTTAATGCTGCTAAAAAAAAGTTTGGGTGAAGTATCACTTTGAGAAACAGCCAAAGAAAATATGTCCTTATTGCTTTGTTATTGATCATGATGAGGCGAGATATGAGGAGATCGCTTGGGATATTTTTATCTATGGTCTGACTAAGAAATAATTTTAGGCCTATTGAGAAAAACATGCTCACATGGTAGAATCAATGATGCAGCAGCAAAAGGAACAAGAGGAAGCAAATGGGCAGAACGGTTCTTCCAGCGGGTTGGGTGGTAATAGTGATGACGGGTCTAACCCACGAAAGAATAAAAAAACTTGGTACGACTCTATAGAAGATAACTATTTCTTGCACTAAAGATGGATATGTCCAAGACTTTTGACAGATTAGAATGGTCTTTTCTAATGGATGTCTTGAGCAAATTTGGCTTCTGCGAAAAATTATGTCAACTCATCATGCAATGTATTAACACCACTCAGTTTGAAGGTATGGTAAATGGTTCCCCTTCTGAAGTTTTCACAACCACAAGGGTCATTAGGAAAGGAGATCCTCTTTCCCCTTATATATTCATACTTTCTATGGAAGCCTTCTCTAGTCAACTCAATGTTCATGAAACAAAGAACAAGTTAACATGTATGAATATTTCTAGATCAACTCCAAAAATTAATCATTTACTGTTTGCTGATGATTGTCTCCTGTTCTGTAACGAAAATAAAGTTCAAACTAATAATCTGCTTCATGTCATAAAAGAATTCAGTGATTGTTCTGGCCAACTCATCAACTTTCACAAGTCAGTTGTGTACTTCAGCAGCAACATGCGTCGTTCAAACTGTCAGCTTATAAGTGGTATTATGCAAGTCAGGGAACTGGATATTTTTTATGAAAAGTATCTTGGTTTGCCATTCTTTGTAGGGAGAAACAATAAAATACCATTCTCATCACTCATTCAAAAGATGGAAACAAGACTCTCAAGATGGGATGATATTAATCTTTCTGAAGCAGGAAGATCAGTTATGATAAGGAATGTCACTAATTCCATTCATGTTCATCACATGTCAAGCTTTAAACTACCTGACAGTACTATCAAGAAAATGAACTCAACACAGCAAATGTTCTGGAGAAATAAGAAATCTAACAAAGGTAAGCACTACATAGCTTTTAGACGTGTTAATAAGCCTAAAGAAGAGGGTGGACTGGGTTTCAGGGATCTTGAAGTTTTTAATAGAGCTCTTCTAGCAAAATAAGCTAAACTTTTTTCTGATGATTCTTCTATATGTGTCAGGTCACTCAAAGAAAAATATTTCCGAGATGGTGATCTGTTTAACTTGCAGGATAACTCTAACTCCGCATGATCCCAGAGAAGCATAAGTTCTGAGCTCCATTTCATTAGAAGATTTAGTTGTTGGTCAGTGGGAGATGGTAAAAAAATAGAATCTGGGTTTCAAGTGGATAGAAGAACTGGATACACCACCAATACCAAGAAATGAAGCAGCAAACTATCAAGATTTCACTTTTGTTCACCAACTTATTGATACTGGAACTGGAGGATGGAATGTCAATCTTATAAATCATCTTTTTGAAGCACCCACCATCACTAGTCTGGCTACTTGAGAAAAATGGTAATTTTTCAGTAAAGTCAACATACATGAAGATGATGGAGGAGAAAATTGCAAATGAATCAGTTGGGAAGAATGCAAGGCATATTCAAGAAACTGTGGAAACTACCAGTTCTACCTAGAGTAAGACAGTTCATATGGAAATGTATCAAAAACATTCTCCCAACTAAAAAGAAGCTACTGAACATTATTCAAGATGGAGATCCAACCGTCCATTCTGTGCACAAGAATCTGAAACCCCTGCTCACTGTATCGTAAACTTCTCTTACTCTAAACTGATTTGGTTTTCCATTCTGGGTCTTCACACGGAAAATATTCCAGTCTTAGAAGATTGGTTATGTAGCTAGTTTGACAATCTTATAGCTCATCAGACAAAAGAGAAGTTAATAATATGCAAGATAGCAATCATTGAATGGTGTATATGGAATGCTAGGTGTGACAAGGCTTTTAATAACACTAATATTTCTCCAGAGCTACTCATACAGAGATGCAGAAAAGAGATTGCAGAATAAGAAACTGTGACAAGAATGCCAAACCAGCTGACTCAGACTCACTCTGCAGAAATTATGCATTTGGACTCCTCCTATTATAAATTTCTTTAAAATAAATGTTGGTTTCTCTTACTTAATATCTGATAAATCTGGTGGAGTTGGCCTAATAATTCGTAATTTTGCAGGTGCACACTGTGGTCAAAAATACATCTACTTGAGGAGGCTGTCAAGTGCAGAACATGCAGAAATTAGAGCGCTATGGGAAGCTACAAACTGGGATAAAGATAAGAATTTACATCAAGTTGTTTTCGAAATGTATTCGAAGATAGTGGTGGATGCAGTCAATAATAATAACTTCAACATCGATTGGATGCTTCGTAATTTGATTTTAGAGTTAAAAGTTATTTTTAATTTTTTTAAATCTTGGCAATGTGTTTATGTTCCAAAGGGTAAAAACAAAGTAGCTGATATTTTATCTAAACTTGCAAGAGTATATCGTTTACGTAGTGTTTGGTTATTAAACTCGCCTGGTGAAATATCTGCCAAAGTGCAGGAAGAGGAAAACTATGTAATCCACCATTCTTAATAAATTCGTCTTTCAGTTTCTAAGAAAAAAAAAAGGATAACTATGTCTTGCTAGATGGAAACCAGGAGCAGAATGAAGGAAACCAAGCTTCTTAGAGTGATGGAGTCTACCATACGGACAATCTTATTGTCACCTACAATGGGGAAGACCTGAATATGGTATATGCTGAAAGTGGAGGAAAGAGTGAAGAATCTTATCACTCAGCCGATACTAAAATACGATTGAGTGCTGCAAATCAGGTTTGCAAAAATCTTTCACCCCTTCCTAAAATTATTTTACCTCATCTTAATCAATTGGGTGTGACTGCTTTATTTATTTGTTTTTGGAATCTTTGGGTTGATTATAATAGTATCCAGAAGTTGTTTTTAGGTTTCAGATACTGCCCTTCTTTTAACCTAGATTACCAAACTATGAAAATTTTGTCCTGGAATGTCCAGGGATTTGGTAACAAATATACCAGACAACACCTGAGAGAGTTAATCAGATCAAATTACCCAGACATTATATTTTTGAGTGAAACCAAAACCATGAATTTGAAAATGGAAAAATTTACTCACTCATATAATTATAAGAACTATTACTATGTCAATCCAATTTGATCCTCGGGTGGTTTGTTCTTGCTGTGGAAAGATGGAATTCATATTTATCTAGTTGATATGAACCTTAACTTCATTACTGTCTTAGTGAATATGGATTCTAGAAGTGGTTACACATTGTTAAATTGTATGTATGGAGCTCTAGATGATTTAGGATGGGAAAGACAGTGGGATTATCTTGATAATATAGCAAATAGATATAATTGTCCTTGGATTGTCCTTGGGGATTTGAATTTTATTACGAGACAAGAGGAAAAAGTTGGTGGCAACTTAATTCCTCAAAGTCAGTTGGATGATGTTAAAAATCACCTAGATCGGTTAGGACTTTTTTACCTCTCTTACATAGGTAACCCTTTTACCTGGAGTAACCATAGGAATGGTGATTCTCTAATTCTGCAAAGGCTTGATAGGGATCTAGTTAATCAAACCTGTTTTGACTTTTTCCCTAAAGCTATTGTCTATCACTTGATAACTCTAGCTAGTGATCATGTTCCAATTCTTCTTGTCACATCTAGGGAGGATAACAACTTTAGGAGGCCACTAAGGTTTAATAGGTGTTGGTTCAGTGACAATAGTTGTAAAGACGTTATAGTGAGAAATTGGAAAACTAGTGAGAATGGGTCCAAAGCCTATAAACACATTAAATGGTTACATAATGTCAAAGTGGCTCTTAGGCAATGGAATTTGAATTCTTTTGGGAACTTTCAAACACACATAAATAACATCCAAAAATATTAGATGATATCTCCAACAATATGCATGATTCTGTTAATACTTTGTTGAAAGAAAGCTTGGAAGAGGCCTTGAAATATTGGTACAGTGTGAGACAGGATTACTATATGCAAAGGTCCAGGGAGAATATTTTAACTTTTGATGATAAAAATACAAAGTATTTTCATGATAAGGTTAAACTTAGAAAAAGAAGAACACAAATTGAGTGTTTGAAAAGAAACATAGGAATTTGGATGACTGATAAGAGCATGATAGCTACTGAACTTAGAGACCATTTTAGTAAAATGAGTAGATCTATTAATCCTCCTAGTGATAGTAGTTTCCTTGAAGTTCTGGTGCCCTGTATTACAGCTGAGGAAAATGAATTCCTAATTCATCATATACTGATGAGGAAATAAAGTCCATTGTCTGGAAAATGCAGCCATGGACTAGCCCTGGTCCAGATGGTTACCCTCCTGGATTCTATCAGCAAATGTGGGAGACAACATGACCTGATACAATTGCTATGTTAAAAAGCTTTTTCCATTCTGCCCATTTACTTAAGCAGATGAACCATAATTTCATTTCTCTTATCCCTAAGAATAATGCTCCTAAAACACCTGCTGACTTTAGGCCTATAAGTTTGAGCAATGTAATCTACAAGATAATCTCTAAGCTTTTAGCTAGTAGACTCAAAATTGTCATGGATAAATTTATTAGCCCATATCAAGCATTTTTTCTGTCCTCTAGGAAAGTGACAGATAATATTGTTATTGCTCATGAACTTGTAGATACTATGAGGAAGAATAGAACCAAATCAGGATTAATGGCTATTAAACTTGACATGTTTAAGGCTTTTGATACGATTGAATGGAAGTTTTTGATTGATATTTTGAAAAAACTTGGATTTCATGAACATAGGTTTAATCTTATACGACAATGTGTGTCTGCAGTCTCTACTTCTATCTTTCTAAATGGCTATCCTGGTGAAGTTTATTATCCTACTAGGGGTCTTAGACAGGGATACCCCTTGTCCCCGTATTTGTTCATCATTTGTATAGATGTATTATCTAAAATTATTATTGATGCATAGAGGAAGAATGATATCCAAGGTATTAAAGTCACCAAAATTAGTCCTTCTATGAGTCATTTATTTTTTGTTGATGATTGTCTTGTGTTTACCAAGGTTACTTTCAAGGGGGCTAGGAAATCTATGCTAGATAAATTCAGTAAGTACTCTGGCCAAGCTATAAATTTTGAGAAATCAGGGATAGCTTTTAGCCCAAAAACTGAACCTATAAATAAATATCAGATACTTTCTATCCTTAAGATTAAAAACCTAGGACTGGATGACAAGTACTTAGGGGTCCCATTGCTTCTGCAGAGAAACAAAATGGATTCATTCAAACACTTAGAAGAATCTTGTGAAAAAAGACTAGACACTTGGCAAGGTAAGTACATAAACCAACCATGAAGGACTGTTCTTATAAAATCAGCTTTAGGTACTTTAGCTTCACACTACTTATCTGTGTTTCCCATGCCAAAAAACATGACAAATAGGTTAGATGCTATTTAGAGGAAGTTCTTTTGGAACAAAAAAGGTTCTTCTAGGGGAGGATACATTTGGAGTTGGGATAATATATTTAAACCTATTGATCTAGGTGGTCTTAATATAAGAAAAACTGAGTACCTTGATACTGCTCTCCTGGAAACGTTTGCTTGGATAATGTTAACTGAACCAGATGCTCTTTGGGTTCAAATTCTCAGGCATAAATATTTTCCTAATTCTAATCCTCTTCATGTTGTTAGCACAGAGTCAGTTTCTTGGGTTTGGAAGGGAATTTGTAGAGGTCTTGATCTAATCAGGAAACACTATTGTTGGGAGGTTGGGGATGGTTCTTCCATTGAAATTTGGAAGGACGGACGGGTACCAAGTAAAGATACTTTACTGAGTAGTACTATTGCTTCTAATGGTATGAAAACTATTAATCAATTGTTGGTACAGGGAACAGGTGAGTGGAAAGTAGACACTTTAAACTGTCTATTTGATAGGGAAACTGTCACTGAAGTTTGTAAGATAAGAGTCCCATTCTCTGGTAAGGATATACTCAAATGGTCTCCAACTCATAATGGTCTTTTTAGTGTTAAATCTGCTTATAAATGCATTCTGCATGATCTGAATGGTACTGAAACTAGCTCTTTCCCTTGGAAAGCTTTGTGGAGTTTAAATCTCCCACAAAAAGTAAAAAATCTTTTATGGAAATGTCTTAATGATTGTGTTTCGCGAGAAGTAATATTGCTAGGTTTATGTCTTCAATACCTAGTGAATGCCCTTTATGTCAGCATGATATTAAAACAGCCAACCATCTTTTTGTTGAATGTGAAGTGACTAAAAGATTATGGTTTGCTCTTGATGCTAATATTGCAGGAAGTATTGCTACTACTAACTTGCAGGATTGGATTACTAGCTGGTTTCAAACCACTAATGCATCAGGAACTAATCATGAGAAATATGTCCAGTTTGCTAGCTTTGCAATCTGGCAGATGTGGAAACTGAGGTGCTCTGTGGTATTTGATAATGGAACAGTTCATGCAGTTAAATTAGTGGCCTAGGTTAATAAGGATTTATCTGAATGGAGTGAAAATTCCATGACATGGAGAAGTCACATCGTTAGGCAATCTAAAAATGTGATTCCCTGGCAACTGCTGGACTTCAGATATCACGAGATAAACTTTGATGGTGATTTTATGAAATAAAATAAACATATGGGTATTGGTCTGATGATATTTTCAATGCAGGGCAATGGGGAGGAGCACAATCAATCTCTGGACTAGTTCAGGATGAGGATCAAGCTGAGGCCTTAGCAGCACTGGCAACAATCAAGTAGGCAAAAGCTTCAGCTGTGGAAAAACTGCATTTGGAAGGAGACTGTCTAAATTTAGTTGATGTAATAAATGGAGATGTAGGCAAAGTCAGATGGACAAATAATAATGTTATTCAATACTGTAATACACATTTGTGCACAGACAGTCAAATGAAGTGGAAAATTATTTATCAAACAAGGCTAGAAGTGCTATATTAGATCAGTGCTGGAATGTAGACTTTCATTCTTGGTTGAAATCTCTAATTAGAGAAGAACTGAATGTAGCCTTACATTAAAGTTTTAATGAATTTCATTTCTTATTAAAAAAAAAGATTTGTGTGAGACAACCATTTGATGTTAACTTGGGAAGTTTCATATTGATCAATTAATCACTTGAAAATTACTTGAAGGTAGCGGTATGTGTAAGATTACCATTGTTGTCTTCCAAGGATGTTTCAACGATTAAATGAGAGTTTTAGAAATACTACCAATGGATGGATACAGCATAGTATGCGTACCTAGTCACTACACCATTTGAAGGTATTAGCAACTCATATTAGCAACATCTCTAGTACCGTTGCTAATTTTCCTTTTCTAATTCCCGTTGCTAATATTTCGCGATGGCAGACTGATGTTGCTAATTCTGCAACAGCAAAATTTCAGTTGCGAATAGCAACTACTGGGTGTTCAAGCATGCGAAATGGGCGTGTGGTAGGGAACACTAGGAGTAGTTTTTACGCCCAAGTCAAACTTCAGTCAAGTATTCTGCTTTTTTTTCCACCCATCAACCATATCTACCCTATATCCTATGCCTTATCGAGTTTTCCTTCTCATTTTTTCTGCGCCACAAAACTCATCTCTTTTTCATCTCCTCTCCATAGAACTGAAGCCCTGATGATTTTCATCTCTTTCATCTCTTTCAATCTGAATCCACTAAAATCAACAATCAGGGTACTTAAAACCCTAAGAAGACGATCCCACTTCGTGCTTCTCTTTCGCCTCCACCTTCTCACTTTCTTGTTCTTATCTTTCTCGTCCCCCTTGTCACTTTTTTCTGATTTTCTTTCGAGAATCATAAATCATCAACATCATCATTTACTCTTTGGAGAACCCACCACCATCAGCAGCACTATCAACAACATCATCTTCTCATGATTTCTTTCTCTCTCTCAACCGAAGACTCTGACTCTTCCAACAGAGGAGGTAATAATCAGATATTGTTTTTGATTTTTTTTCTCCAGATTTATCTGATTCGTATTTTATTTTTTTGTGATTGATGGGTGATACTTATTTTTGTATAATTTATTTGATTCATGATCATCAAGTTCTTTTATGACTACGGATCTAGGTTTTCATAGATTTAGAAAAAAATAAAAAAATTTCACTAGTTTCTAGGGTGGTTCTGGAATTAAAGTTTCGATTGGTTTTAATTTCTAATGGTTTAATTTGTTTTTACCAAACTCAAATTAGTGTTAATACCAATTTGTTTTTATCGAAAAGTGAAAGTTATAATTCCAATTGTTATTGTTAATACCAATTGAGGTAGTGATGTTGTAATCTGAACTTCATTTTTTGTTTTACAGACAATGTCATAGTTCCTTTTCATGGGTTTGGTTTTAATTTCAGTTTGTGAGTCAAGATTTGAGTTGTTATTGTATTTCTTCACATTTGGCTGCAAAGTTTGCTATATTTTTAGGGTATTTATAAGTAGATTCAACCATTTTGATCTGATATTTACATGGTCCATTTCTATTTGGATTTTTTTTCTAATGTATCTTTCTAGAATGTTGGACATCTCTGTTTATAAGTGTTTTCAAGTACTGGGAGAAGTAGTCAAAAAAAAATGTAATAAGAAAAGTATATTGAGAAAAAAAAAAGGGCGAAAAACAAATGTTCTTTGAGATGCTTACAGATTACCTGGTTCTTTGAGATGTTTTTTGAGATGAAAAAAGCAGATATCTCTCTCCCTCTTTCTTTATAATATTGATTACAATACACTCTGTATTAGTAATTGATAAGCACTTGTTTTGTTTTTTCAGTTTTGTTAAAATTTGTAGTGGGTAATTAGTAGTATGGCTTGCAGTAATAAGGCAGCGTATCAAGAAAGATGTAGATGAAGTTAGTATGGCTAAACCCTATCACTGAATCTCAAACTCAGCCTTGTTTAGTTTGTTGTTGAATACAACATGTTTTTAAAAATGCTTAACAAGTATTTTGTCCTCTTTGTCTTGACTCTTAGTTTTTTTTTAGGTATGCGGTATGTTTAGGCATCTTAAAATTAGTAGCATTTGTAGGTGGTGTGATTGAACAATGTAGACCCTAATGGTAAGAGGGAGGCGGTTCCCATGTCGAGGTATAAAAGCCAACGAAGAGGTACTATTTCCTCCCCTCTTATCTATATCATGATTTAGCCTCCAAAGTATGAGCTGATAATGATTCTCCCTAGAAGGTATAACTTGTTTCGTGAACGTTGATTATATGAGTTATGTAATTCTGGATTTGTTGTGTTTATTAATATGGTATAAATGGGTACTGGAGATGGAAGATTCCACTGTGGAGGTTACTGATGAAAACCTGGAAGCCCAACGACGATTTCAATGTGATGTTTGTTTTGTTCAATTCGATCTCTCTACTGGCTCTGTGATTAGGCATCTATGTTTTTTGCAAGTTATAGAAACACAATAGAATAGTGAATGATGTGGTTCGCTGCCTGGATTTTATTTTTGTCTAGTTCATTTTAAAATTGTTCGTTAATTTTAACTAGGAAAGCTAGAGCAAGAAATTAAGCATCTTACAGAGGCAATTATGTTGAACCCAACATCTTCAATTATATATGCAACTAGAGGTAATTTGCGTTTTTAATTTGTTGTTTGGAGGAGAAAACCGTTTCTGCTGATTTTGGTAATTTCGTGTGAGTGGATGAGAAACTTGGTCTAAACCCTAAACAATGTACTGCACGGGAGTACTTTTGATTCGAGAGATCAATATGTACAATCCTGGCTTAAACCAAGAAATGGCCGTTCCAGGCTTGCTTCGGTCACAAAGTGAAGGAGAAGGGTTGGTCTTAGGGAGGAAAGCGAAGAAAGTGTTGAGACCAGAACCGTTGATTCTGGAAGTGTGGCGTTTTGTGACTTGTATCAGAAAATTGGACTGGCTAGATGAGTGAAAAGCTATCAGGTGATTTGTGGATATGTATTGTTCTCTGACCAAAAACTTTTGTTTGGTGGAAATAGGTAAAACCTATTTATACAAGTTGCAATAAAACGTACCCTGGTCTCGTAGGAAGTGAAAACGGTTGAGTGGTGGAAGAAAAGAGTAACGGGTAACGCCAGAAATTGATGTTTCCAAAACGAAGGATACGTTTCACCATTAATTCTTGCCATTACTAACCGCCTCGTTTTATGACACTTTCTTGTAACGGGGGTATTGCACGCCGCATGTTGTAAACCGCCAGACCAATACCATGATGAGTATCCCCTAGTTTGTGACATGTTTTGATGTCTCGAGTGTTTTCGTGGAAAACATGTATCACTTTGCTACATATGGAAAGTTGAAATTGAGAGGCTTGCCACTGGTAAATAGCATGTGATACTATTAGGCTCGTCTTTGGCTGGTCGCCTAAAACTTGCCACAAGCTCGCCGAATTGGTGGAGAACTTCGATGGCTGAGATCACATCTTATGAAATAAGGGTAGCCGTTGATTGTGGCTACCTTGTGTTGGCACCTGAAGATGGCGCAGTGGAGTTTTGGTGCACGCCAGTAGCAATGCGGCATGGATGGTGCATGCCAGTGGCACGGTGTTGCAAGTGGCGTTTGGCGTGGCCATGGCCATTAATTTTAGGCGGCTGGTCACCTGAAAGTTGCCACAAGTCTGTCAGCTCGGTGGAGAACTTGGATGGCTGAGATTGCATCTCATGAGGAAGGATAGCCGCTGATTATGGCTACCTTTTGTCGGCGCCTGACACCTTTGTCTAAATTAGGGTTTGGTATGCCGAAACCCTAACTAGCATATATGGCATGTCGTTTGGCATGTGCGCCTGGCATGCGCGTTTGGAAAGTTAGGCATGTCGATTGGCATGTGCGTCTGGCACGCATGTCTTGGCGGGTTTGGCATGTCGATTGGCATGTGCGTATGGAACGCACGTTTGGCGGGTTTTGCATGCTGCTTGGCATGTGCGACTGGCATGCACGTTTTGGCGGGTTTGGCATGCTGCTTGGCATGTGCGTCTGGCATGCACGTTTGACGTGTTTGGAATGCCGATTGGCATGTGCGTCTAGAATGCACGTTTTGGCGGGTTTGGCATGCTGCGTGGCATGTGCGTCTGGCATGCACATTTGGCGTGTTGGCGCGGGTTTTTGGGAAACCAACTTAGTATGGCAACCTATTTTACGGCTGCGGCGGGTTTGGAGCAACCTAATTGGTCAATGAAAGTAGGGGCGGCCAAGCATGGGCATGGCTCCCCTTTTAGTGCGCGTGGCGGCTTTAGAGAGACCTGATTGGTCGATGGGAAGTGGGGCCGGCAAGCTAGTGCGTGGCCACACTTCCAGTGCGCTGTGGCGGATTGCTTAGTTTGGCTAAGCATAGTTTCGACCAAGGGGTCTAGTGTGTTGCGCGGGGCGCGGAACCCTAATTTTTGTAAGTTAGTCGGGTTTGTGAGTTTTTGATGAGTTATCACAATAATTGGCTGGATTTTTTATGCTGCCACAAAAATCCTTATTTACAGAATGCGGTGTGCTTTCCGTCTGAGCATTTTTTGCAATGGTCTTAATTTTGGTACTTGGAGGTTCATGCTACTCTGCTGCGAGCGAACACAAAGCCGTCATGCGATACCGATATTAAGGGTTCTGCCGGGGAACATAGCACAGGAAAGTACCCAGTGAGTCTTGTATTGGCGAGGTGCCGAAATTTACAGAGCGTTTGGGATGGTTGCTACATTCGCCAGTCTGGATAAATTTCATGTAAATATATTGAATGGCTCAATAAATATGCTGGTGGAGACGTTAGCACTCACGACACCGTTTCCTTGCAGAGTGACGTCAGATGCAAGGTTTTATGATTTTGACCCTAAGCTAAAAACCATCATCAACATTAAGTCCACTGCTTAGCACGTAATAATGGAATTGTTGCGGGGTAAGCGTGAGATGGTGACAGACGAGAGTAAAATCGAAAGAGCAAGACGTGAAGAAATTGCCAAGAAAATTCAACTAACCTTTGGTGGAAGGAATGAGGAATCCGTGATCCTTGAGTTGGCGGCTTTTGCATAAATTCGTCTTAGTCGTAGGATGTTAGTGCCAGTGCGGCGTCTTTGGCTACTGGTTAGTGAATGGTTCACGACGCTACTGGCTAGGGATTGGTTAGGACGCGGTGGGAGTTGGCTTGGGCTGCAGACGACACTCGTATGGAGCGGAAAAGTTGGCGCTGAGAAGGATGCAGGTGCATCGGCTATCGAGCAGGGAAGCTAGCGCTGGAGGATGCAAGCTGTTGGTGCTGGCTAGGGACGCAGGCTGTTGGTGTCGGCTTGGACATGGAGCCATTGCAGTTGTTGGCTTGGCTTGACGTGGATCCATTGGCTCGGCTCAGGACGCGTTCTTAGAGTGGAAGGATGTCGATAGCTAAGTCATAGAATGGTGGGGACTGCTGCTGAATTGGCTGCCAAACCCTAATTATACCGTATAAACAAATATTTAATCCAGCTGGTATTACGCGTTTGAAGCCTTAATTTACGGCTGGTAAGAGGGTTTTCCTTCTCAGGCTTCATCAATCCGCTGAATATAAGTGGTGATCCTGAATCTTTCGTTCATACAGATCATCGTAAAATCGCGTCCACCCTTTTCACATGTAATGTCTTGTATTTTCTTCTCCTAGTCCCCATTTTGTCTTTTTCATCATGTAGATTGCCGGTGCAGACATGGTAAAAAATTTCCTTTTTTTTTTTGTAGCATATAATGGGATCTTCCAGTGACGATCGTACCTATGACTCTTCGGAGAGAAATTTTGAAGTCGACAAAACCCAGTTTTCTATTGCTAGTGCTTGATTTTGTACTTATTATGGTGTTTTTATGTTTGTGTAGGTGTTTTTGGAGAAATACACTTGTGTGGAAAAAGTTTCTCAAAAAGTGTTATTTGGACCCCTGGAGGACATTTGCTATACGGACCCCAGATTTGGCTAAGGAACACCCAAGGTTATGCGTAGCCCAAATTCATCCTCAGCGCCCAAATTTGTCTATAACACCCATTTTCTGAAGGCACCCCAAGACCGGATAGGGGGCAACCCTTCTTCTTCATTTCAAATTTCATTTTCGGCGGGAAGAAGAGTTTCACCCCTCACAGATTTTTCGATCAGATTTTGGATGGGTTAGAAGTAGACTGAATCGCTAAAACTTCATAGGTGGACGCAATATGACTATATAACGTTGGTATGGGTTTTATTTTGGACAAAATTTGGAAGAATCGTCGCGTGGAGAAAAACAGAGCTTCATGAAGTTTTCACTGGTTTAGTTGAATTGCAGAGAGTTTATCACGTGTTGGAGAGAGTCTATCCTGTTATGGAACATGATATGAATGAGATAGAGTGTGTAATACATCTCTAGGCGTGTGGAAACAACAAAACAGGAAAGAAAATCTCCCCGAAGATAATTTGTATCACCCGAGTAATGAGAGAATATTTGAGAGTTTAATGCGATATTTGGAGGTTCTGTTGGGTATATATAGGGTGTTGGGGACTCATAGAAAGGTTTGAAGAGTTTGGGAGAGTTTAGAGTAACAACAGAGGAGATTGATCGTGTTGCAGAGAAAACTTTTCTGCTGCTAGGAAGAACACGGAGAACAAAAGACCACCAGAGGCAGTCGTTTATCAACAGCGACAACGACAGACACACGAGGGTCGCAGAGATACAACAACAACAGTTCTTTTCTATCGTTCTTTGTAACAGTGTTTTGCAACAATTATAAACGTTGCAAACATCCGATTTTCATTATTTTATCTCCATTTCATGTTTGTAAACAAATTTTGAGCATGAATTAATACTTTGAGCAAGTTTATACAATGATGAGCTAAACCCATCCTCTGGGGCGACGGAGGAAGCTATTTCGCCAATAAAATGTGGTAATCTCTATTTTTTTTAATTTATGCAATTATTATATGATTATTTGCCTTGATAAATAAATAGAAAAAAAAATGGTTTTTTTTGTTAAACAATTGTTATTTCAATTGATGGAGTATGCTAGCCTAGGGTTTTGATGTCCCATACTTTCGATTTACAATTTTTATTTCTAAAAAAAATCAATTTTTGCAATATTTAGGATCAATTTGAATGAAGGATTTGCATAATTATAATTAGAGAATAAAAGAAATCACTTTGATATTGGTAATTAGTGGAATCCGTAGCCCCAGTCTTCTCCATATTTTTCATATCACTTTTATTTAAGTTTCCTATATTTTTATTTAAAATTAAGTCTAAAATCTTCTTTCACAAGTCTTCAACGAATCTTATTATTACAAAAACTTTGAAAACACATCAAATTTTTGGCGCCGCTGCCGGGGACTTGTCTTTAGGCTAGAGTTTTTAGATTATTTTTTAAGTTTTTATTTTATTTGTTCTTCTTTACATTTTTGGATTTTTGTCTTTTTCTTTCAGATTTTGGAATTTGGAGCGAAAGAAAATTTTGTCAAAGCATTTAGTAAATACTTACAGACTGGAGTAAAAGGCAAGGCGAAAGGAGCAAAAGAAAAAGATTTTTTTTTATATTAAAAAATGAGAGAAAAAGAAAAGAGAGACATTTTATTTTTGTAGATTTTTATTTTTTTTAGACTTTCTTTTTCTTTTGCACTTTATATTTTTTTTTTTGGACTTTGGACTTTAAATTTTGGGACATTATTTTTAAACCCTACGGAAGGGTAGTTTAAATATAAATTGTTTGTAGTGAAGGACGGTGATTACGATATCACCTCGGCCCATCGGGTTCATACCTGACATAGGAGTCGTGGCCCGAGTCGACTATAAAGGTTCATCCCCCGTCTGGTACGGGAGGTAAGTTTGTCGAAACACTCGCGAATCCCCTGTCAGCGAGTTACTGTCTTCCTTCGTATGCATATATGTTGAGGACTTGAAAACGGCTGCTTTAATTTCCTAGTAAAGGGCAAGGACTGGCCATACAAGATAAGGGTTCGGATTTCATTACCGTTCTCTTCTTGCCCGCCTTAGGAAAATGACACCAAACGAGAACCTAAGCCTAAAATTTTGACTAGAACGAGACCGATAGGGTAACGAGCTTAACAGGAAAGTCATTTAAAAAATATTGGTTACTCTTTTAAGCGTACTTCGAAGTTCTTGACGGTTTCTGTAAGTTGAATGCGTGACTGCGCCGCCTTGTAATACCGGTGAGGCCTTGAGTATCAAAGCTCCACCGAGCTTCCCTCGCCTCTATTCAACTTTCTTTAACTCGGACTGATTCCAGAGGAGTTTGCTTAAATTGTAACGAATTCCCGTTAGAAGGATTAGAAGCTGGTCTAGAAACAATCTAAGTGGAGCCATCATGCTTTTTGTTTGCTAGAAATCAGTAGGTTTGCTGTGGTGGAGTCAGCCTTGTTTGTGTTTGCATAGAACATCCCTTCCTTTTTAGAGCTTTTCTTTTTTATTTTGTTTTTCTAGTGTATGCCAGAAGTTTTTAAACGGGCTTGGAAAATAAACACTCTAGGTCGTTTGATTAGTGAAAAACCTAGTAGTTCTTCTTGTGAAGGCGGGGAGCTCGAAGACTCTTCTTTTGAGAGCCTCGTTTTTGGAAACTTCAGTTTTGAGAATCTGTCTCTTCGTGAGGAAAGTACCCTAGTACTCCTAGTCCTTTGGTAGTGCCAGAAATGGAAACTTTGAAAGCTTTGCTAAACCCAACTAGGACCTCTCGTCCGTCTTGTATCAAGTTAGCTGAAACCGAGGCAAATTATGAACTGAAACCTGGGACTTTACAGATGCTCCCAATGTTTTTAGAGAAGGAGAATGAGAACCCTATTTTCATGTTAGGTAATTTGAGGAAGTTTGTAGTACTCTGAAAATTAAGAACCTAAGTGATGATGCGTTGAAACTTAGGTTATTCCCCTTTTCCTTAAAAGATAAAGCCAAATCTTGGCTGTATAGTTTGGACTCTGAGTCAATTGAAACCTATGACCAACTTACTTCTGCCTTTATACATAAGTTTTTCCCAAGGCATAAAACATCGCCTATTAGGACACAAATATGTACTTTTTCCCAACAAGAGGGAGAATCTTTATATAGGTACTTAGAAAGGTTCAATGACTTGATATATCAATGTCCTCATCATGGTTTGGAGAAGGTTAGGTTAGTTCAGATCCTCTACGAGGGTTTAGATTATTCAACAACAACCATGGTTATGCACAGGTGGGTTTGAGAATAAAACTGTTGATGAAGCGATGACAATTTTGAATGCAATCGCCGATAAGACCCAACAATGGGAAAATAGTAGGGAACCCCAGAAAACAATTCTTCTAAGTAGAAGAAATGTTAATAGGATAGAAGGACCTCATGAGTCAGATGCCAAAATAGCAGCTATAGCCAAAAGGTTAGAAGCCATAGAATTAGGTCATTCTAGTGGTAGTAGTGGAAGAAATGAGCCTTTTTGGGAAGGCCATGTTGTTGAAGAGCAAACCAATGCTCTTTATAACAACACTAGGTTTGATAACCGACAGAAGTTTGACCCATATTCAGAAACCTATAACCCTGGCTGGAGAAACCATCCAAACTTTTCTTGGTCCAAGGGCCAGAATCAAGGTCAGTCTAGTAATGCTCAGGTTCCCCCAGATTTTGGCTATACTAAGAATCCTCCAGCTCCGGCACAGTTTCAGAACCCTTCGGATAAGAAGATTATGAGTTTAGAAGAGTTTTTTTCTTTGTTAACTCGTAACACTGTGCAGTTTCAGCAATCTGTTGCTCAAGGTTTAGAAGAAAATAAGAGAATAGGTCAGGCCAACTCTCAGGCTATTTCCGAGTTGAAAACCCAGGTTAGTCAGATAAATGAGTCTTTAAGAGAAAGAGGTAAGTTTCCTAGTCAGACTCAACCCAACCCTAGAGGGATTAATGAAATAGGTGAAATACCATCTGATCATGTGAATGCTATTAAAACCCTTAGGAATGGTAGAGAGATAGACAACAAGGTTTCCATGCCTGATAGTGAACATGCTGTAGTTCACCCTTCTGAAGTAGAAACTGAGGAGACTGATAGAGTCACTAAAGAGACCAATGAGTGTCATATTGAGCCCGGCTTTGTCCCTAGAGCCCCATTCCCACAGCTGCTAGTTCCAACTAAGAGGGAGTCCAATTTTAATGATATATTGGAGATTGATCGTGTTGCAGAGAAAACTTTTCTGCTGCTGCTAGGAAGAACACGAAGAACAAAAGACCACCAGAGGCAGTCGTTTATCAACAGCGACAACGACAGACACACGAGGGTCGCAGAGATACAACAACAGCAGTTCTTTTCTATCGTTCTTTGTAACAGTATTTTGCAACAATTATAAACGTTGCAAACACCCAATTTTTCATTATTTTCTCTCCATTTCATCTTTGTAAACAAATTTTGAGCATGAATCAATACTTTGAGCAAGTTTATACAATGATGAGCTAAACCCATCCTCTGGGGCGACGGAGGAAGCTATTTCACCAATAAAATGTGGTAATCTCTATTTTATTTAATTTATGCAATTATTATATGATTATTTTCCTTGATAAATAAATAGAAGAAAAAAAATGGTTTTTGTTAAACAATTGTTGTTTCAATTGATGGAGCATGCTAGCCTAGGGTTTTGATGTCCCATACTTTCGATTTACAATTGTTATTTCTAAAAAATCAACTTTTGCAATATTTAGAATCAATTTGAATGAAGGATTTGCATAACTATAATGAGAGAATATAAAAAATCACTTTGATATTGGTAATTAGTGTAATCCATAGCCCTAGTCTTCTCCATATTTTTCATATCACTTTTATTTAAGTTTCCTATATTTTTATTTAAAATTAAGTCTAAAATCTGCTTTCACAAGTCTTGAACGAATCTTATTACTACAACAACTTTGAAAACACATCATAATTCTCGAATTTGATGCGGACGAACCAGGCCATCCTGAAAAGGACGCTGGAAAAGCTCCTGAGGAAGATGTCGACATGGTTTGCGAAACTGTAGCAGCTTATGGAGGGTACGCTGAAACTGCTGTCAGGGACATTGGAGCGACTACTGAGGATGTCGTCGAGGCAGACGAGGAGGCGGAGGAAACATATGTTGGAGCCATTGGAGAAGTCATGGAAACATACGATGGAATTGTTGTTGAAACAAACGCCGGACAGGATGTGGAATTTGCTGCTGCCGAAGCGGCTTCTGGATGGGATGCTGAAATTGTTGCTGCCGAGGTGGCGTCTGGATGAAACGTTTGCTGCCAGAGAGGATGCTGGGGAAAGTGCTTGAAAAGGCTCTGATGGAGGCGTTATTGATCCAGGCGTCTGCCATTGACGACCATTTTTTTTTTTTTTTGCTATTTCTCCTCGGTGTGTAGCCGCTTTTGATATTTCAAGGATTTATTTTCACTTTCTTGTTTTCATGGCGGAGTTAGGGTTTCTCCAAGTAACATTCCGTTATTCACCTTTTATGGTTTCTCATCTCTGAATGAATTAATAAAACCTTCATACTGAGAAGATCCAAAAACCCTTCATGCGAAAATAAGTTGCTCACCCCTTCTGGTCATCCATTAGATGGACAGACGCCGTACATAAATAGTGTGGATGGAATTCGCCACAGGTACTAGCCAGCCTGTTGTTTTCGCAGCCAATGCTTCCGAATACCGACATCACTCGTAGCAACTCAAAATAGGGGAAATAACAACAATGGTTAAAGGTTCGTCCGACCTGTTTCTTGGCTCTCCCTTGTAGCAACATTGTTGTCACACATCCCGAAAAACATAGGAGCGTAAGGTGAGATTTGAATCCGGACATTTCTGAGGAAGATATCTGTTCTGCCGCCTGATGATCATCTTCTTTGCATATTCCCTTCTTAAGTATTTTTGAATAGATATTTTTTGTGGTGGTTTGGTTTCTCTGGTTTTCAATTGACGGGTAAGGACTCTGTGAAAGTTTGGGTTTACTTGGTATTTTTCTTTTAAGATGGTTTGGGAAAACTTTTTAAGGAAAGATGTTCTTTAATTGAAATTGAAAACTCTACTCATGAATGCAGGCAATGCAACCATTTTAGAGAAGTTACAAACATTGCATGAAAAGGGAAAAATGCTGAAGGAAATGCTGAAAGGAGAGAACGCTGGAGGTGAAGGTAGCACGGCGTTTTAGGTATTGAAGGGTTTGAGCCATCGCGAGTGAATCATCACACCTTCCAATTTGTCGGCATTGATGGGTTTGAAGTAACCACTTAAGATGACATCTGCCACCAGATATGACTCGTCTTTCTTTTCTTTAGGCGGACCGGGTCGAGCGGCTATCTTCACTTTACATCTCCAACTTGAAATGAGGTCGTCTTGACTACCAAATCTCCAATTTGAAACGGGTTTGGGCATTGCGCAACCATTTGATTTTTGAGCTTGTCATATTTGACTGTGATAGCTTCCAAATTTTTGGCAAAGCGCTTGAAAGGCCCAACGTCCCATTCACATCTTCTAATGACGCCTGGGTTGATAATCGGACTGAGTCCCCATGCCTGGCCGAGAGGAGAGGTGACTGGGTGCAGAAAGGGTTGTTTAACCAAACTTACTTGTGTTCTTAATCTGCAAATGAACGTCGACGGGCTTTCTCCAGGCAATTGAGTTAAATTGGTAAGTTGTTGATACCGCAAGATGTAATCTTCAAAGTTGGACGGCTTGTTGGAAATTCTTTCAGGTATCGACATCGGCAGGGGGAATAATCTTAACTTCGCTTTGTTTCCATGTACCCATGCGCGCCCCAGAATCATGTCATAATCTGAGAGTTCTTTGACAATGTGGAATTTTCCATGTGTAGAGTGTCTCCCACCTTAATTTCAAGGTTGATGTAGCCATATGCATCCATCGCCTCTCCTTTCAAGTTTTTGACCACGGTTGGGGAACGGGTAGCCTCCTGTTTCGAAACTCTGACAGCTCTCAGAGTTTTTATGGAAACGATGTTGAAGTCAGAGGCCACATCGATCAATGTGTTTTCGAGCTCGGCGTCCCTCAGATAGACCGTGGCCAGCGGTCCCCAGTTGTATTTTCCAGCACCGCTTCCCGAGAGAGTTTGGGGTTCTGGCGTGGTTTCTTAAGTAGGAAAGAGTCGCTTTCCCGATACAACACGATTAAGGGCTGTGAAGATATCTTGACGCTGTGTCTCGGAGAGATAGAGAATTTCGCACATATGCTGCATCATGGATTGCACAGTTTCGTGTACAGAGTCCCCAAAGACCATGCAACTCCTGACTGGAAGTGGATTTCTGTGAACTCTTTCATTGTCCAATCGAAGTTCCCCTGCTTCTATCTTTTCTTTGAAGATATGCTTTAGCTTATTGTAGTCACTGGTCGGGTGGTGTACAAATCTGTGGTAGCGAAAATATTTGGGGTGTGCCATTTCCGCTTCGGTTGCTGGGCGTCTGGTAGGAGGTAGCCTGATGGTGTCGTCTTTGTATCAGAAAATTGGACTGGATAGCTGAGTGAAAAGCTATCAGGTGATTTCTGGATATGTATTGTTCTCTGACCAAAAACTTGTGTTTGGTGGAAATAGGTGAGACCTATTTATACAAGTCGCAATAAAACGTAACTTGGTCTCGTAGGAAGCGAAAACGGTTGAGTGGTAGAAGAAAAGAGTAACGGGTAACGCCTGGAATTGATGTTTCCATAATGAAGGATATGTTTCACCATTACTAACCGCCTCGCTTTATGACACTTTCTTGTAACAGGCGTATTGCACGCCGCACGCTGTAAACCGCCAGACCAATACCCTGATGAGTATCCCCCAGTTTCTGACATGTTTTGATGTCTCGAGTGTTATCGTGGAAAACATGTAGCACTTTGCTACGCGTAGCAAGTTGAAATTGAGAGGCTTGCCACAGGTAAATAACATGTGATGCTATTAGGCTCGTCTTTGGTTGGTCGCCTAAAACTTGCCACAATCTCGCCGGCTTGGTGGCGAACTTCGATGGCTGAGATCGCATCTTATGAAATAAGGGTAGCCGTTGATTTTGGCTACCTTGTGTTGGCGCCTGAAGATGGCGCAGTGGTGTTTTGGTGCACGCCGGTAGCAATACGGCATGGCTAGAATTGCTCGTGCATCTCAGTGGCACGGTGGTGCAATTGGCGCTTGGCGTAGCCATGGCCATTAATTTTAGGCGGCTGGTCACATGAAAGTTGCCACAAGTCTGTCAGCTCGGTGGCGAACTTGGATGGATGAGATTGCATCTCATGAGGAAGGATAGCCGTTGATTATGGCTACCTTCTATCGGCGCCTGGCAACTTTGTCTAAATTAGGGTTTGGTATGCCGAAACCCTAACTAGCGTATATGTCATGTCGTTTGGCATGTGCGCCTGGCATGCGTGTTTGGCAAGTTAAGCATGACGATTGGTATTTGCGTCTGTCACGCGTGTCTTGGCGGGTTTGGCATGCTGCTTGGCATGCCGATTGGCATGTGCGTCTAGCATGCACGTTTTGGCGGGTTTGGCATGCCGATTGGCATGTGCGTGTGGCATGCACGTTTGGCGGGTTTGGCATGCCGATTGGCATGTGCGTCTGGCACGCACGTTTAGCGGGTTTGGCATGCTGCTTGGCATGTTTGGCATGCTGCTTGGCATGTTTGGCATGCCGATTGGCATGTGTGTCTGGCATGCACGTTTTGGCGGGTTTGGCTTGCTCCTTGGCATGTGCGTCTGGCATGCACGTTTGGCGTGTTTGGCATGCTGCTTGGCATCTTTGGCATGCCGATTGGCATGTGTGTCTAGCATGCACGTATTGGCGGTTTTGGCATGCTTCTTGGCATGTTTGGCATGCCGATTGGCATGTGCGTCTGGCATGCACGTTCGGCGTGTTGGCGCGGGTTTTTGGGAAACCAACTTAGTATGGCAACCTCTTTTAAAGCTGCGACGGGTTTGGAGCAACATAATTTGTCAATGAAAGTAGGGGGCCGGACAAGCATGGTTGTGGCTCCCCTTTTAGTGCGCGTGGCGGCTTTAGAGAAACCTGATTGGTCGATGGGAAGTGGGGCCAGCAAGCTAGGGCGTGGCCACACTTCCAGTGCGCTGTGGCGGATTGCCTAGTTTGGCTAAGCATAGTTTCGACCAAGGGGTCTAGTATGCTGCGCGGGCCGCGAAACCCTAATTTTTGCAAGTTAGTCGGTTTTATGAGTTTTTGATGAGTTATCACAATAATTGGCTGGATTTTGTATGCTTCCACAAAAATCCTTATTTACAGAATGCAGTGTGCTTTCCGTCTGAGCATTTTTTGCAATGGCCTTAATTTTGGTACTTGGAGGTTCATGCTACTCTGCTGCGAGCGAAGACAAATCCGTGATGCCATACCGATATTAGGGTTTCTGCCGGGGAACATATCACAGGAAAGTACTCAGTGAGTCTTGTATTGGCGAGGTGCCGAAATTTACAGAGCGTTTGGGATGGTTACTACATTCGCCAGTCTGGATAAATTTCATATAAATATATTGAATGGTCAATAAATATGCTGGTGGAGAGGTTAGCCCTCACGACACTGTTTCCTTGCAGACTGACGTCAGATGCAAGGTTTTACGATTTTGACCCAAAACTAAAAGCCACCATCAACACTTGTGTTCTAAATCATGTTACTTTATGCATTTGTTGGACATAAAAAATAACCTGGTATAATTTTATTTTATTTTAGAATTTTTAAAGGAAGAGCCTCCGTTTACATCTGAAAAAATTGAAGAAATCATACAAGAAAATCTAGTTCTTCATCTTCACTGGATGTGCATAAGACCACAAAACACTTCAAATATTTCCAGGTGACTCCTCATTTTCATATCTAGGAATTACTGGTTAATCCAGTTATAAGAGAACCCGTTAATGTGTAGTCCAGCACCAGAAAAAATTTAATCGCTGGTCCAGAAACATGTTTTTGGACCAGATCTTGTACTCTCTAATCCGGTACACGTGCGGACTTATTATTTCCTTTTTGGTATATTCCCAAAACATCCCTACGTATAGAAACATTATTTGAGGCAGCCTTGAATACAGAAAACTTCATTTCTTCGTTTCAATTTCGTACATCAAAGCATCTCTGGATATTCATGAAGACTAGGTTTTTTCAAAATCGCGATGATGATGGACAATTGTTTCTTTTCCAAAAGCTAAGTCTTCTTATAATTCTTCTAATCTTGATCTTAAACATCTTTTAGTGTTGTTTAAAAAGGAGAAATCATTTTTAGGGTTTTCAAAGTTTATCTTTTGGTTGTTATATGGTAGGTGAATGAACTTTATTTTTTCTGATTTGACGTTAGGTTATCTTCAATCCGTGTTTAATTTTGATTTAAATGTGGTTAATTTTAACCTTTTATTTGATGGAGCGGTTAGTTTATGTTGATCAATTTGATTTTCTGGAGCTTTTTTGATGATAAAATATTTTATGCAGAATTAATTTCATTGGATTTAAAGATCTGTTATTTCTTCTGCTCATGAAGATTAATTAGTTTTCAGTTTTCTAAACAATTCATTTACACGTAAAGTGAGAAAATTGAGTGTTGTTTATTATGTTAGTAAAAGCATTAGTCAATTTCATGATTCAGGGAATAGATTTTTGTTTAGATCCGAGATGATCATATTTGCATCATAAATGAATTGATGATAAAAAAAGAAGAATGGATGATATCAGAAAAGGAATAAGTGCAAAAGAAGCTATTTCTCTTCCTACGGGTATGTCTAATTTAATTGGCATTCTTCTTCGTTGATCAATACTGATTGGTCTTAGCTTGACAAAGTTAGTGGTATTATACATATTTTACTAGCTGTATTTTCCAGAAAGTGAAAGCAGTTTTTTGATGCAACAGTTAATTGGTATCCTTATGATGGTTCTTGGGTTTTCTTTTGATTCGTTTCCCAGTACTCTAGTAGTCAAGTTTGATGTTGATGGAGTCCAGTAGTCAGGTTTTTACTCACTACTTATGAATATGTACTGTGTTTTCACTCAGAATGTACCAATATGTATTGGGTTTTCACTTGGTACACATCAATATGTACTGGGTTTTTAGTTCTTGTTTTTTTCAATACATATATATAGATGCACTGTTTTTTTTTTCATTTTGAATCTCTTTAGAAATTTATTGGTTTCCAATTTTTATAATCTGCTATATTGTATGAGATTCATTCCCTTAAAAAACTTCGCAAATTGCAGAAAACAAAAGAGAACCAACAAAAGAAAATAAGATAAAGGGTGAAACTAGTGTAGTAGAAATAAGCTAAAGAGGCATGCTTCTTCATTCATTCTATTCGGGTAAATATTATTTCCATAACTTACTAGTTTTGTTTTAGATGTTATATGTAAATCGGGATTTTTAAAGGTTTTGCTTCCATTCATCGTTTCGCGGTGCTGCTGATTCAAGGGTGCACTTGTGGAGCTTGGGTTTCTGATGGAGTTGGACTTGTAGACTCAATGAGCATGATAGATTATATTCCTTTTTGATCAGGTAAAACTGTATTCCTCTTTATTAATAATAACAAATAGGTGCAAACCTTTAGGAGACATGTGATATATCTTTTTTCTAAAATCTAAATGCATCTGATTTCATGGCTTCTAATATTAATTCAACATACTTATGTAATGGAGGTCAACTGTTTAACTCTATTTTGACAGTATTAACATGTATTTTAGAACTAACCACAATTGTTTTTTGGAGTACATATCGATGTCTACTAGTTTTTACTCGGTACATATCAATATGTACAAGGTTTTCACAGTACATATCAATACCTACTAACTTTTTTCAGTACGTTTGTATATGTACTCTAATTTTTATAATGAATATAAAAAAAAAATTGGTGTGTGGTGTAAACAAGAAATTTTTAACCGAGTGACTAGTGTAGCCACTCATTAAATCCATACACAAATTCTGAAGATGTTTTTATATGGGGTTTCCTCAAAAGCAGCACCACAATCCTTGGATCAGTGTGTATACTATAGGTTGTGAAAGAAAGAGAAACGTATGTATATGTACAATTATTTTTAATGTACTTTCATAAGAACATGTATATGGAATATAATGACTTATGTTTATCGTGAGCTGAAAAGCGGCGTTTCCTTGCATTGGGTTTCACTCAGTACATATCAATATGTACTGGGATTTCACTTAATGTTGTCCTCAACTTTTCGCAGTTCGGTTAATCTAATTTTTAGGAACATTGATGTGGATGACTAGCCTCTTGATATTCTGTTATTGATCTCTTTTAGGTTAAGTAATCTAATATGTATGTTTTATTCCCATGTGTTCAGGCAGATTTGGCAGACAATTGGTCAAGAAATTTCTTTTCATGTTCGGCAATCAATATTAGGGATTTTACGGAATAATTTCTTTTAGGTTCAGGAATGTGAGTGAAGTCATTGAAGATTATAGGAAATATACAGGTGCAAAGAAGAAGACGACAAGAAACATCAGTTGGATGGAGATGATTCTCGCATCTCAAAAGGGATGATATCTTTGTAAACAAACCCAATTAATAGCTAAACCATACAATATTTTCATTGTATTGATTTTCTCGGAATTCTTAAGAGTTTTATATATATTTATATTACTGATTCCATCCCTGGTAGACACTAATGAAGTGCGTGTTATACAAAACAAGCTTGATCTTACTTGACAAGTACAGTTTCTCTGTTGGACATTATGACTGCGAACATTATTGTCGACAAAAAAGAAGTGTATATTTATCCTAAAGGATGTTGTTTTCAAAACTAAGAATTCAATCAGAAAAAAAAAACGATCTGAAAAAGAACTAAAATATTAATATTAATCTAACTTTCTTTCGGTTCTAGCTAAAAAAAATAAACACCAATCTTTAACATCAACTCTAATCATCATTCTTCAACGACGTTAGTGCCAAACCCTTGAGACCTTCTGCAAAATTTATGCTACAATTATAAGTGAGTAGAGCTCTTCCTTTGCATCTTCATCATCTTTCCTCTTGCGAGCAATGCGGATCCTAACTCTTCTTCACGAATCTTGTTATGGGAAATGACTGCAAAACATACTACAAATGATGAGAATATATTTACCGACAAAAACCCAATATATCATTCGACCTAAGTAACAAATCACAAGTACATGTGTAATATGAATTTCTAGGTACATATCAGTATGTACTGATGGATATGTACTGTAAGACAGTTTTTTTATCAGTTGCACATCAATATATTCTTACATAAATTTGCAAAATAACATATACTGTGTACTTAATACATATGTATTGAAAAACGATGAAAATACATGACAAGAACCCAAGATATTGATGGACCAAAGTGACAAAGCACAAGAACATTTTTACTTTTACTTTTGCAAGGTAATACATTTTGATATATGTACCTAATACATATGTAATAAGTATCCAGTAGTACATATCAATATGTACCTATCAATTAATACATATCAATAGTCAGTTTTCCAATCAGTACTTATCAATATGTACCATCAGGTACAGTATGTGTTTATACACTGATTTCCGCAAAGACTCTCAGTACATTTAAATATTTACTGGATTCTATATATTTTAAATATCTACCTAAAGCTATTAGTGAACAAAACTCGCAGTACATCTAAATATGTACCTAAAGCTACATAAAGACCCACAATATTGATATGTAACTACCCACATGGATAAACTACCTTTCTACCTAAAGCATGTTTCTAGGTTGAATTAGTTGTTGATGTTGTTGATTGACAAGAATAGAAGTTTTCGTCTGAGAAAGTAGATGAAGTTTTCGTCCGAAAAAGAACAACTTCGAAAAAATAAAAAGAAGAATGAGATATACGTACCACACGTGATTGGCGATGTCCCTTGTTGAGGTGTTCCACACTAGGTGAATGTTGAATTCTTCGATGTTTACTTCCTTTTCTCCATCTCCCTGATAGGTTTAAGAATGTAAGTCTCTTGTCCTCCAATGAAGTCTTACGGGTGGTCGAAATGATACTGAAAACATGTAAACAAGTTATTCACCTATTACATATCAATATCCACAGATAATAGTGTTTTTTTCAAACAGTATATACCATAATTGAAAGTAAACCAAAATCAAAAATAAAATGGCGTCCACAAAATTAACTAGGCTCTCTTGTACTGTCAACTAAGAATAAGTCTCCTGCATTTTTGTATCAATATGTACTAGGTGAATAATAGGTATTTTACCTAGTAAATACTACCATATATTGTTGGATCTAAGTACTGGGTTCATTAGTACATATTAGTATGTACATTTTTACACTTTGCAGGGTAGTACATATAACTTTGTACCTACTTGATATCCAAATACATACCAATATGTACCTAAATCTCTCAAGTTCCTACACCACATATCAACATGTTCTACTAGATATCCAACAATACATATATGTACCTAATCTCTCAAATCCTACAACACATGTCAATATGTCCTACTAGATATCCAATAATACATATCAATATTTTGACACCAAGTTAAATTGGAACGATTGAGTGAGAATAACTAGACGCACCTGATACCCGTAAGAAAGATGCCCACCATGTGGAAAAGTTTAATTCTCTCGCTGGGCTTCAACAATGCAGTGATATGTACCTAATAACTATGTAAGATAAAGTACCAACTGTACCTATCAATATGTATTGATTCTTATTCAAGCATAAAAGATGTTTTTCACATAGTACATGTCAATATGTACTGTTTCATAATATTACATGTCAATAAGTATTGTTCATATCGTACAAATAACCTACATATCTAGATAGGAATATACACTACATAACAATATGTATACTGTCCACTGATATGTAATATCAATCATATTGCTACTTGACAAAGTAACACAATGCATCATTACATATTCATAACAAACACAACAATGCTACTCCCATAACAAAGTAACAGAATGCAAATATCACTACATATCATATTGATATGAATAGTATCACCATTTATGGGGGTCGAGGGGAGCGTCCCCTCGTTATTAAGAATTACTACATATTGATATTCAATAAATCACTACATATTCATAAAAACACAACAATGCTACTGCCATAATAATTAAGGAATTACTACATATTCATGTTCAATAAATCACTACATATTGATAACAAACAGATCAATGCAAAAAATCACTACATATTGATATGTAATTCACTACATAATATTGATAACAAACACACCAATGCAAAAAATCACTACATATTAATATGTATCACTACATATCATATCAAACACAACAAAACATAACAGATTTTCCACATGCAAAAGAATTTCTACATTTTGCAAATCTACGTACCAACACTACATATTGATATGTAGTCTAAAAGTTTGAATAGATGTTTACCTTTTTTCATTATTAAATTTGATTTCTTTCCTTTAGCTTCTGGTGAAGGAGTACCGTCGTTTTCATTCATTTTTGTTGATGAAGGAATATCAGATTCAAAAGCTGTTGTCATACTTCTCGTTGTTGGTAAATTTGCAGCGGGTTTTTCCTTGGTTTTTGTTGTTGATTAATTAACGACAGTTTTTCCTTCTGGTTTTTGCTGGTGAAGGAGTTTCTTCTACAATTAC
The DNA here is from genome assembly GCF_003573695.1 of Papaver somniferum. Taxonomy (NCBI): domain Eukaryota; kingdom Viridiplantae; phylum Streptophyta; class Magnoliopsida; order Ranunculales; family Papaveraceae; genus Papaver; species Papaver somniferum. The sequence goes on along the minus strand of NC_039363.1, from coordinate 21,724,896 downwards.
TTCTCTAATTGTTCGTTTAATCTCCCTTGTGGTAACCATTTTCTCAGATTGAAAATTATTGGAACGGTTAAGGTTGCTGAAAATTGAGTTAGGGTTTCCTGAAGAAGATTGATTAGAGATTTTTGGTTTTTGTTGCCTATAATGATCGATTTTTAGTGATGATTAAGCATGGGTTTAGGTTGATTTTTGTTTTTGGTATTGTTGATTGAGAAGAAGGAAAAAGTTCTCGTCTGTAGATGAAAACAATGAAGAAGAAGATGCATTTCGTCTGAAAAATAAAGAAGAAAAACGAGGAATAAATGTACACACGTGAGTGGTGAGGGCAGTCAAGTACTTTTAACTTTTTAAATGTTTTTTGGACCTCCGGATATTTTTTTTTGCAGCTGGACTACATAATAACCTGGATCGGATTTAGTGGACTAAATAGAAAATTTCTCTTTTCATATCCTACTATGCCATATGCATAGTACGTTGCATATTTTAGTAGACATTCAATCCTTTAATTGTGCGGAATTGTTTATGGACATTCTAGTTTTCTAGGTCTTAATTAGTTCTATATTAAAAAATGGAGAACATATTTTCTATCATTGGATTCCCTATTAACAAAATTATTTTCCTCTTTTTTTTCTTTTCTTGTTGTCACCTTATAACGGTAACTATGGTGACTATGAGATACTTGTAACTTTGAAAGAATTTCACCGCAGACAGGTTATATGACATTCATAAATAAGCAGCACTACTTGGGCTATTGGTTAACCCCATACTCTTCTGATGGTATGTTCTTTTATCATCAACTAACGTAACATTATTATTGGATGCAGACATAAAATAATCGAAATCTAGGGTTTAGTCTTTTGTTTCTGGACTTAGTACTGAAACATCAAATTGGGTATTATGCAGGTATTTGGGCTTAAGTCAAAAAGCAGTACTCTGGTGATATTTTAGAAGCAGTTGAAATCTTTGCCGAGGGGATTGGTTAAGCAAGCGGAGTCTGGTGATACTTCTAGTGATATTTATTCTTTCTTTCCCTGTTTTTCAATGCCTCTGTCAGTTGGCACAAACTAGGTTACCCATCCATTTATAAACATCAACATAGATTGAATATTGTATGTCAGTCACAACATACATAAGTTTACTTGTGTATATTTGTTTCAACTGAAGAATCCTTTCTTTAATTATAATATTATCTAGTGGTGATTCTCAACTACATTTGTATTAGTTTTGTATTGCCATTGTAGTTTGTATATCTGTGTGGATGTTGAATATGGGGAATTGGGTAATTGCAGGGGGGAAATGTGGGGGCAATGAATTTTGACTAGGTCAATAAAAAGAGACTTGACCTTTTTTTGTGTGGTTGCAAAAAATTAGGAACCTCAGTCTTCTGTTTCTAAATTAGAACCAGACCAACAATATCTAGTTCCGGGTAAGGGTATTCCTGTAATTAGCAACAAGTTAGCAACAGAAAAAAATTCGCAACGCCAAGCGCTGTTGCTGACCGAGATTCGCAACAAAGCTTATGTCGTTGCTAAAAATTGCGCCACCGTGTTTAACAACATTGAAAGCCTGTTGTGACCCCGTTTAGCAACATCTATGACAGGTTGCTAATACCTTAAAATGGTGTAGTGAGTATGCGAACTGTGAAGTACTAGTTCAGGTTCGGAACTCTTGTTTGCGAATTGTGTTTAGGAACGGGTTTACCTGTGAAAGGTACGGAACTGTGGTTTGCAAACAGTGATTGCAAACAACATTACTAGGCAAGTCCGGAACTTTGGTTCGCATACTCACAGTTTGCGAACACAGTGGTTAGGTTCTAAAATCGGTAAGTATGACAACTCATACTCATGAACTCAGGTTCGTTTGCGAACTCGGTTTGCGAACTAAAGTCGCTGGAACTTTAATAATTTAAGGTATGCGATCTTTCTTTGCAAACCATGGCATTATGTTCATGAATTGGTTCTTGTATAAGTAGTTTGTACAGTTACAAACCAAACCGAGTATGCTTCAAATTGTTCATGGATATTTTCTACGAGATAGTGAAAATTTGAACAACTCTCTTTAAGAATATTTAGATTCATTTGATTATCTATCTGTAGATGGGGCAAAACGATTTGCTGGCTTTTAAGGAATTGAGGAGACAACCGTGCGGAGGATACTCCTCGAACCGAGCAAACTGCTTAACCTCACACAAATGCACTGCAAAAAGGGAGTGCTTAAATTCGAGAGATCAATCTGTAAGACTCCGGCCTAAACCAAGACAATGGTCGTTCCAGAGTCAATTCGGTCACAAGAGTGGATGGGTCGATCTGCAGGAGGGAAGCTGATAAATGTGTGAGATCAATGGTGATTGATTGTAGGTGTGTTGTGTATTCTGCGTGAAGAAATAAGATAAGTTCTGATTGATTGAATTTTGCTCTGTCGAGAGTAATTGCTCGCACGTTGAGTTCTTAATCCCTTGTTGTCTTTTGAAGAGAGATTGTTTGTTGTTTCAATCATGATTCAGAGACTTATTTATATTGCAAGAATTGTAGACACCTTGATCCCATGAAGTGTGACAATTGCTGGAGTCAAAGAGTGGGGAAGTGGAAATCGTGTTAAAACCAGTAGCTCATCGTGCGGAGACTTGGTTGATTTTATACCCACTACTTTACTAACTCCCCTAACTGCTTGCACGACTTGCTCACATTCTCATCGTGTGTATGAACACACGTGCCGTAGACCGCTAGACCAAAACCCTAATTGATATCCCCCCATGTGACACGATTGATGTCTCGTGATTGTGGAGCCTGCAAGGAAGACATGTATTTAGTTATTCAGTTGTTGACGTTATGAGACGATAAGTCTTTGTATTTCTGATTCGAACGTGATTTGTAAATGTTCTAGGACCCATGAATTGAACGTGTCTGTTGAGACAGAGGTATAACTGTCGAATAAATGTTAATAGTTAAGGTGAGAAAATATTGCTCATTTGATTAAATTTTTGAATATTGATAGTTGAATCAATATTCCTTAGCCTGAGCAAATGTTGCTCGTTTGATGAATTATTGGTAGCGGGACCAAATAAAATATTAATTTAAAATACTGGCAACTGGACCGAGTATAATTAATTAAAATGTTGATCACGGGATCAACGTAAAATTACTAGTGTTTGAATCTGCTCAGAATTATGCTTTGCAGAGCCTTGGATTCGAAACCCTAATTTTGATTAATTGATGATTTATTGAAAATCAACCAAGGAGTTAAGGAGGGACCGGATACATGGGATGATGGACCGTCCATGTAACGCCCAGATGCTCGAGTGAGCAAATACCAAAGTCTCTTGAAGACCAGTTGGTGAAAGGATGATTAAATGCTGGTTTAATCATTTATTAAAATGGTGCTCGTCTGAGCCTTAGGTGATAAAACCTAATTATGAAGAGATGGGGGACCGACCAAGGGGTCATGGAACCGGCCCTGGTTGGTCATGGGATCGACTGACGATCATTTGATGAAATTCTAAGTTGTTTGGAAGCGATTGAACCTAATATGAACAAATTAGGTCAAATTATGAAAATATGTGGGACCGGCTTCTTGCAAGCCAAAGGGGCAACCTTGGTCGGTCAAGGTAATATTCCCATGTCACCAAAATGTTCATGTTTCAGTCCTGAGAATTTTGATATTTTTTGATGCACGTTTGAGCAACATTTGAGAAAATATGAAGAAATCAGGGTTTTTCTCAAACTGAGGAATTTCATAAGATGAAGGAAATAATAATAAAATAAGGAATCATAAAGTATGGGACCGGCTATGACTATGGCATGGCCGGCCGGAAAATAAGCCTGGTCTCATGGAATATTTCCTAATTTTATATTATTTTCATGATTTGAAGGAAATATCATGAAATCAAGGAATTTGTTGAAACAAAGGAGTTTCCTTAAAGTGAAGGAAATATCATGAAATTACAAGACTGAGCATGCTATGGATTATTTGAAGGCAATACCAATTGCTGGACTACATCAAACTATTGGTCCCAAACAGTTCCGTGTTGTCACTCAATACAGACTAGGAATCCCATTCTTCCCCGAGGAAAGCATTTTTGCAATCTGTAAGCGGCACATGGATGTTTTCGGTGATCACGCAGTCCATTGTGCAAGTGAAGTTGGGGGTAAATGCTACAAGGAAAGTGTTGCTGCCAGGAAGAAGTATCAATGGGCTTCTTGTCATATCAGAATGTTCCTTTGAAACCCGCAGACATAATGGTGTACAACTGGGAGAATGGTCGTGATACATGTTTTGACGTCACGGGGACCTCGCCGTTTCCCGGAAATAGGACTCGAAGCTTCACTCCAGGTCATGCTATTTCTATAAATGTTGCTCGTAAAAATACTAAATATTTGGATATATGTACCACACACGGTTATGGATTTAGCGTTTTGGCTTTTACTACATTGGGTGAGTTGGGCTATGATTTTATTGTCTTCTTGAAGAGATTGACGAATTGCTTAGCTAGTTACGATGCTAATAGCAAATTAGGTAGTTCTCTTTTTCAAAGGGTAGGGTTGGCTATCCAGAAAGGCGTCGGGGCACAACTTGTTGCCCGGCTTCCCACCATTTCTGTGTAAATTCCTTTATCTTATGAACAAAGTTTTTTTTTTGTAAAAAAAAAAAAAAAAGAGGATTATTATACCGTCACTACCCACCCTTTTACGCAAAGATCTTTTCAATAAACAACACTCCTTTGTTTCCCCATCGTTTGCGCTATCTTTTGATATCTTTGTTGTGCTGAAACAAATACCACTTCCAAATCCTTTAGACGGTTATTGTAGTTATTTTGATGCTTCAATGCCGAGAACCAGACGTTCATCTTATTCACAAGATCAACCCTCGGACACTGATGACACCGATCAATTTATCCCCTATGAAGAATCATCAGACAGTGCGATGGCCCATTGCCCTTTCAAGGGTTTTGATGAATATCAAGATGGCTGCAATGGAAGAGGATACACTAAGACATCAATCCTTCGGCACATTAAGGATCAACATTGGCCTTCTCAAGAACGTTTACTGACTTGTAAAGAGAGGATTCGTACTCATGCTGGAGTAAATCTGGAATGGGAAAGACTTATAACCCTTCTGCAAATGTGGTTGTGTGGAGATTGCATGAAAGTGCAGTCGTGGAAGAGATCATGTCGTCCTCACCACGGTACCATCTTAACAGGCCCTTTCAATGGCAGATACGCTGATTTCTTGATACATGGAATCAACAAACCAATGGCAGACCATGCACCTGCAGTGGCCAACGATACTGCAATTTCTGATGAAACAATTGGGCTCTCCATGGAACTACTTGATATAGTTTATCAGAAGCAGATTACAACAACTGCCAGCATCCCTCCTCCATGTAGATTGCTTTTCTCCAGGACCTTGAAAACTGCCTTGGATAGAGTGCTTGATCAACCAGGTGTGATATACCCTTGGATTCAATTACTGTTGTTACCAATTTGCACACTCAATCTTTACATACCAACATTGAAGCAAGATCAGCGACACGGAAGAAGCTACAAATTGCTGCAATCAATCAAGCTTTAGTGGAATGGGGTCAACCAAACGTATGTGCTAACATTTTCTAGCGTATATTAGAGCTTGCTCTGCAAAATCAACAAAGTCAGCAAAAACGTAAATAGTCTCCTAAGAAACACAAAACTAATGTGGAGTCCTGTCAAAAGAAACTCAGCTTCGGCCATTATACTGCTACCATACGCATTCTATCTTCCCACGGCATTGCTCCATCCAACATAGACACCCTCCGAGAACTACATCAGAAACACCCTCTTGCACGGCCTCCCATTATTCCATCTGACAATCCAGCCGCTGCTACTGTATCGGTCGATGTTCAGGCAGTAGTGAAAGCGCTAAAGATTTTTCCGAAAGGTATGTATTGTGAGCGAGATGGTATTCGTGCTCAGCATTTGTTGGATGTAATAAGCGGTGCTGCTACTGCAGTGGCAGACGATCTGCTTGCATCTATTACTGGTGTTATTAATTTGTGGCTTGTTGGACAATGCCCACCTGCTTTAGGAGAGGACATTTCCAGTGAACCTTTAACCCCTCTTATCAAACCTGGGGGTGGCCTTCGTGTTATCACAGTAGGTACCATTTGGCGTCGTCTATGCTCCAAGCTGGATGTTTCCGTCGTGCTAAAGGATATGATAGCATAACTTGGAAACCATAAATTCGGAGTGGTAATTCCTTGCGGAGGTGAGGGTATTCTACACTCGGAAAATCGTCTTCTGGAATTGAAAGGTACCTGTGATACTATGACTATGTTACTTATTGATTTCACAAACGCATTCAACATAGTAAATAGAACTGTCATGATCAATGAAGTGCGATCCAGGTGTCCTAGTATTTCGAAGTGCGTGGAGTCATTCTATGCACGCCCGACCAAATTGTACTACGATGAATTTACATTATCTTCCCAAGGAGTTCAACAGGGAGATCCCCTAGGTCCCCTCCTATTTTCCTTGGTTCTACACCCACTCGTGGAGAACATTGCACGACAATGTAAATTGGATCTCCACACATGGTACTTAGACGACGGAACGTTGGCTGGAGATACCATTGAGGTTGCCAAAGCCTTACAGCTCATACGTGAAGAAGGACCAGCAAGAGGACTGTGCTTAAATCTCCGAAAAACTGAAATCGTCTGGCCACATACTGACCCAAGAAGTGTCGTTGTTTTCCCACATGAAATTGGAAGACCTTCTGAAGGTGTCTGCCTACTTGGAGGGCCGGTAAGTCTCATAGATAAATTCTGCAGTGACTCTATCTCAGCTCGCGTCTTAAAAACCATTCACCTGATGGAATGTGTTAAGAAACTCAAAGATCCACAAGCAGAGCTGTTACTTCTTCGAAATTGTGCCGGCGTTTCAAAACTGTACTTCACGATGAGAACTACCCGTCCACAAGTCTTGCTGCCAGAACAAACTCAATTTGATGAACATCTTCTTCAATACATATGTTATTTGATTACAAGTGATGGCGCAGGTTTTGGCCAACTTCAACAACGTATTTCTACTCTTCCAATCAAAGACGGAGGACTAGGAATGTATACAATGAAAGACACGGTTCAGTATCGATAATTAGCATCCTATTTAAAAACAAGAAACCTTCAGAACACCATTCTACAGGGTACCGTGGAACCCAACCATCACTTTTAGTTTGCACTTGATTAGTACATAAATGTATGTGGTATTTCTCCTTCATATTTCAACCTCAGTGACGTCGCCCACAGCCTATGCACCTTTTAGCGATCCGTTACTACGAAGCTATCATGAAGGAAATTCCGTCCACCTATGTACTGTCCGAGCGCGACTCCATCTTATGGAAGTGCAACAGGAAACCCCATGCACAGGATTATCTTAAATTTATCCCTGTCAGAGGCCTCAACCATACTATAGGATCGCGGCAGTTCAGGTCCGTCCTTCAATACCGTTTAGGTATACCTCTCTTTGACGCTGATAGCACTTGCCCATGTTGTAAAAGAGCTATGGATCGCTTCGGCGACCACGCTATTCACTATGCAAGCGAGGTGGGTTTAAAGTATCCTAATGATATGGTGAGAGACCTTTTGATCGAGTTGTGTTATAAAGCTGGAGTTGCAGCCAGAAAAGAAGCGTCAGTGGGTCTTAAATCTGATAGGAGTATCCCTCTTAAACCGACGGATATCATGGTGTACAACTGGGAGAATGATCAAGACATTTATTTTGATGTCACCGGTGTTTCACCATTCTCCAAAGGTGAAAATCGCGCTTTCACTCCTGGACATGCTATCTCTGTTGATATTACCTGTAAACGCAACAAGTACGCCGAACTATGTTCTTCCCATGGATATGGTTTTGGTGTTTTATCTTTTCCCACTTTAGGGGAACTCAGTGAGGACTTTATTATCCTATTGAAAAGATTGAAAAATTGTATGGCTAGTCATGATGTTAACAGTAACTTAGGCAGTTTTCTTTTTCATAGGTTGGGTATCGTTATTCAGAAAGGCATCGGGGCGCAACTTGTTACATGTCTCCCGGCCAAATCTTTGTAAACTACTATTAGTTTTCTATCTTAATAAAAGCCTTCCTGGCCCTCTTTCATAATAATAATAATAATAATAACTGAAGAGAGATAAAGTCCGGCGAATTGGGGGCGATTTGCAGGCGTCTGAAAACCTGCAACTTCTACTCCCTTTCTTTTGTGCATCAATCCATTGTTTTCCTTCTTTTTCTTCAGTTTTATTAGGATTTATTATTCTATAGGCCTCTTCTGTAATGCACTGCATCATCCTCGAGTTTTCATTGGAAACCCTGACAGTTATTGGAAGTTATCTTCATGGTTTTGACACATTATGCCTCGAACTCGTGCTTCTTAATCCTCTCAGTCATCTTCTCAATCCTCCATCTTTGGAATTCTTCATGACTCGCCATTAGAACCCTTGCCATCACCCTGGACGACTGCCGCATCCATATCTTTATCACATAAGGACAAGATCCCTTGCCCATTCAAAATTTTTGATGGATGTCATGGTGGTGTTGGTGGTAATGGATATGCAAGAAGTACGATTTATAAACATTTGTTTGACAAGCACTTCCCTGCTGAGGATGCCAGAGAGGCTTGTAGACAGAGGATAAGGAATAATGATGACCGCTTCAATGCCTGGGAACGGGTTTTGAGTATCATGCAATCTTGGCTCTGCATCAAGTGCCTGCGTATTCATGCATGGAAAAAATCTCGCCAGGATTCTAGCCACTCGCACGAGGTTATCACCGGTCCCCTCAATGATCATGGGGTTGAATTTTTAATCCTTGACACAGTGAAACCTCAAACACCCCCATTGGTTGAGAGTATTGATGGCATCAATGGAACTGTGGCAGCAACCCTATCTCTTGAGACGCTGGACTTAATCTTTCAGAGGCAGATAACAACCACTGTAAGCATCCCTCCCCCTTGTAGGCTAAATTTCTCTCGTACCCTGAAAGCCACTCTTGAAAATGTCCTGGACAAACCCATGGATCTGTCTGCTTGGTTGTCTCTTCCACTATTACTTGTGTGTACCTTGAACATGTACATACCCAAAAGCGTTGCTGAAGAGAGATCAGGTATGCGAAAGAAATTACAAATAACAAACGTCAATCAATCCTTGGCTACATAGAGGGAACCAAATGGTTGCTACACTTTGGTTCATAACCTGCTGGAATTATCTAATCCAATCACACAACCCAGGAAGCCTGCCAAGAAGAAGAAGAAAGATGCTAACCTGGAGGCGCGCAGGAAAAAGTTGAGCTACGGCCATTTTACGGCAGAAATACGCATTTTATCATCTAATGGTGTTGCCACCTCTAGTCCTGACACCCTCCATGATCTGCAGCAAAAACACCCCTATGCACCACCTCCAAGAATCCCTGCAGATTCTATAGCAGATGCTGCACAGTATGTCGACACTAAGGCTGTATTGAAGGATGTGAAAAGATTTCCAAAAGGAACTTCCTGTGGCAGAGATGGTCTTAGCGCTCAGCATTTGCTAGATGCCCTTAGTGGTGCTTCCGCAGCTGTTTCTGATGAACTTCTACAGTCCATTGCCGGCGTTATTAATCTCTGGTTAGAAGGCAGTTGCCCTGCAGTTCTTGGCGAGTATGTAGCGAGTGATCCACTGACTCCGCGTATTAAGCCTGGTGGTGTCTTGAGACCTATCGCAGTAGGTACAATTTGGAGACGTCTGTGCTCCAAACTAGCATCTATGTCTGTATGTAAAGAAATGACAACATACTTGAAAAATCATCAATTCCGTGTTGGTATACCCTGCGGCAGTGAAGGCATATTACATTCCGAAAACGAGCTTATTGAACTGAAAGGCGACCAAGACAACATGACTATGTTGCTCATCGATTTCACTAACGCCTTCAATTTAGTAGACCGGACTGTGTTGATACAAGAGGTCTGTTCCAGATGCCCAAGCATATCCAGGTGGGTTGAGCTTTGCTACTCCAAACCATCCAGAATTTACTATAACAATTCCATGCTATCTTCAGCAAAAGGTGTTCAGCAGGGAGATCCTTTAGGTTCGTTACTTTTCTCTCTTATCCTACATCCTCTTGTGAACCGAATTGCTTCTGAGTGTACACTCGATTTACATGCATGGTACCTTGACGATGGTACCATTACATGCGACACTCTAGAAGTGGTGAAAGCCCTCAGAATCATTCAACGGGAAGGACCAGCAAGGGGATTACTGCTAAATGTCAGTAAGACAGAAATCTTCTGGACAACAATCGATTTGAGAAAAGATGAACCTGGCGTCTTCCCTGCTAGTATTAGCAAGCCTTCTACTGGTGTAAAAGTTCTGGGAGGGCCCGTGAGTCGCGATGCACGGTACTGCAATGACATGGTGCTTTATCGAGTTGCGAAGTCTACACATTTAGTGAATACCATTAAAAAGATGCAGGATCCGCAGAGTGAGCTTTTGCTCCTACGAAGCTGTACTGGAGTCTCTAAACTATATTTCACACTACGCACCACCTGTCCCCAAATGCTCCAATCATCTTCAGAGCAGTTTGACTCACAATTTTTCCAGTACCTGCGACATTTAATAGTGGGTGATGGTGCAGGTTTCGTCTTGCTACAACAGCGGGTGGAAACCTTGCCGATCAACGACGGTGGCCTGGGAATCTACAATATGGCCGATATGTCAAAATATTTCTACTTAGCCTCGTGTGCACAAACTAGATATCTACGGGATACTATCCTACAGGGGGTAACTTCCTTTGACGCCAGCCAGCAGTACCAGCATGCATTGCAGGTCTACACTCTCTCCCGTGGTCTCTCACCTTCTTCTTTCAAAATCATTGATGCCGCCCCACATTTCATGAATTCCTTGGTGGCCCGTTACTTTTATTTTATTAAAAATGAGTTTCCCACCAAGTATCAGCTATCAACTAGAGATGCTATATTATGGCAGTGTAACAGATCTGCACACGCAATGGACTTTCTCAAGGCCATACCAACTCCCGGGATTCAACAGGATATTGGCCCTCGCTAGTTCCGCGTCGTTCTATTCTATAGATTGGGTATTCCTATGTTTGAAGAAGATAGTCGATGCGCATGTTGTAGCCGTGCCATGGATATATATGGAGATCATGCTATCCATTGTGCCAGCGAGGTTGGGCTTAAATTTCGCCATGACTTGGTTCGTGATATCTTGGCGGATATTTGTTATAAAGCAGGTGTAGCAGCACGCAAGGAGGTTCCTATGGGGTTTTTATCTGACATAGCACATGCCTTACGTCCAGCAGACTTACTCATCTATAATTGGATAAACGGACGAGATGTGTGTTTCGATGTCACAGGTACCTCACCCTTCACCGGCTCCTCCTTCGTACCTTGGAAGGCCATTTCTGTCGTTTTCACCCGTAAACGTAACAAGTATCAAGATAAGTGTTTAGCACATGGGTATGAGATTGGAGTTTTAGCCTTCTCAACTCTTGGTGAACTAGGCGAAGATACTTGTGTACTCTTGAGAAGATTGAAGAACTGTCTTGTAAGCCAGGATGCTAATTACAAAGTAGGAAGCTCTCTTTTTCATAGAATAGGTATCACTATTCAAAAAGGTGTTGATGCCAAGCTAGTTGCTAGGATGCCAACACACACTGTGTAAACTTTCGACTCGTTTGTCTTAATAAAGGCCCCCTGTGGCATCCATTCATATATATTAATAATTTTAATTAATAATATATATAATAATAATAATAATAATAATAATAATAATAATAAATAAGGGACGTGTGGGACCGGCCAAGGCTAGGGCATGGTCGGCCGGCTAGGGGGCCGGTCCTGTGAACCTTTCCTAATTTTATATTATTTCCTTGATGTGAAGGAAATATCATGAAACTGAGGAATTTCATGGGATGAAGGAAATAATAATAATAATAATAATAATAATAATAATAAAATAATGAGAAACGCAAGGTCTGGGACTGACAACAACTAGGGCATGACGGGCCGGCTAGTGAACCCGATCCTGTGACACTTTTTTTTATTTTATATTATTTCCTTGATACGAAGGAAACACCATGAAACTGAGGAGTTTCCTTAAAACGAAGGAGATTTGTTCAAATGAAGGGATTTTCATGACATCGGGGAAAAATAATAAAATAAAAAATTAAGCGTGGGATTGGCCACGGTCGGCCGGCCGGTGGGCATGGTCCCCTAGCGCCTTAGCTAATATTTTGTTATTATTATTTTTCTTCCTATTTTGCATAGGTTCATCGTTCCTTCGTATTTTTTAATGCTCGTTCGTGCATTCAAGTGATCGTTAGTGCATTATTGCTGAGTACACTTGCACCATTTTGGTCGGGGCTTACTCGATAATGACTCAGATACCCGTACGTTGAATATTTATTAGTAACCCATGGAATTCTGCTGGGAATAGCCATGAATTGAAGTAATGAAATATTATGAAAACGTAGAATATTTTCTAGTATTCAGTTAATGAATTTAATGACTATAAATAATTAATTGATGACTCTATAGGCATGCTGTCTTGGAGAATTAATTATTCAACGATTGGGTGATATGAGCTAGTTGAAGCGTCATATTTCTTTTATATAGTCAAGGAAAACGTTGTTGCATCCTAAAGACGTTATCTCTCTATACTAGCAAGCAAGTTGTATAGGAGCCGTCCAATCGTTTGATTCTATATAAAAGTGATTTACTGAAATTTCTCAGTATTCATGAAATATGTCGCTGCCTCAGCTGAGAGACTGCACATTCATGTATGCTCTGAGAGACAGTATACTAAGTCAGAGACTCTTGTGGCATGAGCTTTCATGCTTCAATGAGAGACATGAGCCTCAATACTCATCTGATTGCTGGATCAGGAATATGTACAATTATGGTTTTACGATTTTATCCTTTGTCTAAAATCCACCATCTACATTAAGTCCCCTGCTTAGTGAGGGACAGTCATGTTCCTCAGCCAGCATTGGGTGGTGATTTTCTAGTTATAGACAAAATAATTAATTGAACTTAGTTGTAAGGTAGGGTGTTACCATATTTTTGATTGTACGAACGAACCATGGTCTGAACAAAGATCTCAGTAGCATGATAGAGCATCAAAATGAGCATAAATTGGTGTAGCACCGCTTATTTGGTGATGAAACCTTGGTCGATTTAGGATTCACGGGTCCGGGACCAAGAAAGGAAATCCTTGTGGACTTAGGTTTTGGAAATAGAATTTGATATAAAAGTGATTAATTCCTTTTTTTTTATCTCCACGACCGACCACCACCTTCATCTCTTCATATTCTTCACGTCCGAGCAGAGGAAGAGGGAAGGAAAAAAAAAATTTGGAGCTTAACGCCGCCGTCGACCGTCGCAGCCACCGTCCGGCCGGCACCGACCAGATAAGAAAAAAAAATACAGAAGTTTATAGTTTGTTCATGAGTTGTTCATGTTAAAATTATATACATATGCATATATAAGCGTGAGTTTTGTAGAAAACCCTTGTTTTAAAAACGTACGTTCGTTCGATCGTTAGTTTAAGAAACGAACAATAATCCCTAGCTTAAGAGAGATTTTTTGAAATAGACCTGTGTCCAGTGATAAAATTTTGTTTATGAGCTTTGTTGAAAAACTTTATCTTAAAAGTGTGAATTTTCACAAAATCGAAATAAACCTTCGTTTCAAAGATGGGCGATCATACGAAGGAAAAAGTTGTTTTTGTTTTTTTTTTAATAAAACGGTGAAATATTCATGATATTTTTTTTTCGTATTTATGTGGGTAATTCATGTTTTAAATTTGATTTTGAATAGTCATTAAAGTAGACAATTATTTATGATGAAATATTTCCTTGGTGTGAGTCTTTTCATAACTCAGTGGTGAATGTTTACACAGTGGAAAAATTATGTTCATGATTTTATGAAAATCAGGTTTCGATTTTTTTTAAATCAAAGTTTTTTTTTGCAGGTTCAAAGAAACAAGCAAGTTTTGAAGTGTTAACTCCTTTATCACAATCACTACTGTTAGTGGAATCGTAAACATGTAAGAGTTAAGAGTTACCATTTTTGTAGATGCTAGTCGAGCATTTTTTTCATCCAGTTGCATGACTCCATAGTTTTTTTGGAGTTTGCACCTTATATGGATGATATATTGAAGTAGAGTATTGTATGGATGTTACAACTACTTTGCAAAGATGTCTGATCCCCAAGATAATGAGGCCTCCAAACATGATACATGTATGGATGAAACTTCCATTGATGAAGAAGGGGAAGAAGAAACAACTGGAATCAAAAACGTTCCAAATGTAGATGATGCATTCTTCGCAGTTCAGCAGGGAACTGAAAAACGCCTCAAAACCCCAGCATTTCGTCTTCTGATAAATCCCAGAAGTATTATTCAGAAGAAATTGGTGACTCCTCGGGCAGCCATTCGATTTTGTTTTGAACGAGGACTTTTTCTTGCGTCAATTATAGATTTTAAGCTTTCTCGAAGACCTTTAGAAAGATTCTCTGTATAGGAGATACATGTGTTGGGTTTTCCTCGTGTCAGAGCCATGCTGGATCAGGCACAGGTAACAAGAGCTATTCAAGCGTCTGGAGGCTTGTTCATTTTTCACGATATAGGTATAGTGTCTCTGCTTGCTCGCTGGTGCATTCCGACCCATACTTTCATATGAAGGTGGGGAGAGTTTACCATCACCTTAGAGGATGTAGTTGCTTTGTTGCATCTCCCAGTCACAGGCAATCTTCCTGAGAGTCTTTCAGCGGAGGAGACAACAATTTCTTACATTTTGGCAGCAGAAATGGAGCAAATTAATAAGGTATCCAGCAAATGTTGTTATGCCCACTGGTTAACACATTGGTGGCCAAGAGATAATGCCCCTGACAGGCATGTCGACGGTATGTTATATATCGTTGCTTTCTTGTGTTTATGGCTGTCGAGAGATGTATTTGAAGATAGTGGGAATTTGTTGAAGCCGTTCGTGATTCTTTTTGCTATTAAGATGGCTCAAGGTGAGAAACTTACAATAGGTAGTCTATTCTTGGGTTTTTTGTACTCTAACTTAGACTCCCTGATTATAGACTCCAGCGTCTCAAATGGGTTTATGAAGATTAAATGTTATGCCAATACGATGTTTCTCCAGGCCTTGATTTGGGAACGTTTCAAGAATTATGCACCATTTCCTTGTACTATCTTGCAAGGACCAAATGTTGATGCTCGTCATGTTTTTTTTGAGAGGGATAATGCCAGGATTATGCGATGGTCTACAAAGCAGCCTCGATTCAAGACACGCCTCATTGATGTGTTAGACCGTGAGTCTGAATTCAACTTCCGTACATGGGTTTCAATTCCTCCTTATATTTCTCAGTTGACAACCTTCAATGCTGGAGAAAGTATGGCTTTGAAATCTGGTGCAGATTTGAGCGATGGCGAGAGGTCTTTTATGTTGAGTTGCACTCCTGGTCACTTGATATCAGAAATATATGGAGTCCTTTCAGTGGAAGAATACAACATCGATAGAGCAGCTCGACAAATGGGTAAGGATCGGTTGAAAAGCTTAAGACCCGTTTAGACCGCACACATGTGGAAGGAAGCACTTACTGGTTCTCTTGCTCTGAACAAATTACGTATGTAACTCCAGGTTATATAGACTTCTGGGATCAACAACTTGAGCGTTTACACGATTTCGTGATGGTTGGATAACCTTTAATGAAAGAACCTCCTTCTGCTGAGATGATTTCTTCTCGACCAAGATTGAAACATATCTCTGGTGGTGATAAGAGAAAGACATCTCTAGGGTGTTCACAAGTATTTATCCTTTGCGTAATCTTCATAAAACTAAGATAATTGTCTTGTTATTATCGCATCAATTTTTTGCAGGATGGTCGTATCGTGAGACCTCGAATTGATGTAAAATTCTCAGAAGCAGAAACAATTATTCACGGTGGAGAAGGCAGGAGCAAAAATTATAAGATGCTGCCTAATACCATAAAGTCCCCAATGGTTTCCTTGGTGAGTTGTCTATATTTCTTTCACTGTGACTTCTTTTCATCCGTGTAATTAGGATCAAAAAACCAATGTTTGTTACTCCGTTACAGAAATTTACCAGTTCAAGTATCGATGGTCTTCAATTCTCTGCTCGGCAAACAATTTCTGAATCAAGTGCTGAAGAATAAGTCGATGTAAGTACCTCTTCGTACATTCAGCTACAATCTTTGTAAGTAAGATTCTAATTGTCATTATATCCAGGAGGATGTCGCTATGGAAGTGGATAGTATTGGTGATGCTCGTTGATCTTTGGAGGATGGCGATGAAGAAAATTCCCAGAGCACAAGACCGAATGAAAGCAATGGTGCTCCTGATGCTGATACGAGCAAATCTGGTTCTTTGAACGCTTCATAGACCACCCAAGTAAGTACTTCTCTTATATTTTATTCACAGGAGCATAAGCTTGTTGATTTATGAATGAATGAATTAAAATCCATGTGAATATACGAAAAGTTTTGCCGGAACACGTCACCAGAAAATCCAGAATTCAGCCTTTTAGTAGAAATGTTGTAGAATCTTCGTCTGATGTCGGATTTTTACGGTCTACCCCAATTTTCTTATTTCCAGGAAATTTCGAAGCTTTAGAAAAGAAGATTTTTAAGTTTTGAGCATGTTTATAGGTCTAAATCGACGAAACAGTAAACTTCTAGGAGAGTTTCAGAAATTTTTCAGATGGCATGTAGTTCGATGTTTTGGCCACATCTTTTTACTCATTCATCCAATCGCTATGAAACTTTGATATGTTATATAGAACATCCATACGAAGAAAATGGTATACAATTCAACCTTAGATTATTCACCAATTGCTCCCAGTTCGTCATCTTATGCAGGGAAGTGTAAAATCTCTTCAGATGAGCTTGTTGCAGAACGCGTTTTTATGACTTTCACGCTATTTGTTCATGTCTTGAATGCATAATGATGAAATTTGATGATGTTAGACCACTTAAATGCTGGAGTTTATGATTCTCTTTGGTTTCCATGTTTAGATTACTCTAATCTCATGTAATCTTCTTATTAGGTGCCAAATACCGAAGTTGAGAATAATGAAACCAAAAATGATAACTCGAGCAACCCTGGGGTTATTGATGAAGAGACAACCATATCTGAACTTCAAGTCCATGATAGGGTTGTTACTAAATCTGTTAAGGAGACCAAGACTTCTATTGTTGTTGCTTTAGTGATGGAAGAAACCAAACCAAGAGCAGAAGAGACTGTCCCAGAAGAAGTTGGTGTCGAAGTTTCTCCAATAATTGAGAATCGTATAGTGGTGCATGAATACCGGAGTGCGGGAGTTTCTTTTGATCCTCCATTTGCTGACTCACTCCCATATCATGAACTAGTTGGCGGATTCAGTGTTCCTACTGGATATGCGGGCTTGTACGAGAAGATATGGAAGAAGTTTGGTCACATCATCGTTACCAGAGACCTAGGCGTGCTTATATTTGACTATGCAATTAAGTGTTATCTTGTGTGTTATAAATGATATATGCACTAGGCTGGAAATATTGTTACTCCAGATGTACTCTTTGATTGGGAGTTCAACTTGGAGAATTCTGAGAGACTTGGCGTCAACGTGAAATGGCTTCGTAAGAAGATAAATGCTATCAAGGACTCATGTAGGAATAACATACCCTTTCCGAATGATGATATGATGGAGAAGGAAGACAATATTGCTAGATTAACTGAAGAGCTGAACATACAAAAGGCGTCCTTACAAGTATTGAAGGATGCAGAGGAGCGAAAATCTTACTTTGCTGATTTTCTTTGATTTCCTTTCCATGATCCCTTGAACTTCTGAACTTCTGAGAGATGTGAGGTTTTATTTTTGGTTTTGACTTTTGATTGGTTTTGGATAAGTAGATGATTGAGGATTTTCTTTTGGAATTGATAGAGATTTTCTTTAATTAAAGTGAACTTTGATAAATTACAGCGATAAATTTTTCTTTTTTTCTCTCTCCAAAAAAATAGGCAATTTTTTTCTTTAGGGTTTTCAAGTTTCTCACGTTTTTTCCTTCATATTAGATCATCTTTTGGGTGATTCAAGATGGGGGAAACTTCTGATTCTTCTAAGAATCATAATGGGTATAAAACGGTGTCTTTTGTTGATTTAGTTAAGGGTAAAAAACCCTATATGCTAATAGATTCAAATGTATCATCTTTACCTGATGCGTCTTTGTATTATGATGAACCAGCCTTGGAATTAGCTTTAGAACTTACACAAGAAGGGCGTGACATATTCCAGTTCAGTCTTATTGGAAGGTTGAATTTTAAGGGTTTAAAACTAGTTGATGTTCAAAAGAGTTTGGAAGAACAATGGGGTTTTGGTGATGGAAGATGCAAGCTGGTTCCAATGACAAAAGGGTTTTTCATCATTAAGCTAACATCAGCCGAAGACAAGGAAAGGGTTTGGCATGGTGAAACTTGTGTGGTTCAAATCAGCAACTTAGGGTTTTCAACTTTTACCCTAATTTTGATCCTGAGAGACAACATACTACACGAGCTACTGTTTGGGTAAGTTTCTCTGGATTGTACATAGAATTATGGACGAAAAAAATTCTTTTATCCATTGCTAAAATTATTGGGAAACCGATTTCTATTGATCAAAAAACATTGGATCATGATGTTGAAAACTATGCTGCTGTGTTGATAAATATTGATTTTGCTAAGATGATTCCTAAAAGAATTCGTTTGAAAGCTAATGGAAAAGAGTTCTGGAAATATTTGGTTATACAAGATTTAGAAAACATTAAGTTTTGCTCTCATTGTAAGTTTATGGGTCACAAGCTTGAGAACTGTATTGCAGCTTGTAAGATTTTAGGAATTGAAAAGAACACAAGTGTTGATCATAATATCAAAAATGTTAAAGTGGATAAACCAAACAAGTATGTTTGGAAGGAAGTACGTGGAAAAAAAAATATGCAGGGAAGTAAAAATGGTTCCCATGCAGATCATCCAAATAACAAAAACAAGTCTCTTGTTTCTGAATCAAGCATTAGAGATGATATTGAAGATGAGGTTACAATAACAAATTTTGTAGTTAATGAGGCTGAAAATGTTACAATGAACAAGGCAGATGAAAATTTTGTGAATGATGAACAGTTAGAGGAAGAGCTTGCTATCTCTGAATTTGAATTTTGTGAAGCTCAGATGAAATTGGTTAGGTACAAAACTGTTATTGCTGCAAAGGCTGCCCTTGCTGTCCGTAGAGCTGAGAAATCAGGTCAAGATATTGGTATAGAGTTCGTGAAAGAATTGGAAAACAAAGACGGGACCATATTAAACTCTAGTTTGGTAAAGTCCGTGAACAACTGTTTGAGGGTGACAACGGTTTCTGCTGATTTCGGTAATTTCGGGTGTGGGTGAGAAACGAGTCTAAACCCTAAACAATGTACTGCAAGGGAGTAATTTATATTGAAGAGATCAATCTGTACAAATCCGGCCTAAACCAAGAAATGGTCGTTCCATACTTGCTTCGGTCACAAAGAGGAGGAGAAGGGTTGATTTTGGGGAGGGAAGCAAAGAGAGTGTTGAGACCAGAATAGTTGATCCTGGAAGAGTAGTAGTTTTGTGACTTGCATCATAAAGTTGGAAGCTAACAGATGGGAAAGCTAGCAAACGTTTTCTGAGTGTTGTATTCTCCTGACCAGAACTTGTTGTTCGGTGGAAATAGGTAAGACCTATTTATACAAGTCAAAGTGAAACATACTCTGGTCTCGTAAGAAATGGAAAACTGATGAGTAAATGGGAGGAGGTGGTAACCGGTAACTCCTGGAATTGATGTTCCATAAAATAAAGCGTTTTACCATTACTCCATGTATTTATTAACCGCCTCATCCTTATGACATTGTCTTGTAACGGGCGTAGTGTACACCGCATGCTGTAAACCGCCAAACCAACACCCAATGAGCATCCCCAGTTTGTGACATGTGTTGATGTCTCGAGTGTTTTCGTAGAAAACATGTAGCATGTTGTTATTGTTTGGAAAGTTGATCTTGGGATACTTGTCGTCTCGGTGGTGACCTTCGACGGTCGAGATTTAGCATCTTGAGAGGAATGATAGCCGTTGATTATTGTAACCCTTCGTTTGGTAACCAGTGGCATGAAAGCATGGCCGGCATGGCTTAAATATGGCCTAGTTTAGGCGTGGCCAAAATCTAGGGTTTTGGCATTGTTTAGGCGCGACCAAAACTAGGGCTTGGCGTCGATCCAAAAGGTTGCCATGCGTTAGCTGGTAACCTTGGACGGCTAAGATCTGCGGAAATATGGTCGTCGATTGTTGTAAGCCTTCGTTTTGGAAGCCGTGAAGGGAAGGCCGGCATGGTATGGTTTAGGCGCAGCAAGGTGGCTGGAACAGCATGCCATTGGCACATGTGGCATGGTCAGCATGCCTTGGCGCGGTTTAGGCGTGGCCAAAACTAGAGTTTTGGCGTTGGGTCAAATCTTACCATGCGTTGGTTGGTGACCTTGGAAGGCTAAGATTTGCATCTAAGATGGAAGGGTGGTTGTTGATTGTAACATGCCTTCATTTTGGCAGCCGTGAGGGGAAGGCTGGCATGATATGGTTTAGGCGCAGCAAGGTGGCTGGCACGGCATGCCATTGGCACATGTGGCATGGTCGGCATGCCTTGGCGCGGTTTAGGCGTGGACGTTGGGCCAAAGGTTACCATGCGTTGGTTGGTTACCTTGTACGGCTAAGATTTGCATCTAAGATGGAAGGGTGGCCGTTGATTGTCGCACGCCTTCGTTTTGGAAGCCGTAAAGGGAAGTCCGGCATGTATGGTTTAGGCGCGGCAAGGTGGCTGGCACGGCATGCCATTGGCACATGTGGGATGGTCGGCATGCCTTGGCGCGATTTTGACGTTGGGCCAAAGGTTACCATGCGTTGGATGGCGACCTTGGACGGCTAAGATTTGCATCTAAGATGGAAGGGTGGCCGTTGATTGTCGCACGCCTTCGTTTTGGAAGCCGTAAAGGGAAGTCCGGCATGTATGGTTTAGGCGCGGCAAGGTGGCTGGAACGGCATGCCATTGGTACATGTGGGATGGTCGGCATGCCTTGGCGCGGTTTTGACGTTGGGCCAAAGGTTACCATGCGTTGGATGGCGACCTTGGACGGCTAAGATTTGCATCTAAGATGGAAGGGTGGCCGTTGATTGTCGCACGGATTCGTTTTGGCAGCCGTAAAGGTAAGGCAGGAATGGTATGGTTTAGGCGCGGCAAGGTGGCTGGCACAGCATGCCATTGGCACATGTGGCATGGTCGGCATGCCTTGGCGCGGTTTAGGCGTAGCCAAAACTAGGGTTTTGGCGTTGGGCCAAAGGTTACCATGCGTTGGCTGGCGACCTTGGACGGCTAAGATTTGCATCTTTGATGGAAGGGTGGTCGTTGATTGTTGCAGCCCTTCGTTTTTGCAGCCAGCGGCATGTAGCGGGGCCGGCATGGCTTTGGCATGGAATCGTGGATGGCATGGTTTGCCATTGGCACGGTGGCGCGGATGACATGGTTGGCATGCCTTGGCGCGGAGGTGTGGCTGGCACGGCATGTCATTGGCACATGTGGTGGCATGGTTGGCATTCCTTGGCGTGGAGACGTGGCTGGCATGGTTTTCCATTGGCACGGTTGCGCGGCTGGCATGGTTGGCATGCTTTGGCGCGGAGACGTGGCTGTCATGGTTTTCCATTGGCACGGTGGTGTGGCTGGCATAGTCGGCATGCCTTGGCGCGGAGACGTGGCTGGCATGGTTAACATGCCTTGGCGCGGAGATGTTGCTAGCACGGCTTGCTATTGGAACGGTGGCATGGATGGCGTGGTTGGCATGCTTTGGCATGGAGACGTCGCTGGCATGGTTTGCCATTGGCACGGTGGTGCAGCTGGCATGGTTGGCATGACATGGCGAGTAGATGTGGCTTGCATGGTTTGCCATTGGCACGGTGGTGTGGCTGGCATGGTTGGCATGCCTTGACGCGGAGACGTAGCTGGCATGGTTTTCCATTGAAACGGTGGTGTAAGAATTTAGGGTTTGGTGTACGAAGGTGATGTCGTTCAATACTAAGGGTTCTACCGTGTAACATGACACATATATATATGTAAAAAAGGTACCCTTAGGTAGGCGTGTTCAATGATTCAATAAATGTGCTAGTGGTCCTAGTGACATCATGTCAGATGTAAGGTTTTACGATTTTAACCCTAAGCTAAAAACCACCATCAACATTAAGTCACCTGCTTAGCTCAGAACAGGATCATTGTTGCGAGGTAAGCATAAGATGGTGACAGGCGAGGACAAAATCGAAATGACAAGTCGTGAAAAGATGGTGAAGAATATCCGACTAACCTTTCTCAAGAGGTAAGGAGAGTTCGTGATTCTCATGTTGGCGGCCTTGCATAGATTCTACTTGTGGTGTTGGTGGATAGACCGTGAAGTGGTGAGATGCAGATTGTCGGCTTGGAATGAGAGACGCAGACGTTGGTCAGCTTGGAATGGGATTCGCATGCATTGGTCGGCTTGGAATGGAGGAAACCGGCTTCGGTCAGCGAAATGGTGGAAACTGTCTTCAGTGCGCAGAATGGTGTAAACTGGTTTCAGAACTTCGGCTACCAAACGATGGTGATGACGCTGGAACTTCGGTTATCAAATGGCAGTGATGGCGCCTGACAACTTTTTCGAAATCAGGGTTTGGGATGCCGAAACCCTAATTAGCGCTCCTTAATAAAATCGTTGTAGAATTCTCGTACGAACTCGTATTTTGACGGTCCGCCTCTCCATCTGATCGGAAAAGAATTTTCTATCTCCTTACATGGGAATATTTAGGTTTTGAGCTCGTTTAGGAGGTGAAAACGGCCCGACAGTGAAACTCAGGAAGAATTCAAGAGGGATGTTGCGGGCCCCGGGTAGCATAGTCGCGCCGAGTCATCTATTCCCGTCCATGGAGTAAGAAAGGAACTTTATTCTGTGCAAAACTCTAGAAACTCCGTCCGTATGAAAAGAGTTATTTACCTTCTTCTGTTTTTTGTTGCTCGTTTGTATCTGCGCTTTCGACTGCAGTGTCTCTCCAGTAGATTCCAAAATTTGCCAAACTCCATTGCATTATTGGGACGGATGGATGGAATATATGCTCGGCAACGATCATTTCAGGGTTAATCTTGGAGATTGTGGTTGCAGTGTCGGTCCATCCTCGGCTTTAGGTTATTCAGTGCCTGGACCTTCGGATCGTGATGATGATGTGTTGTGAATGCTTGTATGGTCAAAAACTTCTGGCGCCCCCGAATGAAATAGGGAGACGTTCCGTTTCCGATGTGTTGCTATCAAGTCTTCCAGGACTTTATTCCAAGCGACATCCTTCGAACCATCTTCTGTATCTTGGATAATCGTATGGAATCAGATGTACTAAGAAGTCCCCAGTTATACTTCGTTTTGATCCAATGGCATGGATGAATATGTGAATGTATCTTTGTGGCGTGTTCTTGAAGTCTTCGGTGTACATGTACGGCTTCGTGTTGAGAAATTCCTTCGGCTCGTGAAACTTCGACAGTGATGATGTTGAAATCAGAAATAACCTGGTTGAGGGGAGTGAAAGCGTCTCATGCTGGTACCGCATGTATATCCTATTTTCATTGCATCGCCTTGAATCCACGTCCACGTGATTTGATACAAGCTTATCGTACTCTTCTGGATGTGACGCTGGGACGCTCAGGATATCGCATGGACGAAATATTCTGGATAGCGAAGATGTAGGAATGAGAGAGTTATGTTGTTTATCATGGATCCCTCTGTTTCTTCAAGAAAATGTTTCAGCCGCGTCTCTGGAGTTATCTCATGAGTCTCTGATGGTCGTCGATGGAATGCGAAGACAAGTCCCCAATCGCATTTTTCTTCAGATTATGAAGTTGTTTTCCTCTGAGCAGGCCTGGGATCCTCCGCGGCCTCGTAAAGTGTTGAAGACGTCTTCTAGACAGAGAGGTGATGATATTCTTGCGTTGAACCCTTGAAGAGTAGATGACCTTGTTGCGGCTATGGCCTTTTGGTTGACTGTGTCTTCTGAGCTTTGAAAGTGAAGGGATTCCGTGTATATCCTCAGTCCTCAAGTATGGTTTACATGTTTCCATCTTTGTAGTGATTGTTGTTGTGGTTAAGCTCTGGCTGGTATCAACAAATGAGCGGCAACAATTCTTGGTAGCAGCTGTAATCAGAAGAGACTACATTGTCGTGGTAACAAAGTAGGTTGGATGGAATTGTATGGGCATCCATGGAAGTAAAAGGATTGGCTAGAGTTATGCGGGCATCCGTGGAAGTAAAAGGATTGGATGGATGCGTAAGCGAGCAAACTGTCAATGACTACGAAGATTGGTTGGCTGTGATCATGATCCTTGACATGGGGAGCATGGTGGTATGACCCTATGCAAGAAGAAGCGTCGTTGAAGCAGCTTCGGCTCTTGGAGAAGATGTTGAAACTTAAGAAGCCGAACGCTGAAGCCTCGTCTTCGGATCCTGGAGAAGCTTATGGAGAGAACGCTGAAACGGAGCGGCTCCTGGAGCGAGCGTTGAAGCGGAGCGGCTTTCGGAGTGATCGTTGAAGCGGAGTCGCTGCTGGAGGATGTTGAAGCTGAGCGGCTGCGTTAATCAGTGTGCTGTCAAACTGGACACCCTTCAAGCGAACAATGGTTAGGAGTCCCCAGTTCCATCTATCAATCGTGCTTTCCAGGAGAGGTTGGGGTTTGGGAACGGCTTCTCTGGTTGGAAACAGCTACTTCCCTAATGCAGTGCGGTTGAGGGATGCAAATATGCCTTGACGTTGCGCCTTGGGGAAATATAGAATCTCACATAAATGTTTCATCATAGAATGCACGATTTTGCGGGCGAAGTTCCCAAAAATCATGCATCCCCTGACAGGGAAAAGAGTCTTTGTGAAGTCAAGGAGGTTGCTGATTTTTCTTTGCTTCGATTTTGGAGAAGTCGTTCCTGATCTTTTCGTGTAATGAAATTAGATTGTTGATTCCCTTCTATTGGGAGTTCAAGAGCAACGCTGGAAGGATGCAAGTTGCTGGCGCAGGGAAGATGCAAGCTGCTATAAAGATGCAAGCTATTAGCGCTGGAAATGATGCAAACTGTTGGTGCTGGAAAGATGCAAGTTGTTGTAAAGATGCAAGTTGTTAGCGCTGGAAGGATGCAAGATACTGGCGTTGGAAAGATGCAAGTTGTTAGCGCTGGATCGGCTTGGAATGTGTGACGGCTTGGCGTGGACGCTGGCTTGGATTTGGTATGGCGCGAACTCTAGGATGGGCATGGCGCGGACTGTCGGCTGGGCATGGCGCGGACTGTTGGCTTGGCACGGCGCTGGCTTGGCGTGGCGCGGCGCGGACTTGTTTTTGCGGGCCCAGTTACCTCTTTCCATACGTATCTCAAATAGGAAATCATTTCTTTATTCAAATTCCAAAAGTGTTATGCGTATGAAAGCGGTTGGCTCTCCTTTTTATCTCGTATCTTTGTTCTCACGTCCTGTTGTTAGCGGTAGTGCAGTAGCAATAAAGTGGGCAAGCATATTTCATCTATGTACTCCAGCGTTTCTCTTTCAATTTGTTTTCTTGTTTTCTTGTGTTGGTGCAAACCCTAGCCATAGGTATGCCTTCCATAAATCTGTAGAAATATTGTTCTTCTGAACTGGTGTAAACCTTAGTCGTAGGTATTCCTTTCATAAACTTGTAGAAACACTTCGTCATAAACAATTCCTCTTCAAATATCACCGTAGTAACGTCGGATACCTCATGAATAGTGACTGGTAATCATTATTATGCAAAGTAGGCACTTATGGGTAGGTGACTGAATTTTTTTTTTTGAAAGGCAAACAAAGCGCTTGGTTTATGGTTTTGATTTTCTGTATTTTTGGTTGATAGACAAGTATTACCCCTGAGGGTTTTGGATTATTATTTGGAATGAATTGTTTTATAATATTGATGTTTTTGGTTATGAATATAAGTGGCATGAGTACCCTAGGGAAGTCATGGAATTTTGAATGTTGTGCGATAGTAGAAAGCATGAAACACGGGAAAAATATGGCTATCGGTTTTTTATCTCCCCAGTGAATATTTGAAGTAGTGGACCATGTATTTTGTCTAGCAAGACTTACTCGGTTTTCCGGATATCCTGATGAAAAGGAATCTCCCGGGTGTAAGATCGAGTTTTGTGGGAAGCACCGCCGTGACTGTAGAAAGTCCCCAGTCATCCCTTGTCGTGTCATGACTGGTATCCTGGCCGTCTGGTAACTGAGTCGTCGATCCCTGAGCGGGTCGTTTGGATTCTACCGTCCTTACGTCTGGGTCGAAATATGAGATCGAGGATTGAAAGTTGACATTGTAACTGAAATATCAATCTCCCATTGTGGTTGCCAATTGTTTGAGAGTGAAAACGGTTTCTGCTGATTTCGGTAATTTCGGGTGTGTGGGTGAGAAACGAGTCTAAACCCTATACAATGTACTGCAAGGGAGTACTTTAGATTCAAGAGATCAATCTATACAAATCCGGCCTAAACCAAGAAATTGTCGTTCCAGACTTGCTTCGGTTATAAAGAGGAGGGGAAGGGTTGATTTTGGGGAGGGAAGCGAAGAGAGTGTTGAGACCAGAATAGTTGATCCTGGAAGAGTAGTTGTTTTGTGACTTGCATCAGAAAGTGGGAAGCTAACAGATGGGAAAGCTAGCAAATGTTTTCTGAGTGTTGTATGCTCCTGACCAGAACTTGTTGTTCGGTGGAAATAGGTAAGACCTATTTATACAATTTAAAGTGAAACGTACTCTGGTCTCGTAAAAAATGGAAAACGGATGAGTAAATGGGAGGAGGTGATAACAGGTAACGCCTGGAATTGATGTTTCATAAAAGAAAACGTTTTACCATTACTCCCTGTATTTACTAACCGCCTCATCCTTATGAAACTGTCTTGTAACGGGCGTAGTGTAGGCCGCACGCTGTAAACCGCCAAACCAATACCCAATGAGCATCCCCCAGTTTGTGACATGTGTTAATGTCTCGAGTGCTTTCGTAGAAAACATGTAGCATGTTGTTGTTGTTTGTCAAGTTGAGCTTGGGAGACTTTCCAGCTCGGTGATGACCTTCGACGGTCGAGATTTTGCATCTTGAGAGAAAGGGTAGCCGTTGGTTATTGCAACCCTTCGTTTGGTAGCCAGTGGCATGAAATCATGGCCAGCATGGCTTTAATATGGGCTAGTTTAGGCGTGGCCAAAAGCTAGGGTTTTGGCATTGTTTGGGCGCGACCAAAACTAGGGCTTGGCGTCGAGCCAAAAGGTTGCCCTGCGTTAGCTAATAACCTTGGACGGCTAAGATCTTCGGAAATGTAGCCGTAGATTGTTGCAAGCCTTCGTTTTGGAAGCCGTGAATGGAAGGCCGACATGGTATGGTTTAGGCGCAGCGAGCTAGCACGGCATGCCATTGGCACATGTGGCATGGTCGGCATGCCTTGGCGCGGTTTAGGCGTGGCCAAAACTAGGGTTTTGGCGTTGGGCCAAAAGTTACCATGCGTTGGTTGGTGACCTTGGACGGCTAAGATTTTCATCTAAGATGGAAGGGTGGTCGTTGATTGTCGCACGCCTTCATTTTGGCAGCCATAAAGGGAAGGATGGCATGGTATGGTTTAGGCGCGGCAAGGTGGCTAGCAAGGCATGCCATTGGCACATGTGCCATGGTCGGCATGCTTTGGCACGGTTTAGGCATGGCCAAAACTAGGGTTTTGGCGTTGGGCCAAAGGTTACCATGTGTTGGCTGGCGACCTTGGACGGCTAAGATTTGCATCTAAGATGGAAGGGTGGTCGTTGATTGTCGCACGCCTTCGTTTTGGCAGCCGTGAGGGGAAGGCCGGCATGGTATGGTTTAGGCGCAGCAAGGTGGTTGGCACGGCATGCCATTGGCACATGTGGCATGGTCGGCATGCCTTGGCGCGGTTTAGGCATGGGAGTTGGGCCAAAGTTTACCATGCGTTGGTTGGTGACCTTGGACGGCTAATATTTGCATCTAAGATGGAAGGGTGGTCGTTGATTGTCGCACGCCTTCGTTTTGGCAGCCATAAATGGAAGGATGGCATGGTATGGTTTAGGCGCGGCAAGGTGGCTATCACGGCATGCCATTGGCACATGTGCCATGGTCGGCATGCTTTGGCGCGGTTTAGGCATGGCCAAAACTAGGGTTTTGGCGTTGGGCCAAAGGTTACCATGTGTTGGCTGGCGACCTTGGACGGCTAAGATTTGCATCTAAGATGGAAGGGTGGTCGTTTATTGTTGCACGCCTTCGTTTTGGCAGCCGAAAAGGGAAGGCCGACATGGTATGGTTTAGGCGCGGCAAGGTGGATGGCATGGGATTCCATTGGCACATGTGACATGGTCTGCAGGCCTTGGCGCGGTTTAGGCGTGGCCAAAACTAGGGTTTTGGCGTTGGGACAAAGGTTACCATGCGTTGGATGGATACCTTGGACGGCTAAGATCTTCATCTCAGATGGAAGGGTGGTCTTTGATTGTTGCATCCCTTTGTTTTGGCAGCCAGCGGCATGTAGCGGGCCCGGCATGGATTTGGCATGGAATCGTGGCTGGCATGGTTTGCCATTGGCAAGGTGGCGTGGAAGGCATGGTGGGCATTACTTGGCGCGGAGGTTTGGCTGGAACGGCATGCCATTGGCACATGTGGTGCGGCTAGCATGGTTGACATGCCTTGGCACGGAGACGTGGCTGACATGGTTTGATATTGGCATGGTGGCGCGGAGACGTGGCTGGCATGGTTGGCATGCCTTGGCGCGGAGACGTTGCTGGCATGGTTTTCCTTTGGTACGGTGGTGAGGCTGGCATGGTTGACATGCCTTGGCGTGGAGATGTGGCTGGCACCGCTTGACGTTGGCACGGTGGCGCGGCTGTCATGGTTGGCATGCTTTGGCGCGGAGACGTGGCTGGCAGTGTTTGCCATTGGCACGGTGGTGCGGCTGGCATGGTTGGCATGACTTGGCTCGGAGATGTGGCTGGCATGGTTTGCCATTGGAACGGTGGTGCGGTTGGCATGGTTGGCATGCCTTGGCGCGGAGACGTGGCTGGCATGGTTTTCCATTGGCACGGTGGTGTAAGAATTTAGGGTTTGGTGTACGAAGGTGATGTCGGTCAATACTAAGGGTTCTACCTTGGAACATGACACATATATATGTAAAAAAAGGTACCCTGGTAATTCTTACGTAGGCATGTTGAATGATTCAATAAATGCGCTAGTGGTCCTAGTGACGTCATGTCAGATGTAAGGTTTTACGATTTTAACCCTAAGCTAAAAACCACCATCAACAACAACTTAAACACCAGTGATGTTATATCTGTGTCCAAGCCTAATATCTCCCTTGAAAAATCCAAGTCAGGCTCTTCCAAGCATGATTTGGTAACGGATGGTGAAACTACTGATGGTTGGACGCAAGTATTAGGGAAAAATAAAGGTAAATCTTCAACGCCTAGATGTGATTCTTTGATAAGATGTTCTGAAATAGTTAGCACAAATACTTTTGAATCCCTAAATTCAGATTTGGGTTTTAAAGATGTTGTGTAAGAATTCCAAAGTGTTACTGAAAGTATTGATGAGGAGGATACTGATTTGGATGTGGAAACTATGGCTGCTGAAGTTAAAAATTCCAAAGAGTGGGGTACAGTTCATGATGGGAAAAAGATAAAGAAGAATAGGGCATCAATGAGTGGTAATTATAATACCAATTCGGAGGCAGTGGAGAGTGGAGTCGAAGCTGAAAAGAATAGAGATTTTCTTGACAGACTAGAGGCTATAAGACAACAAAGGGCTGAAAATTTGCTTAGCAAGGCGGAGCTTGAGGTGTTAGAGACCATTAACAATGATGAAGTTCGTCTAAATTTCATTAGAGATCCATCCTTTAGAAAGGATTATTTTCGGGAACTAAAAGAGAAATTAGAGAGAATGAAAACTCCAAAGAATAAACCTAGATCACCAACTTATGTTAGTGCTAGTGGCAAAAAATTAACAAAGGAAGAGGTGAATGCACTTAATCTTGTTGATGATGAGAAATTCAGAAAAGATTTCATTTAAAATGACTCTTTTAGAGAGGCATGTATGAAGGAAATTGAGGGCGATACAAGAAGTGAAGAAAATTAGGCGTTTAGTCTTTTTCTTTTTTCTTGTCTTTTTTATGCTTTGTATTTTTAGAGTTTTAATTCTCTTATGTGTTTTGTTTTATTTTGTCACCCCTTTGGTTTATGGGGTGGGGGGTGGGGGGGTTGAGCCCCCCATTTTGTAATTCTTGTAATTACGTTTTTTTGCTGAAATAAACCATTGGACTTAGCAAAAAAAAAAGAACTTTGATAAATTACTGAATTCAAATTACTGAATGCAAGTATTGCAAACATTTTGGAGGAAATTGAAATACAGTGAAATAAAATCCTAAATGCCAAATTCAGATATTTTGGACGTTCATACCTTGAACCTAATACCTCAAAGATCCAATATCCTAGGCGCCAAATGCTTTAATCCAGGTCTCATGTATTACGGCCACGTTCGCCTTGTCGTCCATGTTGATTAGTTTGTAGTATCCACCAGCAACTGACTTAGAGATCATGAAAGGTCCTTCCCAGTTGGAGTTCCTTGTAGAATGGAAATTACGCTTAGTTGCTTTGAGAACTAAATCTCCTTCATGGAACTTGTTAGACTTGATCGCTCGTGCCTTGAATATCTTCTGTTGGTTCGGAATTCCTCCTGCAGTGGGATTCCATGTTGATGAAGCCTTCCAATTTTGCGGTACATACGAACATTCGTGCAAAGGAGAGTATCTAGGATACTGTTTGTCGTGTTCAACCATTATTTCAGCAATGACTGTATTAATGAGATGCTCGACTCGGAGAGGTTCCGCGTCTAACCAATTGGTGAAATATTGCTGAGGCGAGGTTATCCATTCATAGTATTTTTCAATAGCTAAGTTTTTGGTGGAGTGAAGCCCTCGGACCCAAGTAACATATTTGAAAAATGATAAAATGGACGCATGAGGATGAATATGACTTGCTTGAGTGCGGAACCTTTTGATGAAAGTATGTGCATTTTCTTCAGGTTTTTGTGTCAGCTCCATCAAGGTTTTGACTTCCTTCAGATGCTTAAACGGTGAAGTATCCTCTATTTCTTCTGAATCAGAGCTTTCCTCAACAGAGAAATTTGAAATTGAAGGTGTTGGAGTTATCCTTCCAGCATGAATCCACGTACGTACAAGGATCATATCATATCCTGGATCTTCTCGGATTATGTAAAATTTAGTTTCTATCCAGGTTGAGTTCACCATCATCTTGAGAGTAATGTATCCATAAGCATCTCTGGGCGTCCCTTCATGATCCATAATTGAGGTTGGAGCGTGAATAGCTTCTTGTCGAGTGATACCAGCAGCTGTGAGAGTTTTCAGAGGGATAACATTGACATCCGTTCCAGCATTAATCAACGTTCGTTTGAACTCGTTTCATTTGAGATGGACTATGGTGAAAAGTCCTTAGTCGTACATTTCTTTGTCTGTTACTGAAGGCTCAGGGAGTGTATCCTGAATCAATAAACGTTTTCCTGACACGATGTGATTCAATGCAGCAAACATGTCTTTTCTTTGAGCCTTTGATAAGTAAAGCAATTCAAAGATATGTTCGGTTAAGGATTGAACTTCTTCTTTAACAAGCGGCTCAGAGAGAGTGAAAGTTCTGACCGGGAGAGGGTCTCTGTGTACTCCTTTCAGCCCCCAAGTTAAGCTCTCCTGATTCGACCTTTTCTTGGAATATGCACTTCAAAATTCTGCAGTCCTTCTTGGGATGGTTGAAGAATATGTGAAAGCGACAGTAGCGAGGACTTTCCATGTCCTCTTCGGTTGGTTCTTTCTTGAGATACGGTAACTTGATTGCACCGTCTTGGATCCAGACATATAGTAATTCAATCACCTCTTCAATGGGAAAAGGGAAATCAGGTGCTTCTTGATCCGTGCGCTGGGTTGGATCCTGTGCATCTCGGGTTTGATTATCCTTCCTTTGTGTTTTCGAATGAGCGGGAGAAGAATGCTTGCGCTGTGGCTCGGATTTTAATTTGCTCCCTTCTGCAACAACGTTTGTGGAAGGTTGGAGGTTGTACTGCTTGTTGATCAAAAGTCTGCTACCTAAAGTTTCTCGTGGTTCTTCAGCTTTTGTAGTTTTAGCTCTCTCCAGTAGAGCAGGTGCAGTAGTTGCTGATCTCTTAGCCGCTTCATGCAGTTCTGAGAAAGTCTGGAATCTGAGATTTTCCAGTAAATCTCTATAGACTGGAATCATTCCATTGATGCACAAGTCCACGAGTTGTTGTTCTGTGACATTTGGATCATGACAGTCCAGGGCTTGAACTCTGAACCTTTTCACATAATCATTAGGATGTTCATTGTTCCTTTGAAACATCCTTCCAAGATCAGAGGGGGTGACTTGCTGATAGACACATTTTTGTTTCTAATTTGTCCTCAATGTCCGTATTGTTGGAACTCTATTCTTGTACTAATATTGTGTTTTTATGTATTTTTAGGAAATAAACATTTTTGGAAAATTCGGCTCGAAAAGTTGATTTTGGCACCCGGAGGACAAGTGTTATTCGGACTCTCGCTTTTGGATAAGGGGTAACCTAATTAATAAGGGGACACCACTGTTTGCTAAGGGGACACCTTCTTCACGATTTGAAAAAATAAAATTGGCGGGAAAATTGGTTGATCAACTGGCAGAATTTCAATCGACAAAATGAAGGTGTTATGGTGCGATTCAATGGCTCAAACTTGGTAGGAAGATGTGATATAGCTTAAGGAACACAGTATGGGTGTCAGAATCGAACAATTTAGGCTGGAATTCTCGGTTCGATTCACCAAACTCAAAACAGAGCAACACACACTGAACACGAGCTCAAATGTGTTTGTGATGTGCATGGAGTAATGTGGAGGTGCGGGAAAGCTTCTGAGGCATGAAGAAACTAATTTGGAGCGTTTTGGGAGCGAGTTAACGTGTGGAAATTCTATAAATGGTAAATATTCTCATTTTTGGGCAGCAAAGAATAATCGAATTAAAGAGAAAATATACGCAATCAATGGTCGGATTTCTTGCTCCAAAACACTATAAATACAAGTATCGGTCATTGGGAAGGGAGGTGGAGAGTTTGGGGAAGGCTAGGAAGCAAAGAGAAGCGAAAGAAAATCACACAGTGCAAGTTTCTGCTGCTGCTGGCGAGAGGAAGAAGATGAAGAATTGACGCTACAGAAGCGTCGTTCTTCAACAGTTCCCGCAGCAGTTCTATTGTGTCGCTGTTTACAGCATTGTGTATGTATCGTTCTTTCCTACACTTAAGTTTATGCAGCGCAACAGATAACAGCGCAATTGTAACGTTTATAACTGTTGCGAAATCTCTGTTTAGCATTTTCTCATCATTTTATCAACTTGTTGGGCTATAAAATTGTGTTTTGAGAACATGATTAATATGAGAGGCTAAACCCCAACACTGGGATGATGGAGGAAGCCGTACTTTATGCATATAAAAATTATATTTAATTCTTTTATGACTTCTTGCACTTTTATTAAATGTTTTATGATTTTTCTTAATTGATTGTCATTTCTTTTGATGGTTTATGCTTGGTCTTAGTACTTTTGATATGCCATGCTTTCGATTTACAGTTAATCTTCTAAAAATCTACCTTGGCAAGAATGAGAGTCCTTTTATTTGAACTATAACTGTTTGGAAAAAAATATAATAATTATATGAATAATTATGGTGGAATCCTGAATCATAGTAACTCTTGATCCTGTGACAATTTTTTATATATTTATGTTTTAAAAATCTATTCAAGTCCGAGCAACGAACTTTTACTACCACTTTCAACACTATAACAAAATGGCGCCGCCGACGTGGACTTGTATATAGATTTATTTTTATTTTTTTACGTTTATTTTTTTTTTATTATTTGTTCCTTTTTACTTTGTCTTTTTTTCTTTGATTTACAGATTCGAAGTGGAGCACTAAGGACTTGGAGAGGAAAAAGCTTAAAGCGAAAAGCGAAAAGAGAAGGAAAAAGGACAATTTTAGGATTTAATTTTTAATTTTTAATTTTTTTAGAGTGTGTGAGGAAAACTGTAATTTTTTTTTTTATTTATTTTGGACTTTGGACTTTAAACAATTGGACTTTATTTATTTTTTAACCCTACGGAAGGTATTAATAAACAAAAAAAAAGTTATATAAACTGTGTGCAGGGAAGGACGACGATTAATATATGTCTCGGCCCCTCGGGTTCGTACATGACATAGGATTCGTGGCCCGAGTCGACTTCAACGGTTAATCCCCCGTCTGGTACGGGAGGTAAGTCCATCGAAACACTCGCGAATATCCTGTAAGCGAGTTACTGTATTCCTTAAGGTGATTCATTGATTGAGGACGAATTTGGACTGTTTTTAAATTCCTAGTAAAGGGCAAGGCCTGGCCAATACAAGATAAGGGTTCGGATTTCATCACTGCTCCCTTCTTGCCCGCCTTAGGAAAACGAAACCTAACGCAAGCCCAAGCTTAAAACTTGACTAGAACGAGACCGATAGGGTAACGCGCTTATTAGGAAAAAATTTCGAAGGATATTGGTTACTTTCTTAAGCACACCTTGAAGTTCATAATGGTTTCTGTGAGTTGAATGTGTGACTGCGCCGCCTTGTGATAGCTGGTGAGGCCTTGGGTATCAAAGCTCCACTGAGCTTCCCTCGCCTCAATTCAACTTACTTTGACTCGGATTGATTCCAGAGGGGTTTGCTTAAATTATAAAGAATTCCCCTTCGAGAGATAGAAGCAAGTCTAGAAACAATCTAAGTGGAGCCATCATGCTTGTTGTTTGCTAGATTTTATAGGTTTGATTTGGTCGAGTCAGCCTTGTTTGTGATTGTGTAGAATTCCCTTGCAATTAAGAATGTCGAGTTGGTATGATAGAAGCCAATACAATGAATATCGACCTGAATTTGAATATGGACATCATCAGTTTTATTACCATGGTGGGAATAGTGGTTGGGAACGCCAAACTTTTCAAGGTTATGGTTCATACCATGGTGAGCCCAATCACTATCCTCACAACCATCAGTCATACGAGAAAATTTTTGCTAATTCCTCTTTACTTGAGTCGACACGTAAGTTAGCTGAGACAGCACGTAAGTTCGCCGAAATGAATAACTTAGTTATGGACGAAAATAATGCAATGAGTGAACTTTCTTTACCTGATTTCCTAGATTACGTCAGGAATTCATGTGAGTCGGCCCAAAAGCTTTTGTTAGATACCCAAAATAGAACTTCTCTAAAAGATCTAAATTTCCAAAATAGTGTTTCCAATTTTACCCTTGATGTAAATAGTGAATATTTGCCTAATTTAGAGGACGAGGTTAGAATAAAAGACACTACTTATTTAGATAAGGTTCAATCATCTTCGTACTATGATGATGAGGATAGCAGTAATGAAGAATCTGAAATATGTAGGCATAGTGATCAGGAGTCTAGTAATCCAATTGAGCTGTATAGTGATTATATTATTTCTAGTTCAAATCCAAATAATTTTTATGATTATTCACCTATTCAAAAGGACGAGGATTTGAATAGGGATACCACCGTTTTAGACGATGTAGTTTTTCCTTTTGATTACGAAGCCGATAGTGGTTTAGAGGAACGGGTTCATTTCGAAAATACTGTTTTAGAGTCTAGCGACTTAGAAACAATAGTCTTGGAAGAAGAAGATAGACCCGTAGAGATGAGTAAAGATGCACTACCTGATAATAACTTAGAAGAATCTCTTGAATATTTTAAGGACTCTGAAGATACGGAAATTCAAGAAATAATTAGAGGTCTATCTAGAGACACTGAAAACTCTAAGTTTTGGGGTGATTATCACTTCCCTAGTACCTTACCTTTAACTCTCATAAAGTCCCCACACTTAGGACTTGATATCTGTGCCTCGACCATTTTACAAGATTACCTTCATACTCGTTTTCCCGAGCCTAATGATGTCCATGAAGGAGTTCAGTCGTTAGAAACCCATCCTATGGTTGATGTGGTTTGCCCAGGCTATGATCCCCAGATTGACTTTGTTTTCCCACCAAATAGTTTTCTTCCAACTGTGGGAACGTTTATATTCCAAATGTGTCGAATATTAAGTTGTGAGACTAAACCTAAATGCTTTAGGAAATTAGAATCGACACATTTGCTTAAGAATGACCACTACTCTCATTTTGGTCAATTATGTAAGTCAAATCTTATTGACTTAGAGGATCCTCAGTTATTTAGGTTATTATTGTGCGCTTCTAAGATCATATTTGAGTTTTTCCAGACTCTAGGACCTAATAATTTGGATCCAACCTATGAAGAAACGCAACCAATGAAAATATTCTATTTAGACCCTTTCATAGAACCTGAACCACAATTAGCAATAGTTGTCAGGAAACTAGGTAAGGGCATGCTAGTGTTTTTCATTTCGTTGGTTCACTGCAGTTTCCTTTTGTCAGCTCTTTTTGGTTTTAAAGACCCACAATTATTTCGGCTACTGTTATACGGTTCGAGTTGACTAAACCTTTCCTACGTCTGGCTGAAGACTTTAAACTTAGCACTTCTTGGGAGGTAACCCAATCTCATGCAACACGGTAATATCCTTTCATAACTCTTTTTGCTTCAAATGGTAACAGTTTCTCCTTGTTCATGCTTTTAGTTTCATCTTTAGAACATTGAGGACAATGTTAGATTTAAGTTTGGGGGTATGGGAGAAACATTTTAGTCGCATATTTGAAACTTCTAGCGTCACATAGTACCCGGTTAGCTAAGTTTACATACTGTTTATCACCGAAAAGATATAAATTGGAATGCTAGAGATAACAACCTATTGAGACATTAGAGAAAAAGACATTGAGATCCTTGAAATTCAGGAGAGAACTTGTTCCTTTTAGAGGGTAACCGTGATGGACCTAACCATCCATGATGGAAAGGCAAGTAGGTCAGAAGGAAATGCCAGAAAGACATAGCAACCGCACAATGTAGTCTTAGTTACTGGATTACGACTCTCTCTCAGTAGAAACTTATCATCATCAACAAGCGGAGTGACATCAAAATTTATGAAAAAGTTGAAGACGTTTAAGGTTCAGAAGCAACAATAGAAAAGAATAATTCAAAAATCAAAGTTGAAGACTTAAATACAAGAAGTACAAGAGCAAATGATATAAGTTGTTGAAGTTCATGATATCAAGACATCACAAGTTGTGAAGATCCAAGTTCTAAAGTCCTTCTCTCATGGCCATGTAAATTTTTGTCTTGTAAAAAAAAAAAAAAAAAAAAAAAAAAAAAAAAAAAAAAAAAAACATCATTACGTTCTTTTTGTTCAATAAGGCCATAGGGAAGAAGAAATTTATAAGTCAAGCAAGAAATCGAAGAGAAGAGTTAATTGTCAAGGTTCTATGAGGTTCGAGAGTTTATCATCAACAGTTGAAGACCGAAGAAGACGTTATTTCTACTGAGCACTGTGAGAGAGTCGAAGAAAGATGCATTTTGGTTGCTTTGTTAGTCTGCTTTCAATCTGGCACAAGATCTTTCTAGCACTGGTTTAACTCATCACACGTAATTAGTCCAGCTGTGTAGCAGATGTCCCTCTCATCTTTATCTCTCTCCTAATCTTATCCAGCTGTAAAGCAGCAGACGCATCTTACAATGTTTATCTAGCTGTGTAGCGGATATCTCTTTATCTAGCAGTCGTGCGGATGTGTCTCCCCTTTTCTTCAGTCAGCTTTAGAGCTGACACCTTTAATTTCTCTGGCATTCTAGTTACTTGGAGATAGGTTGAGAATATGTATGTCCTCATAGCTCTTTGGATACTTGTGACCAATTAGAAGTCATGGTTTTTGTGGGTACACCTCTGTTAAACCCACCCGAGATTAACTCGGTTTTATTTTTTAGTTTTGCTCGAGGACTAGCAAATAATAAGTTTGGGGGTATTTGATAGACACATTTTTGTGTCTAATTTTTCCTCAATGTCCGTATTGTTGGAACTCTATTTTTGTACTAATATTGTGTTTTTATGTATTTTTAGGAAATAAACATTTTTGGAAAATTCGGCTCGAAAAGTTGATTTTGGCACCCGGAGGACAAGTGTTATTCGGACTCTCGCTTTTGGATAAGGGGTAACCTAATTAATAAGGGGACACCACTGTTTCTAAGGGGACACCTTCTTCACGATTTGAAAAAATAAAATTGGCGGGAAAATTGGTTGATCAACTGGCAGAATTTCAATCGACAAAATGAAGGTGTTGTGGTGCGATTCAATGGCTCAAACTTGGTAGGAAGATGTGATATAGCTTAAGGAACACAGTATGGGTGTCAGAATCGATCAATTTAGGCTAGAATTCTCGGTTCGATTCACCAAACTCAAAACAGAGCAACACACACTGAACACGAGCTCAAGTGTGTTTGTGTTGTGCATGGAGTAATGTGGAGGTGCGGGAAAGCTTCTGAGGCATGAAGAAACTAATTTGGAGCGTTTTGGGAGCGAGTTAACGTGTGGAAATTCTATAAATGGTAAATATTCTCATTTTTGGGCAGCAAAGAATAATCGAATTAAAGAAAAAATATACGCAATCAATGGTCGGATTTCTTGCTCCAAAACACTATAAATACAAGTATCGGTCATTGGGAAGGGAGGTGGAGAGTTTGGGGAAGGCTAGGAAGCAAAGAGAAGCGAAAGAAAATCACACAGTGCAAGTTTCTGCTGCTGCTGGCGAGAGGAAGAAGATGAAGAATTGACGCTGCAGAAGCGTCGTTCTTCAACAGTTCCCGCAGCAGTTCTATTGTGTCGTTGTTTACAGCCCTGTGTATGTATCGTTCTTTCCTACACTTAATTTTATGCAGCGCAACAGTTAACAGCGCAATTGTAACGCTTATAACTGTTGCCAAATCTCTGTTTAGCATTTTCTCATCATTTTATCAACTTGTTGGGCTATAAAATTGTATTTTGAGAACATGATTAATATGAGAGGCTAAACCCAACACTGAGATGATGGAGGAAGCCGTACTTTATGCATATAAAAATTATATTTAATTCTTTTATGACTTCTTGCACTTTTATTAAATGTTTTATGATTTTTCTTAATTGATTGTCATTGTTTTTGATGGTTTATGCTTGGTCTTAGTACTTTTGATATTCCATGCTTTCGATTTACAGTTAATCTTCTAAAAATCTACCTTGGCAAGAATGAGAGTCCTTTTATTTGAACTATAACTGTTTGGAAAAAAATATAATAATTATATGAATAATTATGGTGGAATCCTGAATCCTAGTAACTCTTGATCTTGTGACAATGTTTTATATATTTATGTTTTAAAAGTCTATTCAAGTCCGAGCAACGAACTTTTACTACCACTTTCAACACTATAACACTTGCTCCGAAATGAAGAAACATTTTCTGTAGAAAACATTAATCATTTCTCCCCAACTTGTGATACTTCCTGGTGCGATGTTGTTGTACCAGGTATATGCCCTGCCTTTTAGAGATTTTGAAAATTCCTTAAGATGGACGACATGGTTATGCTCATGTTCACCCAACGCCTCCAGTAACCAAGAAACATGTTCTTGAGCGTTGCATGTTCCATCATAAAGGATGAACGTTGGAGAGACATAACCTTTTGGCAGAGGAATCCTTTGTGTAGCAGTAGGGTATGGAGGTTGGTGACGGTGGACATAGGACGTCTTATCTTTTCCACGATCCTCCAATAGGCGTTCAAGGTCTTCACGAGTGATGAAACTGGACGGTTCTTTCGCTGGTGGGTTGTCTACAGCCTTATGAATTTCCTCATCATCTACTACATGGATTGGAATGACTTCAGGATCAGCGTCTGAAGATGTTTCTTTAGATTTTCCTTTCTCTTGAGTTTTCTATGACATCTTGTCTGTAAGAGTCTTGATATAATTGCATAATTCCTTCTGAGTAGCAGCCATGTCAACCTGATTCTTGGCAAGAGTTTCTTGCACCTTCATTAGATCACCTATGATAGGCGGATTTTCTATGACTTCTTCAGAAAACCGGCCGAAGAGGGGATTGTTGATGGTGCCAGTACCGTCGCTTGTAGGAGTGATCACTGGAGCACCAGTATTCAGAGGAGTGGCATTGGCAGGTTGCGCTGGAGGAGTGGTATTAGCGGTACCACTAGAGCTTGCAATGTTAGGGTTGGGTGTTGAACCCGGGTTGGTAACTGGACCACACCTAAGATAGACCATTTTGAGGAATTGTGAGATTGCAACCGAGAGAATGATCTCCCACTATGGTCGCCAATCTGTAGATGGGGAAAAACGATTTGCTTGTTTTTAAGGAATTGAGGAGACGACCGTGCGGAGGAGACTCCTCGAACCGAGCAAACTGCGTAACCTCATATAGATGCACTGCAAAAAGGAGGTGCTTAAATTCGAGAGATCAATTTGTAAGACTTCGGCCTAAACCAAGACGATTGTCGTTCCAGAGTCAATTCGGTCACAAGAGAGGATGGGTCTATCTGTAGGAGGGAAGCTGAGAAATATGTGAGATCAATGGTAATCGAAGATTGTAGGTGTGTTGTGTATTCTACGTGAAGAAATAAGATAAGTTTTGATTGATTGAATTTTGCTATGTTGAGAGTAATTGCTCAGACGTTGAGTTCTTAATCCCTTGTTGTCTATTGACGAGAGATTGTTTGTTGTTTCAATCATGATTCAGAGACTTATTTACATTGCAAGAATTGTAGACACCTTGATCCCATGAAGTGTGACAGTTTCTGGAGTCAAAGAGTGGGGAAGTGGAAATCGTGTTAAAACCAGTTGCTCATCGTGCGGAGACTTAGTTAATTTTATATCCACTACTTTGCTAACTCCTCTAACTTCTTGCACGACTTGCTCACATTCTCATCGTGTATATGAACACACGTACCGCAAACCGCCAGACCAAAACCCTAGTTGATATACCCCCATGTGACACGATTGATGTCTCGTGATTGTGGAGCCTACAAGGCAGACGTGTATTTAGTTAGTCAGTTGTTGACTTTATGAGACGATGAGTCTTTGCATTGTTGAGTCGAACGTGATTTGAAAATGTTCTAGGACTCATGAATTTAACGTGTGATAGGATCCTGGAAGAACCCTATATGTAAATAACAGGCAATCGCACGGTGTCCAACTAGTAGACAGAGGCAAGTACGGGTCGAACCCACAGGGAACGGTGGAAATACTCTAATCAATATCTAAAATAAACTAACCAGAAATGATGTTTTTAGGAATTTCATAATTATAGAAAAATAATGAAACGTAACCAATGATTATGGAGGTGCTAGGGTTCCGGGAATCCATTGTAGGTAAATTATTGCATTCAATCACAAAGGGTATTGACTCAGAAGATATTTCGTTTAAAATGTCGACAACAAAAGATTGTTCGCTCTCACCTAAAAGTAGAACTCTTAAGCACTAGATATACATGGCATAACTAGTCAAACGAAATTCATAGTTTGATTATTACTAAGGTTCAATGAATTCTCCTACTAATCTAACGATGGACTATACGTTGCATAGAACATGAAAATCTAGCTAGAAGGTAAATCATTGATAGAGAAACAAACCACATTTATTAAGCTCATATTATATAAAATCCTTGTTTCAAAAACACAAATAAATCAACCTACAACTTCATCCTTTCACACTAACATGAAAAACTAGCAAGCCATATCAAGAGAAAACGATAAACAGGAAACCCTATTCTTCTTTCGGCTCTGTCCAGTTGCGGCTCCGCTTCCTCCCTCTTTTCTTCTGGTTTTTTGAAAGAATTCTTATATTCGTCCACTCCTCAGGGTTCGAATAGGAGCCAATAAGAAATTGCCCAACAGGCCCAATCCAATACCCGCCGAGACTCTGCCCACCAACATTTCTCTTGCAGAGATAATTCGTCCCCCAAATCATCAGCAGCGTCTTTCTTGTTCTCTGACCACTGAGCAATCGTCAACCGCACAACAACTTCTTTCTCTATCTCGGCCACAGCACCACTCCTCTTCTCATCATGTAAAAATCAGCTACAACCACCACTGCCTAGGTCTTCTTCTTTCCCATTTTCAGATCAGACCCAAATTCAGTTCCATTGAATCACAAGTTACAACAGCAACTCCATCTATCAGCCTGATCCGAAACTTCTTCATGTTGCTGTTGTTCTATGCATCCGCCAAACCTTCTCTTCAACTTCGCTGCTCCACTTGAATCCAACTGCAGCACCTGATACGACCAACACCGGCTTGAGATAAAGACCATTCTCCACTGCCGATTGCAATCATCTCAGCTCTATCCTCCTTACAGTCGACCTTAAACTCCTTGTTGATGTATTTCAGTTCACAGCCATGACCATGGCAACACCACCAGCTCTGTGATTATATCGTACTTCCAAACCATCTTCTCTCATGGGTTGAATCTCACCCATTCGTTTGTGTACATAAAGAGACCCATCTCCATTTCCATTGTCATCACTACAATTCATTACTGCAGCCAACTGACTCTCTTAAGCACTTAATAAACTGAGAACCCTGACTCCACCTTAATCACTTGTGAAAAGATTTATCAGAACTTGGTAGAGGCACCAAACAAGCCAGCAGCACCACTGGTCTTCTCCACTGGAAAATAACAGCACCGTCCAGTACTGACGCTGCTTTGAGAAGGAGAAATTGAATTCCATCGGCACAAAACACATAAATCCTCTCTTCTGTTGGATCACAGCAACCACCAACCTCCAGTTCCATCTCATCTGAACATCACCTCCATTACGAATTCCATTAATGCCAACTACCAAAAACAGCCATGCAAATCGACCACCATTCACTGTCACAAACCCTAGTTGATTGAACCACCGTTCATGCCTTGACTCTCTCAAAACAACGAATTTCAGTTCGCACCAGAAACCCCATTAATTTCCTTCTTCTCCCTTAGAGTTTTGATGTTGCCGTATCGCCTTAAACTTCATCTCGGATTGATAGCAGCTGCTCCGAGAGATTTAAAGATGCTTCTCTTCTGTTTCATAAGAAATGAGCCGTGAGAGTTATAAGACACCACAGATGTGGTCAGAAAATGGACACGACCCACTTTATATGTTAACTCAACAGCAATACGTCTTTCTTTCATGAATTCTTCACTGTTTGGCAAGTGGGCAAACAAAAGAAACCTCATGCCCATTGAACTGACTTGTCTTCTGGCCTTGAAATGATGTGGCCAGGCTGCTGACGCGAAAAACTCCAAAGCAAAATTTGGTTAAGCTCCGTATCATTCTGGTCCCATGAGACACTTTGGTGAATTTGCGGCAAACTCCATTAAGATCTTATATTTAGCCATTTATCTTCGGAAAGATCGAATTCGCTTGTAGTTTCTGCAAAAGCACTAAAATGGTGTTATTAGTCAAAATATGGAGTCCTAACTAATATAAATATGGGTACAAAATGTAGCACTTACGTGCTTATCAACATGTCTGTTGAGACAGAGGTATAATTATCGAATAAATGTTAATAGTTAAGGTGAGCAAATATTGCTCATTTGATGAAATTGTTGAATATTTATAGTTGAATCAATATTCCTTAGCCTGAGCAATTTGAGCAAATGTTGCTCGTTTGATGAATTATTGGTAGCGGGACCAAATAAAATATTAATTTAAAATACTGGCAACTGGGCCGAGTATAATTAATTAAAATGTTGATCACGGGATCAACGTAAAATTACTAGTATTTGAATCTGCTCAGAATTATGCTTTGCAGAGCCTTGGATTCGAAACCCTAATTTTGATCAATTGCTGATCAATTGATGATTTATTGAAAATCAACCACGGAGTGAAGGAGGGACCGGCTACATGGGATGATGGACCGTCCATGTAACGTCCAGATGCTCGAGTGAGCAAATACTAAAGTCTCTTGAAGACCAGTTGGTGAAAGGATGATTAAATGTTGGTTTAATCATTTATTAAAATGGTGCTCGTCTGAGCCTTAGGTGATAAAATCTAATTATGAAGAGATGAGGGGTCGACCAAGGGGTCATGGAACCGACCCTGGTTGGTCATGGCATTGACTGACGATCATTTAATGAAATTCCAAGTTGTTTGGAAGGGATTAAACCTAATATGAACAAATTATGTCAAATTATGAAAATATGTGTGACCGGCTTCTTGCAAGCCAAAGGGCCAACCTTGGTCGATCAAGGTAATATTCCCATGTCACCAAAGTGTTCGTGTCTCAGTCCCGAGAATTTTGATATTTTCTGATGCGCGTTTGAGCAACATTTGAGAAAATATGAAGAGATCAGGGTTTTGTTCAAACTGAGGAACTTCATAAGATGAAGGAAATAATAATAAAATAAGGAATCATAGAGTGTGGGACCGGATATGGCTAGGGCATGGTCGGACGTCCAATAAGCCCGGTCCCATGACATATTTCCTAATTTGAAGGAAATATCATGAAATCAAGGAGTTGTTGAAACAAAGGAGTTTCCTTAAAGTGAATGAGTTTCCATGAGATGAAGGATATAATAATAATAATAATAATAATAATAAAATAAGGGAAATGTGGGACCGGCCACGGCTAGGGCATGGTCGGCCGTCTAGGGGCCCGGTCTCGTGAACCTTTCCTAATTTTATATTATCTCCTTGATGTGAAGGAAATATCATGAAACTGAGGAATTTCATGAGATGAAGGAAATAATAATAATGAAACAATGAGGAACGCAAGGTGTGGGACTGACCACAACTAGGGCATGACGGGCCGGCTAGTGAACCCGGTCTCGTGTCACTTTTCTTTATTTTATATTATTTCCTTGATACGAAGGAAACACCATGAAACTGGGGAGTTTCCTTA
This sequence comes from Papaver somniferum, assembly GCF_003573695.1. NCBI lineage: Eukaryota > Viridiplantae > Streptophyta > Magnoliopsida > Ranunculales > Papaveraceae > Papaver > Papaver somniferum. The sequence goes on along the minus strand of NC_039363.1, from coordinate 21,679,935 downwards.
AAATGAAGGAGATTTGTTCAAATGGAAGGATTTTCATGAGATCGGAGAAAAATAATAAAATATGATAAAATAAAGAATTAAGCGTGGGATTGGCCACGGCCGGCCGGCCGGTGGGCATGGTCCCCTAGCGCCTTAGCTAATATTTTATTATTATTATTTTTCTTCCTATTTTGCATAGGTTCATCGTTCCTTCGTATTTTTGAATGCTCGTTCGTGCATTCAAGTGCTCGTTAGTGCATTATTGTTGAGTACACTTGCACCATTTTGGTCGGGGCTTACTCGATAGTGACTGAGATACCGTACGTTGAATATTTATTACTAACCCATGGAATTCTGCTGGGAATAGCCATGAATTTAAGTAATGAAATATTATGAAAACGTAGAATATTTTCTAGTATTCAGTTAATGAATTTAATGACTAGAAATAATTAATTGATGGCTCTATACTAGCAGGCATGTTGTCTAAGAGAATTAAATATTCAAGGATTGGGTGATATGAGCTAGTTGAAGCGTCATATTTCTTTTAGTCAGGGAAAATGTTGTTGCATCCTGAAGACGCTATCGCTCTATACTAGCAGGCAAGCTGTCTATGAGCCATCTAATCGTTCGATTCTATATAAAAGTGATTTACTGAAATTGCTCAGTATTCACGAAATATGCCGCTGCCTCAGCTGAGAGACTGCACATTCATGTATGCTCTGAGAGACAGTATACTCAGTCAGAGAATCTTGTGGCATGAGCTTTCATGCTTCAATGAGAGACATGAGCCTCAATACTCATCTGATTGCTGGATCGAGAATATGTATAATTATGGTTTTACGATTTTATCCTTTGTCGAAAATCCACCATCTACACTATCATGATTGATTGATTATCATATTTGATCTAGAAGTGTTAGATGAATATGGCTAATCTAAAAGTGTTCATATGGATAACTTCGGTTAACTGTTATTGATCCAACTTGTTATACACGTTTAGGTACGGTTCACCCATATCTAAATATAGTTATGTTTCATTTGTGTGTATCAAGCTAATACCATCTAATGGTGGAGATTAATTTCTTTTTTTCTAAGAAGACTTAGCTTGAATCTTAACTCAGGAATTCATCTAACGGTGAATATTAATTGCTGTATTACTAAGCTATCTTAGCTTTTATTGTAAGCAACCCTGATTTGAAAGACTATATAAGGGACAACTCCAGCGTCTGGAAACCTAATCCAGACAATCTCGTGTGTCCTAGTTGCAAACTAGATTCGATTCTCTATCACCCAGGTTTACAGTTCTTCTGAAAACCATTATTAGGGTTAGCGACTTGAAGACTTCATTTGGGATTCGTGAAGCCTGGTCCAACTATTTTCTCTGTAGTTGCGTATCCCGATCATACTTTTTTTATTTTATTTAGTTTAATCTTCTCTAAGATCTTCTCGAGATTTATCTCCGATAGGTAATATATAAAAAGTAATCACAACAGTTCTTCGTCCCAGACTCTTGTGATTCCGCAATAACTTCTTTTGTTAATCAATTAGGTTACTCTGAGGTGACTAATATTTCTAGGCTCGGGAGTATAAGAACAGATTATTAGTTGAGTTTCATGTACACCTTGATCTTTATCTTAAGACGGAAACAACAAACATAATAGACTTACCTGTGGAAAACAGATTTTTTATAAGTCGGACTTTGGGTCGTAGCAACTTTTAGTTGTGGGTGAGATCAGCTAAGGGAATCAAGTCCGCAGAGTCCTGCTGGGATTCAAGAGGCATAAGGAACGCGACTGTACCTTAATCGGTTTGTGAGACTTGGTTAGGTATCAACTAAATAACAGCCCGAAGTTAACTTGTAGTAGGCTAGAGTCTGTAGCGGCTTAATACAGTGTGGTATTCAAGTCTGGACTAGGTTCAGGGATTTTCTGCACCGCATTATTATATAATTGAAATATCACATGTTGTACTTAGTTCAATGACAGTTGATAAGTCAGAACTTGTTTGTTGGATAGGACTTGATTGACACTCGGTCATTGGTCTTTGGTACTATCTGAGTTATTCTCATAACAGTCAGTTCACGGATTTATATCTATTTGATTTACTGATTCCGTTGAGAAATAAATAAAGTCTTTAATATATATCCTGATTGAAACTCAGTAACTTGGTGCTTTCAGAATTATATAGGAGTTTAGTCCATACAGATTGCCGAACGAAATAGTTGGGTGTGGTTTTTATACCCCCGCGTTTTCAAGTTGCATTATTATTTTAGTTTTCGATTATTGATTTGATTGCTAACAGTTTTTTGAAAGTTGCACCTAGCTTGATTATTCTTGAGAGCCTTATCTTATGAATAAGGGTCACTCAAACTAGATCAAAGTATCGACGGGATCTTTAGAACTATTTGTAGATCTAAAGACATCTTGTGGTAAACCATTGTTAACAGACTCCGTTCTGCGTGTGATTAATCACGAGAGGATTCACGTTTGTGTTGTGTGGGTTATTAAGAAGGCAATTAAAGATTTGAAGACGAAGAAGATTTTCTTATTAGTTTTCGTATCTTATGAATTTGTGCACATATCTTGATCGGCTGGGATTCGACTAAGATTAGATTTTTCTTTGATAGATTTGATCACATATTCATATTGATCGACAACTATCATTTGGTGGTTATCTACAATTTGATAGTTGTGAATCTAGATCTGGACTTTCAAATTTGGATTAATCACACCCGGTAAAGGAGTTTATTAGGTTAAACGAAAAATCCTTTGTCGACTAATCAACATATCTTTTATAGTAAATATAAGATAAGTGGTTACCAAACAATTTTATTCCTTTACTGTTTGGAATACGATCTAAAGGAGTTGAGCACATAAAGACTTTACTGGGTAAAGAAAATTGAGATATTGACTTCTGTCTTGTGATTCACGTGTGTGTCCAAAAGGTCGAAGACGCATGGGTACTGAGGAAACTAAGTAGCTAGGAGTAGTCTACTTGGTCTCAACTATACGAAGTTGACTTATGTTCTTTATATGGCGGCTTAATTCTGAGAGTATTCAAAACTAAGCTAGGTCTCGGGGGTTTTCTGCATTTGCGGCTTACTCGTTAACAAAATTGTATATGTGTTATCTACTTTACTTGCATTATAATTGTTGATATAATTAAGATCTAAAGATAAAAGAATTTAAATTAAAGATTCAAAACTCAAAATGGTTCAGCATGAAGTTTGTAACCATTAGGAAAACATCGATATTCTCATGGAAATATATGTATTGGGCACCTTTCATGTTATTTATTAGTTCTTCAGTTTTAAGAGATCTTATCATTATTTGTACTTTTTACTATAATTTATTCATCGATATACTCAAGTTATATGTAAAATTCTGCTAAACAAATTAATGAATTTTTTTTCCTTTAAAGAAAAATAAAATAATGGTCACTGGCAAAAGCAGGAAATAAAAGACAACTAAAAAATGAACTTACATGGGTGTATTGGATTACGATTTACACGGATATTTAACAATCCTGAAAACTCCTAGGTATTCAGTTTGGATATGCAAGGTATCAGCAAATATCATGGTATTCAAATTGGATTTTTTTTAGATTCTAAATAATACCATTCTGCGTTAATCCGAATTACTTGAAATTGATCCTAATAGTCAATCGGTTTTATTACTGTAAATATTGTCAAGTAAATATCTTGTTAACGTATTGGATCGACCTCGTCCATAGACAATCACACAAGGTATAGGACTTATAGGGTTTATATTTAAAATATTTTGGTGTATTCGGGTACCCTCTGTTGATTGTGTATTTTCGATAAAGGTCAAAATCGTAAAATCATGATACTGCATGTTTCTGACCCAGCTTCAGGAACGCATGTGATGATTCATATTATACGATCCGTGAACCGTTTCACGATCTCTGACCGAGTGAGCATTCCTCTCAGAGTCATGATGAATATGTTTCTCGAAAGGCCTCTATGTAGAATAACATGATTGGGCGGTCCTCCTACATAATTGTTTGTTGAGAGGGATTAACGCCTTCAGGACATCGGCGATACTCGTTGTTTCCTGACTACATAGAGAGACCCACCTCTACATAGAAGAATGATTGGGCAGTTCTCTGGACATAATTGTTTGTCGGAGGGCTTAACGCCTTCAGGACGTCGGCGACACTGGTTGTTCCCTGACTATGTACAGAGACTGTGTATAGACTCATGCGACTCTCCTACATAATTGTTTATTGAGGGGGATAAACACCTTCAGGACGTTAACAACGATGCACGTTGTTCCCTGACTATGCACCTTTCCGAACGAGTGTGATGCTTCAACTATCTCATATCTCGATTCTATAATAAATTAATTTTACCGTGACATTCGCCACTGGATTCCTAGAAAATAATCTATTATATCTCATTACTCCATTCCATGAATCCCCGGCTGACTCCATGGGTTAGTAATATATAACCAATTCATCTCATTACTTCGTTCCCTGAATTCTCGATTCATGGATTAGTAATACATGCACAATTCATGATTATTACTCCGTTTCATGAATAATTATCCACAGAATTTCATGAATTAATAATAATTACTCAACAATCGGGCATCTGGACTATTACGTAAGCCCCAATAAAATGGTGCAAGTGTACTCAACAATGATGCACGAACGAGCACCCAAATGCACGAACGAGCATTCGAAAATATGGAAAAACGAGGAATCCTACACAAAACAGTAGAGAGAAAATAATAATAAAAAAAAAAGAAAAAAGAGGTGCCTAGGGACCGGGCCCACCGGCCGGCCATGCCGCCATGGTCTGTCCCTCATGCCTCTTCCTTTATTTTTCTTATTTTATTTATTTTCATGAACTCATGAAAACTCCTTCATTCAAGCAACTTTCCTTGTTTGAGCAAAACTCACGGTTTCTCCATATTTTCACGGTTTCATGAAAAATAATAAAATAGGGAAAGGTGTTGCGGGACCGGGATACCTAGCCAGCCGGCCATGCCCTAGTCGTGGCCGGTCCAACACCTTGCAATCCCTTGTTTTCATAATTATTATTTCCCTAATTTCATGAAACTCCTTCGTTTGAACAAAAATCATGGTTTCTTCATATTTTCTCAAATATTGCTCAAACCATGAAAATGCCAAAAAGTCAAATGGTCACATGACCGACTAGGCTATTCACAAAAAATATTAAAATATTATTATTATTTTAATATTCTCAAAATATTGATCGAACGAGCAAAGTCCTACTTGCTCATTCGAGCAAAATCAAGAATTTCAGTCAAATATCAAACTCTTCTGAAAATCCAAGGTATTGCTCAAACGCACACCAAAAAATACCAAAACTCTCAAGATTAAAACACGGACGTTATGGTGATACGGGCATGCTTCCTTGACCGACCAAGCTCGGCCCTAAGGCTTGCAAGGAGCCGGTCCCACACATTCTTATAATTTTGACTTAATTTGCTCCATTGCTCATATTGGGTCCAAACTCTTTCCAACCAACTTGGAATTTGCTCAATCGACCATCAGCTGGTCCCACACCAAGGGCCGGTTCTATATGCCCTCTTGGTCGGTCCCTCACTTTTTCATAATTAGGTTTTATCACCTAACACTCGCACGAGCATTATTCTAATAAATGACCAACACCAGCATTTGATCATTCTTTCACCAACCGATCAACTAAGGGCCCTGGTGCACGCTCACTCGAGCACTTGGGAAACACATGGACGCCTATCATCCCATGGGGTCAGTCCCTCCCACACTCATGACCTATTTTCAGCAATTCATCAATTGATAAACAATGATACAAATTTAGGGTTTCGAACAAGCGCTCCACAAATCATCATTCTGAGCAAGTTCAAACACCAATAAATTTATGTTGATCCAGGATTAATCATATAATATTTGGTAGTCTACCAATATTCTAATTAATATTTTATGGGGTCACGTTACCAATAAATAATTAGTCGAACTGAGCAATATTTACTCAGTTGCTTGAATATTGATCCAACTATCAATATTCGGTAATTCTTCGAATCGAGCAATACTTACTCAGTTGCTCGAATTTACAAATATTGATGGTGGTTTTTCGAATAGGGCTAAAGTTGTAAAACCCTATATTTAATGCGCTGACGCCCTGCAAGGGGATAAAGCCATTTAAGAAGTGATGAGTGCAAAAAACCTCTTCACTCATTAAGCAATTCAATATGTATGGAATTCATTCAGAATGGTGCAACAATCCCGAATATTCTATGAATTTTCCTAATAGCATTATCCATTTAATGCATTGTGCGCCTTATATTTTCCTACGCTATGTGATAGGTGTTGTAAACACTTACTTTTATATCTAATATTTATGATTTCTTTGCGAGTTTTCGTGTAAATTATGTATCTTATATTTGAATTTGAGTTATTAGGTGGAATGGAGTCGTTTGGAGCAAAAGAAGGAGAAATCATTCATTTGGAGCAAAAAGGAGCAAAAAGGTCAATTCACTGGCGGGCGAAACTTGGATCCATCTAAGGTTATGTTGCACAAGGAGTTAAAGAGAACTGTCGTGACTGACAGTTGAGTTGATTAGAGACTTAGGTTGTCGGTTATTCAAAACCGACAAGCCATATATATAATTGGTGGTCCTTATCAATTTGCGGGTGCCATATGAATTTCAACCATTACAACCCTGAAATTGTTATTCTCCTCTTCATTACATCATACCTGGAATTCAGAAAAGAGAGTAAAACAGGCGATGTTGCAATTACAGATCGAGAAGGAACTGTTGATTGTTGAACGGAAATTTCAGCCAAGAACATCTTGCTGCTGATTGATTGATGATGGCTATAAGGTTATAATAGAACAGATCGAGGGTTTACTGTGGTGGAAGAATTGAATTCTGAAATGTGGTGAATTTGTTTTGGTTAATGTCTGAGTTTGCTGAGAAGAATCCAGGGTTGAATTCAGCTGGAGCAAGGAATTGGAGAGATGGGTTTGTTCTAGATTTGAATCACTGAAGAATTGGAAGGAATGAAGTTTGTTTCCTTGGATTTAGGTCAACTGGTTGGCAGTGAAGAAATTGAGTTAGGGTTCGATTTAGATTTGGGATAAGATGGAAGAATCAGAGAATGGGTCTCTTGTGATTTCAAGTTTGGCTGAGAATTGCAGCCGTAGAGGGGCAATTGAGCTGAAATGGGTATTGTGGTTGCAGGTGATGGTAGAGAAGGATATGGTGGTACAAGAAGCTGCAGGTGCTTTAGATGGGAGTAATGGAATTGAAGCTATAAAATATATGAGCTTGATGTAGTGTTGCATAAGGAGATGAAACTGGTGAGATGCAGCTGCAAGTTGTGCAAGGCAGGAAAGAGCTGCAGAACGAAAATGGGTTTGAGTATGGATCTGTAGATGGAAACAAAGTAGTGGCGCAGCTGGTTAGGGAGTAGCAGTTGGTGATGAGGCACAAGTGAAGCAGTGGCACAAATGGGTTTCTGCAGTTAGGTTCAGGTTGCACAGCTGGTGATTCTATTGGCTGTGTAACACGGATGCGAATGACTTAAACTGAAGCCTTTAAGCATATAAGGAAGATGATTTCTGATTGTTGCAGGTGAACTGAAGAGGTGATTGTGCAATGCATAAAACGAGAAAGCAGAACTTGAGATTGAAATGGTGGATTTGAGTTGTAGGGAGATGGAATTGTTGGGTGGTTGCTTGGTTGTAGATAATGGGGATAGTTCAAGTTGCTGCTGTCATTTAGGAAGGAGAATGCTAAGGCTTACAACCTGCAATAAACTGGAATTCAGTGAAGCTTTGATCCTGCATATAACTTGGTGGTATGAGTTAATTTTCGAAATCAGCTGAGATTACATTTCAAGTTGTGATGGTTAGAAGGGACTGACAAGGGAGTAGAGCCAGATGTAGTGCCTGTAAGATGAAGCTGCTTATGTTTCCGATCTGAAATTGAAGTGCAGGAAAAGTCTGAACACAAGAGAATGAGTTATAGTTGGCCGATGGGGTTTGCAGCTGCAGGTTAAGCTGTTGTTGTTGCTATTGATACAGGAATCAAAACCCGTGGATTCATTGAGGTGGTGGTTATGAAGTGTAGCTGAAAGAGTGAAGATATGAGTTGAGTTGAGATGGGAACTAACATGGAAGAAGAAATGTTGCAGTTAATGATCAAGCAGGAAGCTGAGAAGCAACAGCTATTCATGAAGATTATAGGAAATTGAAGGAGCAACAAGGTGTTGGTGTTGGATGGCGCTACTGATGGATGCAGTTAGAATGAATTGGTTGAACTGTGACTGAATGAATAATGATAGATGAATGTTAGGTTGTGCAGGGAGGAAGAAACTGGCCAGAATTGGCCTGAGAATTGCCTGAAATCATAGGAAACTCTGTCAGACTTTTATCCTGACGAGTCAAGTCAGTGATTCACGATCCAACTCACTGGACCCGGTTTGACCCAGGGAAAGGCTTGGGATTATTTTGACCGGGCTTGGTTATCAGAGACTTGCAGTCGAGTTTTGGGAATGAAAAGAGATGGCAGTGTTATAAAATGGAGGCCGGCGGCTCCTTTGGGAGAAAAATATATCATTTCTTCTTCTATATTTTGTTCTAGGGTTTAGAAACATGATAGGTTCTCTCTTCCTTCTTGTGATGAACTCCTATGCAATGAATACCTAGTTTTATTATTGGTTTAAGGAATAAGTTGGATTTCCAAATATGGGTTTTTATGCAATGAATTAGTTTTGTCTCCGTATTATCGTTTATGATTCACCATTAATATTGTTACATAATTTGAATGTTTATTTGGTTGAGTCTAAAATCAATCGAGTTTATTTTCATCTCTATTGCTAAATTAGAATTTATTATACGCAAAAGTGATAGATTCCTGATTACAAGTAGCATAATTGTGATTATTGCTTGTAGTGATACATCCTAGTAGTCACAATTGAGTCATAACCTTTGTTAAATCGGATTAGTGTTTTTACACGTTCGATTGCTTTGATTGGCCTGATTTCATAGTTTTTAATGCATCTAGGGAATTACACGTTATGTTGTTCTCTAAGATAGAATTCATATTCGCATCTTTTAATGTGTTTGTTGATGACAAGAGGAGATTTGCGGGATATACTTGCGATCAAGGTATCTTAGGGCCTTTGATAAAAGAGAGATTAAATATCAATTCTAGTTATTGTTAAAAAGCATGTTTGTGAATGAAGATGAATCTTTAACCAATATCTGTTTTATTTGATTTGCTTGTTTATTTCTTTATTTGCTTTTATTTTATCTTAATTTATAAAAATCAGAAAAATCCCCCCTTGCTTTACATAAGGAACCGAAAACATATTGACAACCTAGTCCTCTTTATGGGAACGATCCTTTCTTGCCCTTGCTATATTATATATTTTGAGTAGTAAGAAAGTGTAATTTATTTTTGACGCATACGACAACGATCACTATGTTCCACAAAAGAACCCTCAATGTTGGCATGACATGACGATGAATGTTCACTCTCAGCAGAGTAGCATGAATCTCCTGAAGTGTCAGAATTGAAGTCTGCATGAAAGTACTCACACAGGCTGCATCGTTCTCTGACAAAGAAATCTTCGTAAGCTTTTAGAAGATAGCTCGATTGACTAGTTTAAATTCCTCAAAGGAAAACCGTCTATATCAGTCTTAAAAAACGATCACGGACACACAATTTGACCGCACGATCCAACAAGTGTAACCTAATCCTAACAAAGCTAGGCAATCACTGTGGTGACCACCAGCGGGCCCACTAGTACCCTAGTCGATCGAGTCCCACTAGGTGAATTCCTAATCACTACGAACGTCAACCCTTATGGGTGTTCGCGTTGTTAAAAAACTAGCTCAAAGGAGCTAAGACCGTTAAAAAAGGTATTTAATGCATCATGACCGTCCAACTTAGCCAGCCTAGTTGGACGGCTAAGATCTTCCCTGGAATGATCAAAGAGGCGCCTACGTGCACATTGCTGGCCCCACTTTCCCCTTGCTCGAATGACTTGTCCATGGTGGGGCCATTGAGCAGTGAAAAGATTGCCCAAACCATGGCAGGCGTGATGCTTCCAAACCCTAAATTGAGTCGCGGAAATCCGCTAGCGTCTTAAATCGATCGCAACCATCCAATTTGGCCAATCTATTTGAATGGATTAGATCGTGTTTTGGATCATCAGGAAGGTGCACATAAGTTCACCATCATCCCAACATTGTCCCCACACGATCGATCTCCCTAAAGGAGGCCAACAGCATGCAAAACCGTTTGGTCAAAGTCGTGCGGACGTGGCTGTTTCAAAACCCTAATTAGGGTTTGTGGCAATGCACATCTGTCGTAAATTGATCGTGACCATCCATCTTCACCGGCCTAAACTGACGGTGTAGATATAGACTCAAGAGGTCCCCGAGGATGTCAACATGATCATCGTGGGCCCACCTTTACGTGTGACCGTCCGGCCTATGCACAATGGGACTCTGTGCCTCGAAACGCACGCCCCAAAGGTGATAGGCCACACGGCCTTTAAATGTTAACTAACGCTTTGTGGCAATATATTTTTGTCGCAAATCGATCACGACCACTCATCTTTGTCGGTCAAATTGAGTGGTCTAGATCGAATCTTTGTGGGACCGGTAGGTGTAGGCATGCACGCCAGTGAGCCGTCTCCACGCATGCCCAATCGGCCCACTCAAAAATAGCGCTAATGCTTGGATTCGATCAAGCCAAAGAGGGATGTTTGCGCACCTCTAAAAAAAACCTAAATTCCTTCAACGGCAGCAAACAGGTGCCATAAATCATCTCGTCCGTCTAACTTTTCCATCTTGGTCGGACAGCTTGGATTAAAAATTAGGCAATCAATGAAGTGCCTCAATGATCATCGTCTGCCACTCTGTCACAGGGAGTGATCGACCAAATGATGGTCCACCCATGTGGCCTCCAAACGATCACTCGAAGATGGTTGGACGTGCTGCCATTTTAAGATGCGTAGTTCGCGACTTACTCAATCAAGCTTTAAAACAGCGATGCTTCATGCATATCGATTGTTTTAAGCTGCTTGCTTAAAAGCAATGCATTACATGCATCGAGAATGCACGATATTTATGAATATCAATTCCATAAATAACTTAGTTATTTAACCTAATAGCATCTTATGCTATTTCCCGCGGCGGGTCCCACGACTTGACCCGCTCATTCGAGACATCAAACATGTCACAAACTGGGGATACTTACTGGGGTATTGGTCTGGCGGTTTACAGCGTGCGGCATGCAACGCTCCCATTATGAGAACGTGTCAGGAAATATCAAAGGTTAATGATGATGAGGGAAGTGGGCAAAGGCGTGATCGTGGGACAATCACCTACACGACCCCGCTACTTCATCGCTCAACTTCCTCCACTTCCTACGAGATGAGGATTGCGCTCAAATGACTTGTATAAATAGGTTTTCCAACCTATTTCCAAATAACACAGAAAAACCAAGTGTTGTCATCATCGTATCCAGAAAACACCCAGAACTGATAGCTTACATTGTACAAGCCAGTTCATCATTCTAATACAAGTCATAAACAGCTTACATATTCATAATCTTAACACCTTCTTTGCTTCCCTCCCGAAGATCAACCCCATCTCATTCACTTTGTGACCGAAGCAAGTCTGGAACGGCCATTTCTTGGTTTAGGCCAGAATTGTATAGATTGATCTCTCGAATCAAAAGCACTCCCATGTAGTGCATTTTTTTAGGGTTTAGATTCGTTTCTCATCCACACACACCAAAATTTACCAAAACCAGTAGAAACAGTTTTCACCCTCAAATAACCGGCGACCGCAGTGAGAGGTTGATCTCGCGGTTGCAAAAAATTGATTTCAATCTTCCTAAATTTAGAACGGGTAGATCTTAGTTCTAAAACTCAGTCATTCACCTGATTTCATTCCAATCACCAATCTCAATTTAAAACTCAGTCCTTAACCTGATTTTATTCCAATCACCAATCTCGATTTCCGCTCCATGATGTATCCCTACCAGTTGAATTCTCCGAAAATCACAAGTGATCAGAATCCAATCACTATGGAAGACATGGCCAGGATGTTAGAAGATGTTCTCGCGAATCAAGCTAACATCGCCGAGCAGCAAGACGAGATGCTTCATATTCTAAGGAATGTAAACCGATTGTGGGAGGTATCGGAAAGTGTCCACCCAGCGAACGCCATCAACGATGCAGACATCATACATAAGCATAAAGGAAACAATCCACAAGATTCAACCAACAGCAAGGAGCCGAAACAGTTTCACGGGGAAATGACTCGCCAAGAGAGTCATGGTACCGGCGAAATAAAATATAAGCACCCGGATCACTAAGATTTGTTAAAAAATATGTATCAAGAGACCCTCGTAGAAGTCCGGAGGGTTATTCAACAATGCGCAGCCTCAACTGCTCATACTCTGCCAGAAGCACCTGAAGAAGGAGAAATCAACCAAGGCCTTCGAAAAAACAAAGATTGCACTAATGAACGGTGGTTAGTTCCATCACCTCATGGTGATACTGTTACCGATGCAGAGTCCTTGAGAAAAGTCATGCGCCTACAAGATCGCCGAGCTAAATGGTCTGCGTCAACATACACGCGCGTCTCTACTCCGCCCTTGAAACGAGCTTCGTACCAAAGTTCGCAGGAGTTCTCACGACGGCAGCTGTTAACGCAAGAGAAACCAGATCTGGAATACCTGCACTTCCCATTTCCAACAAGGAAGATTTTGGAATTACTAGAAGTTTGGGTACTAGACGGGGAAGTTCAATTACCTCATGTATGGCGCCCTCCAAATGATCAAGAGATGACGGACCTGAGGTACTGCCACTGCCACAGATATATTCATCACTCTACCAGTGAATGCAACGGCCTGAAGCATATTCTCCAAAAGAATATTAACTCAAGAGAGTTACCTCATTTCTCCGAAGATTAACGTGCGCAGTTTCATCGAAGTGATCGAACCAACTACGGCTTTCTCGAGGCGCTCCATAACAACTTGGATTCGAAGCGATCACCCTTGGAGAATTCAAGTCTCGTTCAACCGAGATATTGTGAACAAGTAAGTTTCATTAAACAATTTACATTTTAAAAGCCTGACGGGGACTTGACGCATGCGTCCCACATCGAGGAAGAGAGTCAATCATGTAGTTGTTTTTAGACACCACATTATCTTCCGTTTACATGTTTTTCTTTTTATGCAACATTTGCAATTTTTACGATATACTTAGAATGATCGAATTCAAAACCAGAATGCTGGCTTTTAGCCGATTCAAACATAATTCCTTTTAGAAAGATATTCATAAAATCATCTCAAAAATAAACCAATTCAAAAATTCAATCACCTACTAGTTCAAAAACCAGAAAATCAAACTGTGAAAGGAATTCCTCACATAACTCAAAACACCTAAAAGGGAAATATAAAACAAAATGCGCAAGTATTCGAGGGAAGTCTTTCAGCAACAACTCGTTCTTTTTGGAAAGTGTGCCATTCATTTTGCGGAGAGTAGCCTGCTTCAACATCAATTCCAAGGATAGCCTCTCGATCTCCTCCTCTTGCCGAGCAATGAAGTCCACGGAGGGAACTTCGTTTGTTTCATCTTGCAGCTTCTGGAATTTAGAAAATCCTTCATAGAACCAGGAAGCATTGAATTCAAACTTCATAAACACATCTCGGTGGAACTCCCAGTTTGAAACCACCTCCTCATAAACAGTGCAACCAGACACGCTACTCATGACATGAATGGAGGATAAAGCTTCTTCGGGATGTCGGACCAACATGTAATACAACCTTCAACCTTCTGTACGCGGTTTCACTGAAACAGCAAAAGAAAAACCACCGAGATACAACATCTTGCGCGTCTAAAATCGCCCACTTCAACTCCAATACCACATGCACGACTGCCACAATGATAAAACAACGTCCAAGATATTCCATATCTGGCTCGACGGCAACAACATCTATGAGGGATGCTTTCAGAATTTCGTCTCCCGTACAAGAAGTAGTTGAGTTACCAAAGGAGGTTACGCCTGGGACTTAAGAGGTACATACATACTCTCCATATCAAGAGCTTCATCATATTTGCAGAACCTATTAGTTAAGTCATTCGCATGAGGGAACTTCCCTACACCTCAAAGACACGATCCAAAGATGATAAAGGAAAAGGAGCGTCGCTAGAGACTGCTTAGCACTACCCATCTCAAAGATGTTGAATTTGGAGAGACGCAAGCCCACTGTCATTATGATTCCAAGATTCCCAAAGACGTAGACATATTCGAGGGAGCAGACGTATTGTTTAAAGACCAGCGATATGCCTGGATTTCTATGAAACACAACGTAGACACAAAGACGGCCTCATGATCATCAACTCGTACGATCATCATCAACATTAAGTTCAACTCCAACTCTCATGCAAATTATTTCTTCAGAAACCCAGCGAGACAGCATCCATCAAGACAAGATGAAAGCTCAGTCGATACTCGTGAGCAGGGGACTGTCTCCCTTCTCCATTCCATGAGGAAACATCAAGGAAGCTGTCGGTTCCATCATCAGATTCTCCCTCCAATAATGAGACGATTTCTACCATTATATGAATACTACCAAGTTCGTGCAAGTAGCTACCGCGACTCTCCTTGTCGGTCTCTGATCACAGCTGTTGCGAAGAATCATTGTTGCTCGTTGATTGATACCAGCCAGAGCTTCACCATAGAAACAACCACTACGGACAGAGTCAAGAATCTCTTCAACACATGAGAGACGGTCAATCAAGAAGCATGTAATTTGTAAGGGAAAATCAAACTGAAGGGTTAATGGCGCCCTCACTAGAGTTCTCCCTAGAAGTCGTTTCAATGATCCCTCTAGGCGCCGCTTCAACGTCCGCTCCAGCAGTCGTCGCTTCAACGTTCGCTCCAGGAGATGCTTCAATGTTCCCTTCAGGATCTGCTTCAACGTTCGCTTCAACGCCTCAGCAAGCCACACGGATCAACCATATCATGTTTGCCACAACGAAAAACAAAGTCAGATTTAATGTTTGGATACAATACAGGTTTATCAAGTGCGACTCCCACTCATTAATCAACAAATGACGAATCCAAAAGATTTTTGTCTTCATCAATTCGTCAACCACCTTACATTTTCAGTAGAAAATAGACTCAGGATAATTACACCTGGAACTTCCAGCATGGGATTCCTTCACGTCCCTCAACCAGGTTGTTTTTGATATCAGCATCATCACTGTCAAAGCTTTACGGTCCACAGAAATTTCTCAACATGAAGTTGTACATGTGCATCAAAGGCTCCAAAAGTAATCCACAGAGATATTTTCACATATCCGGCCACGCCATGGATCTAAAGTATAACTGGGGACTGCTCAATCGCATCCCGTTCCATACAACAATCCAAGATTCAGAGGATGGCTCAAAGGATGTCGCTTAGAACGAAGTCCTTGAAGACTTGATAGCAGCACGTCGGGAACAGAACGCCTCTCAGCTCGTTTACTTCACTCAAAGACTCCGGAAGATTTTTCCGATACAAGCATTCCAAGCATTTCACCATCGCAATCAAAAGGAAAAGAACGAGCCTATGAGATAAAGGGTCATAATGAACGCAATTCCATTCCAGTAAATGCTCAGGAGTTTAAAGAAGATATTCGTTGCGACTCTGCAGTCCGGACTCCAAGCAACTTAAGTCAAGGCCTCTCGCAATCGAGCGCAATGGAGTTTAGCAAATTTTGAAATCTACCTGGTGGAAATTGACGTATGATATGAGTACAATTACTGCAAGCCTCGATACTTCGTTAAGCGTATCTTGCTCAAAGGCCTAGCCGGCCTCTATCCTGGTAACATCTATCTACCTTTCCTCATAAGTTTTATATTTAACCGTCACCATCCATTGCTTACCCCACAACAACGTCACTGTTGTGCTAAGCAGGGGACTTAATGTTGATGGTGGTTTTTCGAATAGGGCTAAAGTTGTAAAACCCTGTATTTAATGCG
This sequence comes from Papaver somniferum, assembly GCF_003573695.1. NCBI lineage: Eukaryota > Viridiplantae > Streptophyta > Magnoliopsida > Ranunculales > Papaveraceae > Papaver > Papaver somniferum. Next base: position 21,663,930 of record NC_039363.1, on the reverse strand, counting down.
CTGACTCCCTGCAAGGGGATAAATCCATTTAAGAAGTGATGAGTGCAAAAAAACTCTTCACTCATTGAGCAATTCAATATGTATGGAATTCATTCAGAATGGTGCAAAAATCCCGAATATTATATGAATTTTCCTAATAGCATTATCCATTTAATGCATTGTGCGCCTTGTATTTTCCTACGCTATGTTCCACAAGAGAACCCTCAATGCTGGCATGACATGACGATTAATGTTCACTCTCAGCAGATAATCATGAATCTCCCGAAGTATCAATATTGAAGTCTGTATGAGAGTACTCACACATGCTGCATCGTTCTATGACAAAGAAATCTTCGTATTGATGCGCTTTTAGAATCTAGCTTGATCGAACGCGTTTAAATTCCTCAAAGGAAATCCGTTTATATCAGTCACAAAAAACGATCACAGCCACACAATTTGGCCGCATGATCCAACAAGTGTAACCTACTCCTAACAGAGCTAGGAAATCATCGTGGTGACCACCAGCGGGCCCACTAGTACCCTAGTCGATCGAGTCCCACTAGGTGAATTCCTAATCACAATGAACGTCAACCCTTATGGGTGTTCGCGTTGTTAAGAAACTAGCTCATACGAGCTAAGACCGTTAAAAAAGGTCTTTAATGCATCATGACCGTCCAACTTAGCCAGCCTAGTTGTACGGCTAAGATCTTCCCTGGAATGATCAAATAGGCGCCTACGTGCATATTGTCGGCCCCACTTTCCCCTTGCTCGAACGACTTGTCCATGGTGGGGTCATTGAGTAGTGAAACGCTCGCCCAAACCATGGCAGGCGTGATGCTTCCAAACCCTAAATTGGGTCGCGGAAATCCACTAGCGTCTTAAATCGATCATAACCATCCAACTTGGCCAGTCTATTTGGATGGCTTAGATCGTGTTTTGGACCATCAGGTGCACATAAGTTCACCGTCAGCCCAACATTGTCCCCACACGATCGATCTCCCCAAAGGAGGCCAACAACAAGCAAAACCGTTTGGTCAAAGTCGTGCGGACGTGGCTGTTTCAAAACCCTAATTAGGGTTTGCGGCAACGCACATCTGTCGTAAATTGATCGTGACCATCCAACTTCACCAGCCTAAACGGACGGTGTAGATATAGACTCAAGAGTTCCCCGAGGATGTCAACATGATCATCGTGGGCCCACCTTTACGTGTGACCGTCCGGCCTATGCACAATGGGACTCGGTGCCTCGAAACGCATGCCTCAAAGGTGATAGGTCACACGGACTTTAAACCCTAAGTAACGCTTTGCGTCAATATATTTATGTCGCAAATCGATCACGACCACTCATCTTTGCCGGTCAAATTGAGTGGCCTAGATCGAATCTTTGTGGGACCGAGAGGTGTAGGCATGCACGCCAGTGAGCCGTCTCCACACATGTCCAATCGGCCCACTTAAAAATAGCGTCAATGCTTGGATTCGATCAATCCAAATAGGGATGTTTGCGCACCTCTAAAAAAAACCCTAAATTCCTTCAACGGAAGCAAACATGTGTCGTAAATCATCTCGTTCGTCCAACTTTGCCAGCTTGGTCGGACGGCTTGGATTAAGAATTAGGAAATCAATGAGGTGCCTCAATGATCATCGTCTGCCACTCTGTCACAGGGAGTGATCGACCAAATGATGGCCCACCCATGTGGCCTCCAAACGATCACTCGAAGATGGTTGGACGTGCTGCCATTTTAAGACGCTTAGTTCGCGACTTACTCAATCAAGACTCAAAACAGTGATGCTTCATGCATATCGATTTTTTTAAGCTTCTTTCTTAAAAGCGATGCATTACATGCATCTAGAATGCACGATATTTATGAATATCACTTCCATAAATAACTTAGTTATTTAACCTAATAGCACCGTATGCTATTTCCTGTGGCGGGTCCTACAACTTGACCCGCTCATTCGAGACATCAAACATGTCAGAAACTGGGGGATACTTGCTGGGGTATTGGTCTGGAGGTTTACAGCGTGCGGCGTGCAACTCCCCCATTACGAGAACATGTCAGGAAAGATGGACGGTTAATGATGATGAGGGAAGTGGGCAAAGGCGTGATCGTGGGACAATCACCTACACGACCCCGCTACTCCATCACTCAACTTCCTCCACTTCCTACGAGATGAGGATTGCGCTCAAATGACTTGTATAAATAGGTTCTCCAACCTATTTCCAAATAACACAGAAAAACCAATTGTTGTCATCACCGTATCCCGAAAACACCCATAACTGATAGCTTACATTGTGCAAGCCAGTTCATCATTCTAATACAAGTCATAAACAACCTACATCTTCATAATATTAACACCTTCTTCGCTTCCATCCCTAAGATCAACCCCATCTCCTTCACTTTGTGACCGAAGCAAGTCTGGAACGGCCATTTCTTGGTTTAGGCCAGAATTGTATAGATTGATCTCTCGAATCAAAAGAACTCCCGTGCAGTACATTTGTTTAGGATTTAGATTCGTTTCTCATCCACACACACCCAAGTTTACCAAAACCAGTAGAAACAGTTTTCACCCTCAAACAACAATATTTGCTCAGACGAGCAATATCAACATAAGAACTGTACGTATGTTCAATCCATGAATCACTGAGCATTCGTCACTCATGCTCAATTCAATAAAACTTAGACTCACTGTCTAATAAGTCAATGACTGACTAATCAAATACACATCTATTTTGCAGACTCCACTTTCGTGAGAAATCAATCACGTCACATGGGGAATATCAGTTAGGGTTTTGGTCTGGCGGCCTACAGCACGTGTGTTCATCCACGCTAAGAAACATGAGTAAGTTTTGCAAGCGGTTGAGGGAGTTAGAAAAGTAGTGGGTGGACGATCAACCAACTCTCCACACGACACGGAACTGGTTTTACCACGATCTCCTACTTTCCCACTCTTTCACTCAATAAACCGTCACACTAACAAGATCAATGTGTTCGTTATTCTGACAATATAAATAGGTTCTGAATCGATGACTGAAAACAAAAATCGTCTACACACAAGTCCTCTCGAGAAAAGTTATTTACACATATTTGCAGAAACCTTCAACACATCCACAATCCTTGATCACCATTGATCCCACAATTCTCAGCTTCCCTCCTACAGGTCAACCCATCTCCCTCTTTGTGACCGAATCGACTCTGGAATGGCCATTGACTTGGTTTAGGCCGGAGTCCTACAGATTGATCTCTCGAACTTAAAGCACTCTCGTGCAGTACATCTGTGTGAGGTTAAGTAGTTTTCTCGGTTGAGGAGTCTCATCTGAACCGTCATCTCTTCACTTTCCTAAAAAACCAGCGAACCGTTTTTCCCCATCTACAGATTGGCGACCACAGTGGGAGATTAATTTCTCGGTTTCAATCTCCCATTTTCACAAAAATGGTTGGTCTTAGGTCTAATTCAAGTACTCCGAATTCCATTCAGAATCTTTTAAAGGGAAATTGTCCTCCTTCCAACACTCCATACAATGGCACAGTCGACGTGGAAATCCCGACCTTGATCAAGTTTGCACGGGTGCAATAGATACATATAAGGAACATGGACCTGATGAAAGAGACGCTAAGCACCATATTGAATTTCCTCGTCAGGCTGACATCAGATTTGAGTGGTGCCCCTGCTCAAGGAATTCTGACACTGATGGCTAATCCCTCAACTGATGATCATCCTCGAGCCAACAGTTTCACCACTTATGTAAAGCCGGTGGAACAGGAAGTCACACATTTAATTGAGAATCTATGTGAACTCCTGCATTTCTCCAGAGATCAGCGTACGAACTTGTTTGCCGCACTCGACCAAATATCATCTGACACGCAAATAGTTCCATCATCTCTGGTAGTTGAACAAGTGTCCATGGTATCTAAACATTCGATTAACAACATCCCATTCACTGAGGAAGACCGAATGGCGGAAAAAGGACATAATCGAGCCATGTTCGTAACTGCTTCTATCAAGGATTCCGAATTCAGGAGAGTTCTTATCGATACAGGCGCTTATACAAATCTTATTACTATGAAGACTCTCAAGGAGGTCAAAGTTCCGCAAAGCAAGATTGTTCATCATCCCATATTAATGACGGGTTTTGAAAGGAGCCAGAGTCACACATATGGGTACGTCTATTTGGATCTGAAAGTAGGGCCGATTCAATCCACTGTCAAGTTTCATGTGATCGAGAAAGACCCTGATTATCACATGATACTCGGAATACCATGGATCCATGACAATAAGTTTGTTATTTCTATGTACCATCAATGTATGAAAGCTTTGCTCAACAACAAACTTGTCAGCATTACAGCTTCAGTGTCTCCTTATGCTCCAGTTTATGATGCTGAGTTCCTGGAACCTCTAAAGAGCATCCCCGAACCTCCAATCAAAATCTACGGTACTCCACTCAAACCGTCTACCACACCGCTCAAGCGTCGTCAGGGTCAAGGTACGACTCGTAAAAAAATCTAATTTTATTACTAATTATGCGGAAGGGAGAGTCATTTATCTCCGTCGAAAATATTAGCAATTAGCAGGGGAGGTCGATGAAAAGTCTCCCTGCCCTGAAGAATCATGCCAGAGTGAGCAATCGCCCGATGAAGAAATTCGAGATGCACCACCACAGCTGCAAGATGGCACGGATTCCACAACTGACGATATTGAGGCTATCAACATCGGAACAGATGTAAACCCAAGGCCGATTTTAATAATCTCTGATCTCTCATCTGAGGAACGAGAGGATTGATAGGTCAGTTAAAAGAGTATCAAGATATATTTTCCTGGACGTACGAAGAGATCCCCGGCCTAGATGACAAATCACTCACTCATCATCTGCACATCACTCCCGGTTCCAAACCTATCAAGCAACCCCGCCCAGGAAGTTCAGGCATGATATCGAGGAACAAATCAAAATCGAGATCCAAAAGCTACTAACGACAGGGTTCATCAGATCCATTCAACATCCAACCAGGCTGGCGAACATTGTCCCAGTCAAGAAGAAGAATGGTCAAATCCGATATTGTGTGGACTTCAGAAACCTGAATAAATGTTTCCCGAACGACGATTGTCCTTTACCCAACATTGATATGCTCGTTGATGCAACCAGTGGTCACGACATGTTCTCATTCATGGATGGTTGCAGTGGATATAACCAAATCAAGATGTACAAACATGATGCTAACAAGACCGCATTCTGGACTCTCATCGGAAACTTTCATTATACGGTGATCCCTTCAGACTAAAGAATGCGGGAGCCACTTACCAGCGAGCATGACCGAGATATTCCATGACATGATGCACAAGCAAGAGGAAGATTATGTCGATGACGTAGTGGTGAAATCAAAGACTCGAGCATCCCACCTGGAGGTTCTGAGGCAAGTTTTCGAAAGATGCAGGGAATATAAGTTAAAGATGGTACGTCAAGTTTGGTTGTCATATTTTAGTGAATAAAAACTCATGTTAAGAGTCGTTTGATTATGTACTATAGTCAACTTCGTATAGGTTAGCTTGAAAGTAATAGGATATTAGACATTACAAGTATTTCGAAGACTTGAAGATGTGAAGAAGCAAGGAGCTACAACGACAACAATCATCCTTCCACTTGAGGCTAGTGATATTTTACTTGAATCCCTAACGTATCTTTCAAGTCGTGCATATTGAACTCTAGATAGACATAGTATTAAGGAATACAATACGAGGTTTATTGCTTAACCATTAAACTTTATAGATAAGACATCGCCATAATCATTTGAATGTTATTGTGATTATGTATGGGTATGAGGTGAGGATTTCATCCTAGGGAACAATGTTTTACATGTGTTCTAAGGAAGTAAGTTCATAAACTTGTTTGTGAACCGAAAAGGAAATTTCCAGGTGTTATTGGTTTTGTTATTCATCGCTTATCTTATGAACAACCAATATGTGTGATTGAGTATAACCGCTCACAACTTGTTTGTGTTCTTGGTAAAACTATTCACAAAGACCTGACTTATGTATTGGTATGACTTTTATTAGTGAAACCGATCTTAAGTAATCTCCTGAGATGGTATGATCGGGTTTGTGTTTTGTCTAACCAAATTTGGGAAGGGGGAACCGATCCTAGTAAGAGGTGCAGTACATCACAAAGGGGAACCGATCCTTGTATGGGGTGCAGCAAGGTTTATAGCGGAAAGGGGAACCTATCCTATGAACATGTGCAACACGTTTTTAGGCAAAGAGGAACCGATCCTATGGACATGTGCAACACATATAAGTTAGATACCATATATATGTGGGGAACCGATCCTAGTACCTAGTCAACCGAATTTTGGAAAGCTAGTGTGACTATGCACGATACTCACATGGAGGTAGAACCTAAACTTGTTTTGGTAGAACCATTAAATCCATGATTGTGATTGAATGCTTGTTTGATCAATCGCATAGTTCTTGAAAGTCTGATGAACCAATTCTAAACTTGTTTGGAAGTGTGGAAAATCGGTTTCAAGGTTCTTAGTGTGAAAGGGAACTTACAGAGTAAGGATGTCGACATACTTTGAACACAAGATGTGAATGTTTATTTCTTTAATTGTTCAAAGTTATTCCTTAATAGCTAAAGGAAGAAAATACCAGGATCGAAACATAAGTAAGTTAAGAATCTTTTAATTAGGGTTATTAATTTCATTTTGTAGGGAAATACAAGAATTAGTAATGTGCATTTACTAATTAGATTTTCTGAGAGATTTCGATCATTGTTTTTGGACAGAGCTTTAATGAATATCTTGAGAATATTTTTGGTTTTGGAAATTCCTTGGTGTCCAAACTTCCTTGTCTATAAATACTTGAAGTTTGCCTTTCTAGCAAACTAATTCTTCGTAACAACAGATTTTCTTTTTTGTTGTTGTTACTGATGTAGCCACCTATTCGGAGAGGATGGTAACCTAATTAGGAGAAATCTCTTACAGCCGCTCAGCTTAAAGTCTTCTTTGGGATTGAGAAGCTCTGTCGTGTACCGTTGGTGGGAAACTAGATAATTGCGGTTTATCTTTTATTTTCGATTGATTTAATTGAATAACGGTGGTTGAAATCTGATTGCACCTAGTTTGTTTATGCTTGAGAATCTTCTCTTCTGATATAAGATTCACTCAAACTAGTTCAGAGTTTCCACAGGGATCTTTAGACTGTTGTTAGTTCTAAAGACGATCTTGTGATAATCCACTGTTAACAGACTCCGTTATGTACGTGATTGATCACAAGAGATTCAAGTGATTGTGTGCAGGTTTATATTGAAGATCTAAGAAGATTTGAAGACGAAGAAGATATTGAATATTTTTGATTTGTGAGTTCATAATCTTTGGTGTGCACAATACTTGTTTCAGTAAAAGAGGATCCAATTAATAATCGGTTTATCTTTGTGGTAGATTGGATTGATTAATTGAGTAGATCGGTATCAACACAATTCTTTGGATTAAGAGTGTTGTTGGATTAATCTTAAACGATTACTTCGGTAATTGAACATAAGATAGATCTAAGGACCTGATGAAGGAGTTTATGTTAAGATAAACGGAAGAGCCTTTATCCAACTCATATCACTTGGTTGAAGATAGTTGATACCAAACAAATTTGTTGTTCCGTAACTATTTGGAATACGAACCAAAGGAATTGATCCAAGTACGTGACTTATTTATAAGTTGGAGGCGTGGGAATACAGACGGAACTAGGTGAACTATAGGTTTAGTTGCTTGGTCTCAACAATACGAAGTTGTTGTAATTTTGTGTAGCGGCTTAATCCTGAGAGTATTCAATTCTGGACAAGGCCCCAGGGTTTTTCAGCATTTGCGGTTTCTTCGTTAACAAAATCTTGCTGTGTCATTTACTTTATATTTCCACATTATAATTGTTTTATTATAATTAAAGTAAATTACACAAACGTTAATTCTTATTTACTTGATAAGTAATCCTATTGTGTTTGGTTAAGTCCGGACCTTTTTTGTATCAAGTAAACATACTTCGTTGTTGTATTGTCTCGATCTCGTATCCATAGACGATCACACGAAGTGTGAACTGATTAGTTGTTTGTCTCGACTCAGTCCATAGACAATCACTTTCGAAGAAAAGACTTATAGGTAGGAAAAGTTTTAGCTTAGGGTATATTTGGGTACCCTCGCCTGTTCAATTGGTATCATAGCAGGCAAACACGAAAATATCTAACAATCTGTGTTTGGTGCGATCCAACCTATAAGAATTGAATCTAATGTCTGGTTCAGTTAACGTTATGTAAGAGTACGAATACTCAAAAGTTGAAGATGTTACTACTTCGTTGACTCATAATCCAGGAGTTACGAAAACATCTATGTTTATCTCTAATGAAAGAGAAGATGCTGATAAAGAGTTGATAAAACTCCTAAAGCCTATACAATCTCTGTCTTCTAAAGTACTCATTTTAAAGACAAAGTCAAATCTTCTTAAACAGGAGATCAGAGAAAAGTACATTAAACTGAATTGTCTAGCCAAAGAGAAAATGGATCTCATTGTCAAACTAGAAGCTCTTGGTAAATCTCTTACAGATAGAGAGACACGTCCTATGATTCTGACTAATGATGCTGTTGTGATTTCTTCTGATGAGGAAACTAAAAGTCCTTGCTCGACTTTTAAAGATTGTGATAAAGTCAGTTTAATCACATCTGAAACAGATCAAGATGATGGTAGTTTTCCCAAATACATCAAGTTAGAAGAGGATGAGAAACCAGCTTCTGGATCTACTGATGATCAAACGAAATCTTGTCCAAAGGAAACTTTGAACCGATTCCGTGGTGATTGTAAGGAATACAATTTTCAGTCACTTGACAGGAAACTTATACTTCTTCAACATACGGTGGTAAAAATTTTTAAGGAAGTTTCTTGTCTTAAAAAACTGTAAGATCATTCCTCAGCAGAAAGACAAATTATACCACATCCCGATAAGATCAACTCAAAGGAGTCAGAGAGAGTTGATAATCACTTCTGGAAAAAGGTTCCTCTGTACCCATATCGAAACAGTTCTGGTTTTGGTAACGAACAACTTCAGAAGGAAGGGAAAGAGAGAATCTCTGCCAAAAGAAACAATCAGGAGTTTCCGATAGTTGTTTCCGATAATCACACTAATGTGAATAATTACGAAGTCCTTAGAATGAGAAAATCTTATGAAAATATCATTGAAAGAATTAAGAGAGAATTATCTATCTCTGAGAATTCTCACATTAGTACGTTTTCTCCACATGATCATATCTATCTAGTTAGAAAAGATCATCGTCTTGGGAGAAAATATTGCGGGCAGAAATTCCCGAAGAGAAACATGAACTATGTGTTTGATATTCACTATAAGCTGGAAAAAGCTTACTCCGATGCAACTTAGTTGTATCGAAATTGTGCACTCTCATCCCTCTTCGTGCTCTTAATTTTGGATGAGAAAAGCACAAAAGAGGGCACATGGTAAAGGAACTTCCCATTTTCGGTAATAAGAGATATTTATTGAATATCTTTTGATTCTACTCTTCAATAAAAATAGAAGTTCGAAAACATATTTGTTTATATTTTCGAAAAACCCTATTTCAAAAAAAAAAAAATCTTCTCTTAGGTTTATTGTCTTTCCTTGAAAAGGATGTCTCCTATAACTCGCAGTGTTACAAGGAGTGATAGAAGGGAAACACGAAAAGTAAAAAACTGTCAAGGTTTTGTCCCAAATCGAAGAATCAGGAAGATTATCTCGAGAATCGTGTCTGATCATAACTCTGATAGATCTCAAGAACAAATAAGTCTCTTTGTGATCGATGATTCAGATTCTACCAAGTGGTTCTCCACAGATGGCATGCATGAAGCTATGCATGGGTTTGATGAATTCATAGGAAATCTTTTTTCCTTGATGCAAGATCGAGATGAACTAAAAAAAAGATTGGAAGAGGCAAAAAGTGAGCTTGCTGACTTGAATCTTCAAATGGAAGATCTTATGAAACATGAAGTGGTTGCGGACAAGTCTCTTGAGACATGCTTTAAGAGTTTGAACACTGAAGAGACCTGAGTGTACAATGAGAGCACCACTAGATATTAAGTTATTTGCTATATTACTTAATCTAGAAAAATAGACATCAATTTTTGATTTCTTTCATTGATTGTATTGGTCTACTATGAATAAAATTATTTGATTGGAATTTTTTATCGTGATAGTTTTCGGTTTACATAGCTTGTGGTTGAATGCTTTTATATTATTGTTATGTATGTTTATGGGATGTTTGACTTCGGTTTTACTGCCTTAATATTCGATCTCATATAATGTGAACCCTTGTGGTTTGGGTGACTTTTTGGTATAGCAGGATTAAGTTCTAGCCCATGTTGGTAGGCTTTATCAAAGAATCATGAGGGGTTCTGGTAAAAAAAATATGTGGAAAAGTCACAATATGTTTAATCGTTTTGGTTTAGCATAAAAGCATATGTGCTTCGACGGTTTTCAACTTTTGCTTGCAATTGTTAAAACTGATTTTCAACCTTTCTATGGTAAAGGTTGGTTGTTGTTATTCTTTTTTTTTTGCATAAGCATGACAACATGATGATATTTCGATATCAATTCTCCCTGGACAAAGATGCAATCATATTGGAAAAGTGGATGTGAAATTTGAGGTAACAATCTTGTTAGCTAATTGTTTTCCTGTTTAAGAAAAGCCTGAGTTTATATTATATATATTTATTTCTTTTGCTTAACAAAATTATGGTACAATTGATGTTTATTCCATGATGTGTGTGTGGATGTGTGTGATTCAATTAGTTCCGGTTAAGAAAAACTATTGTTGTCTTGCTTTATTGTGTGGTATCAATTGTTTAGGCTTACAAAATTTCAGCGTAATTGTGCTTTTAATGTCTATGTTGTTTCAATTGCTTCCAGTTGAGGTGAATAATTATGCAAGTTGATTTTTTTTGGTTTGTATGAATTATTTATGGCTTAACGAAATAAATAGATTACGGGATGAGTTTTTTAGTCCAATTTGATTCCGGATAAGAGAAACTAAGTTAATTCTGATCTTAGTTTGACTTATTGAAATGAGACTTCGGTTATTCAAGCCTAATCGAATTCCTTAAAAAGAAATGCTAGTTAAATAACCTAGTACTTGTCTTGTTTAAAATTGAAAGGTCTAAGTTTATGGATAATTAGAACCTGATGTGAAAAATAGAGTTATCTTTATTTTGGTCTTATCGAATTAAGCGGTTGTTTTTGAACAATCGGTTTAGGAAAGGGACTAAGGTGCTTAGTTGATTTTTGTTTTGCTAAACTAAATTGGAAAAATTGTTTCGGATAATTGTTTCCTTGGTAACATATCAAAATAAAATTACTTGTAGTTTCGGTTTTAATATTGGTTATCAGAACATGATGTGTGGAACCTTGCAAGTCTATTTTGAGATTTGTAAGATTATTTTCGTGTTGTCCTTTATTTTTTTCATTTCTTTGTCATTTTGTGACAAAAAGGGGGAGAAATATATGGAGTAAACAAGTGATACTGGCATTGATTTTATATTGATTGGTATCACTAAGGAAAAGAACATTGGTGTTTAAACGTTTTATCTAAACAAAAGAATGAAAGCACAGACTAAGGGGGAGTAACATGTCATATGAATTGGTATAAAAAAGACGTGCGGATTGAATATCTACCTATCTTCCTTAGGGGGAGTAATAGCTTTGTTATTATAATGTGAACAACGATATTTTCAAGAATTGAATGTAAACAGTTTACTGTGCTGTTGAATTCGGGAATCAAGTGTATGTGTAATGAATTCTTGTAATTTTTTTATCCATATGATGTAAGAGTTTTGTCACTAAAATTGACAAAGAGGGAGATTGTTAGAGCATAGCTCGGTTGAACCCACCAAGCGTTGGTATGTCAAGTTTGGTTGTCATATTTTAGTGAATCAAAACTCATGTTAAGAGCCGCTTGATTATGTACTAGAGTCAACTTCGTATAGGTTAACTTGAAAGTATTAGGATATGAGACATTACAAGTATTGCGAAGACTTGAAGATGTGAAGAAGCAAGGAGCTACAACGACAAAAATCATCCTTCCACTTGAAGTTAGTGATATTTGACTTGAAATGTTTCATTCCCTAACGTATCTTTCAAGTCTTGCATATTGAAAAAAAAAACTGTGAAGCATATTTGAACTCTACATAGACATAGTATTAAGGAATACAATACGAGGTTTATTGCTTAACCATTAAGCTTTGTAGATAAGACATCGCCATAATCATTTGAATGTTATTGTGATTATGTATGGGTATGAGGTGAGGATTTCATCCTAGGGAACAATGTTTTACATGTGTTCTAAGGAAGTAAGTTCATAAACTTGTTTGTGAACCGAAAAAGAAATTTCCAGGTGTTATTGGTTTTGTTATTCATTGCGTATCTTATGAACAACCAATATGTGTGATTGAGTATAACCACTCACAACTTGTTTGTGTTCTTGGTAGAACTATTCACAAAGGCCTGACTTATATATTGGTATGACTTTTATTAGTGAAACCGATCTTAAGTAATCACCTGAGATGGTATGATCGGGTTTGTGTTTTATCTAACCAAATTTGGGAAAGGGGAACCGATCATAATAAGAGGTGCAGTACATCACAAAGGGGAACCGATCCTTGTATGGGGTGCAGCAATGTTTATAACGGAAAGAGGAACCGATCCTATGAACATGTGCAACACGTTTTTAGGAAAAGGGGAACCGATCCTATGGACATGTGCAACACATATAAGTTAGATACCATATATATGTGTGGAACCGATCCTAGTACCTAGTCAACCGAATTTTGGAAAGCTAGTGTGATTATGCACAGTACTCACATGGAGGAGACTCAAAGTTGCTAGTCAATCTTTTTTTTTGATAAATCAAAAATTTGCATTCATAGATAACAAATTTACAAATAGGAGTTTACAATAAAAGAGGTCACAGCAACCCCAAAAACTTGCAAACTACTTGAATCTAGAATAAGCAATATTAGGATTTTCAACTGAAATTGAAAAGTGAGGTATTCCATCATAATGTAAACCTTCCTCCTCATTAAGAATACACCCACGCATTGCCATAGCATCAGCAGAGAAGTTAGCCTCTCTATAAGTATGAATAAATCTTATTGCACCATAATGCCTACAAACAGCCGTCCACCTTTGTCTAGCAAACCAAGGAAGATTCCCATATTTTAAGGCTTCAACAACACCATAAGAATCAGACTGAATGCAAACTCGCCTGAAACCCCATCTAATAGCCCATTCCAACCCCGCAATAATACCATACAATTTTTTCAAGTAGTTTGTTGTAATTCCTAGCCCAATAGACATTGCTCAAAGGACAGAAGAATTTGCATCTCTTGCTAGTCAATCAAATGAATGTCTTATACTCTCTCAAAGAAGTAACACTTTCTCCATTCAGGGCTGAAGGGCAACGACTATTAGCTCATTTTTCTAACGCAACAATTGTGCATACTGGCGGCACCAACAACAGACACGCTGACTGTCTAGCGACTCTTGTGAACAAGCTGCAGTTTGAAGGGTCGGAGAAATCCATCAATGTGCAAAGATGTTTTGTGTCATCTACCTGGATTACTCAAGTTGAATACGCTCAATCGAGCGACTGGCGGGCACCCATCATTCATGAATTGAGCAGTTCTCTTACAGAAGGGAAAATCAGCCTCAAGTAGTTGAAAAACTTTTTTATGCTGCATGGAGCATTATATTATCACAATCCTGATGGATCCTTGTCGCGATGCCTTGCAGATGAGGAAGCGAGAGAGCAACTCAAACGCATGCATGGGGAAATATGCGGACAAACCCTGGTAGTCATACTTTACAGAAGGCTTCAAAGACTCGGGTACTATTGTCCCTCCATGGAGGCTCAGTCGAGAATGTTACAAGGAACCTGTTCTAAAAGTCAGACACCACATCATCATTTGGAGGTTCTAACAATCCACCATACTGGAGACTGGAGAGAACCTTACTAAAATATCTTAGTGACAACGATCTGCCATCGGAGAAGAAAGGAGCGATCAAACTCACCCATAGGGCCAAACGTTTTGTCTACCTGGAAGGAATTTTGTATCACAAAAGCTTTGGTGGAACCTTCTGAGATGCTTGGTTGGGCATGAAATTGCTACAATCTTGAAAGAGATGCACGATGATGAACACCAAGGAAAGAAGAAGTTATTTTTTCCAAATCCATGAGAAATATTATTGGCCGACCATGGTAGACGATGCAGCTGCCTATGTTCGGAGATGTCATCAATGCCAAATTCATGGTAACCTCATTCAAACTCCTTGTCTTGCATTACACTCCGTGAGAAGTCCATGGCCCTTTTATAGCTGGGGACTGGATAACATCGGAAAAATAAATCCAGCATCTTCGAAGCAGCATGAATACATCATCACATCAACGGAGTATTTCACCAAATGGGTCGAAGTTATTCCTCTTCTAAGCACCACTGGAGTCACAATTACAGCTTTCATCAAAGAATACATCATATGTAGATTCGGTGTTCCTAAACATATCATCACGGATAATGGAACTCCTTTTGCCAACAAACATGTTGCAGAATTGCTCGAGGAATATGGAATCAAACATATTTTCTCCAAACCATAATATCCCCAAGGAACGGACAAGCTAAGAGCACCAACAAAACCTTGATCTGTATTCTTGGTCGAACAGTTCATGATAATCCACAAACGTGGAATGAAGAATTTCCCATGGATTTATGGGCCTACCGTACCCCACCAAGAAGCTCAATTGGGACTTCAGCGTATTCTCTCGTCTATGACACTAATGATATTCTCCCAGCTGAGATCAAGATTCCTACTGCAAGATCGCAGCGGCCAGTGGAGTACAGTGGGATGAAGCTGAAGTGTCTAATTCGAGAATTGCTGAATTGGACATGCTCGATGCAAGAAGGGACAAGGTAGAAAAATACGTGTAAACCTACAAACAAAGGATTTCCAAGGCATGCAACAAAATGGTAAGACCTCGTATATTTCAAGTAGGAGATTTGGTTTTAAAAACAGCAAAGCATATTCAACAAGACGTGTTTGCTCCCAAGTTCTCTCCGAAATGGGAAGGGCCTTATGTAATCATCAAGGCAGTATCCAGCGGATAATACAAAATCTTAGATGTTAATGGAGAAGTGGAAGGAAATATCATCAATGGCAAGTGGCTCAAGGCATAATATGCTTGAGCGATCAGTGAACAATTATATTTTAAATTTCAAATGTAATTTCTAATATTCTTCCAAAGAGTATGCAGTATGCTCATTCGTTTAAAATTCAAAATATATTTCATGAATTTCACATTCTTTCAATTATCCTAATTTATTCAAAACCAGTCTCAAACTTACAGGAAAAAAAAACATCTCCTAACGCTCATTCAGAGCAAACCATCCAACAACGAATAATTCTTACTAAAAACCATGTCAAGCCTCTTTTGAAAGTTTTCATTCTCCACTCTCAAGTCCTGAACAGCTTTCTCGACCCTTGCCGACTCCATAGCAAGTGCCTTCTCCTCTTCTATAATGGTGGATGTAGCAGAAATCATATTTGCAGCGGCAGCCGCTCTATCAACCTTGATGATCTCAACTCGACGACGGAGCCATCTTATGTTAAACCGCAAGATCTCACAATTCGAGATCATATCATCCCATCTGTGCAACTCTTCGTTTTTGACATCTCGCAAGTTATCTTGTTCATCTCGTCAATAATAGGCAATAATCCAGCAACCATAGTTAACAAAGTCGGCAGAAAACCTCTCCATACTTCAGTAGTAGTAACATGCCCGTACCTCTTCCATATCTTGGTGTAAAGAGATGTGTAACACTTTCTTGGTGTAAAGAGATGTGTAACACTTAGGGACGATGAAACCATCGACTAATTGATTATCTGGGAAAGCATAGATCATGGGAGTATCGAATGGGAGTCCAGTCGCTGGGTACTCACGAACAGAAACCTGGAATCAGCATCTACAGATTTGTTTGAAGTATCGTCAACACAGTTTTCTCCATCATCATTAGCTACAACTACAGACTTTCCATTCTTTCTCTTCCTAACTTCGACAACAACATGAACGTCAACCTGCAAAGACAAAATATTCAATTTCAGTAAAATTGGTTAAATGCTTGATCAAAAATAAATCTTCAGTCAAGAACTCATGGATGTTCCATCTTCAACACGAGCAGGCCTATAACGAGCGGAAGCCCTGGCAGTCCGCTTAGGCCTTAAACTGTAAGAAGAAGAAGAAGAAGAAGAAAGTCGATTTTTATGATCTCCCTACAACAAATCACTTTTTTGGTCAGACATCCTGATTACATGAAAAAAAAAAAGTGTGCAACCTACCGAGATGGACGTCCCAATCTCATGGTTTGCCAGAGATCTGTTTTGAGAAGAAACACTTCCACCAGACATAGTGATAATGAGAGGTATGATCGTGATCAAAATTTCTTCTGAAAGTAATATACAGGAGCAGAAGAAGATGTGTCGTATAAATAGAAAACCCTAAGTTTTGAAAGTCAAAACATAAGACGGTGGATATTTATCTTCTACGAATGGTCAAATTAGTTGTGATTTCTACTGAGACTCTAGATCTCAAACTAAATTACGTTTGTGATGAGGAAGAAGAGCGACAATACTGGGGAATGGGGACTGACGCTTCAGCCAAGTGCAGTCAATATTTTGATGGGTTTTGATGATCTGTGCAAGTCAGGATTCCTTAGTTTGCTCGTGCAGTCATACTTCCGAGGACTGTGGTTAATTTTCACATGTATGGGCGTGGGTCCATCTCATTCAACTGAAAGTGTGAGAAAGATTGGGCAAGAAGAGGTAACAAGAGATTATTATTCGAAAAGTAATTTCTAGTTCAACGTCTCTACAGTCAAATTACTCAAATAATCAGAATAATACATACTTCAACAAAAATAAATGGTGTCAGAAATATTTGCAAAAAATATTTGCAAGCAAGCTTAATCATCGGATTCAGATGTGTCAGACTCATCGTTGTTTCTACAATCGTCATCTTCTGTAGAGTCCTCATCGGACTCCTCTTCAGAGCTATTTTCGGAATCAAGAACTTCTTCATCATCTCCAGGGTTGTTGTACATCGCATCCAAGTAATCATCTTCTTCACATTCAGCTTTGAAATCAACTCTAGACAGCCTCTCAACCCTTATACTATGCGAGTGTGGCTTCACTTTGCATCTTATAGGCTCCCAAGCAAATTCAATTTCCTCAGCATCTGAATCCGAGGCTACACCATTGGAACGAGATCGAGTTTCATCCTCAGCTGCTAGCCTCTTTTGATGAAGTCGACGCCTCTTTTGCAGATAAGTGGCTAACTTCTCATCCTCGACTTCTCTCTTCAAAAGTCCATCACGAACAACTTTCAGATGATCGAGAGGCATGCTATTTATTATCTCCTTAGCATCCTTCAGTGATCGATTCATTTTGGAACGTGCTTCTGCTACAGAAATCTTCATCTCTGGCCTAGGGATCTTGGAATCCTCCTCAGAAAAACTATAAGAATGGTCACTACTGCTGGGAGTCACCTTTATCTGGATCCAGAAACATAAAGTCACAGATGTGCCAATATCAAATTTGTAACAAAATGGTAATTCTCAACTCTTACCTATTTACAGTTTCACTAGCTGTGGTGATAATAATATAAAACTTCGAAAAATCTTGCTCACTCCTTCAAGCCTGCAAGGACGAGCAATATCCGTTATTTGAAGTCAACACTTGACTTTTCACGAAACTTTGAATAGTTCTCATAATTTTCATCGTGTGAGAAATTCACATAACCTCTATGTGAACATTCATTGGTTTTTAACCGAGTGTACATACACTATAAAATCATGAATTCATGGAAATATTGTTTGCTTTCAACAGTTACTCAAAAATCAAGATTTGATTCTCAACAAAAATTTTAACTCACGTACAAAAAAAAAGATTACGTGAGTTATTATTACAAAAAATAAAAAAAAAACTCTGTTTTGCTCAAACGAGCATTCGCCTATGAAACCAGGGTCTTTTCTATTTTTATAAGGGTCCACATATTCCAAATAAACTTTTGAAAGTTCACAAACAAAATTTTATCATGAAGTGCAGGTCTATTTCGAAAAAAAATATCTTAGGATTATTTTTTATTACTTTAAGTAATATACGTTGCCTAAAGGTATTTGTGTGAAAGTTCATGCTTTGAAAGTAAAATTTTGATTTTTATGAAACCTCATCTACTGTAACTAAATCATGTCTATTCAAGGATTCATGTATCTCTTTCATATTGGGGATTATTGCTCGTTTCTTAAACTAACAAACGAACGGGCATATGTTTTCTAAAATAAATTTTCATGAAACTTACGCATACATGTACACATTGAATTTTATTTTTGAACAACTCATGAACAACTGAACTTAAAAAAAAAAAAAAAGGTTTCGAACTTACCTGGTCGGCGCCGGCCGGAATTTGGAGGATGATGATCGGTGACGCCGGCGGCGGTTGTTTCTGGCGAAAATTCTCCTCCTCCTGCTGCTCACGTGAAAGTGGTGAAGAAAGGGAGGTGCTCGGTCAATCTTTGTTAAAAACATTTAGGGTATCTTCCCTTTTATATCAATTTTATTTCGAAAAACCTAATTAAACAAGGATTTCCTTTTTGAGCTCGGGCCCGTAAACGCTAAACCGACCAAATCAGCAATGCTTCATTTCTCCGTACTCATGGAATGACACTCTATCATACTATCAGGGTCCTTATCTGTGCATTTGCTCGTACATGACATCATTGGAGCGAATTGAGGATTCTGAAAATACCTATGTATAACCGAGTTTAACTGCTTATCTCGTCAACCGGAAAATCACCATCTAATGCTTACTGCGAAACATGATTGTCCCTCACTAGGTAGGGGACTTAATGTTGATGGTGGATTTTTGACAAAGGTTAAAATCGTAAAATCATGATACTGTATGTTTCTGACCCAGCTTCAGGAATGCATGTGACGATTCATATTTTACGATCCGTGAACCGTTTCACGATCTCTGATCGAGTTCCTCTCAGAGCCATGATGAATATGTTTCTCGAAATGCCTCCCACTATCTGAGCGTTTGATGATACGCATTTCATCGTGACCTCTATGTAGAATAACATGATTGGGTGGTCCTCCTACATAATTGTTTATTGAGAGGGATTAACGCCTTCTTGACGTCGGAGATACTCGTTGTTCCCTGACTACATAGAGAGACCCACCTCTACATAGAAGAATGATTGGGCGGTTCTCTGGACATAATTGTTTGTCGAAGGGATTAACACCTTCAGGACGTCGGCAACACTCGTTGTTCCCTGACTATGTAGAGAGACTGTGTATAGACTCAGGAGGCTCTCCTACATAATTGTTTGTTGAGGGGGCGAAACGCCTTCAGAACGTTAACAACGCTGCACGTTGTTCCCTGACTATGCACCTTTCAGAACGAGTACGATACTTCAACTATCTCATATCTCGATTCTACAATATATTAATTCTACCGTGACATTCGCCACTGAATTCCTAGAAAATAATATATTATACCTCATTACTCCATTACATGAACCCCTGGGTGGATCCACGGATTAGTAATAGATAACCAATTCATCTCATTACTTCATTCCCTGAATTCTCGATTCATGGATTAGTAATAGATGCACAATTCATGATTATTACTCTGTTTCATGAATAATTCTCCACTGAATTTCATGAATTAGTAATAATTACTCAACAATCGGGCATCTGGACTTTTACGTAAGCCCCAATAAAATGGTGCAAGTGTACTCAACAATGATGCACGAACGAGCACCCAAATGTTGCCATGCCGTCGTGGACGGTCCCTCATGCCTCTTCCTTTATTTTTCATATTTTATTTATTTTCATGAACTCATGAAAACTCCTTCATTCAAGCAACTTTCCTTGTTTGAGCAAAACTCACGGTTTCTCCATATTTCATGGTTTCATGAAAAATAATAAAATAGGGAAAGGTGTTGCTGGACCGGGCTACCTAGCCGGTCGGCCATGCCCTAGTCGTGGCCGGTCCCACACCTTGCAATCCCTTGTTTTCATAATTATTATTTCCCTAATTTCATGAAACTCCTCCGTTTTAACAAAAATCGTGGTTTCTTCATATTTTCTCAAATATTGCTCAAACCATGAAAAAGCCAAAAAGTCAAATGGTCACATGACCGACTAGGCTATTCACGAAAAATATTAAAATATTATTATTATTTTAATATTCTCAAAATATTGATCGAACGAGCAAAGTCCTACTTGCTCATTCGAGCAAAATCAAGAATTTCAGTCAAAGATCAAACTCTTCTGAAAATCCAAGGTATTGCTCAAACGCACACCAGAAAATACCAAAACTCTCAGGATTGAGACACGGACGTTATGGTGACACGGGGATGCTTCCTTGACCGACCAAGGTCGGCCCTAAGGCTTGCAAGGATCCGATCCCACACATTCTTATAATTTTGACCTAATTTGCTCAATTGCTCATATTGGGTCCAAACTCTTTCCAACCAACTTGGAATTTATCCAAATCATCCATCAGCTGGTCTCACACCACCAAGGGCCGGTCTATATGCCCTCTAACACGAGCATTATTCTAATAAATGATCAACACCAACATTTGATCATTCTTTCACCAACCGGTCAACTAAGGGCCGTGGTGCACGCTCACTCGAGCACTTGGGAACCACATGGACATCCATCATCCCATGAGGTCGGTCCTTCCCTCAATCATGACCTATTTTCAGTAATTCATCAATTGACGAACAATTGATAAATAATTAGGGTTTCGAATAAACGCTCCACAAATCATCATTCTGAGCAAGTTCAAACACTAATAAATTTATGTTGATCCAGGATTAATCATATAATATTTGGTAGTATACCAATATTTTACTTAATATTTTATGGGGTCACGTTACCAATAAATAATTCTTCGAATTGAGCAATACTTGCTCAGTTGCTCGAATATTGATCCAACTATCAATATTCAGTAATTTATCGATATTCAGTAATTCGTCGAATTGAAAAATACTTGCTCAGTTGCTCGAATATTGATCCAACTATCAATATTCAGTAATTCATCAAATCGAGCAATACTTGCTCAGTTGCTCGAATTTACAATATTTGCTCAGACGAGCAATATCAACATAAGAATTGTACGTATGTTCAATCCATGAATCACTGAGCATTCGTCACTCATGCTCAATTCAAAAAAACTTAGACTCGCTGTCTAATAAGTCAACGACTGACTAATCAAATACACGTCTGCTTTGCAGACTCCACTTTCGTGAGACATCAATCACGTCATATGGGGGATATCAGTTAGGGTTTTGGTCTGGCGGCCTACAACACGTGTGCTCATCCACGATGAGAAACATGAGTAAGTCGTGCAAGCGGTTGAGGGAGTTATCAAAGTAGTGGGTGGACGATCAAACAAGCCTCCACACGACACGGAACTGGTTTTACCATGATCTCCCACTTTTCCACTCTTTCACTCAAGAAACCGTCACACTTACAAGATCAATGTGTTCATTATTCTGACAATATAAATAGGTTCTGAATCGATGAATGAAAACAACAATCGTCTACACACAAGTCCTCTCGATCAAACTTATTTACATATATTTGCAGAAACCTTCAACACATCCACAATCCTTGATCACCATTGATCCCACTATTCTCAGCTTCTCTCCTACAGATCAACCCGTCTCCCTCTTTGTGACCGAATTGACTCTGGAACGACCATTGACTTGGTTTAGGCCGTAGTCCTACAGATTGATCTCTCGAACTTAATGCACTCCCGTGCAGTGCATCTGTGTGGGGTTAAGTAGTTTGCTCGGTTGAGGAGTCTCGTCCGAACCGTCGTCTCTTCACTTTTCTAAAAAACCAGCGAACCGTTTTTCCCCATCTACACTCTCGTCTTTTCAATTGGTATCAGAGCAGGAAACACAAAAAGATCTAACAATTTGTGCTTGGTGCCATCCAACCTATAAGACTTGAATCGAAAATGGTTATTGAAGAACCTGAGAATGATTCAGTTAATGTAACGCAAGATATCAAGAGTCTTGAATTGACAATTGATGATGTTATCTCATTCGAATCAATATCTGAAGACGTTCATGAAATCATCTCGAGAGAATGTACTAGACAAGTTAATCTTGTTAGTGATATAGAGACTCCTAACAACTTGGAAACTCGTCTACAAGAAACGTCGGATGAAACTTATGATGATGGTGACTCCTATATTGATCAAGATGTAGAAGAGGATATCTCATAGTACTCTAAACTACTGGATTCTTTGACAAAGAAAAAACTGAGAACTTCGGATTTCGTTGGTTTTATGACTTCTGTTTGTCGTGAGAACAAAAAACTGAAGAAGGATTTTTCAGTGGCTATCGCCTCACTAAATCTCTTCTTAAAGAACGAGCAGAAGATCTAAATCTAAGAAATTAGAATGTGAAAATCTTCGAAGAGATCTCTTTTTTCGGAAAAGAAACTTGTTGAATCTGAAGCAATGATTAACTCTCAACAAAAGAGTTTTGAAGAGAAAGAAGGTTCATATCTCTCACGAGAAAAAATGTCTTGAGGCTGATCTTACTGGTGCTCTTGATAAAATCAAGATGTTGGAAGAAGAAAATGTGAACCTGGAAAAGTTCAGTGATAGCTCAAACAATTTAACCTCAATGTTAGAAGCAATTAGAAATCATCATGATACACGAGGATTGGGCTATAAGGGAATAGATGTTTCAAATATTAACAAAGAGGTAAAAAATTTGAAACTTACAAATTCTTCGCAACTAGAGGCTTCCGCTTATGTCAAAGATGCTCCTATTTCTTGTAAAGAAATTTCATGTCATACCTAAGATTCATGTTCAACCAGAATCTTCAAGTGCAACCATCAAATAAAACACTTCTGCTAATGTCAAGAAAGCAACAACGTTGAACAAAGATAAGAAGAAGATGAAAACTCGTCGAGCTTCAATGCAAGAGGTTCCACAAAAAGGTAACACTAAAACTCATATTCCTTATGTTACTAAACATTGTTATTTTTGTGGCAATAAAGGACACTTGCAATGGGGATGAAAATTTCGTAAGATGCAAGATGCCTTTCTTTTGTATCAAACGAATTGGCTAAGTTTGCTCCCCGAAAGAATTCAGATCGTTATTGTCCTAAGTTTAGGCAAAAGAAATAGATAGTTCAAGTTTTGCATATTGCTCGACAAGGTCATCTCATAAATACCCGTTTATAAAAAGGGAGATGACTTTGTAAATACAAAGACAAGAACCGATGTTCCAAATTGGAGAAAGGATGTTTTGCAAAGTATCCAAAGGGGCAATGGTCCTAATGGTATGAAGGAGAAAGCCGCTCATGCGAAACCCATCTATAAATGGGTCCCGAAGTACTCCATAGCCAAAGAGGGACCAAAAGTTGGTCACAAGAATGACTCTTATTTGAAAAAATTTGGTAACAATGATTATGAGAATCTTCTTGAAAACTAAAGAAATAAATCATATTGTCTAATGTCTCTTATACAAATGCACATTGTGAAAAGAAGAAAAACAAGAGATGGAACAACAATAAGCAAACCAAGCAAGAGGTCAAGAATGATTGTGTCTTAGTCACTTGTGATAAATAAGACAAGAGTCAAATAAGCACATGAAACTGAGCACAACAAAACTGAGCAAACCAAGCAAGAGGTCAAGAATGATTGTGTCTTAGTCACTTGTGACAAATAAGACAAGAGTCAAATGATTGTGTCTTAGTCACCTGTTTATTATATGACTATTTGACATCTTCGGGGAGATTTTTCTCTTCTTTACTCATACTTTCTTTATCTAAAATTGAGCATTTGATAGAATCGTAATTATGAGTTTACTAGGTTTTTGCCCGTGCTTTGCACGGGCTTGAGTTTAGACTGCTTGGATATTAAGTGCTCCTTGTTGAATTATATTTACCACTGCTTTACACCTTAATTCTTAAATTCGTTGGCAGGGTCCTTCTGCCAATTGTTTTACGATTGATTTTTGTACGATGAATTAGGAATACCCTGAGTTAGCAGTACCCCGAACATATTGAACACAGCAGACTCTATGTTGTGCTTGAGTTTCGGTTAAGTTTGTTATCCTATTCCTGTTTTTGGGTAATTTGCATTACCTCCCCTACAGAGATAAAATTAGTGAAACCTCCCCTAGTTAAGAATTCCGTCTATTCCAAGTTAGCTGACTCAATAAGAATATACACGTGGCAAAAAAAAATGCTGACTCTGCAAAAAAAAAATAGCCACGTGGCAAAAAGAGATACGGGTGGCACAAAAAAGAGAAAATTACAAAATACCTAAACAAAGAAAAAACTGAACGTGCTTTTTTCTTCTTTATCTCCGTCATCTTCTTCTTATCCCGGCGACGTTGTTCTTCATAACAACAGGCAAGAAAAAAAAAACCGCAAGTACTGATTTTATATGGGAGGACATT